>NC_140032.1:39206975-40406975 GCF_963513975.1 Fringilla coelebs | reverse complement strand
CCCAACTTGGCATAATTTATGAACTTAGGAAGCACTTGATCCCCTCATCCAAGACATCAATAAAGGCATTAAACAGAACTGGCCCCAGTAATGAGCCCTGGGAAGCACCACCAGCGACTGGCTGACAAATGGATGTAACTCCATTCACCACCCCTCCCTCAGCCCAGCCATCCAGCAGTATTTCATCTAAGGAAGGGTACACCTGTCCAAGCCATAACCAGCCAGTTTCTCCAGAATGCTGCAGGAGACAGTGCCAAAAGCTTCAGTAAAGTCCAGATAGACTACATCCCAGCATGCACAGCTCTTTAAGGAGATAATCTTGACATAGGAGGAGATCAGGTCAGTCAAGCAGGACCTGCTTTTCATAAACCCATGCTTGTTGGGCCTGATTCTCTGCACATGTGGCACGGACAGTTATCTGCTCCATGACTTTCCTTTGCTCTGAGTTCAATTGACAGACCTGCAGTTCTCTGGATTCTCCTACCAACCCTTCTTGTAGATGGGCTAACCTCCAGTCAACTGGGACCTTCCCAGTTAACCTGGACTGCTAGTAAATGATGGAAAGTGACTCAACAAGCACTTTCACCAGCTCCTTCAAAACACTTGATTGGATCCTATTCAGCCCCATAGAGAAATGTGCCTCCAACTGATGTAGGGGGTCCCTGACCATTTCTCCTTAGATTATGGGTGCTTGGCATACAGCTCTGAGCCATGTATTAATCTGCATGATGTTCCTGTTTCTTCTCACGTCATTGCCTGCAATTGACAAGAGAGAGGAGAACACTGCTTGTGCTCCTAGTGCCCCAACTCTTCATTCCAAGACCCTGAGGTCTCTATTCATCGTCCTCAAACTTCTTATTGTGACTTCATCACTATCCACTTGAATAAACACTAATGGAGAATAAATCACACCAGACTGGAGAATTTCCTGGTGGTGTTTCTTACCCAGATCCCAGGGAGGCAGCAGTCTTCTGCATGGGTTTGTTCAAATTCTATACTAGAGCCCCTGTTTCTCTCAGAACAGAGTTATGGATGACAACTACTCCTCTTTTTCTCTTAACAGAAGTGGAATGCTTTACAGAAGATGGCAAAATACCGAAAAAGCAGAACAGTCTGGAGTTCTCTGTGTATTAAAAAACTATATATCCAAATTCACTAATCTGAATTGTGTTCTGTGCTTTGTTCCTCCTGAAGAAACAGATATGCTTCTCAAAATTGCTACCCAATTAACATGTAGAAGGGCCCTGAATATTTAAAAATCTCAGCCAGAGAAATGACAGTCTCTGATGGAAAGGTCAGTTTTCAATTGAGAGATTTTTTTTTTTCCCATTTCTGTGCAATAGCCCATAATGAATGAGCAAACTGTGTTTCAGGATTTTAGCTCAACTGGAACATAGAAATTAATTGTGCCAATCAGTCAGCAAGTAGCAACCTGTCGCAAGTGCCTGCACATATTAACTGTGAAATGAGTCAAAAGAATAAATATTCAGCATGAAAACCTTCTGAGAGCATAGCACAGTTATGTTTGCTTCCAGTAAAATTCACAGCACAGCTGTATTTGTTGTGCCAAACAGAGACAGAAGTCTAAAGCCAAAATTGGATTAATTAAGCAAGGGTTGTAGGATCACTACAGGCTGATCCCAGCATAACAAATGAGAGGATGTTTCCAGTTCTTCCTGTGTGCTGGCCAAAATAATTGTTCTGTAGCAGGCTGTACTTGGAAAGACAGCTCTGAAGGCCATGCTATTTGGGTAACCTTTTACAATTAAGCCACAAATTAATCTGCTTGTTAATGTTTGTCATCATGGAAAGACACTTTAAAAATCCTAGATACATTATTGCTGCCCACTACAGCCATCTGCAACAATCAGCTCCTTGGAATAAATTTTAAACCACTGCATTTTGAGCTCAGGCCATGCTGAAAATTAATGGCCTGGAAAGGTTGTGGGTTTTATCCATTTTATTATATATGGTGTGTTAACCATGTACATATGGTATTATTCATGTATTAAAATCATTCTAACCAAGTAAAATTACCGAGATAAGTATTGAATTCTCTGTTTCTGTTAAGGCAGAATGGCTCAGCTACCACCCCTGTCAAGGCATTATTGTTACTCAGAGGAAACAAACCTAAGAAAAACAGAACCACCAGAACTGCATTCCTAGGAATTGAATACAACAGATGAAAAGCTTGAAATTGAGAGACCCAAAAACGCCTCTTTGAAGTGGGGAGACATAACCCAGAATCCATGAGACAGAACTCCAGGCAGACAGACTCAGTCTAAAAGGGAGCTTCTTAACAATTGCACAGCAAAACCTCAGGCCTCACTATTGAAGGGCAATAAACATCCCCAAGTTTAAAAGTTTATCTAAGTCGGATCTCAATAGCATTGGATGAGACATAACAGGGCAGCCAAGATGAATTCTTCTTGTCAATATTGATAATTTTGCTACTTATTTTTACTCTGCATCACCATTTGCCATCTCATAATTAAGACCACAATCTTTTGATTTGCTAAACTAATTCTGGTTTGATTTTAACCACATAACACTTTAAGGCAGAAAAGAAACTAGGTGAAGGCAATAAACCTGCAGCACATTTCCCCAGAGTCCATAGTTAGAAATCAAATGGTGTATACTTATCACATGTATGTACAACTTTAAAAGATTGAAAGATCTTAGAGCTGTTTGAGAAATTGCCTTATCCTACAAACTCAAAGTGAAATTCAGTATAGGGATTGGAAACATCTCATATTCTGAGGAAGGTTTTCCTTTAGGACCTATAATATCACTTATTCTGCAAGGAACTAGAAACAATAGCACTCCTAAATCTTCATGAAAATTTGGGAAATTAAAAAGATAAATTGTTAATTTATAATTAAAAGAACCTTGTTTGTGTCTATTAAGAGCATTTTAATATACTTATTACCCTAATATTTATACATCACTCCCTACAGGGACATTAAATGAGAGTATTAGAACTAATGTACTTGGTTTAGAATTTTCTTCCCACTGTCTTTCTTTTTGTCTCTTATTTTTCTAAAATATTTCTACTTGTACCTAAATAAGAACTCTGATTATGATCTAATTCTGCAAAAGCCTTACAGGTTCTTCCCACTACAGGAAATCATAGAATCATATATTATCCTGACTTAGAAGGGACCCAAAAAGATCATCAAAGTACAGCTCCTGGCCCTGCACAGGATCAAGCCAAAAATCTCACCATGTGCCCAAAAGCGTTTCCAATGCAATAGAAATGCAGATGGAGAAGAGGCACCGGGAAAGGAGCCTGTCATGGTCAGAATGCTAGCTGCACTTCAAGCACCCCTCCCTGGGAGCATAGGCTTTGTTAAAAGAATCATATTATAAGCACTCTTTTCCTGTTTTCACTCACTGAAAGATTCATGTAGCCTAACATCTTCTATCAGGGCAGTGACTACAACTACTACCATATGTTTAGCAGGGGAAAAAATCTCTAGAAAACTTGAGCACAGTAGTGTGCAGGGCTGCGTAATTTTTAGAACAAAATATTTTGTGACAGATGTAGAATCAAGCTCCATCCAACAATAAGAGCTGTCAGTGAGATTGAAGGAGAAAAAAAAAGAAAAGGTGTGTGGGGGGGGAAGAGAGTTATTATATTGTTTAATACTAATTAGAAATCCACCAGAAATTCCTTATGTAGAAGTTGCTTGAAGGACTATAATAATGATTAAAAGGCTTAAATGCAATTTTGAATAAAATAATCTAAAGAGGCAACAAGGATGATTTATTTACTTTTATAAATGAAACCAAGTGTCAAACAACATTGACTCCAACACCCAGTATCTGAAACATAAAAATTGTTTAATGGAAGACAGGTGCTGAGGGTTATACTACATCAGGTTTTCAGAGTTAACACCAAAAAATGACTCTAATTAGCAAGGCAAGTATAACTGTTCAGGACAGGTTTGATATTCTGACATCCACTGGTATAGATTAATTCATAGATTTAGCTCAAATTTACCATGACTCAAGAAAGAAGAAAAGACAAATCAACTCCAGGACTTGTGATATTTCCACATATAGGATAAAAAATAGGCAAAAAGAATGTCCTACAGCCATCAATAAAATGATAAGAGAAAGTAATGTTCTGATTCCATAACTTCTCCAGTAAAAGAATACAACTGAATTCAAATCAAACCTCCAAACTTTAGAGTGTGGTTTGTAAATAGACAAAGCTTTGCACTGCAGAGAAATGACAGTAGCTGCTACGTGTTTGACTACCTTATTTCATCTACGCTAGGAGACAACGTTCTATTTCCATCTAGATTGTGAATATCAGGCAAGTGGTTAATTTTAATGTTTATTTATAAATGCCTACTATAATCAAGAATACCATAAAACAAAGAGTAGTTGAAATTTAGTTAACACAGAATCCTGCCCTTCTAAGAAGCATAGAATGAGTGTTGTGGCTTTTGAGCACAATTATCACCAAGTCAAAGAGCAGGGAGATAAATCCCCAAGGACATAATTTAATATTTATCAAGATATACTTTAAGAAACTAAATATGTAGGAAGCTAGTTTGAACTAGAAACATTTTCCCATGTGGAATTCACTGGGGAATCAAATGCAGAATTCTCTCTCCCAACAGAGAGTCTGCATCATTATAGTGCCTGAGATTGCTTTGAGTGCATGTGCAATCTAGTGTGACAACTCTAAAGTAAATTTGCAGTCACAAAATTACTAACAAGCTGTTACTTAGGTTTTGCAGGAGGGCAGATGGGAGGAGAATCAAATTATTCTGAATAAGCATGAAAGAAGTCATTTATGGGCATGATCAACTATCTTTTTCAAGTAGGTACACACAGAAGCTTGTGGGCTCATGTGCTGAAGTGTTTGATGAAGAAAACCATAAATAGGACTTCCATCCCTGAACACTAAAATAATGTACTGCTCATGCAGCAATTTTATAAAGCAGCATGAGGATAACTGCTGGTGCACAGCAAACATATCTTTGTAGAGATTACTAGAGACAGGACAGAGA
The DNA here is from genome assembly GCF_963513975.1 of Fringilla coelebs. Lineage (NCBI taxonomy): Eukaryota > Metazoa > Chordata > Aves > Passeriformes > Fringillidae > Fringilla > Fringilla coelebs. The sequence goes on along the minus strand of NC_140032.1, from coordinate 40,401,951 downwards.
TAGATAGTGATAATGATCAGGTAAAAATATACAACTTGATGAGCAGATTTTGGAAGTGAAAAATCTAGCTTTCACCTTCGCACCAAAATTATAATAGGAGTTATATTGCAAGCCATTTCATCACAAAACTTCTTAGTTTATCAAAAGTCTGAAATAATTTCCACATGATAAGCTGAGGCTGATAAGGTGGGCAAGAGTACCAGAAGATGGTTCAAACAGAACACACTTTACAGTATATTTATGTGCAAAGACTAAATGATCAGCATATTACAGCAAAGATGTTTGTCTGACAGCACTTGAAGACACCAAATAAATCACTGAATAAGGTGGCTTGCCAAAGGCTCTTAAAAACAAATCTTTCTACTGGAAAGCATACTTGTAAGATAGGTTGGAAGTATTATTTTATTTATCTCAGGAGTTTTCAACATGACATCAGGTCCCCAGTCCAGACTGTAAAAGGCATATTTCAGAGGGGATATGTAACATTTGTAGCACAGATGCAATGCTTCAGAGATGAAGCAAAAAGGGCACCTCAACAAATGAGGCGTAACTCAAATCTAGAAAAGTCTGGACAAAGACTGATCTCCAAGGCTGACTTGAAGAAGACATAAAATGAGAATAGTATTAACAGTGGTTAATACTATTCTAATAAACCAGAAGGGAGATCGTGTATTGAGGAATCTGAGTTATCATTTTGTCCATAATGTAGTGTCAGAGCAATATTCCTTAGTGAGGAACACATCTTTTACTAGAAGGACACCAGAAAAGAAACCCCTATACAAAAGATGAAGAGCTAAAGTGTTAAAAGGAAATAACAGTCAAGGTGCAGTACAGGTTAAAAAATCAAAAATATGGAAGTTGGACCACAGCCTTCCTCTCTGTATGTTTATTTGAATGCTATACAATATCACCATACCTCAAGAAAATGAAACCAAACCAAAACACACTTTCACAATAAAAAGCCCATCTAGTTTCACAAGGCTTGCATCCCTTTGTATTTTTACCCAGCATGCAGCACTTAAAATATTTTGACAATAGCCTGGCCTTACTGAAGTCAGTGGGAAATTTGAAATTGTTTTCAGAGGAGCCAGGATAAAAATCAGCAGTCCCATTGATTTCAGGAAGACTGTAAATTGTCTGAGGTTATGCACAAACATGAATCTTCAGAGGAGCAGGGCTTTGAACAATTCAGCTGTGTGTATTTACAAACCAACAAAAATGCTTTAAATCTGGCTGCAACACTGGCATGAGTTTCAAATGAAATTAAGTGAACTATTTCGTTATATTGAACCTCACTACATGCAGACTAACAGAGGTGAGCTTTCTGGATCAGCAGGTGTCAGTCCCCTGCTGTTAAATAAATTTAGGGTAGTAAAGGCAGGAGCAGCATCCTGCAGCAGAGCTGAGGAGCTGTGTGGGCTCTAGCTCTGCATTAGGGAGCCTGAGCAGACAGGGAATGATCCCTCGAGCCAAGATTCTGGTTTCAAGACCTGTAGTTTTCAGTGTCCTCATTTTTATGGAGTGGAAAAGAGAGGACATGTCCAGACTGAGAAAAGATCTCAAGGTGTCCAGGCTGTTTGCTTCTAGGCATGGTATTTCCTTAAATCCTCAGATTCTTTCCATCTTACATGGAACAGCCGAATTCCCTCAGCTGCACAGTTTCTGAAGTCAAAGGTGCCATGGGGAGGTCCCAGAACCAGCCCATTGCAAGACACTCTCCAAAGATGGAAGAACTCTATGTAGCACTTTGCTTCCACATAAAAGACAAACAAACCCAAAAAATGTAGGGGTTCAACTTCTACCTTATCTTAGTCAAAATTTTTCTTTCTGTTCTTGTTTGCGTGTGTATTAAAAAACAGAAAAAAATAATTACATTCAAAATTGCAACCTGTTCTAACATTGCCAAGATTTGTCTTTGTAAATTTTGTATCTGGGTCACACAAGCAAATTTCATTTTCTGTCAAATAAATTAAAACTGAGAATGAAGAAAGAAACAAGCTGTAAAAGCTAGTAACACCTAAGTGGTACAACTTAAGCCAGGTAAGTGCATTCCAGGTACAAAATGTTCTCAGATGACTCCCAAGTCACAGCAAATGCTCATCTTTGTCTTTCCTAAATAACCATTACTATCTAAAAAAATTGGATCTACTATTTTTTTTTTAATACATTTTGTCATCACAGGGTGAGGAGACCAGAAATGCGTTATGGGGGGTGTTTGGGGAGCTTTTTGGGTTTTTTTTGGTTTTTTTTTCCTGCAGTTTTGTTTGTTTACTTGCTTTAGCATGTGGTAAACAAAAGAATTAAATACAAATGATCCTTCTCCAGTCTTATTCTGTGCCCTGCCCCAGTCTGTGAATATTGGACATGACATGCACAGCTGCTTTTTCCAGTGCACAAGGAAAACATAAAATTGCCCTCATACAAATAACACTTCCTTTTAAGGCTGTGTGTTAACTACAGCAATCTGATTTGCAGCCACCACTCTATAACTCGTCTAATCAACTCTCAAATGGATATTAGATCCAATTCACTGACTGGCTCTTTTCCCTTCCTATAATTTCTTCTAAAAGCTGATCTCTTAGTTCCATAACATTATCCACAGATATAAAGGATATATTTGAAGTCATTAGGCTTTCAATTCTACTAGGCAATATTAGTTGTACTGTAACTATTTAACTTTCGTCTCTTATGATCTTATTTACTTCAACTGTATTTTTTTATATTATTTGTATTTCACATAAATCCTGTCATCAATAAAATTAGCAAAACACATAGCTAACCTTTTCTCAAAAATCCATGACAAAATTGAACAATGAGTCCGCTGCTTTTTTATTATCTCCCTCTTATAATAAAGCCTTCGTAAAAAAAAAGTCGCCCTTAAAACATACACATTTAAATTACTACATTTTAGAAACTGTCATTTTATAACAAAGAAAAGAATTCTGAAATACTTAAGATGTCTGCTACCATTGCCTAGCTTGTTAACTTCATATTTAAGAACACTTCTATTTAAATAAAAATATAAAATGTAGCCCATAATGTGCAAGCAGGTCACATTTGATATTATGTAAAGAAATAATTATTTAGCAAATATGTTCTAATGCTATTTACCACACTTCAATTTTTTCCCTGCCCAAAACTGATAATAAAATAAGTCAAGTTCACCATATGGAAAAGTACCAAAGATCCCTATTTGTAATTATTGCTTGGAAAAACAGATCAAGTCTTAAAAGTTCAGTTCTTTAATAAAGATTTTTTTTTTGTAATTTTAATAGAACAGTGTTCAATTTGGTTTAAAGGTGTTTGGCTTTTTTTTATAGAGGACATTTGAAGGACTGACTCTACTTAAGGAGAGGAGATTTAATGAGAAAAGCATATTTTAAATTAATTTTGCAGAATACTTATGATAAATGAATCTCACCTTTCAGTAATTAACACCTGAGACATTATTTGGTTCCTAAGATATGTTCAGCTATCCAGGGAACAGAAACTATGTTTCATTATTTATATCACTGATCAAAACAACAAAGATTCTACACATCAGGAGGAAAAACATTGAAGGAATTCTTTATTGACAACCTACACATACTCATGTCTAATCATTAAGAATTCTGAAAAAGAACCTATTCTGGGGGGGGGGGGGTTAAAAAATATATTTTCAGCTTGCTTACCAGAAAATTTGCCCAGTATGTCTACTAAATTTTACAATAAAGTTTCTTTTAGCTCTCATTCTGGTCTCCAGGTAAAAAACTGGAATATGCTCCACTATGTGAATTTATCATCACCCTGCCTGGAGAATCCTCCTCATTTTCTTCATGAACTTTTCTTCTTACTGAAAACTAAGGTTAAGGAGCAGCAAAGACATCGCCTCCTGTCCCAGCAAGAGCTGAGGACAGGCACAGCCAGGGCTGAATCCTGAGGTTCACTGTATTGCAGCAGATAACCAGACATACCTGCTTTGGAAGAGGTGAGTAAGGCCATCTGCCAATGCACTGCATCATTGTTAGCTTAGGGATTCAATTCAAACAAGTTTATGGCAAAGCAACATCAAAAAAAGATGCTCAGTCTCCATTTTCAGAGCTCATCTTGAGTGTTTACTTGATCAGGAATAAAGCAAAGCAGTCCAGGATTGCCAAATACACAAAAATCATAATCTTCCAGAGAGCTGAGAGCATCACCAAACTTGTATACTGGCCTGGGGTTTGTAGCCTTTGTGGGATAGCCAATTTTAGCAGCTCCTAGAGACACACAGGGGCTGGATGAACCTTTCCCCCATGAAGTGGGTGTCTGCTACTTTCTGTGCCAGCCTACCAAGGCCTCAGGCTGAGGACTAAACCAAATCCTGGGGCATCTTGTCACCTTTGTATGTTCCAGGACAATTTTGCCTTTGTGCTTGGATTTCCATACAGTGAAAAACAGTGCATAAATAGATAAATAAGAAAGAAATCAACATTAGTTTAACTAAACCCCTATAAATTGTGATTTTTATCTCAGTTGTAAAGAGAATATGGTCACTTTATCAAGTGTTCACCTTCCACCTGGTTTTGTCAAGCATACAAGATAAAACTAACCTCCAGAATGGGAACTTCTTAATGAAGTGTAATCTATATAAACATATTATTTCTCTGCATAAACATACAGACTTTTTTCACAGTAATATTATTGTGGGGGGAAAGACAAGCATAAACACACCTACTCTTCTCCAGGTCTGAAAAAAATGGAGATGACAGCACAGAGGCTGATTTCATAGCATGTGAGACAAAGTGTTATAAAATAAGTGAACTATCCCTAAGCAAGCTGGAAGGGGACTTGAAGCTGCAATTTTACTACCATGATGCATCATGTTGCTGTGAATATTTTCTCTCTTCATCTAAAGTCATTTGTTTCTATGATACCCTAAAATGCACACAGCATTTGTACACAAGGAATCAACCTGAGAAAACTGTTAGGTTGCACAAGTACAGGAACATACTGGAGGGTGGAGGGGAGAGGAGATGAAGGGGAATGTGTGCACTTATACCTAAATTATTGGCTCACATGTTAATGTGAGGTACACAGTCATTTTGTATTTTTGAAAATAATTCATACCATATATTTTTTCTATACAGCTAAAAAAAGGTGCAAAAACCAGGTGCTACCTATCAGGTACAAAAAAAAAAAAGTATTCACAGATGTCCAAGACTTCTCGTGTATTGAAGCAATAAACTTGAGTATTTAAAGTGTTTGTGCATTCTTTGAAGTGCATAATTGAAAGCATGAAAAATACAAAATATTAAATTTTTTCAGATGTTAGTACATGCTATATTTGCAGTAACTCCAAGTACTCTTTCAGAGCTCATGATTTATTTCAGTAGCTAAATGGATTTTTAAGAGCTCATAGAGTACCGAGGATAGGTACAAGCAGGCAAGCTGAGGTACAGCACAGAAAAGGCTTTTGTATATTAAGAAACAGAGACCTTTATGAAGAAGCCTAATTAGTTTGCACCCTGCAAAGAGTAACTAAATGATCTGGAAAATGAGAAATCTTTTAAAATATTTGTTCCATCCATAGCAGGCATTGGAACACAGGCTGAACTTAACAACAACCTCACTTACAAGCTTCATTGTCATGATCCATGGAAGGCATCCATTATTAAAAACAAAAAAAGAATGCTTCAACATAATTTCTTGAAACAAAATGTTCATTTAAAAGTACATATAGTAAAAAAATAAAAATTAGATACAGTTATCTTTTAAATTTTTCTAAGTGTAAGTCTCTCCAGGATTCTTTCTGCAGTGGGGTTATAAGCCTATGTTGTTAAAGAAGGTTTACAAGGGAGATAGCCACCCACTTAGCTTGGAAATCCATTGATAATTTATACATCTCCTTTCCTGCCTCTTTAAGGGATATTATTTAAATAGATGTCTGTAATCTTAGGATGTTACTTCTACATTATACAAAAAAATCTTTTGCTCTAGGCAGTGTTATGTCCCTTTTATTAATTAATTAATATAAAAATGTTTGATTCTGAGCCACAGTTGAGCAACTAGAATTACACGTGTTCCTACTGAAAATTTTTGTTTAGCCATTTACTATTAAAAAAAAAAAAAAAAAGAACAAATGACTCCATAATAAAGGATCCACAAAGCTTTTATATGATATTTGGTGTTTGTTAGGGGAAGGTGAGCTGGCATTGGTTTGGGTTTTTTTTTACATCTTAGAGAAAGATTATGCATTAAAAAAAAAAATATTTATTTTAAGTAATGAAATATTAAAATATTTTTGTGAAAGTTTTACTTGCATTTTTAATTTTCCACACTCAAAAGGATTTTTATAGATGGCTGATTGTATCACATATCATATTGGGATCCAGCATACTAAAAGCTATAATTTGTTGGTGAAATACTGTTCTTACAGAAATCAAATGTAGTTTTCCCTTGACTATTTTTTGCTTTCAAAAAAAATTAAAATTTACATATTTTTAAAACATTTCAAGGACAGTATTTTGGCCTATATTAAAGATTACATATAGCAAAATCATATCTATTTATGTATCCTGGCAAAGCAGGATTTCTGAATTCTACTTTTGATTTGGTTTTTTTTAGATTATATTGCATGAGTTCTGATATTTGCAATGCCACCTAGCCAAGGAGCAACTTCCAAGGCCTGGGTTATGCTGCACATCACTATGCTTGATATTCCTTCATGGCACTCAGGCTGCTCTCTAAAATTGGGGTGAGTGGAAGGGTCTCTCACTTCTGACTTCTAATTTCTCTAAGCATATAATCTGTTTATCCCTTTCTGACAGAGGGCACATTTTCTCCAGCTCACTTTTGCAGCACATTTCTGCTTTGGCTCATACCAGACAGTTTAGTCTGTGTAAAGGGAGACCCCTAGAATCCTAATTCTCATAAAAGCCATTTTCTCCTGAAAAATTACACCTGCATGCTGTGTGGCTACTGGCTCCAAAATGTCAATGCTTTTCCAAAACCAGACAGAATAGCGATCCTGTCTTAATAAATATTAGAAGCCTTTTTTTCTTTTTTTTAAGTTCAAAAATATTAGTAAAGGACTAATAGGTCAGAGGCTCAGTGCTGGTTGGTGAGGACTGCCAATGCTGATGATTTGCAGGACAAATATTACCTAACTTTCTGGGCAGAGTAAAGTAGGCAGGAGCTACCACTCAGGGCTGTCAGTGATAAAGTTGTAATGTGCCAGTGCACCCTGGAAGGGATGGATATGGGCTGGGTCGATCAATGCAAGCAGAAAAGACAACACCTTGAGTTCTCTGAGATGACCAAAGCCCATGCCCAGAGCAAACTCTGTTAGTGTGCTGCACTTTCTGGGCAAGGCACAGATCTCAGACCTGTGGTGGCAGCAGGGGCTTTCCCTTGGGAGATGTAGTCTCAGAAGGATATAATTTCAATGTATTAGTAACGAGACTAAGTATTTCAGATCATTTAAGAATGCCCACTTCTGAGCACAAAGCACACTACACTCCCCTTCACTTTGCACTCATTTATGACAGCTTCCAGATTAATTTCAAGATGAACCAGCTGCCTGATTGCAAGTAGGTAACTTTAAATAGATTTTCAAGGAGGGCAATAAATATTTACCTGTGTCATAATATCACTAATATGTTCTTTACCACTGTTGCCCCTGGCTGAGCTTCACTGGCAACGTCTTATTTCCAAGTGATCAGGAAAACTTCTGGAAAAAGTGGCAACCATCACAAATACTGACACGTAGGACTTTTAAGTCTCAAACTGAACCCTGGTTGTCTCTGAGGGGAAGGCTAATTTTCAGACTCAAGGGTATTTTTCCTCTTATATAAAAAATTGCCCAAAATGAAGAAATTGAATTAAGTTCAAAATTCTAGCTCAGTGAGAACACAGAAATCAAAGTTGGCTCATGATTACAGCAATTTATTAGAAAAGTATTGGATTAGTCATCCTTTGAAGTCTTGGGCAGCCTTATGGAAATGATGAGGCAAAGAGTAATTTACAGAAAGCTGTATGATCCTGTGTTTCTGTTTAAATATTCATAAGATATTTGACACTACAAGAAAACAGACACTGGTTTCTGATACACAAACACAGACTTGACAATCCAATAGTATCTTCTGACCTTAAACTTTAGAAAAGTGTGCTGATACAATATTTTGTGTGGAGTTTGGTTAGGGTTTGTTCTTGTTGTGGTTGGGCTTTTTCTTTTTTTTTTTTTTTTTTTTTCAAAAAGAAGACAGAAATCCAAGAAAATATTTTTTTTACTGCCAGTTATTGTAAGCTGGTTTTAGCTTTACTTTTTTATTTTTTACCTTTCAAACAAGCCAAACTGATGTTATTGCAACAAAAGCAGTATATTGAAAATGGAACAATAATTAAGGATATTTATCTGTACCATAGACTTCTACATTTTTTATCAGCTGTCAGGAAGTATTTATCTCCAGCTGAAAAAAAATTCAATTGATTTTACAAAACTAAAAATTAATTCAAACCAAAACCAGCTATGAATGGCAGCAATGCTATAACAGTAATTCCTTATCACACAAGTTTCAGAGAACATTAAATGTGAGTGGTTTTTTCCCTACAGAACAGTACCAACTTTTTCATAAATTTTATACACATAACCTATGCATATGAAATGCATTACCAAAAATACATTAATAAAGTACTTCACAGAAAGTAAGTTAATAAAACCCCAAACCATCCTATATGGTGTCCAGGTTGAATTTCTTTGATATACTAATATCAAATTTAAAAAGTAAAATCTGGAAGCAAGTAATCCAAGACCCTGCTGCAGAAACAAAGCAGTCCTAGAGCTGGTAGCAGCTGGGATTTCTATCTGTGTGCTTGCTCCTATGACTCAAAAGCAGAGCTGAGTGCTTAAAGAACACATTTTATACCTGTTCTAGTCCTCTAGCATGAAAAAATTATAGCAGCAGAGCAGGGCTTAGTATTTCCTCCTTCCCATCCCTTCAAAACTGAAATCTGTTCACGTTTAGTTGTTAGAGGAGTTTGAGGGAGGTTTGTTTAGTGGGTCTTAGTGGGTATCAATCTGTGTTTAAAACCTGCTCTGATCCTTGTAATGAGATCTCACTAGTTACAATCCTTTTTAATATTTGCGGGTGAGTAAGAAAGCAAATGGATGATATCATGCCCTAATGAGAATGTTTGCTGTCATGAAGATTAATAGGAAAAATGGGTTATACCACCAACTGTTGCTGCATTGGATCTGAAATCTTGAGTGTGTGAATAAAATAATAATTATTGATGATGGAGTGTATGACAAGAATGTAAATACATTTTTGGACAGTTCCTAAATAATAAAAATTGTAATTATATAGTACATTAATATTTTACTTTTAATTTTACGTTTAATTTTTAGATTAAACACTAAGATAAAATAGCTAAGTAGGATAGTCACTTATGAGATTATGCTTTTGGTAGAAATAAATAGAGAAACTAAATTAATACTATAAATAGTTGCAAAACATTATAGAGACAGTTATAGAGACATTATAGAGACAGTACAATCACTTTGTTCTGTGGCTTCCTTCAGAAGAAAAAGTGAATTTTCTAACTTTAATAACTGGTATCAGCAACGCTATGTGCAAAGGGAAGGGAGGAGAGATCTTATTTTTTCCATTTGTGCCACTGCAAGATTTGGCAGTCACCCTTTTGTGCAGTTTTTGCACTCATTTGTGCAAAGAGAAACAATGGTTAAGTGGTTATTAACTGTTTAGATTAACTGCTTATTTTCTTTCTACTAAACAAAGAAGGAGGCCCCAAACAGGAGTACAGAATGGACCTTTAGGACAAAAACCATGACACAGATATAACAGTATGTTATGAAAATATTTCACAGAAGCTTTTTAAAAGTTGGGTTTTTTTAAATCTCTGGAACTTGAGACAGAGCCTGGGAGAGTTATAAATTAAAAAAAAAATCTAGATTCTATTTTCTTAGATATTCCTGAAACAGGGCAAGTTTTGCACTTTTTTCTTTTCTCAGCTGAATGCAAGTGTGCTACCAGCCCACAGTACTTACTCAAGTGCAGTATAAACCATGGTCATGGGATGAAATTATGAGATTCAGAAGTTGTGCAAGTTATCACATAAGCCACTTGCCCTACAACAGATGAGCATAAATTTCTGTCTCTTGCAAAGTGCAGTCTCTCTTATCCTGTATTTTTCTTAATCACATTTTTTTCTCTTACTTTTCTCTGGCTGGCACATTGACTTTTAAAACCATATGCCTTTTGAAAAGCCCATAGCAACCTTTTTGTTTGCTTCCTCTCCATAGTATAGGTCTTATTATAACTTCAGGGAGATTACTTATTTATTTTTACTATTGATGGTTGGGTTTTTTCCTAAAAAAATCCATTATACATTTCCTGATATCATAGTTAAAAGGATATTAAGAATTAAGTAAGAAGGTACTTGTAGAAAGACTAAATTGCCAATACTGGTTTTATGTGTAAGATTAAAGCTCTACAGTCAACAGTTATTTGCTTGCAGTAAATTACACTACTATATACACAGTATGTATATAAAGTGTGAGGATAATGGCAAAATGAATACTACTCTGTCACATAATGAAGAATAAAATGAGCTCTAAGTTACACAGAGGATCGAATAGTGTGGTATCTGGTGACAGCCACAGAACATTTTGATAACATATCGAAATATAATTAGACATAGTTCTTTTATTATCAAAAGTGAACTACTTCACTAAGAAACAGGCTCTGAAAGACGTAATTTATTTCCAGTTGCAAAGACAATGAAATGCCTATTTCTCTGAAAACTTGAAAGGATTTTTTGTGACATAGATCAGTGTCCTGTTTAGTCAATTTTTTAACACCTTTAAATTCAGTATTTAACTCAAAATTTTATTCTATCATTGATCAGAACCTCTGTCTCTAAAGCGTGAAGGGCATTTAAAGGATTAAAAATATTTTGTTGTAGTAAACAAAAGAAAATAAAATTCAAACATCTTCTTTTCAAAAGGAGATACAAGAAGCTTCACAGCAAAGACTTTGTTATTTGGCACTAGTTTGCTGCTGGCTTTTTTTTTTTTTTTTAATAAACCAAAGGGTTTTCTTAAAACCCTGAGTTGAGATTAACTACAGGAGTGCTTCACATTCTATTATTAGTTAAAATTTTGCTTTTTTGGATATGAGTAAAAATCTTTCTTTATGTTCTCCAATAATCATCTGGTTTTTGGGCTTGCTTTTCTTCTTTTTTTACTGAAATTTTGAGCACAGTGAAAAATTAAACATTGGGAATTTATCCCATTGCACATTTTGAAGATTGATGAAACTCTATCCACCTTGAATGACATACTGAATACATGGAACTGTGAAAGTGGGAGCCATGAAGTGAAACAGCAAAGTTATTTGTGATTTATAAGCTCCAAAAGGCTTTACATCAAAACAACGGGAAGGGTTTTCATATGCTCTAGAATGAATTCTGCTTCTTAGCAAACAGGTAAAAACCCCTTAAGAATGGAAGTTGATTTAAAGGATCTAATCTTCCTGCAGGAGAAAGCACACCCCTATTGCTACTTATTCTAAATGAGACCCTCAGTTTTATTCCTAGCACCAAGAATTTCCTGTCTCCTGCAGGATTTATTGCCCTCCAACCTGAGTTTCCAGCAAGCAGTTCTCTTCCTCAAAAGATGAAATCAGTGGCCTTAAACATTTAAAGGTGCAATCTTCATAATTTTGAAATTTTAGGTTGTATTATGGAAAGTTACATGAACTGTAACGAAGGTTGTCATGAACCCAGCTGTAATCACAACAGGTTTATGCAGCTACTCAAAAAGCTCTTCTGGATGTAAAGTAGAAAAAGTCACACATGAGTCATCTAGCCATCTATATGCACTCATCTATCTAACTGTAGCCTTTCTTCCTTTTAGCATAAATTGTGTGTATTGAACACAGGTAACACTGGAGCACAAACACAGCAGTGTTCCATCACGGTGAAATGAGACAGTAGAGCAACACCCCCCTCACTAGTACAAAGGCTTTCACAAAACAAATGGGGGGAAAGGCTCCTCAGCTCTCCCTCCCTGCTGGGTACCCCACAAAGGCCAGTCCCACCCTGACACACTGCAGGTTCCTGCAGTCCCCACCAGCCCACACTGCCCAGCTCCTTTGCACTGCCTTGGGGTCTGCCCGATGCACCTTGAGGCGGAATCACCCATCCCAGGCCGTTCTTTAACGGCACCAACAGACAAGGACCTACTTCAGAGGGAAGATATATAACCACAACAACAAAATACATCCACATAAGCATATGGAATAAGGTATATGAAGGTGCATCTGTGCAAATAAACATGGTCTTTTACTACAGCTTTCTGGAACTCCTTCCAGCTCCCTTTCTTCTTTGGGCTGAGAATGACTTCAAAATAATAGGTATGTGGTTGTAACATTTCATCAACTACCCAGAAAGCTTTGGCTTATTTTATTTGAGGCTTTGTTTTTGTTTGGTTTTGGGTTTCTTTTTTTTTTCTTTTCTTTTTTTTTTTTTTCTGGGGGATTTTTTATTTCAGTTTTTTTTCTTCTTCTGCAGTCACCTGAACTTTGAGAAGACCATTCACATGGTGCTACTGGAACTTGAGAGAAGTCACAGTAAGTTACTTAACCTGGCAGCTTAATGCCGCATACTTGGTCTGAAGGCTGATTTGAGAGAGATTTCAGGGAAAGCCTGGGGCTGTGTTACCTCTCCAGGGTGTTGAGCAGCCAAAACTGCTTGGAACATTTGAGCAGAGTCCTGGCACTCAGAAAGGAGGTCATCTCCACAATTTGAAAGCTGGCAGTATCCAGCTTTCTGATATGGCATATCCCAGAGCAAATATTATTTGACATAGGTATAAGATAGCTCTGTCACTACTTTTATTTTTTCACTGATAGGAATACATTTTCTTTTTTCCCTGTCTGAAGATTTTGACCAAGTCTTGCATTATGTCTTAACTAAGGGAACCGAACTCTATTTTACAGAAATCTCATTGTCTGAAAACTTAAACCAGCTCATTCAGACACCACAGCCCCTAGGGCTGTATCATCTGCTCCAGTGTAATTGGAGCATTTATTTCATGTTACTGTGTTTCAATTAGATGTTGGAATCACTGAAATCTATGAAAATAAAAGGTCAAGATTTGTTTCTCTCAGTTTCTATAAGCAGAATGGTTACACAATTTTCTACTGTTCTGCTTGATTTATGGAGATATATAGCAGGCAAAGATGACCAGGAAAATTTAGTGTCATAGAAGACCTCACCTCATCTTTTTAAATATTTTCCCCTCTTACCCAGAGATGGAAGGTGGAGCTGTCCGCACACATGTAATGCATCAGAATATTCAAAATATATCATTCTGGAATTTTTTCAAATTTTTTTATGGGAAACCAAACCTTTATCAGGCAAAAAACCCTACTTTTTTAATATAGCCCAAACAGATAAGTATTCTAAACCAAACCTCCAAATTACCATTAAATAGGTACTTCTTCACCCAGGAATGTGTCAGGAAACTGCATGGTGCATAAATAAATTATCACATTGCTGCTTTCAGTAGGAAACTTGCCAATGCAATGGTTAAAATAACAGACATATAGAGGCTTTCTGTGAAAATGATGGGAAGGGTGAAGTTCATAGACTATTTCAGCCTTGCCCACAGAAGTTGGTGACTGAAGGCATTTCATTACAGGTGCTCAGAACAGCAGCAAACCCCTATGCAGATAAAACATCTTGAAAACCAGGATTAAGCATTTCTGAAATTTTGAAAACATAACCACTTTTATATTGTTGCTGAGTGATTGAAACAGACAACTGATGCAAATTCCTTATCATGGTGTTTCACAGAATTCTGACATTACTTTATTGCAATAACAACTCTTAATTAAATTCACTCAACTAGAACATATTCTAGTAATCACTGACTTAATTTACTGAGAATTTCACATTTTAAATTATTAAAGATGAAAGGTACAAAAGAGAACCATTTATCAAACCTGCTGCACTTTTCATAGTATAAATTCTATAGATTTTTTATAAAGAAGCAATCTAAATCAACATGTCTGCTGTGACATGATTATGTTTCTTTGCCGATGTCAGAGCTATTATTCATGCCAAAGAAGATCCTACTAACTCTTCTTTTTGGTGTCATAAATAAAGGCAGTCATTTGTCAATAGCCTCATCCTCCCCAAGAACATCTTTTATGTAAAGGGTTTTATTTTGATTTTCTTCTCCTACTTGTGAAGATGCCACACTTTCCCATGGACGTGTTATTTGTTTATCCTTCCTATACATGAAAAGTCTTGATATTCAGGATGCTAAGTTCCCATTGTTCACATTATATTCCACTACTTGGAGTCAACAGGACCTATAAAGCTCAAATACATTGTATTAACTGTCTATTGCAACATCACCATAAGGGTGGGAAAAAATGATCACTTCCACTGGTCCTGGGTAAAATTTGAAGGAAACTTTACCCCAGTTGAATGTAGCTGCCAGCACAATGTCCTGCATAGTGACCTGGCCATGTGGTGTTAACTGATAATGTCACATCCCCTGCACACCAGTGACCGTTTTCTGAAAATAGTTGGAAGATGTTGGACTAAGGCTCCTAGAGAAGGGAAAAAAACAACAAAAACACAAAACCATAGTCCCAGTAATTTGTCCTGATCAGTCCTGATGAAGCAAGAGACACCTCCAAGCAGCTGCCACCTCCCAGAGGTCTGCCTTGAGAGCAGACACATCACAGCCCAAGGGAAGTAACACAGCCAGTTTTCCCAAACTCTGGTTTATACAGTAAGGAAAAAGCAAACTGTGGATTGTTAGACATGACAGTGACGTCCACCTACGGACTATCAACATGTCAAATTACACAAGCATTTATGTTGATGACCACAAGAAAACAGGAGGCTCTGAAAATCTGTTCCAGCTATTAGTCTGATTTGTTCAGCCACATAGCTAATCCCTGTAGCAGCTAACCTAATAAATTAAAGAATTATAAAAGAACAATTTTAAAGAATTATAAAATGGCTGCATTTTCAATTTCTGCATTTTCAATGTTGCATTACATTGTTTATCATAACAAGGAACTACCTTATGGCAGTGTCATCAGAATCAGGAGCTCAAACAGTGCAGCACTGCAGTAAAGATAAAGTCCAAGGATTTCTCAGAAACCATATCTTTTGTATTTCCTTTTTAGGCTATTTTTTTTAACTGTATAAAGAACTGTAGGAAAACACTATTGCTTCTTCTTTGCCTGCTTCCCAACAGTTATTGTATTGAACAATGTAGATAATGCACATCTAATGAGTATTTCATTCTCTCTGCTTCAGATCAGGCAGACCACAGTGAGTTTCCCTGAGACTGATTAGTGTTCATGGAGAACATCATAGAGAGCAAAGTGTAAGCAATTACTTTCCTCTATAATAATGCAACTACCTTTAACACATATATTCAGTGGAGAGGGGAAAAATAACCCTGGATACTGCTAACACTTTGTGGCTACGCTTCTGCAGTCATTGTTATGGTTATGCTAATATGGAGATTCAATTCTGCAAATGCATTTTGCTGCTTGTCATGGAATTTATCATACATCAAAACTAAATGACTGTAAAAGGAGCCTAGTATAACTAAATTTCAAGTTTTCTGAGAGCCATTGTTTGCCTTCTCTCATTAACTGCTACTGAAAATTGTTCAATAAATTACAACAAAATAATAAAGGAGATCATTGCTTTTAATAATCAAGTTTCTGTATTGCTTATCTGAGGAAATGACTAAAGATACATTAAACCTAAAGAATAGAGTAAAACCTCTATGTCATGAACAGATCATATTCCTATTTTGTCTACAGTTGTCTTATTCCCCTAGCATTTAAGTGAAGCAGGGTGTCCATATGTTGCAGGTTGTGTTCAATGACAGCAATGCTCTGGGGTTCAGGCAAGTAGCTTGTTGTGGGGGATATCCCTCCTGTGACACTCTGCTGATGTTCTCATACTGAACCTATGGAGGGGCTTGACAGCTGGCCTGCAAGCAAAGCTGAGTTAATACAAGAAATAACAACTGATGATTTTTGAGTGTATCCACAGCAAGGAAGAAGACAAGGCCGTCAGCATGGAAACCGATTAGGAAAGATACATGAGAATTCTTGCAAGCTAGACCACGTGCCTAAGGAGATGTGTACACGTGCCTTATTAAATTTCTGTAAAACTTTTGCCAATTCTATTGACACTAATTGCTTTGCACCAATGAATATAATAAGTTATTGTGATGTAGTTAATGACTTAAGATCACGCTTTGTTAAGAGTATATAAACTGGAGAACATGCAGAATAAAAACTTTTTTTTTTCTTGGACCCTGGTCATGTGTGTATGTCACGTCTGTCCTAACAGTGACATAAACCCTGTTTGGAGAGATCCTTAATATGAATTCTTGTTGCCAGAATTACTTCAAAAACATTTGATAAGGGGGGTTAGAAAGAAGAGCGGAGGGAAGGGGAAGCAAGAGGGTAACAAAAGGATAAAAAGGACATGGTGTTAATCCTACTGAAAGTAAACACGGGATTCTATTTACTGGGTCTTCAGAAAGACAAGAATAATTCTAGTTCAGCAGAAATCCCTAATAATAAAAGGTCAGGATGCTAACAGAGGTCTCTGAGTAAAAGCACAACCCAAGGAGGTTATTTACTGGAGATTAAAGAAATGCAGTCTTCACTGCTTTGTGAAAGTGGATTTACAGGCTATAAATGAGAACAAGAATATATCAAATAAATTTGAAATGGTCAGGTAGAAAGACAATACAGAAGTGGTAACAAGAAAACATGTAAGAGACCCACAGTCCTTATGACAATGAGAACCAAGAGAGAATTATTTCAGCATTATTCTCTGAAGTTAAGGGTCCAATTCCTGACCAGTGCCAGTATTTCAACATCCACATGGAGCCACCTCCTCTTCAGTAAAAGAAGAATGCTACTTATTGATTTCCTTCTTTCTATATTTATGACTTCTGAAATTGCAGAATTTCAAAGAGCAACCTCTGCATGTGTCACACGTCTAACACAAGGCAACAGATATGACAGCATCAATTTACAGTAAAGGCAAATGCAACCACAGACATGCAACAAGGAAAGACCTGGGATGATGGCAAGGGAAGAAGTTTGTAGACAGTGGTGAAGAGGGATTACAGCATGGTTGTAATGCAGGAAGAAGTGGTCAGAGAGTAAAATGCACAGGGCAACTGAGAAGATAAAACCTTCTGTTGCTCTTAAAAAAAAACCCCAAATTGAATAAAACCCACAATCTCAATAGAGGTATTTGGTTTGAGTTTTCACTCATTTAAGTAATGCCCTTCCTTTTTACATCTGGAACCTGAGTGAAAATATAAGACAGTTCTGGGAAGGAAACAATTTCCTGTAGTCAGTGAGGCAGAGTCCAAGGTCTGAGTTCTGCTACACTAATTATGACGTTACCCAAACAAATGCATAGAAAAGCAGATATTGTATTAATGTACTATGTAATCAGTAGAATATCTTAAAACTACTTTTGACTCTTTTTTAATGAAGAGTATTTCTTGTTAAACTACACTGCATTATTGATGATTAGGCTTTGACATTTCTTATGCCCTTCATGCAGGGTTAAAACCCCACCTTACACACACAAGCATATATATGTCAGCTAAACCTCTAGCAGTCTCATTATCTCCTATCTCTAATTTTTCAAAGCCATGTGAGTATCAACATAGCCTCAAAAATTATGTCTGTATCATCAGATTTCTCTTCTCAATTTTAAGTATTTTCACCAAAAATAAATGGTCTATTTGCATACAGATTGGCCAAAACCTGTGGTACATAGATGCAAACATTATTTTATATTTTTATAGATTTTTAAAATTAACTTTTAGTTCTTTTGACACAGTTTTGAAGCTTATTTTTCTCTGATACCATTTCAAAATATTTTCCCATCTTCATACTATAAGTAACTTTAGTGTTTCCTAATTTTAGTGCCTTCTGAATTCATGGTTGGCTTAAAAATGTTTTATTTGTTTTCTTCTTCCCTAAAGATATGAAATGCATAAAAATATTACAGTATGTGAATAAGAAGAACTTTTGTTGAAGGAAAAAAGATTACTTCACAGTTTGCATTCTTTAGTCACCTATTTTTTTTTTTTGTCAAAACTGATAATAAATAACAAAATTAATAAGATACCTATGGACATTGGTGTTATTTCATAATAACCAAACTGACTCCTATAACATGAAAAAGCAACTAATAAAGTGTCACTTAAAGCAGACAAATATAAGCCAAAGGCTAAGCCTAGAAACAGTATACTAGTAATGTAATAATATATTGTTCCCATCAGGCTTCGTTACAGTTCCTGGATTTATTTAATTCTATTCATGCCTAGCACAGCTCTCAGAAAGAGCTATTAGAGTATATCACCTAGCTTGTCACAAAAAGAAATACAAGTCATCCATTTCAATCTAAAAGTAAACTGGGAAAAAAAAAAAAGAACCTAAATCACCTTTACCTACTATTTCAATGTGTTCATTCTTTGTTACTGGCAAAGTTTCTGTGACATCCATAAAATGATAATGTATAGCAAAACTGAAGCCTTGGGAATGACCATAATGCCTCTTGAGATATAAGCTGTGATTTCTGCCCCAAATACAAGGAGGAAGAATGCAAGTTCAGGAAAACAAGCAGTTTGAAAACAGGGAACAATTTCTACATTTTGAACATTTAAAATATATGTCTGGATTGCTTTCTTTTCTGAGGGTCTCAACATGGAAGAACTTTAAAATGCCAGAGCAAAGAAAGACGTAAGTTCAAGCTATTGTTTCTTCCATTCATGAGAGGAGAAGGGAAGATTCTCAATGGCTGTCACTATAGGGAATTCAAATTTCATTGGTTTCTTTGGTTTTTTGGGTGTTCTTCTGTGCACCCTGCCCCCACACCCCTCAAAAAAATTAATAATTCTACCCATTGTCTTAGTGCAAAATGCAACAAACTCAAGCTGGAACTTAATCTTCATAGACTAAGTGAACAGGCATTAGTTTCAAGGATCATATTAAAGAATAAAATAAAAATGCCATTGCACTATTCTCCCTCCTTTTTTAGCATACTTTGACTCAACTGATTAAATGCATCGAGAGTGAAACTGAGTGAAAACAACACATGAATACATTCTTTTTAAAATAAAAACTAGAGGAAAAAGGAGCTGTGTATATTTTCCCCCTACTAAATTACAGAAAAAGTCAAAAAGGTAGTGTTGTATGTTTTCAACAAAGCTAGTCTTTAAAGTACCTTTGTACCTTAAAATAATTATTCTGGGATCATAGCTGTGGCACTTCTGAAAATTAGTTTATAAATGAAAAAAATATATTAACACATTCAAATTTGAACATAACACTAATTTAATTTCGTTGGTTGCAACTGCCTTCAGTCTCAAACCAGGTACCAGAAAACAGATAAATTACAAAACCAAAATTTTACTGACTAGCATAACTGAAGACTGATTTGGTCAGCTTAAATTGCATCTAAGAATTTGAGAGATACAACCAGACATTTTAGCTAATACATTTTGTTGCAAGACACAGCATTGAGCGTTAAAAACTCTTTTTAATTTAAATGTATAAGGAATTCACAACCTAAATTCGCCGATCAGCTGGTGTATTTAGATGTTCTTTATCATAGGAATGAGAGAAAAAATGGAGGGTTGTTTTCTTTTTTTTTTTTTATCTACTTGCACCCTTCTCATGACTTTCCTTTTTTTAAAAAAAGTGCTCCATTATCAATTTTTCAAAGTGACAAATTTTTAATCAATTATAGTAGCCTTCTTCATTACATGTAAATTTTCAACATGCTAGTCTTTGTAAACCTGTCAAGATATTTTACAACTGATCAGAAGTAATTTATTCTAAATCACTTCAGAAAAATCAAGTATAAGAACACTTAAATGAGAACTATCCACAAATACATTATAATCCTCTTAAATAGTCAGCAGCTTAGTGCTGCAAAATAGTCACTTAGGAGGGATTCAGCTGATTAAAAGATAACTGCACCAGACTAGAGAAGCCTAAACCTCACTTTCAGAAGAAAATTACTGTCACCAAACCTACTTAGATGGGATGGATTGCTTCTGGCTTGGACCTCACTCTCAGAACTGCTTATAGACATTTACATGACAAGCCTAATCTAGGTAGCTGAATTTCACATGCACAAGCTTAGTCAAAAGGAAAGATATCACTAGATTTCAGGTATTCATTTTAATCATAGCACATTTAGGAAATGCAAAACAAAAAAGCTTCATCTAGGTGTCTCATCTTTTATTAATTGCCTCTAGATTCTCTAGGCAAATCACCCAGATCCTCTATAAATCTCTATTCTCTTGATAAAGTGGAATCAAAGCCTTAAGTAATCTGAAACTATTTGCTCATGGGGCCTTCAGAAATGGAAAACTTCTGGAGTAACCTAATGAGAACTTGCCACTTTTCAATTATACTAAGTAATTGCCTGTGTTTTCAACTCTGCAACTACAAGTCCCTTAAGCCTTTTTTAAATTTTACCCTTATTATTTGAAGTCAAATAGTATTTCCTGTATTTTGTGTTTTATATTCACATAGTTTCAATAGTTAACAGATAGCTGCAATGGTTTTTTTCCAGAACCAAATCAGCAAGCAAAGCCCCAGACCCCAGAAGTACTAAGAAATTTCCACCATAAAACATCCTGAAGGAGCAGTTTCAGTATCTGCCTGGGAGCAGCAACCTTTTTGAAACATGAGGCCTCAGAAATCTCTCCTATTTCCTGAATGTAATCCACTTTAGTATTTGAAGGTATTAGTCATGATGTTTTCATTTATTTCACCTTTTTTTATATACCTTTTCCCTTGTGCTCTGCAAATAGCAGTTTCCAGTAAAAATAACAGGTGTACAAAGAGTTGCATTTTCTGCTGTTGGTTTTTCTCTAGTTACAGGAATTTAATTTTACTGTGGGAAATGTAGCATTTTTGTTTACTGAGTGAAATGAGGAGAAAAAACATCCAGATTTCATCTTGGATTCGACCAGTCCTAGATCTGGTTTCCACCAAGCATTTACAGTATTTTACTTATTGTTATCTATGTTTCTCTCTCCTTTCACTCACAACTGAAGAAACATTTTGGTCTATAGAAGACGTTTTACTGGGGTAAAACTGAAACTTCCTCTCAGCCAAAACTCTTCCACCTTTGCCCATCAGTTTTCATTTAACTGAGACCTTTTACTTTACTAACTGTAGCCTGAGGCAATAATGAATCATTTTCAAACAGTGCAGTGAACAAAAGCACAAATATCACCAGAATCAATATCTGGGGGATTTTATCATTGTACTATCATTATGACTATAACTTAGCTTTAACATTATCTAAAAATGAGTTTAATGACTTA
Source organism: Fringilla coelebs (assembly GCF_963513975.1). NCBI lineage: Eukaryota > Metazoa > Chordata > Aves > Passeriformes > Fringillidae > Fringilla > Fringilla coelebs. The sequence goes on along the minus strand of NC_140032.1, from coordinate 40,380,542 downwards.
AAAGCACCAGAAAAATCAAAGAGAGTATATATAAAAAAAAAATCCTATTTTTTCCCTAAAAAAGGCAAATCATAAAAAAGAAGAAACTACACCAGAAAAGTTCAGACCTTCAGCTGAAACGTGATAATCAATAATCATATGAGACATTGAAACCTCTAGCTGAACCAGTGTCTGCAGTTTTGAGACATAAGCAGTCAAAGCCTAAGAAAATTAGTCCTTACATACTAAATACTGCTAGACAGCATTTTGTTTGAATTCCTTATTTCTCCATTTGCCTCTATATTTGATGCTGAGACTTCAAGAATTCCATAATAATCCTTTTCTTTCTAATGAAATTCCAGAGACGAAAACCTCTTATTATTCTGTTAACTCTCCCTTGTGCTGCACCACTGCACCTCAAAACTGACCTATAAAAGCATCTTGTTTAGAAATTAGAGTAACTGGGTCTGCATTCGCAGTGAAGAAAAACTGATGGTCATTCCAAAATTTTCATTTATATTATTAACTAAGCAGATCTAACTACAAACTATATTTGCTCGAAATATATGTCCTTTTGCAGAAATAATCAGAAGAAAATGCTTAAATTTTCTCTGGTTAAGATATTTGGAAAGTAAACAGCATAAGTGGTCAAGGTACACCGTGAACTTACATTTTCAGTAATACAATTAAATTCTTTCTTGGTGATTCAAAGTGAGTGGAAGTTGTTCATTGTTCAGAATAACCTTCACAGTGAATTATATCACTCCTATCACCACTTGAATAAATACTTGTTTTGTTACAATGCCAACTTCAGAAACCAGAATTGTATAAAACAAAACATTCAAGGCAATTAGGGAACAAAGAAAGACCTGTAGTTCTCATGTAAACAAAACTTGGCTATGAGAACAATTTATTGACTGCACTCCTTGCATGGGAAAAAGTGTGATGGTTGTTAACTCAAGCAAGGCTAATATTCAATATAGAGATAAACTAATCTTTGGCAACTTCCTTACAGACATACTGATCTGACTGTAACCATTAACAAAAAACACATTACTTCAATTTAAGGAAGAGTGCTCCACAAGAGGTTGCTCCAAATTAAATTCAATTCAAAATTACAGTAATAGAAATAAGTGAAAAGAAACATAAAACATAAGCTGAGGAAGTAAATTAGGAAGGTTGTGGGAGTTAAAGTGCTACATTATTTTATAGTTTCAGTAAGTGAAATTCTGAATGTTTTAATATAGAGGAACAACTTGAATGATGGACTGAAAGCAGTTTCTGGTATCTCCTTTATTTTTCCCTTTCCTGTGTTACAGGAAGGGAACCAACTCCCAAATGATTCACTAAAATTCAACCAACCCTTCCAGAGGTAGGAAAACACACTGCTTTATCTTCCAGATTAGAGTGCTGCAGCACCAGTATGGGTAGTTCCTTACTAGGTTCCCCTGCTCCAGAAATGTTTCCTTTCAACATTTGTGATTTAAATAGCTGTGAGAAGGTGAAACAAAAGGACTTAATTTAAATCTCAAGGGGGAAAAGCTGTGATACAACTTTAAGCTGCCTATTTGTTTCACAATGACTTTCAAGGTGGAAATTTGTTACCTGTAGTTTTTCAGTACCTGGTGATTTACAGCAAATTTGTTTTTCCATCCTTTTCCCATTTTCCTCCTAGATTTCTTTCCACAGTTTGGAAGTCAGACTGATCTCTTGCAATAATTTGTTTACTTTTCTGTAATAGCTGATAAATACCCATATTAAAAAGTGAACTGGACCCTTTACCACAGTAGCTTGTTTTTTATTTTTTAGCATTATTAGAACAGATTATAAACTCCAGTGGCCTAGAGCTGGGAGAAAGAGAGCCATCAAGATACAGTGGGGAGTAAGTAGGGAGATGCAAACGTGTAGGAAATGACATTTTTTCTTCATTCATAAAGGCTGCAGTGGGAGAATAGGGGAGGAATTTTTGGGGAATAGGGAGGAGCGCTTGTAGCTTCACTGTGCTGATGGTGGAGGACACTTCTGTATTTATGCTCTCTGAGACACATCAATTTATAAAGATCTTTCAATGCACTACATGATTACCTTGTTTGTAAATATCAAGTTTTTGCAACACATGTTAAAAAAGATTTCAGGTTTTTTCAACCTCCTATACAATCTTCTTTCCAAGAAAGTACTGATGATGAAATAGAAAGCTTAAGAAAAATTAAAAGCATTTCTATTAACAGCATGAAATCCAAAATTCAATTTTATCTTTGAAATTAAAAGCTCAACATTTTTACAGTTATTTTTTCAGCTCTTGACAATACAATCCCCACGTATTAGAGCTATCATCAGTTAGTTAAACAAAAAATTAGTAATGCCAACAAATCCCATTATCTTCAACTTTCTTCAGAAATCAAAATTGAAAAATTAAAAAAAAATTCTTGTTCTAGAACAATTAAAATCTCTCATGGCAAAAACTTTTCATTTTTTAATGAAACACCTAATGTTTAATTGTTCATGGAAAGAAGAATTTAATTAACATGATTTTGAAAGTACTAATGAACATTTCACACATCCCAAATGGCAGTTTCAGTTATCACTCATGTGTACCTAGCTAATTTATCTGAATGGAAGTAGTGCATTATGTGTAGTAAAAAAGGTACACAACAAAAAAGCTACACAACAGGCTGGGAACAGAGTTATGTGCAGGACTATTCTCCACTCCCATATTGTTCTAAAGGATTGTATCAATAAGTTTTGTTGCTAAAATAATAAAAAAAGGGTAGAGCTCAAAAAAAAAAAATGTGAAGAGAGAGTTCTACACTGTACTGGATCCTAAGAGAGCCTATGGCTTTGAATTTTTTATTTCACTTACTTACTGGAAAAGATAAACCGATACTTTCCAGAGATGTCAATCTATTCACACAGGTCCCTCATGACAAACACTCATTTGTTTCACAAGTCATGGCTGAGGAGATGATTACTGAGTTTGAAAACTATTGGTGAATCAGTGAAGTCTGCCAAATGATCTGTATAAAAGACTCAAAGTTGTCACATGCTTTGCTTTATAGGTCTTCCTAGTTTTGAAAATTTCTATTGTTGGATCCTTTCATAGCAGCAACACACCAGCTCACACAGTTTGTGGGAGCCCTGTGTCCTTTATACCACCACCAATGATTTTCTTTCTCTTAGCAGGCTGCAAGAAGCATCCTGAGGGGAGAAAACCATTGTTATTACCCGATTTTGCCAAGTTATTCTTGAGCACTGAGATTTATTAAAGTTGTGCGTCAATGCAGTCCAGTTTGAGACTGCTAAACCACCAAAGGTGCACAAAATTTCTGAATCACTGTGTTTGTACATTAGCCAGAAGTGATAAATCCTGGTTGTTTCAGACACCAGGTGTCTGACTCCAGCATAGCCCCCATTCTGACTTTTTTTGGTTTCATTTTCTTTTTGATCATGGTAAGGTCTTTGCTAGACAGATTTTTATAAGCACTCCTTGGTCAAAGTAAGCCTTCTCTATGAAAGGTCTGCCAGAAATACAAAAGCCAAGTTCCCACTTATTTTTACACATTGTCCCTTTCTTAAGTACTTATATGTAAGAGAATAAAAATATGCATATGGTGTTTCAAGGTCATAAGCTCCCTTTGACCCCTATACTGATATTTTTTTTCTTAATCCTACTCTGTCAAATTTAAGGTTTGTTTCTTACCTTAATTTTTCAAGAAATTATGTTAAAATTATTTCACTACAAACATGGTTTTGTTTTTGTAGCCATATCTGAAGTAATTTAGAATCATACATTAGAGATTATATGAAACATCTATACAACAGGCTGGGAGCAGAGTTATGTGCAGGACTATTCTCCACTTCCATATTGTTCTAAAGGATTGTATCAATAAGTTTTGTTGCTAAAATAATATTCTATCATCTCTATTAGGAAACTTATTTCAGTATTTTTCTTGGTTTTAAAGGAATTATCACAATGCAACTATACAGAAAACATCACAAGAATACCAATGTATTTTCCAACAGACAGTAGTATCAGCAATTGTATTGGCAAAAAATACGTTTGTATACTATGACTCTGGAAATTCATGCAGTAAAACAAGAGATAGTTTTAATTAATTCACCATTCCAAGGGTGCAGAAAATTTGGCTATGTAGGACTGGGAAATGAAAACTGAGCTGAGAACCAGAGAGAACTAACACTTGAATGTTAATCAGTTTTCTCTGATTTTGAAACTAGAATTATTTTATGGGATACAAAAATTTCTGACAAGTTCTTTCCAAGAGTACCATTGGGCCAGTTATCTCAAAAACATGTTGAGTGTTTCTATTATGCTATCCACCTGTATTCAGTAAAGGTGCATTAACACCACCCATATTTTATTACTTTCATTTTTTTCTTCCCCCCCATTCCTAAACACTTAAGGACAAGTTAACATGAGAAAGATACCCCTATATTCTGCATTTTTCTACTTATAAAATAGCTACTAGCTATTTTATACTAGCTTTGTACAGGTTGTCAGCAAACATGTAGATACACTACTTCCACAAAAAACAAACAAACCAAAACACCCCTTTCTGCCCCCCCCCAAAAAAACCCCACACTAAAAGCAAAAAAATCAAATCAGAAATCATACACAAAACACACATCCCAACAACAAAAAAAAACCAAAAAACCAAAAGCAAGTAGATTATTTTTTTTCATTGAAGTTAAAAAATTCACCTGTATGGAATTCACAGATCTTGAAAGGCCTTGTTATGATACAGTATATATTTAGATGATATAGTTGTTGTGCTTCATTCATTAAGCAAAAAAGAATAGAGCTACATGGCAGACTTCATATTATTAAACTGAAGCAGACAATTTACTCAATACGACAAAACCTTCATTGAAAATAAAAAGATCTTTAAAAATAAGGATATAGCTTCTACTCTCTTCACAACCCATATTTTATTATATTTTATTGTTACTCAGTATTTTTTCCTACACAAGCAATTGAAAGGTTTATATCATAAATTTTTATGATTACATGGAGAAGTAGGTAATAGTCCAAGAAGGTAATAATTTTATAAATTGTAGGAAAATGAATGACAAATAGATTACTGGTGCTGCTGCCTTTTAGATAACCCTCCAATAACATTAATCATTCTAAAGGACTTTTATTCAAATGCTTATGTTCAGAATTCCTCTTCCATAGAGAGCATTCATTGCTCAATGCCAAATCCTGCAGTCTGTTTACTGCTGTTGGACATTTTCCATTTCTTACCTCTATAATTTTTGGGCAGCTGGTCTTAATACCGGGGAACTTAGAAGAAATATCATGTGAATTCAATCAACAAAGACAGAAATTTCCATGATACAGGTGATAGTATGTAGAAACTTACTTGAAGGTACACTCTTAACATTTGGCCATGAAAAGCCTTCTTTGTGAAAGTTTGTTATGTCATGTGTTCATTTTTGTGTGACTTTCTGGATGAAGAAGTTACAAATCTGTTCTGCCATGATAACATTCAGACACCATTTCTGTGACATCCTGTGTGTAGCCATAAATACGAAGCACACATTCAAGTGGCCTACAACAGTATCATAACTAAAAGGAAAATCAGCCATGACAGGTGCTGACATTTCTTCTCAGACATCTTGACACCATACCTAGCTTCCTGATAACGAGTGGAAGCAGATTTTAACAACTATTTGAAAAAATTATGTCCTCCTCTGTTTATGTAGTGGCAGGAATTGCTGTGCCCCTTTAGCCATAAATGATGCTAACCAGACAATATCACAGTCCTGTGATTTGTATGATGGAGATATTGCAACAATGAGAGACAATTGTGCAGCAATGACTGACAAAGGGTACTTACTTAAATAGGTGGAAAACAGAGAAAACCATCTTATTTATTAAGTCTTTAAAGCTTGATCCAGGCATTTATTTTTTTTAGTCCAAGGAAATCAGCAAATTTCTTTCATCAATGACCCATATACTTACATCAAGAAGTATCAGAATTTTTCTAACAGAGAAATATGGAGAAACAAAGTTATTTCTTTTATATAATAGGTTGCTAATCCATATACAGCCTCACTTTTACCAGGTCTTTATTCCATTTCCCTCCTTTGTCTTCAGAACACATCTATACTGAGGTCATCTTTTTGCTATCTAAATTTCATCTGTTTAATCGTCTTTGTTTTCTTATATACCAAAAATTAAAATGTTGGTTTCTTTGTCTCCCTTCTCTTTACTCCATACTCAAATGTGTCTTTGAATTCTGCTTACTGTTCCTAAGGTTAAGCTACTCATACTAATGCATGTAAGTTTACCAACAGTTGTATCCATATGTATATTTAACAAGTACTTCTCCTCTCTTGCTTTTCTCCATCCCAATCTTCTCTTTTCTGTTCCTGCTTCAGCACTTTTTGCCTTTACTCCCTGCATTATCTCATCATTTAGCAAAACTGGAAAGTGTCGTTCTTGTTCTTTTCTGTGATGGAAATAGCAGGGGGTGGTGATATGTTTATTTGATTGCAATCAGTTTCATTACAGCTCCATACTAACATTACTGAATCTCATGCTTCTTCTACTTCTGCAAACATTATGAAATAGCAGAAAATCTTCATCTGCTGTCTTCCTCCCCATCCCCCCACAAGAGCTGCAAGTGAAATGTCTGTGTGACCCTCCCTTCCAGCACTCAGTTCTCGCTAGTGCAAGGTCTAATTTTGAGGCAATACAGCTATGCAACATTTTTCATGTTGTCAAACCTAGGCTAAGCTTTGAGAAGATCCATAGACTAGACCAAAACTATGTAGGAAAGACAAAATTGCTTTCAAAGCTAAGCTCAGACATTTAAGGAAAATTAATGGCATTAAAGAGGAAAACACAAGTATGCAAAGGCATAAAATACAAGTATGCAAGGATGACTAGAGACTGACTCTTTTGCCCATGAACAACGAAATCTTAGGCAGTGAAGACATTAGCGGTATCACAGGAATTGCAAATATATTAATGCTTAGGCAGTAGCTAGCTTAGTCTCATTTGCCAAAACCCAACTGCTTGGTAAGTCTGTTTAGAAACTGATTGTATTCTCTGCTTGCACACAGTAAAAAAGTACATCAAGTGATCTGGACTGCAAAGGATGTCAAGGCCAAGACTGACCATTATAATTAATCAAAACCCACATCTCTGATGACCTCTGCTCCCTCACAGTGTGCTATGTTCAGCAAAGCTAATATCAGAGAGAGGCTGCCACTACTAAGTAACTTGCTAAGGAAATTGCTAAATGACTTTTGTTTAGAATTTGTGTTAAAATTCAAAATTATGTCATCTTTCATCTGATTTTTTTTTCTATTCTTGTAAAATTGATTTCACTTCCTGCATCTAGGATATGTTGAAACAATATAATGATTGCCGTGGTGCTACAGAATAATAGAAAACTCAAGGCTGGAAGAGACTGTTAAGATTATTGAGTCCAACCTAGCACTGCCAAGTCCACTACTGACCATGTCCCAAGATGCCATATCCACATTTTTTTTAACATTTCCAGGGATGGTGATTTCAGCAGTTCCGTGGACAACATTTTCTGAGGCTTGAAAGCCTTTTCATTGAATAATATTTTTCATAATATGCAGTCCAAACTTCCCCTGGTGCAGCCTGAGGCCCATTCCTCTTACTCCATCGCCTGATATCTTGGAGAAGAGTCTGCTCCCCACCTGGTTACACCTTCCTTTCAGGCAGCTCTGGAGAGCAACAAGATCTGCCTAAGCCTCCTTTCCTCTGGGCTAACCACTCTTGGCTCCCTTACATCTCCTTTTATTTTTGATATATTTATAGAAAGGGGTTTTGCTGTCTTTTATGGCAGTAGCCAGACAAAATTCTAATTGGATTGTTCTAATTTTCTCCCTATGGGGCTTCACAATAAGCTGCCTGTGGTGAAAGATAGGAAACAAACAATGTGGCCCTTCCTGTCACCAGGGCCACCACTTGTCATACTTTAGTTTGCATAACATCAATCTCCTATCAGTGGGTAATGTGCAGGTGTTTAAACACACAAATGAAAGAAAAGTGTGCTGTTCTGATAGAAACTGCATTTGCTGAAGAAGAAACAGCAATATCAAACAAGAAGTTCTGAATGGTTTCTACTCACCAGTCATTCAAAGATGGGCTTTCAAAAGGGGTGAAGAAAAGAAAGGATGGTAGGTATTTTTGTATGTCACAATGTGAACTAGATAGCTGAAGGGCATTACAGCTACTTCACTAACCAGGATATATGTAGAAAAGGAAGAATCCTCAGATAATCTAATACAGAAATAGTTTTTAGCTCTGGGAATTTGAGAGAAAGTCAGCAAGCTGGAGGATTAAAGAACTCTGCTAGTGGACACTAGAATGCTCCAGGCAGAGTAAAAGCATTTGCAGTCAAGTAATGATTGCAACTACTCTCTTCATACAGAACAACTTCTTTGATTTTATGAAAGCACTGAAATACATGTATGAAGCTTTAGTTGCCATCCTGCCTAACCTACGGTCTGTATGGAATAAGAAAAACTCAGCTCTGTGCTTTAGCTGTTTTTCTGCTGGTGAACTAGGGAACAAAATGATGCTTATTGTTCCTATGGGAAAAAGCTTATGAGAGCTACAAATTCCCCCTTTCCCTCAAAACAACAAACAACCTAAACCAAACCGAAAAACCAAACCAGAAGTAAAAAAAACCCCAGATTTTGTAATCCAGTTGGTCCTTGTGTATAACCTGCAAAGGCGTGTGAAGCCAAGCAAAGCAAAGTAGAAATTTCAAGCACTTTTTCTTTATATCTTACCAAAGTGAATTAAAAATAACTGATGGGAAAATTATTTTCAGTTTGAATATGATGAAATCTATCTCAATGTCTTTAGACATATTCATTTAAATTCCTGTGAGGTCAGCAAAGTGATTTCACTGTGCTTTAGACCCAGGTCCTATGTGCTTGTGTGAAAGACAGAAACACAGTCATGAATCTCAAGTATTTACATGTCACTAGCAAAGCAAATTATGCAGAAATGGAAACCTCCACCCATAATTACAAAGAATTAAAATGCAAATAAACAGTACCTTAAGGTATACTGTTCATGAATTAAAATTTCCAGTTCATTTCAATTTATAACATCTTCCCTTGCTTTGTTTGGATTTTTTTTTTTATATTTTTGTTACTGCTGTATTTGACTGAGTTTTATAGTCATTTATCTGACTGGCTTTATGCATGCACATGTCTGATTTATCACAAGAGAGGAATGGGACAGGAGATCGGCAGAATTGAAAGCAAAGACACTCAGACCATTAAAAAAACCCAAACAAACAGATGGTACTGTTCTTAAATATATTACCCTAAAAGACATAATTAGTAAACAACAAATACAATTGGTCTGTGAAAGATGTATTGGGTTTGCATGGTCAGGCTTTGGTGGCTGTGGGAGCCACAGGGGTTGCTTCTGTGAGATGCCACCAGAAGCTTCCCCCATGTCTGGCAGAGCCAATGCCACTGGCCAATTAGAAATGGTGATAATGCCTCAATGATAACATATTTAGGAAGAAGAGAAAAATAAGGAAAAATAAGATATTGCACAGATGTGATTAAGACCAGGGAAGAGCAGAGTGAGAATATGTGAGCAGAAGAACTCTGCAGACACCAAAGGTGAGTGGAGAAGGAGGGGCCTGAGGTGCTCCAGGTGCCAGAATTGAGATTCTCCTGCAGACCATGGACCCACTGTGCAGACCCACACTGGAGCAGGTGGATTCCTGAGAGGAGGCTGTGACCCCATGGGCAGCCCATGATGGAGCAGGCTCCTGAGAGGGACCTGCAGACCCATGGAGGGAGGAACCCATGCTGGAGCAGGTTGTCTGGTGGGATTTGTGACCCCATGGGGGACCCATGCTGGGTCTGGCTGTGCCTGAAGGGCTGCACCCTGTGGAAGAGTGACCTGTGTTACAGCAGTTTATGTAGGACTGTTGTCTGCACAATGTCACACTGGAGCAGTTCCTGGAGAGCTTTTCCATGGGAGGGACCCTGTGCTGGAACAGGGGAAGGACTCCTCTCCCTGAGCAATGGGAGCAGCAACTTGTGATGGACTGACCACAACCCCCATTCCCTTCCTCCCTGAGCCAATGTGGGGAGGAGGTAGAAGTGGGAAGATGGGAAAGGTGGGGGGAAGGTGTTTCTAAGGTCTTGTTTTGCTTCTCATGATTCTGATTTTGCTAGTAAGAAATTCAATTAATATGTCCAATCTGAATCTGTTTTGCCCGTGACAGTACTTGCTGAGTGATCTCTTCTGGACTCATGAATGTTTGTTGTATTTTCTCAACACATAAACCTTTGTTATATTTTCTCTCCCTGCTCAGCTGAAAAGGAGGGGGTGACAGAATGGCTTTTGTGGGTGTCTGGCATCCATCCACTACAGATGCTTAATGGAAGCCTTAAGACAACTTCAGGTTTACTTGGATAGAATAACACTTGGCACTGTGGGAAGTGTCACTCAAAGGAAAGTGTCTGTTTCTTTCCTTCCCTAACTTGCAAGAAGAAAGCAAATACCTTGCAAGAAACAAATAACACCAGATGCTATTCTATTACAAAATATTGTGGTAACAGGATTTATGTTCAGGAAACTGCAAGTCACATTGGATATGTCCTAACTACTAGACCACATGGGGAAATGCTGAGAAACCCTCTGAAGACTCAAGTCACTACCCATTACTGAATTTTTTTTTTTGGCATCTAGATGGTTGCTTATATTCTTTCCAGATAATTGAACTTATAATATAGGAGTACATTACTAGAAAGAGTAAATATTTGACCTTAATAGAGAATTTCAATCTTCAAGTGTAACTAAGCTATTATCAAAGATCATTTACCATTTAAGTTTTATCCCCATATGAATTTCAAGTAACTTAAGCACAAATTTCTTCTAATGAAAACAGACATTTAAAATGTTCACACTGCCCTTGGGAGCTCTGGGGGGTGGACCCTGCCTGGACACCAGGTGCCCACAAAAGCTTTTCTGTCCCTACCCTCTTGAGCTGGAAACAGGAGGGAAAATAAAATTCGGGCTTGTGGGTTGGGATAAGTACAAGGAGAGATCACTCAGCAATTGCCATCATAGGAAAATCAGACTTGTCTTAAGGGATATTAGTTTAATCAGGGTAGAATAATGAGAAATAAAACTAAATCTTAGATCACCTTCCCCCCACCCTCTGTTCTTCACAGGGTTAACTTCATGCTCTATTTTCTCTCCCTCCCCCCATTGGCAATGAAGGGGGATGGGGAATGAGGATTATGGTCAGTTCATAAAACATTGCTTCTGCTGCTCCTTCCTCCTGAGGGGGAGGATTCCTCACACTCTTCCCCTGATGTGAAGCAGTAGTCCATGAACTTCTCCAATGTGCATCCTCCCTGGGAGCTTTAGTCCTTCCCACACTGCTCCAGCACGGGTCTCTTCTAAAAGGTCAAGTCCCTCAGGAGCAGACTGCGCCCATGGGGTTTCCCCATGGGATCATAGTGTTTTCAGCACACCATTTCCAGGGTGAGCTCCTCTCTCCATTGGGCTGCAGGCAGGCCCCCACCAGAAGCCTGCTCCAGCATGGGCTCCCACAGGGTCACAGCCCCCTGTGGAACTCTGCCTGCTCCAGCGTGAGGTCCTCCGTGAGCTGGAGGTGGATATTTGCTCCACAGTGTTCCTCCTGGACTGCAGGGGCACATCCTGCCTTGTCACTCTGGTTTTTTGAGACTCTCTAAGCCTTCTGATGTTGACATTCTTGTGGGGAACTTTCTCACACACTTTCTGTAAACAACTCATTGTTTTTGCATTCCTCTATGGAAGAGGAGAGAGTTGATGGACTGTTGGTTAAACCAGTGTCTGTGGAGAGGTGTCACTGTCACCCTCCAATCCACTGTCACCTTTGTAAAACTGTAAATGTTGGAGTCAGAAAATAAACTACCTCTTTTCTTCTTCACCCTGAGAGTGGTGTGTGTGTGTTCTTTCATGTCCTACAGCGACACTGCCTCACCAAGCTCTTCACCACAGTCGGCAGGGGAATCTCAGCTCCCCTGCCTGGACCATCTTCCGCCCCTCCTTCTGCCCTGACCTTTGTGTTTGCAGGGTTCTTTTGGTTGCATTCTCTCTATTCTTTCCAGCTGCTATTCTGCAGCAGTTTTTTCCCTGCTACCATCTCCTCTGGCTGGCTTGGCCTTGGCCAGTGGCAGGTCTATCTTGGGCCAGCTGGCCTTGACATTATTGGACATCAGAAAGTTTTCTGGCAGCTTGTCACAGGAGCCATCCATGTATCCCTCTCACTACCTAACCTTGACCATGAAAACTCAATACAGGAACAAAGAATTTCCTTAATAGCCAGGTATAATTTTATGCTTCTTTACAAGGAAAATGTTAATTAAAACCATCTACGTTTAATTTCGGACAACTATGAACATGAATAGCTGGAGAGTCAACATAAATATTGATTACGAAGAATTGATTTGATATGGTTCTAAAAAAACAGTTTTAAATGTCCAAGTATTTTGTTTCATAAATTTCTGCATGACTGTTTTTCCATTAGACAAGCGACATTTTCCCTGCCACTGAGGACTGCATCAAACACACTGATGATTTGTTTTTTAACCCAGGAAAAATTCCTTATAAACACCTTTGCTTTGCCCTTCAACTTAATTTGAAATCTTTTATTTAAAAAATCAATTCACAAGGAATCAATAGCGAGAGCTAGCAGACACTCTTCTAAGCTCCCTATTCATTACTGTTTACGGAATTAATTGAAAGAAGAGGGTTTATGATCACTTTAGAGTATACTTCATTCAATTCTTAATGATGTTTAACATTTGACAGATGTTTTTTCAGCTCAGTCATTGCATACAGAGATTTACAAGTGGTGTGTCAGAAAATAAATTTAAATTAGATTTCACCCTATTTTGAAATACTTTGAATTTTTTCCTAAATTTAATTGTTTAAACCAAATTTTTCAGAGTCTTTCTTTTAATATGAGATATTTGCAATGAAATAGGAAGATTTTAAATGTACACGCTGACAAAATTGTAGAAGCTTTCAAACCCAACTTATTGGAAAATCTATCACAGCACACCTGGGTCTTTTTGAGTTACTACTAGTAACTCAAAACCACATCGTTTTCCATCCTGAGAATATTTTTAGTTGAAAAAATTTATATTAATTTAAATCTGAAGTGTCCTTTTACCTTGCCATATGTTAACAGCCAGCGTGAAGCAAACATTCGTTATATCTCAGAGTTAGTACTTGCAATATGTGAACCATGTGTACTTTTCCACAACTTATTCTGTTGTTAGGACAGCATTTTAACTCTGAAGGTGACACAGAGTTCATTTTCACTCACTGAAAACATGACTGTTGAATGCTTTATATAATACCCTATGAATATAATCCCTTTACAGAACCCTTCCCCTTACTGCCACCCTGAATGTCTGAATAAGCCAAAGACCTTACAATAAGCACTTATTGGGAGCAACATGCTGCATCTCTCAACTTTGCAAGCTTCAGATATTTTGAAGCATTTAGTAGTAGTTTATCTCCTCATACCAGCATCAATGTTAATACACTAATGGGCTAAATTAATCTCAATGATAAAATTGTCACCTTTTACTGTTTCTAAGAAATTATGAGGAAAAAGCCCCATACTATTTAGCTACTTAAATTCTCCTTTACCTGTCCCCTAATGACAAACGTCACAATAATCTTGCATTATTCTGAAAACTTGAATTTTTTGAGTAAATACCTTTAAAAGGTTGCAAGCTTTTCAGTAACTCTAAGTAATCTCAAATTGCCTAAAATTTTTAGTAGTCAAGTCCTGGAAAGTCCTACATGCAGTTTTTAATATTAATATCCCAGAAGAAAGGAGGTGTTTAAACTATTGTCAGAATTCAACATTCAGCTGCTTTTTTGGTCAATTTGCATCACACCAGGGTCCTCTCCAGCATTCTGTGCAATCTGAGATGGATTCTTTCTTCACAAGACCAATGAAATCTAATCACTAACTCTAACAGACAGAAGAAAAATAATTTGTTGATTTGTTTAAAAAATTACTTTTTCTTAACAACTGCAATAGTTTATCCAGTTACCACAATGTGCTTAAAAGGCCATTTTGAGAGAAAGAAGCTAACTAATTTTATTATCAAAATTAAAAACTCCAAAATAAAATAAAATTTTAGAAGATAAATTTTAAAAAATACTAAAAATGGTTGAAAAAAATCCAGTTAATATTAATAATTAATTTTAAAAACCCCAAAAGTAAGCAGTTTTTGACACTCAAAATATCCAACTACAGAACTAGAAACATGTGGCTCAGATATTTATTTTAAAATTGCAAAACACTGAATGTATTGATTTATAAAATTGAAAGACAATGCCTACTAGCTAAAACATTTCTGCATGTTAGTAATGCATTTTGGGTGTTTTCATGCCACATGAAAGAACAACAAAACTCCTTTTCTCCCCCTCTCTCAATAGTGTTTACCAAACTCTTAGCCAAAATTTAAATTTAAAGTTTTACAGATTTTTTTTGTAGCTGTAGCTACACAACAAACCTAAACCTGCTGAATCTTAATCACTGCAAAATTCTGGCCCTCCATGGATGACCTTTTGTGGAGGGATCTATTTATGTGGTAGTTGGGTTTTGACGCCTGGAACAGCCTGGAACAGACTTACTAAAGGGGCCTGCACCTCTTTAATCTATTTTTTTTCCTGGATGTAATAATTGTACTTCTGGTTACCTCCTTGTCCAAGAGTTCTTACATTTCATGAGCTGGATCCTGTGCTGCTGTGGATATCCCAGTATAAAAATAGGATGAAGGGACACCAGGCATGGCACCAGTAAAACTTACAGGGAAAGATCAGAACTAACCTGCTCCTGTGGAGCCACCAGTAATCCACATCCTTACCATCAACCAAGACAGGAAAGTGAGTATATTATACAAAATTACTGGAGAAAGCAATTCCATGATATTGGAGCCTTCCTTTGAAGGGGCAAAGAAAATAATTTCCACTGCAAAATGAAAGTAAAGGAGATTGTGCCAGTAAGTCCACTGCAAATTAGCAGTGAAATCTCAGCCACTGCCATTGAAATGGCATCAATCTTTGCATCATGAACCAGTTTTGCATCTCCCCACAATGAGCAGGGCCCTTTGTCACTGACTACATGGAGTATTTGAACCATTAATATTCTTCAAGCATCAATGAATGGCTCATCAAGAAGATAAAAAGTTTGATTCCCAACAGTTTTCCAGCATAACATACAGAAAAAACTGTAAACCACCAGTGGTAGAACAAGAAACAGCTCAACCAACTCACAAAAATACTAGTTAATACTATTTTCCCCTCAGAACTGTGAGCATTATGTCTTTTTTATGCCCTCCCTTATTTTTAAACTATCTGTATATTTTACACCATAAATAAGTTTGGTTTTTTGCTTTTTCTTCAAATACAGGATCATACAAGGACCGCACAAGCAGTTTTGCAAAAACAAAACACCACAAAAAATTGCAACCGCTACCAATAATCCCCCACCACATGTACCAAAACACTTTTTTCCACATTTTCAACTGCCATCTGAAAAACTTTCTCCTCTCAAACTAATATCAAGAAGATAGATTGCCACAAGAAGTTATGGAAGTTTAGTTAACCCTTAAATATTTGTAATCCTCAATATCAAAATACATCATCAATTTTTGTGGTTTCTTTTTTTCTATTTCAACCACAAGTACTGAAATGTGCATACATAATCAGAAAATGGTGGTATGTGAGATCAAAAGTTCTCTGCTACACATTTTTAATAATTTTGAGAACCATTTTTGATGGCACAGAGGAAGACACAATTAAAACCTCAAAGTTCTGAACAACAAGATTTGTTACAGATATTTCTTTCTTTCAATCTTTTTTAAATCTTTGCAGTAAATTTCTTTCTATCAATACTTTTAATGTAGTTCCATTATGTCACTTTTAAATTATTCCCACTTTTCAAGATTGTAAATGTAGAAAGAAAAGGGTTCTATATTCTTTCCCTTAGAAAAACAAAATCCATTACCCTTTAAATTTTCACATCTCTTCTATTATCCTTTGATCAATTTCCTCAAAGAACAAGAGAAACAATTTTTCTTATTTAAAACTACAGTATATTTTATTATCAATGCACCAAAGCTCCTTTGAATGCATTTGGTAACTTTTACATCACTAAATTCATCTTATTGAAAATATAAAGCCAAACACTAAAACCCACAAACACAGTCTTAAAGGGAAGATTAAGCAGTTCCTCTCTATGCTTTAATGTCCAGTAAATATTATATTACTTTATATTATGGCTTGCACTAGAAGAATGCTTCATGCATCGAGCTTGTAAACTGACTTTGACAATTAACTATGCAGGAATGAAGGAAACAAAATTTTACTCAAAATTTAAACATTCTGTTGATACAATATTGTCCAAAATGGCAATTCATTTACATATAGTTGAGATTATTTAAATTCTAACTAATTGTAATCTATAAATGTTCATTAAATCATGCTGCAACATATAGGTCATAACTTAGTTGCACCACTGTCTTGTCACACTACCTTGAGAACCTAAAGGGACTTCAAGATGTATGCAATAACAGCAATCAATTCCTTTAATCTCCCTCATAAAATGAAGGGGGTTACTGAACTTTTATTTATCATTTTCTCTTGCAATTCAAATCGAATAACTTTATTACTGGTGAAAGGAGATAAGAATTTCTTTAGCTGGACCAAATAAAGGTTCAGTATGAATGTTTGTCTTTTTGTATAGCTGGCTATATACACCCACAGTTTGGCTGCTAATGTTAGAAAATGCTGTAGGAACAAATAAATATTTTATGTGTAAAACCTACCAAGATTTCATTATTAAGCATCATCTCAGATTTGTGTGGTTAAAGTACTCTTTTTTGGTCTCATCTGTGGAATAGCCCTGGATTACCAAAGGTAATATATACTGGCAATAAAACTTGCTGCTCATTTTAGATTTTCTGGAGTATTGTATATTTTATGGGGTCAATTTTTAGAAATTTATCATTTCCACAAAGCTTGCAATTTCATGGTATTCGAGTGTTAACACCCAGCTGCACAAAGGAGTTCTACTTTACTGTATTTTTTCCTTTAAATCTGCTGTACTGCAATAGAATTAAGTAGAGATAAGCCTGTATTTTTCTATTGGTTATTTAAAAGTAGTGATATCCTGTTGAAGCTTCTATAGAAGTCATAAATTTTCTTTCCATAGCTGACACACGTCACAGGAGCCCTGCTTTAGTGCATCACTCCATTTCTCACCAGAGATATGGAAAAATTTTATTTCAGCATATATTTTCTTTCTGAAAGGTATCACAACAGTTTGTTCTCCTTTTAAGGAAAATTGCAGCTTTACTTCCTTTATAAACACATTCTCACTGAATTCAGAACTCTGTGCAATGTAATGCTAACGCCAGTGTTAATGGCAGAATGCCATTGCCCTTTTCTAGGTGCTTTAAAATAACACCCCCACAGAAGAAAAACTCCCCACCAACGCACAGCTGTTTAACATCAGGAGATATTTCTGAATCAATGCTTTTGAGCATAGAAAGCCATATCCTTGTGCTTCTCGTGGGTACACGCAGGATAACATCTTTGTAACTACAGAAGGGGTTTTGTGCCCGCCTGCCCACCCAGAATAACTTCAGTAAAGAGCGTGTCAGTGACAAACAGCATCAGTTTTTCCAAGTAACACTTCCAGGTTTGCAGGGGAAAACCCACGCAATGCTAACTTCATTCTTTTTTTAATCAGTGCTTTTCACAGCAAGTTGCACAAAGGATGATCATTTCTGGTTTTACATCTCACTGGGAAAAGACCAGAATTTCATCTAGATGATTCTAACAAGCCTGTTTGGTTCTGGAAGAGGTTATAGGGATGGACTTGCACTATATATCACAGGGGTTAAAGAAGAATTTTAAGACCCCATTTTTATTGAAATATTTACTTGACTGAATGCACACTAATAGGTTGTTCATGCACACTGAGAACTATGATATTTAATAAGGTAGGTCATCACTTCCCTGTGATCTGGTTGTCAACAGCTATTTTTTATCTTATGTGTCAGTGGTAATCTCTTTGGAGCAGCAACTGCATGTGGTGTGTCAACCAGTGAGAGCTGTACTCAGAAATAAAACACCTATGGTTACAGCAGCAAAGGGAATGCTACAGAACAGACAACAGCTCAAGGATGGGCTGCTCTGAATGGTTGAGAAGATCTGGGTAAAAACTTATAATGTTACTTTATTTTATATATATTGCTCAAGTATTATGTATCTAGATGCTATTATGATTATCTTTTTAAATTTAAATAATTCTTTAAAGAAACAGTGTCAAAGAAACACATGGAAATTATTTCTGTAAATTACTACGTTTTGCTCTTGTCTGTCCAAAAACCTCCCATTTCAACTGATTTCATTGTATTTAAAAGCTTATTCCTCCCTCCCCACACTCACAATTTTGTTTATCAGATACTGATGGGTAGAGCACCGATATAAAAATTTTAGCAACAACTCAGATGGTGCACTGGCATTAGATAAGATGATGTACGTGAAAAGAACTGCATAATATCTAAGTTAAATTATTTTTTAATTACATGGACAAGATATAAAGTAATCTGAAAAGCTTATAATACTGTGCTTATTCAAAGCTTGCTGACTGCAAGTAACAAACAGAGCTTCTAAAACGAAATCCAGATGGTAATTAAAGGTGTTCAAAATGCATTAGATAACCCAGTCTTTTACACTTCAAAAAGTTGAGGGACTAGGTGAAAAAAAATGAGAATGATAATAATAAGTCCCTGCTCAGGATATTTATCAAGCTTTGCTAATGGTGATTTTGCTGCTTTTTACTTTGCAATGATATAGATGAAATGAAACAGCACCCCTCCTTAAATCTGCAAACTTCATTGTAATTTCTGAAACTCTTAGGCATTACGAGCAGTTCTTCACTTCAGCAGTCTGTTCCTTGAAGCACTGGCTGAAGTAAATTTCACAGGAGTCAGCTGAGCCAGGGTTTACAGTTCACTTGTCTGGCACAGGCCTTCAAGAGCAAGTTAGCCAGCTCCAGGAACAAATTCTGCAACTCAGAAATTAATCATCTATACTTAATATTGTAAAGATTATTTTTATTACTGATTTTTTTTATATCTTTTTGACTTCCAGAAGGTAACTTGAAGATTTTTGTGCACGCTTGTGTATTAATTTAGAGGTAGCACGTAAAGGTAGCAACTTGTATTTTACCTTCTTCACAATCCTGATCTCTTCAGCAAAGAGTATAACTTCTTGCAAGATGACTTTGAATTTGTATGTGATGCAATGGAAATCAGGGAAATTATCAGCTCTAGTGTGGATTGTAATGCAACGCATAAAAATTTGGTGTTTCTTTTGTATTTAATGCCAAAAATATAAACTGAGTGAATAAAACTTTCATACTTAGTGTTAACAGATACAAAAAAAAAATCTTTTGTCTGCTTAACTGAGCAATTAAAAACAGAATTGAGCTTTTAAATGTATTTTGAATTTCATACAAGCTGTATTGCATCTATCTTATTAGTTTTGCATTATGCATATTAAGGTGTACTTTCTATGAATACATTAGGTTATCACATTACTAAAATTTATTCTATTTCTATGACTACTTTGTACACAAATTTTAACAGACTTACATCTACTCAGCGATAATCTGGTTCTGTTCTATAATTTAAATTTTATATTTCTTTTGTCCCTAGTTAGAGCAGACAAAAACTTAATCTGGCATCACTTTACAGGGGATTTCTTTTAGCTTCCATATATAGTCCCTGTCCCTTTTATCCTATGTTAACGGTGACCTTTATTTTCCATTAAACATTGAAAATAATATTTTCAGTGTAATGCTATTTTTAAATAATCATCATTCACGGTTAATTGTTAAATCATTTTCCTATGAGTTCATTTGTTACAATGGGATTACATAAGAAAAATCAAGTAAAAAATAATTATTGCACACTATTTTGAAGTAAGGATTCATCTGTGCCTGAGATTTGCTTACTAAAGAATTAATTACAAGATTCTGAAAACAACTAAAGCCTTTACAGATTTTTCTATATAGACCAGCAACTGAACACAGATGGAAAAATAACCCCATGGAGTAAGATTCAGTTTAAAAAGTAAAAATAAATAAATAAAATATTCAGACCCAGACCTTCATCAAATGTGAATCACAGGACCCATCTGAAGAAAACACTGTGACACATAGTAAAGAACATGACAATATCTCCATGTCTCATTAATATAAATGAATATGTTAAAACATGTTAAAATATAAATGGCTTCTCTTATAGTTTAAAAAAAACTCACCTAAAATTATTAAACATCAAGCTGATGTGGTCATAGGTCAAGTGATATAAAAGAAAAATTATGTAATATTGCTTTTATTGCTTAATTTTGTAATATTATTTATTGCTTATTATGTAATATTGATTAATTGTGTAATATTGCTTATAAAAGTAAGCACACACACAACCTCTAGTTGCAAATAAAATAATAAAAAAATTTATCTTCCCCTTTATTTGTGACTTAAGGTGTTCAATAGGAAAAAAAAACAAGCCCTTGAAGACTTTTATGTGATGTTAGGAAGTATTTGATGACTTTCAATTTTCAGGTTATACAGAGACATTTTTTATAGACAACCAGGATCGTCAGGAGACCCATTGGGTACAATGTGTTTTTAGTGTTATATCAAGTGAAAGATATAATCTATAGTTCTAGATTCTGTTGTTATTCGTAAATTATTTTCCCCATTAAAACACTGTTTCAGGGTGATTTATTTTTTTTTAAACACATCATTTTCAAAATTCAATAGAATAAGATATTTACCCAAAGGTTTTCTTGAAAGCTAAAGCCTGACATAGGACTTAAGTATCTTTATAACCAGCCTAAATTTTGGTGCAACTGAGGCAAGAGGTAAATACAGAAACAGAGAAGGCTGCTGTAACATGATCCTATGTTCCTAAACCTTTTGGGCCCTTTCTGACAGATTTGTCTTTCTCAGTTTCTTTAAATTCTCCCTTTGTTTCTTCATTTTTTCTCCCTTTCTTCCTCCAGATGTTTGATGGATTAACATTCCACTTCTTAGTTTGAATATTTTTTTGACACATCAGTTTTTGAAAATTGTTTAAAATTGTTTTGAAATTGTTTTAAAAATTGTTTAGAAAATGTTGGAACACATATAGTATCAGGCTTTGGCTTGATGTTCTTTTAAAATTGATTTTTTTCCCTGCTATTAATATGTGTAAGTAATACAAGTATTTTCCATCACAAAAATATAGTATGCTTCAAAATGAAAGGAAACTTAATTTACTGAATTCACCAGGTGAGAAAATTAAGACATTGAAGGACAAAGTGTCTAACTCAAGTTGGCATACTTGAAATCGATACTTCAGCAGTTTTTTATAAATCAAAATACAAAACAGTTTTTTAATCAGTTCAGTTACCTTTGTCAAATTTCTTCAGCCTTTGTTCTCTGCTAACAAAGCACTTTTCAAATTATAGAAAAAATGTAAAGGTTTCCTCCTCCCAATTTTCCTCCCTACAACTTGCGTGTAATTGCTCCTATAATCTTTGCAGCTGAAGTCCTTTGGATGCAAGGTGCCTTTTCAAGTGAGATATTGTTAGTGTTGCCTGAGGCTATTATGATGTAGGCATTTTCTTTGACCTCCAAGCATTTTGCAGAGTTGTAGAGCTACATTACAACCCCCAGAGCACATAAGTAGCTACTACACCACAGAACACATTTCTAAGGAAGACTTATTCCACTGAAGCATGGAAATGCCTTCATATAGAACAACTCTTGGGCTTCATCTGAGTATTTCAATTAAGTGCAATGCCAAAACCTAAGTTTTATTAAAATTCTAGTTTTGGTCTTGAATTTCCCCAGATGGTTAATGTGATATGATAAAGTGCCTCAATAGGAGAAAAAACCAGGATTCTCAAAGCATCATTGAGCAGAAATACTCAAGAGTGCACACACTACTTATCACATAACTTAAGCAGGGCTGTTTAATTGGAAAATGTATAATGTGCTTTGATCTGCCAGGCACTCTTCAACGTTTTTGTGATAAAATTCTTTGGAGATATCTTATCCTTAATAGCTTGGTGTTTGCATCACAGGCTGAACAAAGCAGCATGGCTGAATCCCTGTTTTTACTCTGAATATCTCCATATGATCACCTGTAAAAGTCCACAAAGTCTCTTCAGGGAATGGAAGTCTGTCAAACACTGAAAGATGGTAGAGGTCCTGAGTGTTTTTTATCACTACATATAAGAGAAATCTCATCTCACAGAGGACAAAATGATAATTTAGAGATAATAAAAGAGAACATGCTTTGTGTCAGCATGGAATTACATTTAACGATCTAAGAAGGTGTTTCAAGTTCTATTTGATGCAGAGAGACAAAAACCTTCACCCCAGATTTTTCAGCATGTTAACATCACTGTCCATGACCATAGATTAAAACAAACAATCAAATACTCAAAACCACAATAGTTTGAGCAACTGGAGTTACAAATGCATGTAAAAATACAGTAAAATTAGGTCTGCTGCCAGTAGAAATTAGAACATATGTGACCAAAATTCTGGATGTGTATACCTTCAAATGGTTTGAATGAGGTCTGTCTACAAGATCATCAAGGGGTGAAATATTTCTATACCTTATAGACAACTTCTAGTATAATAGTTGAATTAATTAATGTTAAAAAAATTCTTAAAAATCATGTGAAATTATTGAACTTTAAAAATTTGTTTGCACTTCAGACACCATCATATTTCATATTTCATAGTTCATATTCTGTTTAAGGTTATTGAATCTTAACTTAAAATATATTTTTCTGCTTGGTAGCTAATGCAAATATGAAGAAAAACCTTGAGTGTTTTCCCCCAAAACACTCCAGCCACTGACGTACATTATTTTTGGATGGAGGCAGAAAGGGCTAGATGAATCATTAATGGTACTTCTCTCAAGAAAAATTATATTGTAATAGAGGATTCTCCACTAGGACAAGAAATAACCCTGTTGTCAATAAAAACTCCAGTCCATTTATATCTCATTTCCCTACAATATATGTATTTGCACTAAGTTTTTCAAGGCTCTGCACGCAGAGCAGATTCTTAAAGCTACAAACCATACCCTCGACATTTTTTTCCTCAAGTTGTTTAAATTCTAGCAGTATATCTGCAAGAAGTGTGATAATGAGTCTATTTTTACCTCATACAAAGTATATATAAAAATACAATAAATAACTGCACTTCACGAAATTG
Source organism: Fringilla coelebs (assembly GCF_963513975.1). Classification (NCBI taxonomy): domain Eukaryota; kingdom Metazoa; phylum Chordata; class Aves; order Passeriformes; family Fringillidae; genus Fringilla; species Fringilla coelebs. The sequence goes on along the minus strand of NC_140032.1, from coordinate 40,357,209 downwards.
AATTATGGCTTAAATCAAATCTGAATCCCAAATTTCCTGAGTTTAGCTTTGGTATTTACTGCTGGACTAGAACAGCAGCCTGAGATCAATGAGTAGTAGAGTGAGTAATATATCCACAATATAAGGAAAACATTTCACAGTTGAAAATCACTGAAAATCGTTGACAAAGAAAGGTACAAGAGTGGAGCTGCAGAAAACAGTAAAAGAGAGTACAATATTAGCAACTTGAAATTAAGAAAAAACTCCTAGCCATATTGCTAATATTAAAATATTCAGCCTAAGATTTTTACTTTACGATGTTAAAACTGCATTTTCTTCCTGGAGGAGATACTGACCTGCTCTAGTTCTAAGTACAGAACTATGCTGACTTCATAGCATTGTGATTATACCTCTTCCTAGTAGCACCTCTTCCTCAGTACTCTCATTTAAATCAAGTAAAAAAAAAAGAAAGTTGGTTAGGTAAGACTTGTTCTTCTATGAGCTTCGATTTTTAGACCTTTTTTCCACCTTGATGCACTTTCATATCTTTATTCTAAGTGAATAAGCTCTCAGCATAAAAAAATTTTTACTTCTCCACTATTTCTGTAACACAACAGCTAATACATATTTATAGATTTTTAAACCAGTAACTGAAATCAAGATTGCTCTGTCTTTAATTCATCTCTTGGTTTTTACCAATGCAGAAACCGCAGAGATTATTCATAGTGTACTTTTTATCTCTTGGATGCAAGATCAGAGATGACTCACAAAAAGTTTAAAAGTTTCTTAGCTCAAGTGACTATGCAGCCACATAAATATTTTAACCAAGGACCTAAATTGAGTTATATGCTGCTTAGAAGATTCTACTTGCATTGTTTTCTTCGTTTCCTCCTCTTTACAGTTTTTTGTCACTGCCTGTCTTAACCTCATCATTAATCTACTCAGAGACCACCTTGGGTGATGTACATTCAGAGCAGAGGAGTTCTACTGCATGGGGCTGATAAATCAAAGGCAGCACAGACTTGTTCAAAACAGACACTTGTTTTGGATTCTCCTCAACAGTTCTGAAGGGCTGACACACCACATATGTGCAACCCCAGCCAGCCAGGGATGTGATCTTCAGGAAGGCAGTCCTATAATCAGTTCTAGATAGTGATTCTCTGATGGATTCCTGCTGTTTTACAAGTCCTTCTCTGTCAATCCCTACATCTTTATTTCTCATGGTAATTAAAAAAAAAAAAAGAAAAATTAAAAAAAAAAAAAATCAATGCAGTAAACCATGGCATAAGAAGATTAAATAAATTCCAGCACAGAGGTACAAGCGCATCATTCAGCAGTTGCCTAATGCTGCAGTTAAGCCCCGTGCTCAAGATTCTACCGTTGAAGTCTGCCTGTGCTTTAGGGTGTTTGTGGTGTGTCACCGATGAAATTGTCACCCCACCAAGTACTTGGCACTTAGAAAGGGATTTTCAACAAATCAGCCTGCTCACCAGCTGAATACTTTTTATATTAGCTCCCAGCATAAAGTGAAATATAGATTTTCTTTTGCTTAGGGAAAAACCACCATAAAACAAAACCCAAAGCAAACAGCCCAATTACAGAAGGCAGAGTATTGACAAATGTAGATACTTCACTTCCCTAATATAGCATCAAAAAATACATTTTAATTTTTTAAATTTATTTACCAGTTTCTTCAGGAAATGTAGGGGCAGTAGTATGTTTAAAATTAGTTTTTGGCTCAAGCTTATATTTCCTTTGTGGCTCTGCAAGTGACGTTAGTGATTTAGCCCTGCTGGCTGCAACTGCAAAATTCAGTCTCCTCCCAAAACACTTTTCCCTTTCCTGTGGCAGAAGAGCTTCCTACAGTAGCATGAACTTGGTAGGTTTGTGGGAGAGGAACTGTAGAGTGGTGAGTGATGGATTTGGCAGAGCTGGGGAGGTGGTGGAACACAGAGGGATCTAATACCCTCAACAGGGCATTAAAGATTTTCAGTCTTCTCAAACACCTTAAAGTAATTTTGAAGCTCCTCTCCAACTTCCTCTGACTCATCTCAGAACCATATGTATTAGCAACCCCAAAACCACTTCTGCTGCAGAAATTGTTCTCCCTCAATGTCCCTGAAATAAATAAGTTATTTTCTCTTTATCCTTAGGCCAGTGAGTTTCAGATATGGCTTACATTATTGAAACAGCTCTTCAGGAAAGATGAGTCTTAAATTTTATTTTGCTCTAGCGCCTAGGCTTCTTAATGCTGGTTTAGTTAGGGATTACATCCCTGAATCCTTTTCTGGACTTCAGTGTCTAAATCCTTTCTTTCAAAAACTTTTCTTTTCATAAAAGCTTCCACGAAAAAAATGAGACAAGTCTTTCAGCTAATAAACAGAAAGACAATTAAAGCCAAGATGCTATTTCATTTTTCTTTACTTGAAAACATTCAAACTATGCAGATAACTCCTCATATTGTAATGCTTTCATTTGAGGTCATAAGTGAAGAGCAAGGGAGATGGTGACACTATAACCTACTAGCACAGATGCTCACATGGTGCATTAAACAGCAGGAGGTTTGAACTAGCAGCCAAAACCTGATTCTACAATTTTAGCCAAAGCATTGAACTTTGTCCTAAGGTAAAGCCATGTTTGAATTTCCAGTCCCAAAAGACTTGGCGGGTCAAATCCCACACATCCCACATTAGAAAGATCTTTGGTCTGTGCAATAAGCACAAAACCAATTTTTTGTTCACTTATTTCATAAGATAAAACTGATCATGGTGGTGGCTACACCTTTATTTTTGGATTGGTGTTTTCAAGCTTTTGGATGGTAAAAGATCCCAGTCAACAAAACTTGTATTTTCACTGGTCCAAGATAGCATGATAAAACAAAGTATTGCATTGTCTCTCAGTGTGAAAAGAAGTAAAGAGGACAACTTTACTGATGATCAGCTTATACAAAATTGTGACTGTTTAGCATCTTCACCAAGTTTTTCCATTTATTTGGAAGAAATCCAATTGTTTCCCTGTATTTGCTAAGGGCATTCTGTCTCATGAATGAAATAAAAAGGTCAGTTTCTTCCGCACTGACATTCAAAACAGTGTGTGGTTCCTCACATAACTATATTTTGTTCACTGACAACCCATGGGATTGTTAAGGTTGGAAAAGTCCTCTAAGATTGTTGAGTCCAATTATTAACTGAGCACTGCTACGTTTACTACTCTGCCATGTCTTCTAGTGTCACACACATATTGTTTGAAAACTTCCAAGGATGGTGATTCCACCTCTTCTCTGGACAGCCACTTCCAAGGCCTGTTCACCCTCACAGTGAAGAATTTTTTCCTAATATTCAATACAAACTTCCCCTGGGGCAAGTTGAGGCTGTGTCCTCTTGTCCTGTCACTTGTTGCTGGGGAGAAGAGACTGACCCTCACCTGGCTACAGCCTCCTTTCAGGGGGTTGTAGAGAGCAATAACTTTCCTCCCCGAGCCTCCTTTTCTCCTGGCTAAACAACCCCAGCTCCCTCGACTGCTCCCCATCAGACTTGTGCTCCAGATCTTTCATCAGCTCAATGCCCTTCTATGGATTTGTATTCTGAGCCTTTCTTCTCAGCTTCCCTAGATCTCTACTTTGTAGATCTTCCTAGATCTCTACTTTGCCATCCAAATGAAGACTCACAGCATCAATAATTGTCATTGAGGCTACTGAGAAACTAGCTATGACCACAAAACAGGAGGAAAAAAATCTAGTGTACTTCATGACCATGTTCTTCATTTTGTTTGATGAAACACCACCCAAAAAAATAAATACCCGAAAAAAATCTTATTTGGCATCTATGTAACATCCTTTTATACAGGAAGTGGGGATTTTAGGTGTATATTCATAATACTCTTCAAAGGTTAAAAGCATATTCCCACTTGTAAAGAAATCTAAGATCTTAGTCCACAAAGTGCACCATGTAAGCAAACAAATAACAAAACATTTCAAACTGCTGCCTACTACTGAAAGAACAACTCCTTTATTCCTCTGATTCCTATTAAGGTCCCTCAGAAGCTAAAACAGTTCTCTACAGAGTTGAAAGTGAGGTTCAAATCTCTTCAGGGAAGCTCTCAGGTATTTTTCTCTATGAGGTGAAGCTGCAACCAGAGCTCACTCAATTCCAAAAGCACAAAGGTGATTCCTGTATCACAGTAACTGTACCAGTACTTAGCCCAGTATCACCACTGCTCATCTGCTGAGCTACATGCTACCAAAAGAGCACTGTTTGATAGCACCCAGGTAACCAGATGGACATAACAAAAAGTGTCACAGGAAAAAAATGGCATTAATTTGTAAAAAACATTCCTGTAAGCTTGCCATCTGCAATGGGAAAAGCAGCAGAAATTAACAGAAGAGGGGGAAAAGAAATGCAACACCCATTACAAAACACATCTAAAAAGAAGCATTGCTTAGTATGATACTGGATAAGGTCAGAATGGCTCCTCAAAAATAAAGGCACACTATTTGACTTGGGAACTGGCATTTAAAATAAATAAGTTATGGGTAAGGAATATCTGGCCAGTACTACAAGGCTTTCAAGATTAACTGCCAAAGCATCTTAAAGAAGCTAAGTAGCCACGGCATAAGAGGATGGTTCTGTATAATTTGTTGGAAGATTGGATAAGGTGAATTTTCATAGTGGAGACATAATGTGTTGAGAGTTTCACATGTACTGGGTCACATGTTAATCAACACTACAAACATATGAACTTCTCATTAAAGAGAAAAAAAAGAATGACGTGGAAAAGGTTGTTTATGAAACTACTTTGTTTAAAATAGATTTTATGAAACTTACAGGACTATAAATTGGCAAATGAACTTTAACATGAAGTGATAAAAGTAACAACAACAAAAAATAATTCCAGCACCGGCAGATAATTAAGGAGACTACCTGTATTAAAAGAAGGCAAAATCTGGGGCTACAATAGATAATTCTAAGGAAAAAAAAAAAAAAAGACAAACAAAGAAGAGAATAAAAACCGCTAAAAAAGGACAGTTTAAAGGGTAATAGCAGTCAAAATAAACTTTGTAATTGTTAGGAAAACTGTTGTGCTTAACAAAGCACGAAGTGAAACTATTTGGATCCAAATACAACTCTTAAAAACTTAGAGGCTAAAGAAGTGTAAATTAGGTGCTCAGAAAAAATCCATGGCCAAATGTCAGCTGTTTTCAGAACATAATAGAAGCCAGTTGTCTGGAATGATTTCTCAGTGACCACAGTATTAGCAGCAGCACCAAAAGAAATAGGTTCATAAAGAAGAAAGTCTCTTTCAACAAACACAGATTTTTATTGCACTTTCTATGAGCACAAAAGTTTACACATATCCCCTGAGCTCTGCTTACACCGGGGTCAGCAGAAAAATCCATAAGAGCAACATTTTATTCCTTCACAAAAGCTTAAAAGATGCATTTTCTGTATTGTACCTGTACAATTAGTTCCTTGAATTGACAGGAGGATTTGCCCTTAAGTAATTGAAAGAGTGTGACAGTCTGCTAAGGGCTTTTCTTCTGAAGTAATGCACAGAAAAGCTTTATTTCCAGCATTAAATTTGTCACATTCCTAAATAGTCTCAAAAATACTTTCAGTTGAATTAGAAAAAAAAAAATCACATAGATCTGTCCTTTTAAATTTATTTCAAAGTAGGATAGAAGTATTTCTATTTGAATAATTTTTGGCTATTTTACTAGTCAAAGTCATTTACCCAGCAGATCTCTCTTGTTGCCCAACTGTGCTTCCTACTTTGATGTTGCAGAAAGAGTTAGAAGGAACAGAATGTTTCTTGATCTCCAGAATTACTCTATGCATTCAAAAGTAATAGAACCCCTTAAATATTTGAAGTGAAATACTTAACTTTGGGCAGATCCTTTAAAATGTAGAGCTAGAGTGTTGTGGGCTAAAGGAATGAACACCAATAAGGATTCTCAGACACATGGTGCCCACCATCTTACACTGAGACGCGTACTGAGCAGTTTGGAGTGTAGCTTGGAAACTCTTAGAAACTCTTTGGCTTTTCACCAGGTTTAAAACTACTGTTTCATTCTCTATTCTGGTTAAGTAACAAGTTCTGGTACACATTTGCTCAATAAAAGCCCAAACAAACAATCCTAGAATATGGCCTGCAGTTAGAGCACAGGTCGCGCATGCATCTCAGTATTTACAAAGTATTGAGAGCTATAAAGACTTTTCAAACTGAAAAACAACCTGTAAGATGTTTTGTTGAACATGAAAGGAAGGATGCAGAAAAGGAAAAGCTTAGTAGAATGGATTTTTATGCAGTGTATTAACTTTAAGGGTTTCTTCTGCCATTCTAGGTACTGTAACCTCTGCGACCATTCCGGGAGAATTTGGATTACACAGCAGCAACTACAATCAAACCTACAAAATGTGCAAACTTAAAAATTTATTTGAACAGTCACACTTTATAACTAGTAAAAGCAGTTTTCCAAATCTTATATTACATTGTGACATCTGATGGGGAGGATTTTTTTATATAGCTGCTTGTTGAAAACTATGTTTTGGTATGTGTTAGTCATTAAAGAGTGTGTTTCATAAAGAATCTCATAGCTTCAAAGACTGGCATTTTTCTCAAGTTGAATTCTCTTTATATTGAGGAAGAATACATTTTCATTTCAAGTATACTGGCTTTGTGGAGGGGTGAAAAATATCTGAAGGTGTTTCCTTTGTACAGTTAAAAAACCATCTTATATTTATGTAGTTATATGTCTTTCATGAACTTCTTATCTCACTAATTGGCAAATTCCATGGATGGGTTACTAAAGCCGCCTAAGGCAGAGGTATGTGCCCATTCCTGATGCTGTCCTGCCCAGCACCAGCAAAACTATCACTAAGTAAGGAATAGGTGAGGTGTGGTACCTGACACCAGTAATACAGGATGACTAATTATACATCTGGCTTAGCTAGTCAGTATTTATTTCTCAAGTTCCCGGCTTGATTTTTAAATGTAAAGTCTGCTCTGCATGCTCATCTCTGGGACAGGATAAAACTCCCAAGAATGTTGTCTCTTTAGCCCAACTGAACACTAAGAGAAGTGGAGTTCTCATTTAAAATAAGGGGAGAACTCTAATTAGAAATATAAAATAAGTATGTTTTCCTTCTCATGGAAAGCTGGCCTAAAGTAAGTGCTATTGAGTTCTGGGAAATCTTATTTTCAATTAGTCTTGAATCTTTTGTTGTTGCTGTCATCATTGATGGTAAGTTATGGTATGCTTAGAAAGTCTGTGGAGAATATGTTTACTGTCATTCATCACTGAGATTTATGAGGATCCCATAACAGCAATTAAATGTTGTTGTTTACTGAATGCTGTCACCAGAAGAGGATATAGCCTGTAGAGTGGAACTATTCAGGGGCCTGGAAATGTTTTGTTTGTCAGTCACATCTAAAGCATGAGCCAACAAGCGTCTCTTTTAGAGTCCTCTATACACTTCAAGAAAATCAGAATTCTTGTCCAATAAAAAGCTTTGGTTTAAATGCTTATTTTGTCTGTAAAGCCCAATGAAACACATAATTAACTCTTTCTTAGTCAAAATCATAAAAGGTTGACAGGCTTTCTCTGTAAGCACTTATGTGCTGTTACTTGTAACCCTCACTTGGTGACAAAGAGGAGACCCCAGTGAAAATGCCATTCCTATTGTTCATCCCTTGGTCAAACAGAAGCTGCACAATGCATAAATCAGTGCATAAAGTGCAAAAACATTCATGGAAATATTTATACCAAAAAAGGATGAAACAAAACCAGGAAGCATTTATATTGCTCCGCAGCTCAAAGCTGTTCCTCCCATCAGGGTTTCAGAGAGACATAGAAAAACATAAAGCTTTTATCATAGAGATCCTGTGGTGATATATACAAAGGAGACTTCAAGTTTTTGCATTTGTAAAGTGAAAATAAAGAAGTGGTTTCATGAAGGAATAAGATGTTACCATGTCTCCCATAATAGATACTGAAAATCTCTAGTAAGTACAAGATATGATGCCATATCCAAGGGAAAAGCACAAAGATGTGTCAGGGGAGGTTTAGGTTGGATATAAGGAAAACCTTTCACACAGAGGGTGACTGGGCACTGGAACAGGCTCCCCAGGGAAGTGGTCACAGTGCCAAGCCTGAGAGATTTTAAAAACCAATGGGTGAGTTTAAAAACCAATGGGCGATTTTAAAAACCAATGGGCAAACTCTCAGGCACATGGTGGGACACTTGGGGTGTTCTGTGCAGAACCAGGAATTGGAACCTATGATCCTAGTCAGACCCTTCCAACTCAGGATAGTCTATGATATTGTCTTCAGTTCACTTCTTTCTTCAATTCCCTGCTGTCAGGGTGCGCTTGAGAGATTTATAAATAACTGCTCGGCAAACTCATTGGAGCGCTGAAATAAACCCCATGAAATAGGACTAATCAGCAAAAGGAAGCACATGCAGTGTCATGGTATGAGTTTTCTGCAACTCTGCTAAGGACTGCTTCATGCAGCAGTGCAGCTGCATGGGCATTCCATGCCAATATTCAGTGAAATAGGTTATCTACTCTAGCAGACTCAACTAATCAAATAAAGGTTATCGCTCCTAAATGGAGAAAGAAGTGAGGCATATCCTATAAAAACATTATTTTATAGAAGCAGGTCTATTTAATGCTTTAGAACTACCACTGGAATAGCTGGTATGACCTTCAGTTTTCAATATGCAAGTATTTTTAGCAATCCATAACTGTCATAGTTGATGAAACTTCCTAGTACCATACCTAAAAGCTTTGTAAAAGTTCCATTATTTATGGGAATCAGTAATAATGTTTGGTTGTTCTAATGGGTGTTTATGAGCGATTGCAATATTAAGAACACACTCGGATTTAAATTGCTTTGTTTTTAACAGAAGTGGTATAGTAAAGATCAAAATTTCAGAGTTGGTTTACTTTATTAGCATTTATAAACTACAGGTAATTTCTTCTACTGCTATAGAATATTTTTAATAAATACAATATAATTTCAACAATATTCAGGGTCTTAGCTGTAAAATTAATTTATTCAATGAAATCTGTAAATTGGAAGAAAACTCATGTTGCAAGAAGGTGTTATGTGTCAAGGAATTTAATTGTTAAAAGTTCTTCAGTCAAACTTAAGTTGAGCACAGTCAGATTTTTAAAAAGTGCCTTATTATAACCAAAGGAAAGCCTATAACTTTTGTTTACCTAGGAAGGTTACAGGAGATAGGGTGTTTCATCCCCACAGTACTCTTTCTTCTCATATTCTTCTGTGACACTTAAATCTAATTTACAGAAAGCACTAAACAGGTCCTTCATGCGCTGGGAAAATGCACGGAAAATATCCTTTGAAAAGTTTTCTGCTTTAAGTGTTGATATCAAACATCAGGTCACACAGGTATTTGTCAGTTCACTTTTACTGCTCCACAGGGAGAGTGTCACAGCAGAAAGCAGATAAAGAAAAGCCTTATACTACTCAGTAGAAGTTATTAATGGATTAGGTGACAAGTTTGTGATTGTGGGGACCTGCCAGGGTGCCTTGTGCAACAAGAGAGCAGGAGCCACCCCCGTAGACAGAACCAGTCTGAGCCAGCTTCACTGCTGCTCAGAGCTGAGCCCACCAACAACACATTATCAAGGGATAATGTATTTCTTAAATACATTATCCCTTGTGACAGTGTATTTAAGAAAGGGCAAAAAGTGCTGCATGCCAGTTATGAGATGGAGAGTGAAGAAAATGTGAGCAAAAAAGCCCTGCAGACAGCAGTGTCAGTGTAAGAGGGGGAGGAGGTTCTCCAGGCACCAGAACAGAGACCAGCCCATGTAGACAGCACGGAGGAATTTATCCAACTGCAACCCATGGACAGGAACACAGGGCAGATATCCACACTGATGCTTGGTGGGAAAGGATGCAAAAGCACCATGAGTGAACTTGATCCTGAGAAGAAGGGAGGGATGAGGGCAAAGTGGGTTTACTTTGGTCTTTCTCACTCTCCTATTTTTAATTGGCCATTAATCTTTCTTAGTCAAGTTCATTTTGCCCATAATGGTAATTAGCAGGTGGTTTCCTCGTCTTTATCCTGACCCCTGAGCATTTTGACCCTATTTTCTTGTCCTGCTGAGGAGAATGAGCAAGAGAGCACTCTGGTTGGGGGTCTTACAGTCAGCCAAGGTTCGGTAGATCTAGGATAAGAATTATTTAGCCACAAAGAACCCTGGAGAGCCTTCCAGAATCATCTAAAAATAGAAGTTAATTGTTTTATTAGAAGGCTAATACAATATCATTTCCTGCAGCAATGACACAGGACATCAATAAGGTCCTGTGCTATGCATAAGACCTTTAAATCAGGCCAATTGCACCTCTTTAGATAAATGCCTTCAGAAATTTATTCAATGACAACTGTTATCAGCATTGTGGAAAACAGCAGCAAGTGAACGTCAGTGACAAGCTCCTGAAAACACTCAGACCTGAATGAAAGTAAACATCCTTTTAACTTGCCTACAATTTCACTACCAGTGATTTTGGATTTCCAATCTGAGCGTGACTTCTGGAAGACAGCTACTCAGCAATAACTGAAAGTACCATTCACCTAAAAACATAGTTAATAAAAAAATCATTTTCAGAATTCTCACTCCACTTCTTACTTAGAGGCAATTCTCAGCACAAAGATGTAGTTACTTTAGCTTAAACAAGCAGGAAACAACAGGTTAGGAAAAAAGGATCTGAGATTACTAACTCCTGAATTTAACAGTTTTTTGTTCAAGAGCACAAAAGGCCCTGCCATGCTGAGCTGTAATTTAACTTTGCTTGCTTACACTGTTTTAGGTCTGAATTGACAACATGAAAACTTATCAGTCTTTAAAAAGTCACTTGAATATGGTCTGTGTTTCAAATGAGCACTAGAGTAAGTGCAAATTAAAAGAAATCATATGAAGCTAAGTTTTATCACATCTACAGAAAATTCTAGAAGTTTTCTAAAAATATCTATGTGAAATCAGAATGTAAATAAAACCTGCCAATATTCACAAATATCCCAAGTTGTATCAGCCTAAGGGAAGGACTCTGATTTCTACAACTATTTGTTCTCATGGTACTATGACATCCAGCGTCTTCCAGATAAAAAAGTAATAAAAAAGTCTATCCTGGTTGTAAGCCCTAAAGTAAAGGATTACTGTGATAAAGTCAAGCAGTTGCCTCTGTAGAGCATTTTAGATTGTCTGCAATAGAAAAGCAGAGAGTGAGACATAAGTACAGGAAGAGAATCTGTTAGTGTTTGACATTAACTAGCAAAAAGCTCTCAAACTGTTAAACTGGTGATTCTCCTTCCTAGGGTTCTTACCACGTTCCTTCCGGCTGCAAGAAGCTGAATAGTCTTTTTGTAACAAGGAGTGCATGGCAGGCTTTCCTATTTTTTTAGCAGAATTTCCGTACATCAAATAGTGAAACCACAGCCATAAAAATTTAAAAAGCATAAATATAAAAAGTATGTTGAACAAGATACAATATAATAGTACAAAACCTCTGGGGAGGAAAATATTGCTGTAACTTCCTAGTGACTGGAAAAGAACTGATTCCAGGTGCTGTAATTAATTCATTGTGAAGGAAATAACTGGATTACAGCAGAGAATACTAAATTCCCAAGGTTGATTTATTCCCAATTATTTGTATGCCTGAGCAGGTGTCTTGATAGTAACATCAGCAGCGAATTTTACAATTCACAGGCGTAGCATCCCTTTCAGAACTCCAGCACAGACAGCTGTGTTTGAACAATTTCAGCCTGCCGATAGTTTCTCATACTCCTGCTTTTCCCAAGATGCTGTGTCCCCAAAACTGCTGCAAACTTGTTTCACTCCTTCACTACAAAGAAATGAAAGATTTTGTGCTTAGGCAGACTCATGAGGTTTTTTATGTGTTGCTGTTTCGCAACTACATGTACAGAATAATCAGCAATTCCCAAGAGTACAGGAGCAAGGTGACTGTCTGCAGTCTTCAAACTTTCCTCATTTAAAAGCCAAGCAAAACTCCAGTGAAAAGTTTGTGTTTGCCAAAAAACTTATAAGTCCATTTTAGGTGTTAATAATCTCCCATTCCAAAGCTGGCACAGCTTCATGATCATCAATGGATTTCTCTTTATGTCATATCTGGGAGACTACTTGCCTGATATCACAAGGTAAGACATGGAAAAATAGCGTCCTGAAACTACATAACTGACTTAAATGGCTATTCCTTAACAACAGGAAGAATTATTAATTTTTAAGAGGATTAGTATGCACCTCAAAACCCTATTGGTAAAACCAGAACAGCTTAAAATACCTCATATTAACGTGTGGGTACAAAACTAAGATATGTTTTTTTCTGTGCTGTTGCTCCATTATACTCAGTAAGAAGAGACAGTCTTATTAAGTCTCAGAATAAAAATCTATGCTTCTATAAATCCTCTAGAAATTAAAATATAGTAAAAATGAAGTTTATGTAGCATCTATAAATTCTCCTAAGACACATCAGATATACTCTGATCTGTTAGGCTCTTTTAATTAAAAGATTATGGTTTTACTGAGATATTTGAACAGTTTAAAGGAAATCAAACGAAGAAAAAAGTTTTCATTGTGCCTCTAATTTTATTAGCAAACTCTGAAAGCTGCAAGAAACACTTCTGCTCAATCAAACCTATTAAAAGCCACCAAGACAAGAGCACCATGGAGCTTCAGTGCATTAATTCTAACCTCACTTAGATACAGCAAATTATACAGATTTATCATTCCATCACTTTTCCTGACTTATCCTCACAAGGTCTGCCTGGTCTACAATAGAAAGATAAAGCCCCTTTTTCTGTTGAAAATGTGGTCTAGCTATCCCAAGGAGTGAAAGCACAGGGCTAGCAGAGAACAAGAGCTACTGCTGCACAGAAGGCTGTGCTTTTAAGAATGGCATTTTAGTTCTAATGAATCTCTTCCTGACATCCAAGGGTGTCAGAAGTACTATTGTCATCTGAGTTCTCTGCTCCTCAGGCAGCAGGGGCTAAAACTGACAGCTCACTTAACTTCATAGGGGGAGAGACTACCTCTTACCTCATGGAACTTAAAAGTGATCCTTCTGCCTGGATAAGAGACAGAGTCCAATGGGAAAGGCATCAGTTCGTACTCAGCTGAAAGGAAGAAGGTTCTGATGACAGGACTCAAAGGAAGAATAATGAAAACACAGCAGAGTGGAGGAGCATCTTTACACTGAATCATGCTTTTGATCCCCTGGTGGATGTCTCCTTTGCTAAACTTCAGATTTGATTTGTGTCTACAATGTTATGAGTTTTGTTCATTAAAATGATTCAGTGCCATTATACTATGACACTTTACTATGATATATGCTCAGTAACTGCAATCAGGCTATAATTACTTCCCAAATATATCTGAAATCCCTAAAAAGGCTCTAAGGAAATTCCATACACTCCCCTTTCCTCAATGGCATTTGTACAAACCACATATTTCAAAAATCTTCTCTATTATAGAAGTGTTTCTGTGCATAAGAAAAGATTGCCTAACTCCCCAGTGGCTGAGAAGAGTTAAATATGCACTAAAGTCTCTGATGCATCAAGTAATCGTATAAAATAGAGGCAAGTCAAAGGGAAAAACCAACAGTTTTCTCTTCCATAGAGAAAAATGTTTATAAATAGCTCAAGAATGCAGAAGTTACGACAAAAGCCAATGTCAATACATGGTCCTCTTTTCCAACTACGTCACGCTTTAGTACTAAAAATGTGATAGAACTTCAGGTACAGTGCTAAAAGAAAAATATCTGTCAATATTTTAGAGCTTGAAGAACTAGGTAAGACTGAAAAGCCAAATGTTTTCATAAATCTTTAGTAAATTTCTCTGTGTATGTGATGTTCTGCTTAAATATAACAGATTTTAGTAACTCGGGGTGGCTTTTTATTGTACTGTTGGTTTTCTTGTAGCAGGGGTGTGTTCTGAGTGTTTTGGTTTGGGTTTTTTCCCCCCCACAGCCTTGAATTTTCCTTTCCTCATAGCCTTGAACTTCCATTCCTTGTTTCAATAGTAGATTAGAAGTGATAAGATTCTGCAAATAAACATTTTAATTGCTTCTAAACCATTGATCTAATGAGTTCTTGTGGCATTTCCAGCTAGCATTATGGAATAAAGATTCTGGCTATTCAGAAGATTTTTTTCCATGTATGTTATAATCAGAAATAAAGGGTGTTATTTCCTTATTTCACTAGTAAATTCTTTGCTCTGATCAAGTAAAACCTAGCTAAACAGAATTTGACCCTCTAATCAAAGCAAGCAAAAAAAAAAAATTATTAATAGCCAAAAGAATTTAAAAGTAATAAATTATTGTAATACAAGGGTTTTTTAATTTAATGTTATTTTTTGAAATATGACTTAAAAAATTAACTTTGCTGTTTTTTGAAAAGTTATCAAAACATAAATCTGGATCCAAAGAGCTGAGTGTTTGGAAGAAGTATTTTACTTTATGGTAAACCAAGTTTCTTTATCAGTTTAACACGCTCCCTTAACATATTTTACACGTCTTTAACATATTTCTTAACTGCTCAGAAATTACATGAATGTTTATCTTTGTGCACTGGGCAAGGCCTTAATGTTGGAGCTTCTATTCTCAGAAACAGAGCCAATGCCCTCTGGAATTGTCCAGTTCACAATCTCAAAATCAATGAGGATAATAAATATGTTCACACTATGGGACTGGTTGGTCTACTAACATGTCTTGTGGGACTCAACTAATAGCATTCTTTTTGTCAGAGCTGCCAGCAATAATGTGGATTATTTTGAAAGTTTTGAGATACCAATCTTTCACTGTCCTCCAGGGCTGCCTGAAGGAGTTTTATGAGGAAATAGCAAAGTGTTCACGTCACATTAGAACAAATATGATAACTTTGAACTTCTGAGGAAAATACATTAAAAAAGTTACAGCCCAATTTGAGCACCCATTTGGTATCCTGAGTGTCCAAAATCAAATGCTGGCCAAAAAGAAAAAAAAAATTAGGACCATAGTCTTGTTTCCAAATTAATGTTTTAACAGTCTGTCTTCATGTTCCTCTCTTTGCACATTTGTTCTCCCTAAATAACAATATTTTTTGCACAATCCAATGCATTCTGGAAAAAGAGATGGTCAAAGTCAGGTGTTTTCATTGGAGCCAGGTTTCTGAACTTCCATCATAGAATTTAAATGGGCAGAGCTATGAGGCTGACTAGTCACCACTATGGGAAATTGCTCATTCTACATCCTGTTAGGTAGATCTTAACTGCTTATTTGATATTGCAAAGGTTAAAAAAAAAAACCAAAACAAATCAACCACCCCATACACACTTATAGGCTGGAATCTCTGTCAAATAACACAATTATCTGACCCATTATTCATTTCACTTTTTGCCAGTGAATGCTTTTATCACTTTATTTTGCCCTGCTATTGTAATCTACATACTTATCCATGAGAGGATTTATTAAAAAAGAAAAAAACCAGAAAATTCAAGCTCTTCTCTTCTTTCATTCTGAAAATATTTTAAATGTATTTTATGTTATGCAATTATAAACAGTCTTATTCAAGTCTTGACTACCAGTTATATATGCTTGAAAAATATTTCAAATACTTGAATGCAATATGGGATGCTTGGAAACATTATCATGACATTGCCTCAGGATGCTTAATGAAAGATTAAGCTACAAGCTCTACATAAGTGATATTGTCTTCCAAGGCTCTCTTTTTTCCTTCCATAGGACCTAGAGCCCTTTTCTGCGAAGAATACACTCTATATATAATGGTCTTGGAACTTGTTTTAAATTTGACTTTTTTCTTCTCCTTGTAAGGCAGGGAGAAGATAATTTGAAAGGCATATTTGTGACTGCTTTTTGGCCTGCAGTAGTGAAGGAGCATATCTTTAAGTGGAATTTTAAAGAATTCTCAGAATATATTCTCTTGGATTTATGCATTTCATCTGTGAAATTGAAGCACTTTCTTTAGAAACAAGAAATGCTGCAACCTCTGCTCATGAAAGGAAAGAAATATTCTGCAAGGAGAGACCACTCTTAGTACAAAAGCCCAAGTGTTTTCAGTAGGATATATTTAAATATCTGTCCTATCTAGACACTTTCAAAGGAAGAAGCACAATGAAAGGAATTCTGCTCGTTTATTTCTTGAACATGGCTATACCCAGATGAGTCAGATGGAAAAGTGTGGAAAACAGAAAAAAAGGAAAAGGAGGAAATGGACACTTTCTTACTTGAAGAATGGACCAAATTCACAAATATGATGATAAGAATTCCACAAACTCAAAACCTGTGGAAACTGGTGGAAAATGTATAATATTGGCACAATTCTCAGGAAACTAGTTTATCTTTAGATGTTAAAGAGTCTGATTAGCCTCCAAAGCAGTACAGAGAACATTTACGTTTATCCAGTGTTATATTTCTGATCCTCCAACCCAGTCCTTCAGATGTGGCAAACATATTTCATAATTAATTCAAAAACAGTTCCCACCCAACTTAAAATGTTTAGCCTGTGTTCCCTCACAACTCCATCCACAAAGCCATTTCAGCACCTTCTCCACAGACTTCCAGTGTTCAGCCTGAATGTGCTTGTGCAAACTAAACTGCTAACTTTTCCATCTCAGTTGTTCTTTACCCTAATCACCATTAACTTTCTACATTTGAAACTTAGGAGAATACACATCCCCTTTCATCTGTTTTTATACCAAACTAAGAAAATCAAACACTTATTTTTCTCTCAAATCACAATAAAAGCATTGAATTTTAATATTATTCTTACTGTCTTCCTTCAGGGTTCAGCTTGGAGTTCAACTCTCAAGTTGTACAAAAAAGAGATCTCATCAGCTTTTACAAAACATTCTTATGACTTCATTTTTTGCTAATGCAAATGTCTTTTCTAACTAGTCATACAGCAAAATTTCTAATTTGTTTCCCAGTAAGCCCCTTTTCTTCACATCAGTGTGTTAATGCAAAAATAATAATTGTTTGGATTTGGTCCAGATTACTTATGCTCTTGACCACACTATATAACAGCTTTATGCTTTTCCTCATTTTCATTACATTTGGCAAGGTTTATGCACTTTATTTCGATTTTTGCAACTTCTCTAATGCAGTTCTGTCTATTTTTTCTTTATTCCCTTATTTATATCCTTTTAAAACACAGAAAATAACAAAACCTGTTTTCTCCTCCATTTTCCAAAGAATATATTCATAGCCATCATGCTTATTCTTTCCATTATAAATTTTTAATATTTTTATTTAATTGCAGATATTGTCAGAACACAGCAGAGTTCCAGAGTTTCCTACAAAGAGCCCCTCTGGGATTCCATGTGCCACTTCAGAAGTGAACAGGCCTATCATCACCTTTGCAAATTTCACTCTTTTGCATCTTATTTGTGCCCCTAATTTGCCCAGAGCTATGGCTGAATCTTCAGCAGGCTCCCAGCTGGGATATGCTCACTCAAGGCAAAGTATCCCTAGACCACAAAAAAGAAATCTTTCTGGGGAACAACAGATATGACATTATGTTCAGGTGCATGACTGATAATTGTTAGTTGAAAAATAACATTTCACATGACATCAGTCCACACCTTTTGAGTGGACTACTGCTATACCAAACAGTCTGCTATAACATTGCATATCAAAGCAAACAAACAGAATTAGTTTTCTAATGGAAAGAACCTCATCACAGCTGAATTCGACCAGGACACACAATTTATCACCAAACATTTAGAGAACAAGAGAGAAGAAACTTTTTCAGTGGTTTTGGTTTCTCAGATACCTCTTTGGTTATTACAAGCCAGATAATTATGTTCTCTCATCCACAATGAAGGATTTATCTGACTTTACTCCTGCACAAAAATAACTTCTAGTACCACCAAAGTATGCATTTTTTGCAAGTATCCATTTTTGCCCAATTAGCAACACACCAAATTATTTCATTACTGATATTTCTCTCTTTTTTTTTTAATCTCCCATTGCTTGAAGACAGATTGCCAACTACACTCACAGACTCTGTTCTAAATCACCAAGCTATCAATAAGGTGGCTGCTGTACTTTTAAAGAGTTTTCCACACCCTTTGGAAGCATTTGGAAACAGAAAGACTTCTAAGAACAACCTGTTCATATTTCATCACTGCCAGTTTCCAGTTTAAATTATGTAAAGCAAAATAAACAATCTGCAATCATCCAGGAGGTGCACAAAGTTTAAAGTATAAGGTTAATGCAAAACCTGCCAAAACCTATTTCACAATATCTCATCTTAAGCATCTTTTGAGAACTAAGAGGAGCACCGCATGTCATTAAAGTCAGCAGCCCATATAGATGTCCATCCATCACTGCAGACCTCTTTTCACATTTTAAACACACTTGAAGTTTCTAGTTCTAGCTAAATGATTAGTTTTTCTCTCTAAAGAAAAGACATGAAATTCATCATGCAATTACCTTAACATCCTGCTGCAACAGAAAGGGTCTTTGTAACTCATCTGTAGCCGTACACTTTGTTTGTTGTATGACAGCTGATCAAAAAAAAGAGCAGTCAGACTGAGTCTGGAGGCAGGAAATCTTTCAAGACTTGTGGTACAGCCTGTTCTTGGAGATTAAACCAAAACTGGGTAACAAGCCCTTCTCCTAGAGAGAAAGGAGTCCTCATTCTTCTTCAATGTACCTGAACAACTTCAGCTGGGCAGGCACACCCCCAGGAAACAAACACATCACAGGTGTGGATAAGGAGATTGGAAAAGAAGAGCTGGGAATAGGAACCAGAACTAATAAACAGTGGGAAAAGGAAGAGCAAAGTGGAGTTTTGAGAGCAAAATTTTTTTGTTGTTGTTGTTTTACTCTGTATGTTAATTGATGATTTTGTTGAAAAAAATTCATTGCCGCCAATGTTTAAATGAATGCTAGTTTAGCTTTAATAAACTTTAAGCTTCAGGCAGATCAGTCTCAAAGTTCCATCTAGTTTGCAGTCCCAGCACATCCTTACATCTTTGCCTTTTTCAAAAGTTATTGATTTACAGAGATAAAAAAACTAAACAGATTAATTTTCAAATCCTCATTCTTTGTGTAATAGGAAAAATGGACACAAATTTAATTTTTGCTTGTCAGTAACAAGTGAATTATTTAGACATATAAAGATACCATATCTGTTAGAAAATGTCTTTAATTAAGAAAAATGTGAATGTATAAAATAAACCCCTATCTTTTCACTCAAACATTCAATGGAAATTCATTGGTTTCAGGGGAACAAATGTTTCTTGGTTCCAGATAGTAGTTGAAAACTCAACAAAGACAAAAGAAATAGGTAAGGACTTCCACGTAGCTGCAGAAGATCTTAGTCCAAATATTTGCTTTTTCTTAGTTCTGAGTAAAGCTGAGGAGCTGTTGTCTCAAGCAGTCCCTGTTGCAATTGCTCATTTACTGCCTTGCAGCTGCTCCATTCCATGTTCAGCTGCCAAAAGGAAAGGACTCCCTCGCTTGGTGGGCAGCTTGCACACCTGAGTGAAGGATAATAAAGCCTGCTCTCCAACTGCAAGTGCAAATATGAGGCTGGACCAGAGAGAATTCTGAAGTGCTTTGACAAAACATTTCTTTGCATGTCTTCTAAAACAAAATCAAACCTTGAAAACTGTCTGAGGGGAAAAATATTTTTTAGCTGTGCCCTGCTGTAGGAATGTTAGGAACAAATTTCTCCTAAGGAGCAAAGCATTTGCATTAGCCATAAAAGAAAATACCCTAACCAACTGGTACTGCTAATCATAATGATGGGTAGGGGAATCATTATGTAAATGATCATTTATGAAGCATCTCACTGGCATCCCAACAGGACCATAAAGCATTTCATAAATAAAAGGAGTCACTAAGGCAGAGTAAGAATTTTCTTTGGTTTTTTTTTTTTGGTTGCCAATGACAAGGTTCTTTTGATATTTTGGTCATACTGCATAAGGCTGCAACATGTTTGAAATCGTTTCAGAGAAACAGAAGGATTTTGTGACAAAGTAGATCTGATACTTCCCCTCCCTACTGCACTGTTGAAAGACAGCAAGACAAGATTAGCAAATACTTTGCTAAAAAAGCTCAATTGATTAGTGAAAATTTAAATTTGAAAATGCTATAATACAGTATGACTTTGGTAGCATAAAGATATGATAGTCTTTTTTTTGATGCCACAAAGTTTATATGTGGTATCATATTTAGGCTCTCCACACCAATGGGAGAAGGCTGAAGCCAGTTTATCTTGTGCTCTAGTAGTTGTAAGAACTCTTACAGACTCATAGCAAAGATTAATCTAATATCATGTACTGCTTTGACAGCAGACTGTAGTTATTGTTAAGAAATGGGAAAGTAGAGAAATACTTTCCATCTTCTGATTAGAATGTAGGGGTTTTCTGAACGAGACACCTGATCTGTAGTGTTATTTTTAATACCTCTTGAAAAAACAGGTCTGAAGTTTTGATCAAGAAGTATTAAATAAATGAATCAGACCAGAAAGGAAAATTGTGCATTTATCACAAAATGTCTTCTGATTCTGCAATTGTCTGGAATCAGTTTCATGAAATTAGGATTAAACATATTTTCAAAAGATCAAGAATGTGTTAGGCAAGTCACTGTGATATTTTTGGATTTTTCTTAAAGACAGTACCCTGGAAAATTGCTGCTGAAACAGAAGTCTGAGACAGCTGGAGAAAGAATAGGGATCATACAGAATAAAATATATGATTGTGAACAAGAAAGAGGTTATCACAAATGTCACTCTAAAATATATATATATACGCATCTGCTTTTATTTAAAGGAATAATCTGAGTGACAGGTTTGCAGGGTGCCATTACAGCTAGCACCTGCAGCATGTTTCATGTCTGAATGTCCTGACTTAACCCTTCTCTTTGATGCTCCACAAATTCTAAAGGGTTTGAGAACTCAGGCACCTTCTGTTAAACAGATTTCCCACTTGTCACTTGTCCAAATAAAGTTTGAATAGTACTGTATTAGTAAGAAGAAAAATCACCTAAAATTCAATTCACCAGCAATAGATTAAGAGAACTATCCTGGTTCCTAATTTTCTCATGGTAAAGGAGACTTGAAACTTCATCTATCAGGCAACTTTTCTGCTGTGTAACTGCATTTCTGTAAAAGATCCTGTCTGGTTTCTTTTTTTTTTTTTTTTTTTTTTTTTTCTTTCTGTTTTTTTTAATTCACTCCAAAAAAGTGAATAAAAGTGATTTTGCTTATTCTACCTGGAACAAAAAATTTGTGAGACAGATGATTTCACCTGGATTGAATTCTGGGGCACTGGCTAAATAGTGTCTGGGTTTGCAGAAATTTGAATCTCAATGCAAGAGAGAAGTAAATTTAGAGGACAAAAGTATTTTGTTGTAGGAGAAATACCTTTTTTTTTCCAGAAAATGGTTGTCTTTCTCATGCAAATTTGTAGTTGCTAATTTTTTGTGCATGGTAGTAAATTACAAAGAATTGAAAATCCAGAATCTTGATTTCATCTTCAACAGCATAAAAAGATCCTGAACAGTCTGCCCCTCTTTGCATCCCATCCCTACCCTGTGCCCATCTTCCATTTCAGAGGCAGGGCCAAAAGGTAGGCAGGTACATAGGTAAATAATTCTTGCACTGAAAATTCTTGAGAACTAATACACTGTTTTTAGTTGTGGTACAGTGCTGAGAATTTTAGGACAGTTCTTCTGCAAAGTGGGGAGAAGGAAGAAGATGATACATCATTCATCATGGCAGTAATTGCAAATGCCAAGCAAAGTTCTTGTAGAGTTCTTCCAGATGAAAGAGTTTACAGTGTATGACAAACCTCTTGTTAATGGCTCCATCTTGAAATATGTGAATGAATTCATGCTACTCAGGAGCCTTAGGAACCCAACAGCAGATATTTCCTAGAATATATAGCATTCTCTTCTAGATAATGCTATATATTCTAGAATAAGCATCTAGAAGATGTTAAGACACTAAGAAAGTTTTGAGAAAATGTCTTAGTATTCTCAAGAGCTACACATACTGGCTTTTTTACTTGTGTTTGACAAAGGGATAGAACTATGTTTCTTATCTGAAATCCTTTGTTTGTTCTTGAAAATAATTATCCTCTAAACTTTTGCCTTTATGAAAACTGCATAAACTTTCATTTTTTTAAATATTATTTTAATTCATATATTTAATTTCAAATTCTGGGACAACTAAAGAAGTGGAGTCAAAATAAAATAAGCTGTTTGTATACATCTGTAGAATTTATAAAAAATATTTAATTTGGATGAATTTTTTTTTTTTAAAGACTGTTTAATATCACTGTCCTTTAAAACCCCAAATGGTATAGTTGGGGAAAATATAATTCAGGTAGCTCAGCACTTGATTCTTAGTGCTCCCACTTATGTCTCTAACTAATAGAAGATGCAAATTATGCTATTATGAGAAATTGGATCAAATGAGATAGAATTGGCACTACAGATCTCATAGAAAACCTAGATTTTATTCCAGGGGTTTTGTAAACAAAAACTAATAAGTGATTTACAGTCCAAAATGTTCTTCCAGTGTTTTCTCCCTTAGTATTGATGTGCTATATAATCAATTTTAACTATTCAATAGGAGGAAGTTGCTATAGACAGGTCTTGCAGACTAATTGTGTTTTCAGGAATAGTGAAAGGATGAAATATAAATAAATTAGATGAAAGATGAAATTGATCTTTTCAGTTCCAAGGAGAGTTGATAATGGATATGTTATACTCAAAGAACATATCCTGTTATGGATATGTTATACTCAAAGAACTGTTATGGCCAAAAAAAAAAACCCCAAAAAGGTACATAGAGAGCCCAGAATTTATTCTTAATCTAATAATAATCTTAACGGTCTAAATATAATAGAACCAACTAATTGTTCTTTCCACAGTAATATTAAGTTATAGTCCAAATTCATACTGAAAAGCCTTACTATTGATGTCACTAAGATTGTTATTCAAAACTCAACTAACAACTTCTGGTGTTGTGTTCACTGTTCACTTCTGTTGCATCACAGGTTTGATTTTAGTTGTCTGCATCAAGCATGGAAGGGGTGGCAGACCATCAGCATCCTGAGGTGTTTCCAAATAGGGTTTCTGTTTAGGTGTGTGCACAGGATCCTTTCTGCCTCACTGCTGGCATTCAGCTGGGACTGTCTTTACCTGCTTTCTTATCATGGTCTGCTTGCACTGATTCCCAACTCAAGTTTGAAGACTGCACCATGGCCTCCCTCAACTTTATTTGCCATAAGGGGCTACTGGTCTTTAGGCAAAGGGTGAATAACCTGGTCTGTCAGACCTTTACAGTCAAATCTGTTCACAGGGGTAACTAAAGCTAGGAATTAGACCAACAGGGAAGTATTAAAAGGTGATAAAAGGAGCTCAGGCCAAAGCAAGTCTGACAAGTCCTGCTTTGGCAAGAACTGCACAATCAGGTCAACACAAAATCTGTAGCCTTTTACTAGTCATGGAAAAGGTCATATCTACCACCTTACTGGCAGGAAAAATACGGCAATAATGGTCAGGTAAAAGTCACTGAAAGAGCAAATTGCTTTGATAGATTTTGCAATGACTGAATTTGACTGTTCAGTCATCATATTTTGAAAAGAGGAAAATCGTTGAACAACGCCAAGGATGCAGGAAAAAAAATGGAGGGACATGAATGAGAGATTAAAATTGTTAGGTCAGAAATTTAGGTAAGAAATTATTTATGGCAGTTAATGCACTCTGTGGGTGGGAAAAAAAATGTAATATCGGCAAAAAAACCCCACAAACCCAAACAAAAGCCTACACAAGCTCACACATTTAAAAATTACCATGAGCTGAATGTCAAATTTCTGTGCTTGAAAAGTACTAAGAAGAATTTTCTCAGAACATATGGATCCCTGTGCAAGAAACTTAGGTGTGGGGCTTGTTGTGGAAATTGTCACATCCAAGATCCTGCCCCACGGGATGCATCCTGCGGCGCTGCCAGCGCAGGAGGGAAGGGAAGGACGGGACTGATGCCACACTAGATGGCGGTGCTGCTCACTGAGCTCGCCGGCTCCGAGCCTCACCATGGGAACGGCTTCTCCAGGGATGCTTCGGATCCCTGGAAAGTGACAACTTACCTCTATGCTGACGGCTAAAATGAGGTAATGCACGTCTAGGAAAAAAAAAAACAAAACAAAACAAAAAACCAACAAAAAAAAAAAAAAAACCACCAAAAAAAAAAAAAAACAAAAAACAAAAAACCAAGACTGAACTTTTGGGCTTTCTGGTAAGTCAGAAATTTCTATGTAGACTGCGTAGGAATTTGGAAGCTCAGATATTGTTGAATGTGTTTCATTTGATATGTCCAATGAAAAAGCAAATTGTGTTAGGAAATCATGCACTGATAACAGGCAGAATTGTATGTGAGTTCACAGTGAAAGCAGAAATTGTTTTAATTCTACATACAGACCTAGAGGAATTATTGTAACATTTAGTCCGTAGAACAACATGTTTCTTGCCATAGAATGCTTTTTAGGTTGAAAGGGACCTTAAAGATCATCTAGTTCTAACACCCCTGCCTTGGCCAGTGGCAATTTATACTTGATACAGTCTCTCAGAGCTCCATTCAACTTGTCCTTGATGTGTTGTTGTGAATTCTTATTCTTAGAACATGCTTTTCAGAATAAGAATAAGAATTCTTATTCTTATCATCAGGCTTTTCTAACACATTGCAGACAAAATGAATGGGTGAAGACTGGGGATAAAGAAAAGGGAAAAACATTATTTCAAGAAACACAACTTGCTGCTCTTAAACAATTTCAATTGTACCTGCATCAGTCATTCAAGAAAACTCTTTTGTGAAGTTTGTAGAGTAATGTAAAAAGTAAAATGTCAGTTGCAGGAAAATCCCCTTTGCATATATTTCATTGAAATTCCTTTCAGCGATGACAGTTACTAAAGTTTAACAAATCTGAAAACACGAAAGAGTACAACAAGAATGTAAAGATGGAAAGAAACCAATCCAGCATTCAGTTCCTTCAGTAAAACCCTCCAGAGAGCAGAGAAGATACTAAGACAGAGTCTACCCAGACTTAGGCTGACTGCACTGTTGCTGACCTGGATGCCACAAAACCTCACAGAAGAAAAATGGGATTTTACTCTTTAAGACCTAAAAACTCCCAAACGTTTTAACAAAGTCCATATTAGTAAAGTCTAAAAGCATAGTCCTACAAACACCAGTTAAAATACAGAGTAGCTGTGCAAACAGGCAACCTAAATTTGACTTTCCCCATACTGAAAAGTTCAAGTTCTGGCTCTTTGCAAGGGTACTCAGCTTTGATAGAAATGAAGAGATTTTAACATTTCACTCATGACAACATGATCTAGGTCAAGAAAACAGTAATCCCTCATAGAGCTTCCCTGAAAAGCTGAATCCAGCAGAACTCTTGATTAAAGGTTTGTACGAAAAGCCATGGACAGTGAAATGACTGGAGTAATAAAAACAGTGGGATTTGGACAGTGTACAGTTTCTGTCTGGTGCCTAGAAACCCAACAGCAGTGATTCAGGGCTTTGCATGAAACTAGAAAGGCAGAGGAACATTACTTGAATGTAGGCTAGTCCAATTCATTGATGAGGAGAGAGCTACAGAAAAGGCATCTTAGAATATAGTACTTTTTGCTATTTCCAAGCCACATATGAAAATGCTAATGCCATTGGATAAGGTATTAATGAAATGTCACGTCAGAATCTCAATTTATTTCTAATCTCTATTTTCAATATGGAAAAGTGCTGGAATAATCTTTTAGTTTGTAAAAGACTTTTAAAATTGGGTCCAACTGTAAACAGGCTAATGTAGGTCTAAATGTTTGTTAGATCTTTCCTTCCCAGAAAAAAATTGCCCTTGTTGGCTTTTTCAGGGTATGTTAAGAAGGAACACTAAAGAGGAGAAACTGGAAAGACCCTGCTGGTAGCATCTTGCCTGAGACTGTGACAAAAGTTGCTGACAAATTCAAACACAATTTGGCATTGTGTGCTGAGTAAGCCAGAGGATCCCACTGAGCACTTGTGGGTTTCCAGGATAAAGGTGTTTGCCTCAGAATGTCGCACAATGCTCAGCATAAAAATGAGACATGGCACACAGCCACATACTGCTCCCATTCGGGTATTAGCAAGAGAGAATATCATGGAGGAAAAGAAAACCTTTCAGAATTTTTAAAACAAAGGAATGCTAACAATGAGAACAGTGGCACTATTGTGACTGAGGCTTCCAGTAAGCCGATTAAAGTTTGTTTGTCCCAGTCATGCTGAATTTTTAACCGGACTCTGACAGTATTAATGTAACAAACTGAAGAAGCCCCAAGATTTCCTGCTTGCAGGGTCTTGTTTGCATGCTTTTCCAGAGTTAAGAGAAAAGGCACAATAGTTACTTTGTGCAGCAGAGGAGCAACTCTTAGAAATTCTGGCATTTACTTATAATCTGCAAAAGTGTGAAAACTAAATGGCAGCTATTGCAGTGCAGTAGCAAAAAGCTTACTCAGCTTTTTTTTCAAATGGCCACTATTACTGCTTAAAAGAGAAAAACAAATTGAACTACTTTCCTGGTATGTCATTGTTTGTCCCAGTACTTTTTTATCTGGTATTTTAAACCTCATGGAATCAAAATTGGTCAGGGCTTGCTTGACTTGCCTTGAGATCAGAACCAATGTCTTATAAACAGGAGAAAATATTTGCTTATTTTATGCTTATAGTAGTAGTAACATGTGGACTGTGTTGGTTAGAACTTGTCCACATTTTATTTGAAAAAGTAATTTGTAATTTGTAATAGGGTTGCTGAGGCACAAGGAATTATAATGCTTAATACACTTGTCTTTTTTCACAAAACTTCCATTCACATGCTGTGAATTCCATTGGATTCCTGACTAAGTTTTTTAGACCTATGAAACATGTAAAATGTCTGAATACAAAATTTAGATCCATAGAAGCTGTGCTTACCTGCCTTCTTCACTTGGGCCTCTAAATTCTCCTCTGCATATCAGCTTCCTTGATACTTTTTCCAGAAGACAAAGGGTCTGTTTCTGGGGCATATCAAGATTTGACTATATTCCCACAATTCTGAACAATTTGAGGATTTATTTCAGACCCATGTCAGCAGACAGTAGGCTCTTCAGACAAATGTTAGGGTCTAATCCTTTAGGATGCTCTTACCCTGTCCTTGATATCATTCTGATCAAATTGATAAATAATTAATAATTAATACCTAATCTGATCAAATTAATAAAAATCCATCTGCAATATTCAATATAAATCCAAAAGCCTGGATATTGCCATCTGATTTATTTACATTGGAATGAGTAAAGCAAGAAAGGCCATTCAGCTCAATGAGTTCTATCAAGTTTTCTCCTGAAACACCAGCTGTCTCCATGCTGCATTAGAAGATTCAGGGCTTTCATCTGTGTGTGTGAATGCCACTCCCAGCTCCAAAGTTCAGGCCAAATTCTTTTTCAGTCCACTCCTCCATCATTTTTGTTTCTTTACAGAGATGCTCAAACAATATTAAGCACATATAAGCACCAAGATGACAGGTCTAATGATAAATTTTACCCTTCAGCAGTCTAGGACATAGAATTACATGTTTTAATTCATTTAGAGAAAACCCAGACATCCTCAAATCATACGTACTTTGGATAAAACCATTGTGTCTGCTCTGTAATGACTCTGCAGTGTGTGGCTCAGTGGCACTCTTCTCAAAATACAACAGACTCGCTTCATTCTCCACAAATCTTGGATATTCAGCACTTTCAGAAACAGTAACTTGAAACTGAGTCTAATGTATCCTACTGGAAGACAAGAACAACTTCACTAAAATCGATTGAATCACAATAAGTAGCAGATGAAATCCAAGCAGATTACTGTATAATATTTGATAATATATTGCAAAATTCTTGCAAAAGACTGCACCTTATTTGTGATTATTAAAGCAGATTAAGTACTGTAATAACAAAATACATTTTTGTTTTCTTGTATTTTTCTGTAGTTTAATGTTTTCTTCTCAGGTCTGTTCAGGATCTGAATTTGCCAGTGGAGTGTGCAAAGGGCATTTTCCTGTTCTAGTTACCAAACACCTGGAGGACAGTCCATCTTGGTTTAAACACACTAGAAAACCAGGTTAAATAAAGGTAAATTGTTCTCCAAAATGCTGATCCAAAATGCTCAGACTTCTTTAGAGATTTAAACTCTATGCCCCCACTCTCCTGTTAACATGGCCTTATGAACACCACTAAGGAAAAAAAGGTGTTTTAAGGTTTTTGTTCTTCCCAAATTCTGATTCTGTGCATCTACTTCTGCAATGATATCTTTCAAACAGCCAGAGGGAAAACAAATCCTATTTTGTGTATCAAATACTTTGCTTTAAGGATTTGATATACAGTGCCAAAGCAGTTCCTCTGAGAATTTCTGACAAAAATTTCCTGACAGAGGGATGCCCTTTCTTGAACTGAAAACTATCAAGATCTCACTCAGAGGAGAAGGATAAAGGGAGTTCATAGAACTTGGAACTAAATGACTTTAAACTTTCAGGAACAAGGCAGAGTATGTTATTTCTGTCCAGACAAAAAGTATTGCTTGATATTTAAAACTGATTAAAACAAATATTCTGGATGGAATCACTGTTTATGAGAAGACAGAGGATAAATTATATGCACAAAGTAAAATGTTGGGACAAGCAACACTAAAAAGGGAAACCTCTAAGAAGCAGTTTAACATATGGTTTAAAATTATTAAGAAAAATTAAATGCACTTACTTAACAGCACTTTATGGAAATTTTCTAGTCATCTATGATTTCCTCAATGGTGTGTGTATTTGAAAAGGCCAGAAGAATTATAGTATTTAAAATCAATAATACATGATACCATTTTGAATTAGAAGGCAAAGTGTTCATAGAAAAGCATATTTTCTACTTTTGACTTCCTCCTATACTATGGGTACTCTTATTTAATGGCTTGAGTGTAGCTGAAATTTTAAAATATTTCACTATTTTCTGACCTTAGATTCTTAAGATATTTTTTGTGATCACTAATTGCAACATTAATATCATTCTCCCTATTCACTGTCTGGCACTACAGTATTTTGATGTAAATACTGCAAAGCATTTTGTTACTCAATGGATAGTGAGAGGGAAAGCCATGTTACAGGTAAAGGGTAATTGGACTCAGTGAATTCCTGACTTTAGATACTAAAAAAATCTCTGTGAAAAAATATGTTTTTTTTAATTTAAAGGAAACACATCATACTTGTTCAGGTCAGTGTGAAAAGGAATATTACAAAATTATGCTTGTTCTACAAGCTAAGTGGTTCTTAGGTACATATAATGGTTCAAACACTTATACAAATGTGAGGGTCACAATTTAAAACAAGGATTGCCTTGAACAACAAGAGAAGATGTGACTGGCAGTACAACACTTGCTGAAGAGTTGTTGAATTTCAACAATTTAGTTCACTTGTATAAACTAATACTTAAGAATTACTGAAGGTTAGAATAAAAACAGGATAAGAGTTTTCTATTTAACTAGCTTTCTATTATATGCCTATGTATCAGGGAGAAAGAGGTTTTTGAAGAATAGAAGAATGATTTGGAATTATATTGATATGAAAAAATTTGAGTGGGAATAAAATGCCTTAAATTCCCCAAAAGTTTATTATTTAAATGGAAGTATATTTGGAGAAGCAATGGAGAAATTTAATTTATCTTATTTTCATATTACTAAATTATCATCTCTCTGTAAGGTGTGTAAATCATAATAGTATTAATGAATCATAATAGAATTAATGAAAGACTTAAAGAAAAATCACATTTGATGAACTGAGAACATTTTGTCCTTGGCACATTTAAAATGTTTAGGAAACCAGAAAAATACTCTGTGGAGCACCAGGTAATGTATTTGACATTCTCATGTATGTGTGATGGTCAAATAAGCCCTTCATTTTTTAGGATAAAGCACATCAGATACTTAGGTCTTCTTGAAGAAGGCTTCATTTATGTACAAATATTTCTGGTTATTTCTCCATTATGGCTAGTAGTTAACTAGCAGTTCATCCCCTCCTAGGAGGCCTCTACCCTTGGAACATCATGGCTTTATTGTGCCTCATGCACACTTATTTACATAAGCAAACAAAATGAGGGCAAGCACGAAAAATGGGAACACACAATCATTTCTGCTATCAGCACAAGGGAAGATGGCACACGTAGCAAGATTTCTGTTACAGAAGATTTCTCTTACAGAACAGCAGGTTATGGACCCCAAAACTAGTATCAAAAATGATGATGAAAAATAAAATATTTTAACTTCTCCGACCTTAGTCCAAAACAGCAGCGTCATGGCATTGACTGGAATTCTCCTAGACCCTGTGCTTTAGAAAGTTGTATCTAAAGTTTGGTTTGAAATCTGGAACCAAGGCTTATCTTCATCACATTCTGAGCCCCAAAACACTGAAGATTCTGTACTAAACTGAAGATAATGTTCCTGCCTGCAAAAATAAGGCAAACACCTCTCTTCAGTGAAATAAATAAGAGGTGTTCTATTTGGGTTTTCAAAACACTCAGAGGGAGGAAAATCTCCAGCACAAGACTGGGATCATCCAAGGTAAATAGAGTTTAGCAAAATAGGTAAAGTAAAAGCAATATTTGTGAAAATGTAATATGATTTAAGATGAAAATGATTAATCATTTTAGCCAAAACTGATCTGAGCATCAAATACAACTCCAAAGGTCATGCTGATCTTGTGGGAGAGAGGCTCTCTCCCATAGATAAATCTTGCATTTAAGCTTACAAGGTAAAAGAGGACAACATATCAATGCCAGCAGGACCAGGAAAATGATTGTCTCTCTACTTGGCATTGGTGAAGCCTCACCTTGAATACTCTTTCCAGTTCTTGGCCCACCACTGCAAGGAAGACTTTGCTGGAACATGTCAAGCACTGGAGCTAATGGAGGGTCTAGAGATTAAGTCCTACAAGGAGCACTTGATGGAGCTGGGGTTATTTAATCTGGGAAAAAGGAGGCTCAGGGGTAACCTTATCACACTCTACACCTGCCTGAAAGGAGGGTGTAGTCAGGTGGAGGTCAGCCTCCTTTCCCAGACAATCAGTGACAGGACAAGAGGAAACAGCCTCAAACTGCACCAGGGGGGTTCAGGTCAGATATCAGGAAGGATTTCTTCACTGAAATTAAACACTGGAATGGGCTGATCATGGAAGAGAGCAGTGTTTCTGTCATTCTATGATTCTGTGATTCTAAGCACAAATGCCATCCCAGATGTCCATCTAACTGGAAATTCAAAGGACCCAGGAGCTACCGAATGGTGGAGGAGAGGACATGGAGATCCAGCCTGAACAGCATTCAGTTATGTCATTCTGCTCTCAAAGTATAGGGAGAAAGTTTATTTGGAAACAGCATCCAAGTACACTTTACAAGTGTATCTCCTTATGTAATCTTTACAGTCAACACAGAGAAAATGGATATTTATTTACAGTTTTAATCAGAACACTTAAAAACTAATTTTCCGTAACTTGGAGACTTAGCTCCTCTTCCCTTCTCATTTATGCAATAATTTTTCTTATGCTGTTTCTTCTACTTCTTTGCAGTATTGGCTGCAGCATTAGCAATTATTTAGCACAGGTCTACTGAGATGAGGGTCAGAGGGGGGAAGGAATCTTCTTGTGGAAGATTCCAGGAAGTTACTGGGGTATGGTGAATTATTGTTCGCTTTTTTTCTTGAATCTTATACAAGGACAGTACTGAAAAATATTACCAGGCAAATACTTTTTTTTTTTTTTGTCAGAGGTTTAATGACAGTTAAATGGAAAGCATATACCTAAGTTTTCATTACTAGAGAAAAAAATATAAAAAGAAGCATTGCAAAATGAGAGAAGTATTATCCATCCATGTGTAAAGGACACATACCTTGAGAAGATTAAAAATAAGAACATTACCATCATGACTAATAACAGGAAACTATTTTTTTCATCTATTAGATTAAAATAAGAACAAGTTTAATATTCATAAGCTAGAAGAAGCAATCTTTCATGCATTAGTTCTAAATAGAAAAAAGCAATTTCAGTATCTTTCAGTCTTTTATCAGTAACTGAATTTGTCATACTTTGTGAAAGATAGCTCACTGAAGACAGTTTTAAATCATTTTTAAAGTAGTAGCACACCAACAGGGCATTTAACCCATTAAGAGGTGACAGGCAGGATAGATTCAAGTGAAATAGTATTTTTAACTCCTGTTCATGAATTTTTATCAGTAGTGTTAATAGATTTTTGACTCATGGTCTTGTTAGTACTTTCTCTGAAAATTTCTTATTATTTAAACAAAAAAAAAATCTCTGTCCCCCTTCCCCACAAAAAAACCCATCAACACCCTTCAAATCCAAACAAAAACACCCCAACATAAAACTCCTTGAACAACCTGGAATCTGAATTACCTGTGCTAAAAAAATATAAACATATCTTAGAAGATGATCTCTTGACTCTCAGGTTCCAAACTTATCAGAATCTCTTCCTTCCTTAATATAACAAGGAAATAGTTCACCCCACTGCTTTTGTTGCCATTATTGTGTTTTGCATAATGCCATACTCACTGACTATAAAACAAAATGCTCCTAACATCAGCATAAGTGGGATTTCACCCATTTATTCCAAATTTAATTATTGTGATACCATGAAGCACTGCAAGTGAGGATTTTAATTTTTTTTTAAAATTCCAGTATTACATAGAATGGACTGATAGTGTGTGGAGGTAGGAGTTGGACACCCTCTGTTCTTTAGGTTCTTTAAGAGGTTCCACATTAGGAGGATTTAAAGTTTAATATCAATTTTACTTTATATAATTGTTGTTTCACAGCATTTTGATTTCATAGGGTATTACAGCAGCACACTGAAATCATACCAGGAACACGAGGTAGCTATTGCAATGGGCAGTTGAATCACCATGCACACATGGTTCCCATTTCCAGTCCCCGTACTCCCATCATCATGGCGCTGGGTGTGTCAAGCCCCCAGAAAGGAGTACAGGGATGAACCAGGTCAAGCCCATTACTCTCTTCAAAGTTCATTTTAGTAGCTGGCCAGCTTTCAAACTCAGCCTTGGGTTGAGCCACATGTACACTTTCTGCCCCCATGCTGCTCCGGCTAGCTCAGAGCAGTAGCCTCCACTAATTATCTCAGCAAAAGCTGTTTATACAACCTGATGACTCATGGTACAGTTGTGTATCTCAGCCAAAGTTTACTTTTCAGTCCCCCTAAAAAAATGCAGCTTTCTTTAGAATAATTGGTCATTCTTGACATTCTTCCCTGAGCTCATTATTTTTGCCCTTCTCCTCCAAGTCTTCCTCCATTGCGGGGAGATTGGTCACAGTGAAGCAGTGTCACTGTGGTCCAAGTGCAAAGGTTCTCAACTGCTGGGCTCCATCTCACATCTCCCTAATTAGTGGATGTATGTACTGAATGACTTTTTCCTCTCTCTCACCTCATATGCTCTATCTTGCTGCTTTCTGAACTTGGCTGAAATTAGGATTTTTAGACACTAAGTTGTTACTAAGTTTTTTTCTCATTTGACAACAGTTTTCACAAAAACATTTGTCATATTTATGGATCATTACAGCTAAATAATGCTTAAATATGTCTTTTTAAAAATCCTTATGTGTTCTACATTTTAGTTGCTAGCCTCAACACAAAGTTTTCAGTAGGTTTCTTTAGGAACTGCTTAAGATGAAGACCAAAATGCAAAGGACAAACTGATGAAAAGTGAACAGGACTTTGCCTGTGTTACAGTGATTCTTTTGAAGACACGACCACAGTTATTGCATGAGCTCTCCTATCTCAGATTGATTAGTAATTTAACAGATAATTCTATTCCACCTCTGAACCATACTATAAATGCCTAGAAAACATTTACTAGACAATCTGTGACTAAGGATACACTTAAGTGGTTGTGTTCGTATTTGGACACATACTCAGATCTTATCTACAATGGTTTTCTCAAGTCCTCCTTCCCTCTCCCATAGCTATTCAGATACATCAAAAGAAGCACTTACCTCTGCATACTTCATCCTTTAAAACTTCTGCAATCAGCTTAGGATTTCCTGGAATCCAAGAAACATGTTCCAGATTGTAAATGAGAATGTTCTTGATTTAAAGTGAGATGTTCCGAGTGAAGGATTTCAAGTGACAAAATATACTGTTTTTTGAGTTTTGCTCAGGCCATGCTTTAGCCCAACTAGAACACTTGCAGGTTTTGCATTAAACTCAATCAGAAACTTAAACTAAAACAAATTAAGTCTCCATCCCCAAGCTGTAATGATAGAATCACAAGACAACTGAGGTTTGAAGGGCGCTTGGCAGGTCTCTAGTCCAACACTGCTAGTCCCAGTTGGTTCCACTAAAGGTCAGATAGGCATAATCCAGACAGTTGTTCATAAACTCCTAGCATGGAGACTGCATAGTCTCTCTAAGCAACATGCTCCCAACATGCTTGACTGTCATCACAGCTTTTCCTTATATCCAGCCTGAAACTCTTGATTTAATTTATGCTGCTGTCTTGTTCTCCTGCTATGTACAGCTGCGAAGAATCTAACCCTGTCTCTTTTATAACTTCTTATGGATACTGGCAGGCTGCACAGCTATGAACATTCTAACCCTGTCTCTTTTATAACCTTTCATGGGTACTGGCAGGCTGCTATTAGGCCTCCCTGGAGATGTTGCCTCTCTGGGTTGAAAACACCTGCTTACATCAGCTTTCCTCATAGAGATGCCAGCAAAAAAATGGAAACAGGTTCCAGCTCTTCCCCTTATTCAGATTAAAGCTTCAGTCAGGCCACTTATATTTGAGAAAGCTGAACTTCAACTAGAAGAGCTATGAGAGCAACAATATTTGTTTAACTTCACTGAAAAAACAACGGTGAGAAGTTGTGGCCATTGTTTACACACACAGTCTGGACAATATTGTCAAAAAAGAAGTAGAAT
Organism: Fringilla coelebs; assembly: GCF_963513975.1. Classification (NCBI taxonomy): domain Eukaryota; kingdom Metazoa; phylum Chordata; class Aves; order Passeriformes; family Fringillidae; genus Fringilla; species Fringilla coelebs. The sequence goes on along the minus strand of NC_140032.1, from coordinate 40,322,198 downwards.
TAATGATTATTAATAATCATCATCATCATCATCATCATCATCATCATCATCACACCACTCAATCTGCTGGTCATGTCTCACTTGATGCAGACCAGGATGCAGTTGGATTTCTGGGTTGCAAATGCACACTGCTGAGTCTTGGGCTTTTAATCTAAAACCACTCCCAAGTCTTTCTCCCAAAGGCTGCCTCAACCCATTACCCACTCAGCCTGTACTTGTGCTTTCGATGTGCTAATAATGAGCTTGTGGTATAAGATGAGCTTTCCTTTGTAGCAGCCAAAGGAAACTTCTCCAGTTAAGCTTTTCTAAAAAAATTTCTTTCCACACCACATATGATTTTGCATATATAAAAATACATCTATTTTCATATATCCATTTAAAATAATAGGTGCTTTTGAATAGTCAGTTTACTTGCCAGCTCAGTGGATGATTGGATGATTCACCAAAGTCAGGACTGTTTAAAATTTATGGGGTTTATTCTCCTTTTGTCAAGCATTTTCTACATACAGAACATTCACGTGGTATAAATTACAGAACAAAACCTGCATGAGACAGACTACTGCAGTTGAGTAACAGACAGTTTACATGATTATTGTTTGTTCACAATGGAGAGGAGTTCTTAAAAAGGAAAATAGATTCAGGAGCTAGAAATGTAAGCAAATTTTTATCTCAGTTAAAGCTACTTACCAGGAGGTTCGCTCAAGCTAAAGAGAGATCTACTGTACCACACAGGGCAGAATGCTCAATGCACACAAGATTACAATGCTAGAAAATTCCAGATTTCAAAGCAATTTTACACAATCTAAATTGCAGTAAAACTTTGTTTAAAAAAAGATTTTTTTTTTTCTGATTGCCTTCAGTAAATGGAGGTCATTTTAAGAGCTTATAAGCATTCTTTAGCAAAAACATAATAAAAATAAAAATACTCTTGAACTTCTAAGTCATTGCTCTGAGTCTGGATAGATGTTCACTGCTGGCTTTCTATTGACTTGGTATTCTACTTCTGGGAATCTTATTTTTCCCATCTACATGCTTAACCAGTGTTATATTAGATTACTAAGTAAACAAACTATAAAAAATACAAAGTTTTGTTGTTTGTTTTTTGTTTTTGTCTTGGTTTTTTATGCACTAATCCAGTTGGATGCAAAAACTAGAAAATCTGTTGAGCTAACCAAATGGTTTAACAAATAGGAATCAATGGTACAATGAATAAGGAAAAATGTTATCTACTGGTCGTAGACTTCAGTTCTTTGAATTCTCATTTTCTTAAAATGCATTCTCTTTATGTTTAATTAACAGTTTCCTCAATGATATAAGTGAAGCTTTGTGATGCCAGGTTTTAAGAATGTGGTATATTCTGAAAGGATGTGCAATATTTCTCTTCAGTAGGCTTGAAACTACTTGCTGGCGACACCCTGTGATAGCTGAAAAACCTAGCATCTATTTTTTTTTTCTAAAAAAAGGTAAAGCTTCTGCAAGCAGCTTTCTCAACTAAGACACCATAAAAATAAACTCCAAAACGCAGTGATCAGAAAACACTGCAAATACAATTTTTCTTTTTTTTTTTTCCTGTCCATGTATGTTGCACAACTTGTCATCTGGAATTTGATAGAAGAACTTTGTTTCCAATGACAAGCAATCCTGTAGCCACGGTGGGAATAAATTTTATAATTTCTATGTTTGTCTTTCTTGTGAGACTTTCGCTTCAAGGCACAAAAAGATTTAAGAGTGGACTGGACAGGACATAACATTTCAGCTTAAGGAGTCAAAGTTTGTTGTACAATAGCTCTTGTTCTGTGTCTGAAGCAAAAAAAACCAAAATTTGAATAATATTTAAGTCTTCCATTTACAAATGCAAAGTATCATATTAAATTTCCTGAAGCTTTTTTGGTTGTTTTTTTTTTTATTCTTTTTTTACACTAATTTATTATACTTATCATCAATTTCAACATTTAGTTATTTCAAACAACACAATCTTAGCTGATAATTAATAAGGAGTACCATTATCAAATAGCCATCATTTTAGTCACTTTATCTGGAAGCTGATTCAAATTGTGCACATGTCAAAGAAACAACCAGTATAGAAGGGCCTAACAATTTAAAATTAGAATTGTGTAAATTTGAAGAATGGGGTAATTTAAGTGCAATGTACTGTAAAACTATTAACTCAGTAAATATCTAACACAGATTCTTATGCTTCCCCAACCCAAACTACTGTGTTGCCTCTCTCAACTTCGGTGATTTCACAATTTAACTTATTGAGCCGTCCATCCAGGATAAACAGAGATTCCTTGGAAGGGGTCATGAGATACTGACCAAAAAGGCCACTGTCTTTGATAAGACGGTTCTTACTGTTCCAAGGCCATTCACCTGCCTTCATGGGTTCCTTCAGACTCTTCACCATCTTCACCTTGCCAGAAGAGAGCTCCATGAAGAGAACATCAGTTTGTGTGCTGGAGCTGCAGTAGACGTTGTATTGATGAGCTTCCGTGAAGGACGGCTGAAAAGCTACATCAGATATGTGCAAATTAGTGTGAATGTCAAACGCATCCTGTATTTCTCCTCTCACTGTTATGGACTGGATCCTCAGGAGGCCTTTAGCATCATCAATGCTGAGAAGGTAGTGTCCATCTGGAGAGACGTGTGGCGTGCCCGTCACGTCGCCGTTGTATCCGATCACGGAATCGGTAACGCTGTCCACTATGAGCTGCGGCAGGACAGCCCCAGTGGTGTCAGGCTTGCAGCAGATAAAAAGATATCCTCCAAGATGTGTATAAGCCAGTGACTCAGGAATGCAATTATAATCCTTTAAACTAACTGTCTTGATGTACGACATCGTTTCTAGATCAATTTTTTGGAGCACGGGTTCGTCCTTGTGAAGAATATATCCAAACCTGAAAGGAAATGCACAAAACCAAAGTCAGAGTTACTGTGTGCATAATATATGAATGGGGAAAACACCATGAGCAAAGGAGATAATATGTGCAACAGTGTATTGCTATACATCTCAGCTTCAGATGTTTCAGATATTAAGCAGTTTATAATATTTTATTTTTAGAGTTGTAATTTAGAATGCATTAAAAAAATGCCTAAAACCCATTTATTTGATTAATGGGAAAATTCTTTTTTCCTACTGACGCAGGGAAGAAGTAAACCATTACTTTTTATATCTAGTCACTTCTAACTTTTACAAAAGCCAGGAAGGAGAAAAAAATTAAATATCAATAGAGACCACATCCCAGACATTTGAATTCAGTTCATAGAGCTCTTCAACTTACTTGGGAACATCAGCTTAACCCAGCGCTCATTTTTATTCAGATCATTATCTGAATCTTCCTTATTTTAATTCAATAGAAATGAAAATCATAAAAGGATTTAGGTTTATGCCTCCTAATTACCCAAACACCATATTTCTTACAATTTCAATGATCCTTTATGCTCTTTCATACATCAAGAAACTTTCACTGAACATGAATAATATGGTTACATTTTAAAATCCTAGAGCTGATTGATTGTAACCTTTTAATATAACTATGTCACTATTCTTTAATGGTAACGTATATGTTCTGACTGCACAATCAATTGACTATATATATATATATATGCAGAAAAGATACTTCTACCTATTATGGAGCCATGTGAAAGTATATTAGCTTTACTTATCTAAGTAGCTTACACAGCACTTTCCCCAAACAGCTGTTTTCTTTTGGCACATTTCTTGGCACTTTCCTCTGAATCTTTGATCCTAAAAATGAGGCTGCATGATTATAATCTAAAAATACCTTTCATGTCCTTTTGATATAAAGCCATATGACAGCCAGAATGTCCCAACAATTGAGTTGACACTAACACAAAATTTTCACACTATACTTGTAGCCCCAGTGTACTTACTAATCAGTGACCTGCCAAAGTAACAGGCAAAAACCGTTTCAGGACATTGTTCAGGCAGTCCCTCAGCACAAGGTAGGGTGAATTACATTTGCACTTTCTACTGAACTGATGTAAGAACACTTTTAATTTTAGCTCCACCTTCCAAAATCCTTGCATACTGCTTCAGTATCATAAAAGCACAGAACTAAGGAACTATTTCAATTGTTAGGGACCTTAGGATTTCATTTGGTCCAAATCCTGCCCAACGAAGGCTCAGTGTGAATCACACTGTGCAGAATTACAATTTGATCTGATTATAAGATCAATTTTGTCTTTAATTATTCAGCCACTTATAAATACATTAATTCAATCATCTTGGTCAGCAAAGTGTGAGTGAGCTTTTTTGGAAGTTATGTCTGGATAATTTACTTAAGATAATGTTACTTTTCTATTCACGATGTCTGCTGTTCTGTCATAGAAAAAGATTGGGATCATTAGGCAGAATTTATTTTTCGATTTTTTTGGCCACATAACATCTGTTTCTTAATCTTTTTGGGTAGCCATTAACTCATTTATTCCTGGTTTCAATTAGTAAGTATTTTTCAGCTATAAGAAAGAGACCTATGCTATATTATCCACAAAATTTTCCTGTAATAGAAAAGGTTAAATAGGTAACACCACTGACATTACACATCTCCATGTTTAATAACCAGTGTTAGACACAGGAGCAGTGCTTATAAAAGGACAATAGAATTGGCTTATTGATTGTGTTTTTACATAACCATGTAAAGCAAAAATCAGTGAACCGTCTAGAAACAGGAGTATTCACAAGAAGATAGGGAAAATACATAATTTTAAGGTCAATGTGAAGACAGGTACTGAATAACTTAAGTTTAAACTATTATAATATTATTTAATCTATTTTAATAAGAGAACACAGTGCAGAGAGTTTTTGCTTTAACTACTTTTGATCTCAATTTCAGTTGCAAACACACAGTACATTTTTTGTTTGAGACTGGCAAGCTGACATTGGGTTTGAAAATATTATTTTTTCTCTTTCAGCATACCAATATATAGTCATGGGAAAAATCAGGAAATCTTTTTTAAAAGTGAAAGAAACGTCTCTCACTGAGTTGTTTTTAGCTTGCATAGGTATTAAACCGCAGACTTATATCCAAGTGAAATTTTCCAATATACATAAACATACACCAAATCCTTACTGTGATTTTGAAAATACAGCAGTCCTCATCTACATGATTAAGTCTATAAATGTTTCTTAATATTTGGCCAGTTGTTTTCAGAAACTGGAATAAAAATAATAACATATTCTCCTCTGTAAAAATAAAAGCTGTCATTTAATATTTCAATAGATTTGATACATTTTATTCTATATATGTGTGAGAGAAAACACAAGTAATCTTTTAAAAAGAAGGTAGTCCTTTCTTAAAAACCCAAATGAATTCTTTACCATTTTTCTCCCACAAAACAAATTTAAAAATCTAAATAGGTATGTTTTAAACTGGTCAAAAACGAAACTTTTTTTTTTTCATTTATCACATATTGAGCAAGAAGAAGAAATTTTTGTGCTGCTTGACAATTCATTTTTTTCTAAAGATTATTCCAGGTCATAATAATGACCTTCTTCTAAAGTAAAATACAAATGCAAAACAAGATTATCATCAATTATCTAAATCAGCAATTCGTACTTGCTGATTTAAATTGTGATTAAAATGAAGTATTCAATCAATTTGATTCAAAGAAATCTGCCTTATGATTATTTGATTAAACAGTGTTAACGATCAATTTATGTGACTTTTTTGCATCCAAATATTATTGATTTCAAGAGGAATATGTAAGTTACTAATCTTTGCTTCTCAAATATTATTCCCAGAATGTATGCTTTTGAACCACAGGTACACTCAACCCACGTTTACTTTGGTTACATAAACTCTTTGATTACCAAATGTGAATGTCTTGTCTAAGGTTAAAAGAAAAAGGTCTTGTCTACCTTCCCTAGGGGAACCATCAACTGTACACGTTTGGCATCTAGCTTTGCCCACAGAGGATGCTGCCATTGGGCTGCACTCCAGCTTCTCACTGCCTGCTGCTACCTTCTCTCACACAAATCCCCTAAACTCAAAAGGTTTGCATAAGCATCCCCCAATGCATGTCAACAGGATAAATTTAGCTACTGGGGAATAATTAAGATCCTTTAAATGTTTTTTGTTGACTAACCTGGTTAGTGTGAATGAAATATCTTAGGAGGTGTGGAAGAATGTTGATGTAAGCCTTCCCACTAGCAGAGACAGATTTAATAAAAATTATGCTTGTCTGCAGCTAGGGCCTCCAGATCTCCAGACTTAGCCAGCAAACACATTTTAAAACAAACCAGCTGATAACATAAGGGTACTAGTTTCTTTTCTAGCTTTATCTATCTCTTTGTAATATTTAGTTCACAGTCCAAAAAGCCGCAAGTAAAAAGTTTACAGTATTGTGGACAGACTGTTCCTGGGAGGTAAACAGTGGCTTCAGCTTTAGTAATTGAGTTTAACTGAAAACTCTAGAAACTGGCTTCAATATTTTACCCACTTTATCTGATGTCATATTTTTAATGCACTTGTGAAATTTACTGTCCCTTGCTTTGGAGCTATTAAGGAACTTGTTTTTATATGCTACAGCAGCTAACCATATGTATTCTGATAATCAGTTATACCTGAATGCCTGTTTACAATGTATCTTACTTATAAAGTGTGCAAAGAGCAGTTTAATGCATTTTTTCAGTGGTTATTTATTTTCAACTCACAATTATTTACAGCTATCCATGCTATTCATTGCATTCTATTTACTTCTGTATTGGAAACAAAGGTTTGGGAGATAGGCTCTCTTTCCTTCCTTAGAGAACTGTCTTCTCTAGCCCTGATAAAATATAACTCCATTTTCTTGTAACATTAACATGCAAAAGACTTTTTGCTTTATAATGTTTTCTAGTTCAAACTTTAAAAAGTCACTGCTTTGGACACAGATGTAAAATTAGCCCACAGTGTAATGTTTCTGGAGCTGCATACACTGAGAGATCAGTTGTGTGAGCAGAATAATGTATAGAACATACATAGCAGTTTATAGGTACTGATTTCAGAGCACTGTACAGATAATACAGAGGGTAAAGAAAGCTGAATGACTGGCCTAAGGCTAAATAATAATCCATTGGCATAGTCCAGGTGAAATACAGTTTATCTAAGGCCCAGCATGGTTTCTAACCTATCATGCTACAGGTTACTAGAGAGGTACTAGAGAGACAGATGTGAGAGGAAAACATACAAAAATATATAACTTTGAATAAGAGTATACAATATCACTCCATCAAAATAATGCTTTTGGTTACTAAAAATAGACGTAACTTTGGACCTGGCTGGGAGAGAAGTTGGTAAAATTTCATGAAGGATCTACCCTTCCCAAAACCAGGAGAATAGCTGCCAAAAGCCATTTATTGGAACTAACAGGATTTTATCAATACTACTGTTTAAACAATTCTTTCTTGGCAGTCATACTGCCTGCAACATTTCAGTGCTCCAATTAAAATTCAGTAACACTGGACAGGGATGGAAATACCCTAACAGACCAACAATAGAGATAAAAAGAAGGGAGGGGGAAAATCATTTAAAGCTGCCAGTCTTCCTGTGTGTGAAAGGATTTTGCAAGCTGTGTGCTTCATATGTTTGTCTGCCTGTCTCAGTGAGAACTGTGTGGCTGGAGTTTTGAGAAGCTGAACAAATTGAGAGAGGTCTGTTTCTGTGCCTGTGAGGTTTGTGAGACTGATTCTGAGTCTCTGAGAATTGCTAAGCAGAGGCATAAGGATGGAAAAAGAAATGAAGTTCTGGAGGGAGAGTACAGAAGGGAAAAGGGGAAGCAAAGAAAACTGATAAGAAAAGCTAAGAATTTACTGTCTGATATAGTTTAAAAAACGAAAGAAACAAAGGATGAGAAAAAATATACTTTTGTTACCTAAGATGAGAAACCCACTGGCGACTGAGGAAGGTGATAAACAGGTTTTTTATAGGGACATATATGTGTCAGGTTAGATAATGTGTTCCTAATAATTTTGAAAGAGTTGACTAGCTCTTAGCATTTTAATAAATCTCAGAATAACAGGAAAATTTGCAAAGTCTGAGAAAAAAAGATTGTTGAAATATTCATAAGACGAAGTCAGGTATCCCAGCTAAGCTGAACAGCTTGATGCATATCCAAGGGAAATAATAAAATGGATGATATGAGAATGAATTACAGAAAATCGTGAATATAACACAGTCAACATGGGTTTATGAAAAAATTAACTTTGTCAGACAAACCTAATTTAATTTTTTTATTAGAAAACTTTCTGAAGGTAACTGAATATCAGGAGGGCATAGCTTTCTTGGAATAAAAACTCATAACTGAAAGAAAAATAATTTATCTGTAATGCAATGTAGTTTTTAATGCAGAATCATCATTTTGTAGGAAACTTCTTGGTACAAAAGCTGATACTTGACAAAATTTTCACAGATGATTTGGATGTAAATATCTATGAATGTCCATGACACTAAGGTTGTACATAATGACAGCAAAATCATTATAGTCAGTTGCTCATTCAAGCAAAATGTGTTCAAAGGTGGCCAAGTGTAAAGTTAAGCAACTTCACGTGTGAATGAGGAAAGTCTGACATGAAGATAGAACAGTAAAAAGTAGCAACTATAAAAGGATTTAATGATCATAGCAGACATGCGAATCAATATGAAATCTGAGTCTAATGAGTCAAAAATAAAACCAAGACCCAAAAGCTTCTGTAAAGTTCTTAAGCATAAAGACAAGGGAGTAAAAATAATACAACATACTCATACCTGTATTCTACACTGGGGAGATTAAACTTTATGAATGTCTTAAAGAATGCTTTATGGTTTTTTTCCAATTTCTGCCCTTCTAAAAAGGAATAAAAAAATGAGGGGCAAGGAAAATTATTATATTCAGATTATTATATCCTGAAAATTATTTGAGGAATGGAAACAATAGTTTTATGCAAGAGGCTGATTCCAATATAAAAATGATTGCATACTGAAAACAGAAAACTTTAAATTAGGAATAGGTAATTTTTCCTAACAATGGGGAAAATATGCCATTTCAACCAACTACAAGAGAAATTATGAATTTTCTGTGGTGGGACTCTCTAGGTAAAGATTATACTACTATCTACTAGGATAAGTAGGTGTAGCTTCAAAAATATCACATTCATTATCTGAATCACTGAGTGACTATTTGAAATGTTTAAAACCTAAAGTACATGCAGCAGTCAGAGAAAATGTTCTCATTGCCTCTTCTAGCTGATGGATATATGAAACACCATTTTCTTGGCTATGTTCATATAATCAAAATTGCATAGGTACAGTAGATTTTAATCTTATACATTTGATGGTGAGATACTAAGCATCATAAAATCATAGAATGATCAAGGTTGGAAAAGACCTTTAAGAGCATACAGTCTAACCGCTCCCCCAGCACTACCACTGTAACCCCTAAACCACTAAACCACATCACCATATCATCCATACACAAATGCCTCCAGGGGTGGTGACTCCACCACCTCCCAGGGCAGCCTATTCTAATGCCTGAAAAGAAGCAACCAAGTGCTTAAAATCTCATGAAATGACTGTGATTGTACACAACCCTTAGCTCACAGACACACACACAAGCAGAATGCAGAGGAATCAGCCCTTCTGCAGACCTAAGATTGTGATGCCACTTCTCCATCCACTGTATAGAAAACATCTGTTTTTTAAAACTTGTCTTACAGTTTCTGACCTTAAGTAACTGTGACTTTCACACAAGTTACTAATAATATTACAATTGCCAATCTTTCATACACACATATATTTTCAAAATTAGCATGTGTTGTCCTTGACAACACATTGATCTCCAAATTCAGAAGGTTTATTAATTGCTTGTAATGTTACTGTATTAACTATAAAAGCTATATAATGTGGTGAAAGATGGTCTAGGGCTGAATGGTCATTCTCTTGAGGTTTATTGATCTAATGGTACAAGATCATGGTGGTTAGGCTGGGGGAAGGGTGTCAGACCATGGAGACCTGCTTCAGAACAGTTACCTGTTTACACACAGCAATGATCAGTTGCAAACAAATTTCAGTCAACTCTCCAAAACCTAATTGCTGCCTTCTAACAGATGAATCTCTCTTCCCTTCTCTACACCATTATGAACCATCTCAGTATATCAGTGCCAGATTATTAATTCTGCTTCCATTGCTAGATTGGATCTCATCTTTCTGATGAGGAGACAAGAACAACTATTTTTTAAAAAATAGTACTTACCAAATTTGTAAGAAAAAAGTATTACAAGTCAATAAGGTAATAGTTTTGGATTGCACAGGTAAATAGATTGGGAGGTGCAAAAAAGCTGTATGTAATAAAACAGGGTAAGAAAATGTTGTCCTCCAGTGGTGTCTAGAGCACCAGAAAAATAGGGAAATTTCACAAAATTTATATTAGTGAGGCTTTTGTGTGAGGTCTCTGCAAACCAAATCTGTAAGTGCGTGTGCTGAGCTTTGACTCTCTCAAGATTTCTTTTTCCATTCTGAGTAAAGGAAAGCTATTAAACCTGACTAAAGAAGTCTGTACTACTACTCCAAGTTCTATAGAGATAGAACCCAATCCCCAAAGTAGCCATAACACTGTAACTATCCAAAGCACTTGGCTATCTAAAAGAACTTAAAAAATACAGTCATTCATAATTATGTCATTAAATTATGCCTGCCACCTCTGCTAATTTAGCCTGGTTTTATGATTAGGCTGTTGGAAAACAGCAAATGATAGTTGAGAACACCTTCACTTTTCTGGAATGTTTTATATATGATGGAAAATTCAATTCAAAATTTCCTCTCCTATAGCTTGGTATGTAGAAGCCTCCCACTGCTCATTAATCTCTGATTAATATTTATGACAATTTCAACCCTTATGTCTCTTCTATCCAGTGAAACAATGCACAATATCAGCACATGAAGGTGTTTCTCACAGGGCATACTGGAATCACGTGTAACTTAAACCTGGCAGGTATAAGAGCATATCTTTAGATTTCTAATTTATGGTACAGTTAATACAAGTGGGAATTGCACCCTGTGGACATATCACTCCAATTGGAGTAAATGCTAGAACTTTGAAATCTATGACTGCTTCTTTCTTCCCTTACTCCATATGAATAAACAATAATGATTTTAATCCCAGATTTTCAAGATTTTTGACCATATGTTGTGATAAAAGTTTAAATGAATTAGGGCTAATTATACTTAGCAAATCTGTAGCAGTTTCTTGTAAGAGTAGTATACTAGATTTGGCTGTGATGGAGTTAATTTTTATTATACCAACCTGCATGGTGCTGTGTTTTAAATGTATGAACAAAAGTGTTGACAACTCACCAGTGTTTTAGTTATTGTTCAGCACTGCTGGCACAGCACCAAGGCCTTCTCTGTTTCTTGCTCTGCCTTTCCCATGAGTGATCTGCAGGTTTGGATAAGGTTGGGAGGTGATACACTGGGCTACCCCAGGGGTATTCCATAACAGGTAACATTATGTCCAACAATTGAACTTCTTCCAAAACAGCTGCTGCTCCTACTAAGTGGGAGCTCAGCTGCTGGTTGGGGACAGCTCTCCATAGGGAGTCATTAGTTTTCCATAATGAGTTTTACAGAACCCAGACAAAGGGAAACTGAGGTAATTCAAATTTACTTGTCCAAACCAACTTCAAAGAGATGGGAAGAGTATCCTAAAACGTGGTAACTGCAAAATGCAATTAAAAAAAAATGCAGATCGTATGGATGATTGCCTTTTTCTAAAAAAATGAAAAACCACGCCCACATATTTAAAGTTACATAATTACAGTGACAAAGTTAACAACACTATAGATTATCAGTTCTGCTTTCATCTCACAAAATAAATTCAAGACCATATTTTTAAAGTATTTTTAAAGCATTTTAAATGTATTTAAAATATGAGATTTTGCTCCATGTTTTATGAACCTATAAGCCTGTTTGTAACACACACAGAAAAAAAAAAAGAACAGTAAACCCAGGAACTCCATCATTCTTTTCCCAAAGTAATTATCATAATTACCAATATCTTATTTCCTGAAAAACAACCTGAAGACTCTCATTGCCAAGCTGCCAAAGTAATCCCTATAGCAAATCAGATTATTGCTCTACCAAAATTAGTCCTCTCTCTTGCTCTCATCAGATTATCAAATGTCTCAGAGTGAGGGAAATCTTTTATCAAATCTTTATTTGGAACAAAGTGCTCACAAGAACTTGCCCACCACTGAGAAGCAACTTATGACATGAGGCACCAACACTAAATTCATATATTAAAAGGCATCAATTTTAGAAACCTTACTAGGTATTATTATTACTCAAAAATATCCCCAGTTTTTACAAGTATTTTTATATCCTCTCTCTTTTCATACCTAATTTTCAGGTTTTTACCTGCAAAATTCCCATCACCTTAAGTTCCATTGTTTGTAACAGGTATAAAAGGTAAAAACCAAATTTTCCTTACATGCTATACAACTTTCACTTATGAGAAAATGTGAAAGTGCAGATTATCATATCACAGGATTTATATAGCTGGCTCCCTTTCACTGCTCAAAATAAATTATTCGATCACTATCCTTTAAGGTGGGGGCTTTCAAACTAGAAAAACAAACCTTTGTTAATGTAGAAAAATGGTTTATTATGGTTCAGAAGAAGTAATGATGGGTTTACATGAAATTCCTCTCAACTTCTTTATCAAGTCTGTTCAGCCTAACTAGCATTGACTCTGGCAAATCTCAAGAAGAGTATTTTGCTTTTCAGGAAAGAACAAAACATCTTTTTCCTCTCAAACATCTCACTGTTCTTATGTACCTGTTATGTCAATGCTCCTTATAGCTATACCAAAAATGCCTTGAATGTCATTAAACAATTTAAAACGTGTGCAGCTTCCTGCTCTGGATTTTGTGGCTTTGTTCCATAACAAGAAAGCAGATTTCAATAAACGAATTAGAAAATGTATTGTAGAAGTATCACTGGTAGAATGTTCTATGTATTGGTAGTGGTAAACAAACCTGCAAAACAGAAATCTGGCTGAAATCTTAAGTGACTCACCCATTTCTGTGGGAGGTTTCCTGGTTACAGGATGTCACATTTATGTGCATAATTCTCCATCTTCATCACTGTAGTACCTAAGTAATTTTTTTCCTATTTTCTATTACTGAGAAAAGGCTTAATAAGTAACTTATTCCAGAAGATCAGTACTTGCTCCTTGAACTTCAGCACCACCATATTTTAATATCTCTTTGCATATCTGAGAAGAGTTGACTTTGTTTACAAACCAAAATACATAGCCATTGCACAAGGAGGTTGTTTACTGTCAAGCCTTTTCTGAATTAATTTGATACAGTCACAGGGCAAACACTCATCCTGTGAGTTGGTGTATTTCACACTGGAAGGATTCTGCTACCACTTTGTTATGACTGTTAATAGGTGTGCAGCAAAAGCATCCTTAAGCATCTGTGGATTCCCCTTTGGACCCTTCTTCTGTCATTCAAATCCTATGGGACAGAAGGAGGGATAACAGGGGAAAAACCCCACACCAGCGCTGAAATTGCATGAAATATCACTCTCACATACCTGCAGTTTACTTACTGCCAGTCTGCAGAGTTTTAGTGGAGGGATGTATTATTTGATATAAAAAGAGCATGTTATAAAACATAAACATGCATACATGCATATGAGAATATACATGTGTATGTATATATATACATATGTATGTGAGTATAGATATATCAGCTTGCAGTTGAAGTATAGGAAGAAAATCACATACTAGGGCATCCCTCCTTTCACTGTTTTTTCTTCTAAGATAAGAAGTAGAAAAGTAAAAATAATTTTTGCCTCACATATTCTGGCCCTCCGTCCTAAGGTTCCAAATACTTTCACTGCTACTGTCTGCATAATCCTGTATCTTCCAAATTTTCCTATAAAATCCCCACTGATGCTGTTTGACATCAAGTGGTAGTATCCTTGAAAGCAACGACTTTTCCTCTCAAGGGATAAGCATCCTCTCTTAGGATTAAACATAAATGCTTTCATTTTCAGCTGATGAACTGGAGAGTTGAATGTGCACATATCAGTATCATATATCATTTAGGACAGCAGTGCTAGATCTCAAGCCACACAGAGTTGAGTTCTGGGTAGTTCTGATAAGGATTTCAAGTAATATGCTTTGAAATTTAAAAAGAAAGTGCTCTTTAGATTAAGCACATGTGCAAAATGAGTGCTCTGCCACAACGACCAGTTTAATTTTAAGTACTGTATTTTTTATAATCTGTTCTTTTCATCATTGTATTAAAAATTGATATATGAACCAGAAAATAAAAAAAAAACCAAAAATGATATGTCTTAACTGTATCTCTTCCAGAGTACATAAACATATCAATTTGTTTATATTTATACCCTTGTTGCTTTGAAATAAACAAGGAAAAACCAATTTCTGCAGTTCTAATCAAGCACAGCTGCTTCCCTCCTCTTCAATCGTATCAATCATCAATAAGGAGGATCAAGAATTGCCATTACAAATGTACAGCATCACCACAACTCCTTAGTGCAAAAATAATTATCCATTCCTCTTCTGAGGACACCTACATTTTCATGCACAACTATATATGTCTAAATATGAGCTGAAAATCTAAGTTGCTATTTTTTTCCAGCGGAAATCTAAACCACACAGTCAACAAAGTCCAAAGAATTTTTTAAAATAACCAGTAGCAGAGGCCTGTAGGGGGGTGAGAAATACTGTTTATACACTGTGTGTTGAGACTAAATCTTCAGTAACCATTGCAGGAGACAGACAGCTTACACCCACAGATATACTGCATTTTCACATCTAAATCTAGGTGCCTACAATCTGAACCTCACACTCACCATAAGCATCCTCTCAGCATGAAAACATAATATCCAAATATAGCCTCATAAAACTTTGCACAGATTTGGGCAATTGAAGCTTAAATGACTGACATTACATTACAATGTGACTAAGAGCTAGAATTCAATTTGAAATGTGATTGTCTGTTTCTCCAAGCCATTATAACAAGTTCAGGTATCATACAGCAGAAATTCAAACTACTGATTCAAGGAAGAGCTAGCACTGCTGAAAGTGCCTGCATAGAGTGAAGAATGTTACATAAGTCTCCATGCAAAACAGCCCTAGAAACAGAGATGTCTCTCTCAGAATCTTCAGGAATCTCTGAAGATGATTTTCACCGCTCTCGAAGCATAACTTTTACAGGAAACCATCACTTTTCTTTCCACAAAAAGTATAATTTGCCAGCCATAACAATCAACTTCAGTACTTTTTCAAGGCTGGAGAGTCATCAAACATACAAAGAGAAACTCTTCAGTCTGCCTTTCATTTTTCTCAGGCTTTTGTGGAGATCTAAGAACTGCATGCAAATCTTATGCATGAATTTTCCAAGAGCGACTTTGTTTATCACAATATCTTAGTGAACTATGTTTTCATGACACTACTGAAGTACTTGGTATACTCTGACAGAGCTAACACCACTGCAAAATACCGAGATGGAATCCAATCCAGACAGCTAATTTACATAAGATAGCTAATATTTTTCAAGAAAACTGAATATAATAGAATATGGCTAGTAACCATGCTATATGATCTGATTTTAAAAGTTCAGGAAATTTCCTGGTTTATAAAGAATGATTTTTAAAGTGTTTCTGTGAACAGGAACTGTAAAAGCTGTGCAAGGGAAGAGTACACAGACTATGCTACACAACTTTTCCCATTCTAAAGCATGGGTAACAAAGGAAGAAATTAAAGCCCACTGAGGCACAATAACTTGCATTAACTACAGCAGAGTTAGGTCCAAACTGTCTTACCAATATTTATTGTCTTTACCATAGTGTGAAATGTATACTGGGTTATTGTGGAAAACGCCCTAAAGCAAAGGTCACAAGAGAAAAACAAAGCATGAAGAAGAAACTCAATGCAGGACTTAAAGAAGGTCTGCACTAGAAAAGTGCTAAAGTCATGTGAATTGTGACTCTGCTTCTTTAAATTTGCAAGGTGTCATTTTTTTTCCCCTCTTCCTTCAGGTAGAGCACCTTACTTTGCCTCTTCTTTGCACACATAGCCAAGCAAGATACAAGTGTGGAGCTGCCAGAGTTAGCAAATTAACAACCTGAGTTCCTCTATGCTATTTTCTTCCTTTAGACAAGCCATACATATTGCTTACCACTCCAACTGCAGTCAGTATAAAGGAGGAAATATCTACGCCTTTTTTAAGAAGACGAAATAGAGAAAACCTTTGGTATCTTTTTCCTAAAAACGAGGATACATTTAATTTTTCATTACTTTTAAAGAATATATTAACATAAAATTTTAAGAAATGTAAGAATTTTAAGAATTCTTCACTTCAGGAAGATTGACAGACAAGAAGATGAGAAGGAGGAGAAGGATAATGTAAAAACTGATGCCCTCTATCCTTTCTGGTTTTGGCCTACCCCAAGAGATTACCCTCATGAAGACTATAGACTTCTTTTAAATCTGAAATCAACCACTTCAGGAAAATTATGTTCAAAAAATAGAAAGAAAATGTAACAGAAGAGAATTAAATAAGCTACTATCAAAATTATCTGTACAAGAAGCAAAGAGCTGTATTTTTGTACAAAAGAGAAAGTTTCTAACCCAAATAATTTTGTTCAAGAAAAAAACTCCAAACTATTATCTATTTTATCCTGAGTGAATAAAAATTTTCTTTAAAGCCTCCCAATAGTCTATGCTTAGAAATGGGAAAAAAAAAACCCCACAGAACATAAGGCTGTAGGGCCAATCTTATGCAAAATGAGCAATTTTAGAGTAAAATAAGATCATCACTATAATTTCTGTTATATAAAAAACAGAATTTGATTGCAGGTCTAGTTTTCTAAAAATATTGACTCTTTTTATTATACTTCTGCTAGGGAAGAAGTTCTGGGTTTTGAAAATTTCAAGTTTCAAAGCACAGACATGAATGTTTGTGATCTTATAGATTTGCACATTAAAAATCTCATCTGTACTTCTCCAACTAGAAGGAAAAAAAATCTATTTAATAACAGGTAACCTTTGAAATTTGCAGTGTATATGGGATGAAAGAGGAAAACTAATATATATATAGACAGATATAACTTGCTTTCATTAAAATAATAATAATTATTATTATTATGTGGATTAAGCAATACATTTTTATGACAAAAATAGATGGCAGCAGAGATCTAATCAATCAGAAATCATAAGTTTTCTTAATAATACTGATAAAAATAAATATAGCTTTTCATAGATTAATTCAGAAAGGAGCTTAATATTCAATTGCAAGTAGTATGAAACGAAAATTTTTAGACCTATGGGAGCAGACAGTCTTAGTATTGAAAAAAATCCTGGTTAGATCCTCAAGTGTATTGAAATATAATAGAAAAGGAAATTGCAAGGGCTAAGGGCAAAAGGAAAAAAAAAACCCAAAAATTACCTGCTGTCCCACACAAAAGGGATAACAAGTACTGAATATCACCTGAGAGATCTGAAAGTGATCTTTAGAGTAAGTATTCCAAGATTGCAGAGATAGATATTCACAGATCTCTTCTGAGGATTTTATTATTTTTGATATTGCTTTTTATATACTTCACAGAAGTGAATATGGTGTCTCTATTTCCATTCTTAGTGAGGAAGGTCAGTGTAGAGAGGATTAAATTAGATGTCAAAGACTCCACAGTCAATGATGGTCAAACATACTAAAATGATTATTTTTTTCTCTCTTTCTTTTACTGTCTCAGCCCATACTGAATATTATTTTGAAAAATAAGGATATCAAGGACTTCAAGACAGCCATGCAAGACAGATGGGAAGAAATATTTCATAAGGGCTTGAAGGAATCCTGACAAGTGTTATGTTCTTAGAATAAAGAGATTTCAAATTAAGCTTTGTTCTCTGAGATTGAATAGAAAAAAAATCCATTACCAGACAACATGTGGCAGAGATAGAAGATAATATTATAAAACAGAGAATTTTATGCATTAGTAAGCTTTCAGTTTATCCTACATCATATTTAATACAATGGGCTCTGGATTAAAAAATGAACACCCCAAATTTAATGCTGTTGAGCTGAAGTAAATGGCAGTGTGTCACCAACAAAATCCTCCCTCTTATTGGAATAGTTTTCACTAGGGTGGAAAAACCAAAAGTGATACAATCTTTTAAGCATTCATTTGGGGAAAGTCTATACAAGTTGTCCTCTGTAACTACACTGGAGAAATCAAGTAAGTGCTAGCAAGCACTTCTTATGGGAAGAGATGATTTCTTTTAATACACTGCACGAAGCCCAGGACTTCTGACTTTTAGTGCACATTTGCACAGCTTAGGGATAAACGCTGAATTTTTGGGGTACTAGTGATGCAGGTGTCTATGAATTGTTTGAGGTCTCCCTGGGGGAGCACTTGAAAGATGTGTATTACAATAAGTTTTTTATTTATTGCAAATTCTTGTCCAATGCTGACAAGAAATAGTCCAAGAAATTTTAGGACAAAGGGAAGTAACTTATTTTCTACATTTTTAGTATCCAGAAATAGATGAAACTGATCATATTATATCATAAAGGAACCCACACAGCAAAAATCTATTTTTAGTGTTGGCAGAAAATGCATTTTTTTGTCTCATACTTTCTAGGGAAGGAGAGCTAGAAATTTAATAAAAAAAACCCCAATCATTTTTAAAGCAATAAAAGTCAAAGAAATGGCTAGCTACACAGACACAGCAAACAAAAGACATTCTAAAGATGCTCCTAAATATCAGTACAAGGCAGGATAGGATTAAGACAATCTGGCACTTCAGAAAATGTGTAACATCAAGGTGGGCAAATGCCGTATGGACTGAAAAGTCAAATTTATATATGTCAAAAGAAATAGTCAGCACCAGTACAGAATGAATAATGGGGTGGAGATAAGGACTACAAAGGTGGTAAATAACATACAGCAAAAGAGTCTCAACAGATCTTTTTCTTCATTTAAACATAAAGTTCACGTACTGTTATAGCTGGGGATATGTGAATATTCTCAAGAACAAATACTGAACTTTACCACAATTCCTTTCTCCCCTTTTAGTTCCTACTAGGGATCCAAATTAAGAAAATATTACATGCAACAACAACAACAACAACAGAAAACCAAAAGAACGCCAAACAGAAACAAAACAAACAAAAGAAAGATCAACAACAAAAAAGACCATAATTTTTGTTTTTAAAAAACATGATAAAATATTACTTTTTTGCACATAGAAGCAACAGAGATGACATCTGATTTAAAATACAAGATTATCATGGCAAAAATGATCAGGCCCACCAGGGCAAATTTCTGTGTTCTAATTTGTAGATTGTACAGGAGGTGGGAGTTGGTTCAAGTGGCTCTGTTAAAATGGAAGTTGGATGTTTAATTCACCATAAGATGTTATATGCTGTCAGCTGAGGACCCATGGAAGGAACACAAAAATAGTCTACTTGTGTAGATTTGGAAGTTTCCTTCCAAAGTCTGGAAGGAAATTTGGAAGTCTGATTCATATGATTTAAACCCATTTAAAAGGGGTTTGTAACATAACAAATATGACAGCTTAAACACAATTAGAAAAAAAATCTATTCTAAATATTAAAAAATAGAACTGAACAAATGAAAATTTCCAATCACATTTTTACTAGGTCCTTGTCACAGATCTAGACTACAGCACAATTCTTGTTGCTATCAAGGAAACTAGCTCCATCCAAGCCAGACCCAGCAACATTTTTAAAAATAATTGTGCTCTGGTTGTTCCTTAACAAGCATACAAAAAAAAAAAAAAAAAAGGTTGATTGCATCTCCTCCAAGCTAATAAATGAGTATAATTTGGGGAATGTTTTTGTAAACCAATGAGCAATTAAGACAGCACTAAGACAACTTCTATCCACTGGGTACAACAAATTATGTGCCATAATTGCAGGGATTAGTTTCTTCTTATAGTTGATTATGTTTTTAAAGATTACATTGTTTCATGTATCTCTACATACTGGTACTGGTAGATGGTGAATTGTTAAAAGCAGGTAGGTTCTAGGAGACAGGTACAACATTTATTTTTACCAATGCTTTGTCCACTTTATATATCCTAATATATATATATATTATATGTTCCTTAATATCCTTTATATCAGATGGAAGAGAGTATTTTTTCCAAAGGTAAATATATTTGTAATGACTTCTGCACATGTAAAAGAGAAGAAACCTTTCTGTGTGAAAAATTAAAAAAAAAATTACAATTTAGCAAAACTACCCTTTGCTGTATTACAGCTGACTAGACTTACTTAAGTGGGGTTCCAGGCACTTTCTGAGCTAATGGGGAAGGTCAAGTAGAACAAAGGGATTCTTTTGTTTGTTTGTTTGTTTGTTTTGTTTTTGACTGATGTTGTTTTATAGTGCTACAAAAGCTGGCTGCAATCTCAAGTTCCAGGAAACATTTGAAGGGAATTCTCATTCCTAAACAGTCACACTGAAGTGGAAATGGTTTTTTATATAATCTTTTTTTCTGCTGACAGCTGGAATTTGTTGTTCAAGAACTTTGTGAAGTTTTACTCAAGATACCTAAGAGGAAAAGATTTGGACCATAAGTTAAATAAATTGGTCAAGCAGTATTGAATTGTCAGCTGATGTGGAAAAAGGCTGTGTGTGTCTATGTGTGCATACCTTTGCTTTGCAATGTTAGAAGCAGTCACACAGAATAAAATATTGAAAGAGTTTTATATTGGCTAAATTGAAATGTGCAATTAATTATTTAATAAATTTCATAGCACTGAGATGAAAATGAACTTTAAAAATATTTTGAAAATATTTTTTTTCCTGAATTCCAAAATGCCCGGGCCTCAAAAACATTATGTACACCTCTGTACATCATTTCAGTGACAGCAAATCTTAAGTGGACTTGTGGAATGAAGGATATTATCTCCATCTTCATGATTTCCATTGGTGTTTTCCCACACACACAGTTGGGAATCTGTACTGCCTAGAACATTTAAAAGCCTGCAAACACTGGTCCTTGTCAGTTAGAGTATAAGAGTGGAGCTAAAAGAGGATGCAGATGTAAATTTGGGCACTTGGTATATCTTACATTACCTAAAGGACTGAGAGTTTCTTAGTTTAGAGATATGTAGTGACTACATTTATGAAATTATGAAATTTTTGGGTGGGAACATG
The DNA here is from genome assembly GCF_963513975.1 of Fringilla coelebs. Taxonomy (NCBI): domain Eukaryota; kingdom Metazoa; phylum Chordata; class Aves; order Passeriformes; family Fringillidae; genus Fringilla; species Fringilla coelebs. The sequence continues at coordinate 40,301,004 of NC_140032.1, read as the reverse complement.
TAAACAGAGAAGGACAGAAGTATAGGATATAAGTTTGATGTACTTAAGAGGTCTTCACATTTCTAAAAAGTCGCTTATTTTAATAGTTGTTGTTGCCACTGGTGGTAGTTGGACAAAGTTTCAATGCTATAAAACTGTCTGAGCTGAATCTCTCAATCTTTCATTCTTTAGATTCCCTCTGGAACAAAGATGCTCTAAAATCCACTATTTAAAGCCAAAACCAGATAGAGAAAAAGATGTCTGCTGTCTCCGCTCTATCTTTCCCCAAACCCCCATTTTTTCAAAAGCAACATATTTATGGAGCAGAAAGGTCCTTCTTTTAGGAGGCAAATATGAGGAGAGAGGAAAAAATTCCCACAAGGTTTCCATTTAGCATGAGTCTCTCACTAAGACACAGAGTAGGAGGCTGCAGAGTGAACCCCTATCCCTCCTTTGTGTGCTATGCCACCATGTAGGATCCACTGCCAGATTCCACAATCCTTATCAGAAATTGCAGAATATTTTCTAGATCTTCTTTTCTTGCCCTGGTACTACTGAGCTGTCTCAGCTTCCTCAAACTTTCAAGGTTTTTCCCTATTTTCTCTGTATCATTATAGGCTAATAGCTTGATGACTAAGAACTGGCTCAAAATTTCTGCTCCCCTAATGTGCATTGTTAACTGAATTTGTAAAATATTAAATTGTCCCTTATCTTCACACTAAATCATATTGTGTATATGTGAAAAATTCAACCCCTAAATTAATTATATTTCTTTTGTTAATGTTTCATCTACAGCTGACTTAGCATGTACTGGTTCCATTGTTTCATTCAGAAACTACTGAATAAAAAGCTTTTTCTGATTATGCAGGATTTTTGCAACAGAAATAATATCTTCTGTTTGATTATTTGCATAGAAACACTGAAAATGCTCTCACACCCTGTCAGCTACTTCACACCTCTGTAGGGGCTTAAACTCTGGAATGAAATGTGAATGTACTGACTCACTTCTCCACATGGGTTTCATTTAAGAAGGTTCACAGGAATGCATTGGCAGCACATTCCAATTACCTCCTAAAGAAAAGCTTAGTTTTTGGATTGTTTTGTGCAAATGAACATTATTTTAGAAAGACTGCTTCCCCTATTACCGTACACAACAGAGGCATAAAAGAGAGAAAAAACTCAAACAGAATATGTTAACTCTATTCAGAGCCTGAGCCATCTCACCAGTGAGTTGATTGCTCATTCTTCCATTTGTTAGGTCAGGTAACAGTATGACATTTAAAACAGTGCTCAAAGATTAAAACATCTAAAAACTTGGAGTTACTCCATTACAGTGAGTTCATTTAATACTGCTTTTTAAACATTTTGCAGTGTAGTGAAAGACCTTGATTTATTCCAATTATCTTTTGTTCACTTCGATTTATGAACACTGGAGCTCAAATAATCAGCCCTTTTGCTCCTTAGGCTTCCAAGAATATATTTTCATAAGTATTGTACAAGTCATCTTTCTGCAACCATCCCACATATTAATTGCAAAAGTCTATTTTTATGATAAGGAGTGGTATTGGCAGACAATTAAGGACAAGGTCATTGGTTGTCCTGAATTGCTTTGGAACAGAAATAGCTCACTGAATAAAATTTTCTTCTTATTAAATGTATAAAGACAAATATTGAAAACATATATCCAATTCCTATAAGGTGCATCCACAGAAGGAAAAATATTCAGAAAAAGTGAAAAAAACCATCTTGGCATTTGTACTATTTATTACAGCTTAATAGATCTCATCCTACCTACTTTTGTGGCCCTGGTGTTTGGTAATTTTTCAACAGAACTGGGGGAAAAGGGAAACTTTTTCAAGCTGTGTGTACTGAAAATATGGGCATGAAAGTGTGCATGAAAATCAGTGCTTTACATTCACTCATTCATTCATTCATTCTCTTGGCATAATTCAAAGTACATTGACAGTGAGTGCACAGCCAATGACAACAGCAGGATGGGCTGTTTTTCAATATAGGTAAGATACAAGATAAAGATATCATTTCTTCCCTTTGAAATTTTAGGATTTCCAACTGCAAGACTGAACGAACTTCTTTCACTGTTTTTTCTAACAATAAGTTTTACTGTTTTGTGTCACAGCCTCTTTTTCTAAGATTAAGATCTGTTGTGAATTGCACTACAAACCAGCTGGCACAAGAAACTCACGAAAACTCATGGGAAACTGACTCTCTCTAAACTCTGAGCTTGCTTAGTGAGAAAAAGAAGGAAATTTATTTTCTGTCATGAAGGAATACTCAAAGGCATGATGTAATTCCTCCCTTAGAGTCAGCAGGTGAAATAGTCTTGTCAAAAAAAAACCAGACAGGAAAATCTAAAATTAAGTCAGCTCTATAATGGGATGCCAACCAGGTCTATCTGCAACTTAGACTCTCTGTAGAATCATGAACTTGCTATCTGGAAATATCAGTGAGGCTGCTCCAGACATTATTAGGGTGATAATTAGTTAATTTTTAATTAAAAAAAATATTTTCTTTATAAATATATACATACACATACACATATATATATTTAAAATATGCAGCTACAAAAGGATTACAGACACAACATTGTTTGAGTGGAAGGAAATAGTGTTACTGGAACATTAAAGAGAGGGACAACTTCCTTACATCCCAAAACTAACTTGTGGTACTGAACCTACCATATTTTTCTCCCCAAAATGATAAAGTTTCTTTTCTTGTCCTCTTCTGTACACATATCAACTAGCCACCAATTATAAAAGGAAGCTTAAAGACAATAAATTCATCTATTCTTCCTCTACTTCTTTTGCCTAATGCCTACTTAGTTTGGTTAGTTGATGTTTTGATGGTGCATCACAGTTGCTCAGAACATGAATGTTATGCCTGCTGGTTACCAAACCAAAAAATTATTTGCTCTGACTCCTGCTGTATGATAAATACAAGAAAAAATTAACTCAGTCAGTGGTAGGAAAAATATGGGAAAACTTTTTTTTTCCTTTGGAATGAATTACTGTTTACCCAACACCAAAATTTATGGTGTCTCTTCAAATGTCTGATCTGGAGGAAGTATGTCCTTAATTATCTGCTGCCCAAAAGAGCATTAAAATGTTTGGAATTTTCTAATAATGGGCAGCCTATTTGGTTTTCATATATAAAAATAACTGACCTAGGTAAATCAAAAGTATAGTTCCACCACTTCTTAAATAAATTATTTTGCAATAAGTTTTAAATACTTATATACATACTACTAGCAATTACCACTTTACTATTATTAAAAATTAATAAAAAATAATGACTCACTATGGCTTTAGATTATTTGCCTTTACTTCTGTTCCTATGTGCCAACAAGTCAACCTATTGGACAGAATATGCTGTAGATAGTAATACACTGCAGATGGTATCAGATGGTTTGTGCTAGCTGTCAGGAAACTTATTTAATTCTTTCAAGTGATATGCCTTTTTTTGCTTAGAATTTATTTGGACAGTGTTTTTAGCTCTGGATGCTAATTTGGTAAACCATGCATACTGCCTTCTGCCTCATCATTCAACATTTCAGCTTACAAGTGACAAATGCACCTAGCTACAGAAAGTTCTCATTTTTCTGAAAGGGGCTGGTGTTGCATGGTCAAAGGGAGCTGATTTCTGACAAAGAGCAAATAGGGCCCTTGGGCAATTAACTACACCAGCCAACTTAGCCAGCGGGGTTATTTCCCTCTTAGCTGTTTTTTGCAATTCATACTCATAAATTGCTCCCCTGGTTGTTACACACTCACAAGAATAATAAACTCAAGCTTTATGTTTGTTGCCTTAAGAAACACACGCTGGTATTGAGTGGGGGTTTTTTTGTTGACTGGTCATATTAACTTTAATAGACTGGGATTTTCTACATCACCACTAATTTGATGAATACAGTTAATTTTAAATCTTTCCCATAACATTGTTCACATATTGCATTCTAATTTAAACAAAAAAAGCAAGGTACTTGCAGGCCAGATGTTATGGAAGACAAATTCTTCAACAACTGATTAACATACACAGCTATTGAAAGATACATCAAAAGAAAAGCCCTGTATTTGTCTACATAGTGTTTTTTAAATTTTCTTTTTAGAAAAGGCACTCAGAATTAATAGCATTTCTCTTAAGCTCATTATTTGATACAACCAGATTGATTTTGTTCATTAAACCCCCAAAATCAATGGGTTTTGCAGTGGACAAACTACTGCAGGCTTTTTTGCCATACCAGGAATTTTCTTTCGGCATTTTGGCAATTTTATCAGGCATGTGAATATAAAAAAAAACAAAACCAAAAAACAAACAACAAACAAAACAAAAAAAAAACTTTATTAGGCCTGAATTGATGCACATGGTTATTATATATCTGCTGGCACTTCTCAGATTTTAGTCTTTCAGTGTTCAATTGATTTCATACCCCTTTTTATTACTGTGTGTTTTCTTTTATTCTTTCACTCTATTTTCTGTTGAGTTGCATACAGGACATGTGAAATGACTCAGCAGCTGAAGGTAACATGCAAAGCAGAAAAAGCCTACTTGACCTATTTGGGCAAAATATCAACCTAAAATAGTATGAGTTAGACAAGGCAAACCCAACACTAGCTTTGGACTGGCCCTATTTTTCTTTTCCCAGTCCTGATTCCCCTTCTAGTATGATGCTTATCCCTATCTATGGTTTTATTTTCCTATTTACTTGAACATTAAAATATCTTAATTTCAGTTCTGTTTGGGCAGTACCTCTAGTACCTGCTAGTTTATGAAACAGTAATTTTTGTTCTCACAACACATATCTGTTCCCAATACAGCAGAAATATTTAATGTTTTTCTAAGGCTGAATATGAGGACTACAGATACTTCAGGGACACAATAGGAATTTGCCTACTCAGATCAAGAAATATAGTAATTATGGTACTTAGAGTCAATTTATTATTCAGGTATATTAATCTATAAATTTCTTTTTAAATTGTATGTGGCTGGTTGCTAACTTACTTATTAGTTTGGAATCTTGTAGGAAATAAAAAAAAAATATCTCTCATCAACAATGTCTTTAGAAGAAACCAAATTTACTTTGATAGAGAAGACTAGATTCTTCCCAGGCACATACAGAGCAAATTCTAAATTCAATTATAAAATCATCCTAAATTGCATGTTTTCCCATTTAAAAGACTACCACTCACTACCATCAGAAATTATATCTTTTTTTTAATGGAGATGCCTATTTACACCTGTAATTTGAGAATCTTACTAGAACAGAATGTTGACAGTTAAGGTTAACTAATGAAGATATTCCTATAGAAACTTGAACTTGGAATATCAGAATAAATAATGGATATTGTTGGCAGAGCTGTTTTGAGGCGAAATGGATCGGTGTCAGCTTGCAAAAAAACTTAGAAATTTTAAACATACAAACTACTAATACACATAAATGAAAAAATTCCTAGACTGCAGAATTATTCAATAACTAGAGGTAGAAATGCTACAGAAACAAAAAACATGGAAAGAAAATTATATATGACACTCTTACTAGTGTATTTTGAGGAAGAAAAATAGATTTTCCTCTAAGAGGTCTTGAGGAAAGCTCTGCTTTATGCCTGTGTTAAGTGTTGTCCTGTTTTCCTCAGCCTCTCTTTCTTCCACATATCTTTTAAAATCCAGAAGATCAAATTGCTCAGTTCTGTCACAGCCAGAACCTGTTGTTAGGATGAGCACAAAGACAACCCAACATTCCCTACATTCAGACAAACTTACCGCACATGGGTAATGATAAGGGTTGTGGCTGGAATGAAAAAGTCATCCACTCTGTCAAACTGCTTCCCCACGGGCTGAGTGTGGATTGTGTGATGAGAAACACTCCCACTGGCTTGTGTTATCACCTGCACAGAGTAACATCAGCATAAACTATACAAGTATTCTTTAAAAATCAAATCTCAATCCAAATGAATGAATACAATATTGCCTCTGTATTCTCTTGCGTTGTCTTTTCCACGTTACCAAGAAAAGGAGTGCAAATAATAGTTACAGATTTCAGAGAACTATTACATACTGGAACACTTAGTCTTCATACTTATTTTTCCCCTTCATCTTTTTTTATCAATCCTGAATCCATATTTATTCATTTACATTACTAAAGCCCTTAACAGTTCTTAGCTTAAACTAAGTTTTTTTGTTTATCTTTTTTCTTACACTAGATCTTAGAGTGAGTTTAAATTTTTAAGCACTCCAGCCAGAGTGAAAAGATGCTATCAACAAAACCACTGGAACATATGGCTATGCATACTCCCAATTCTCATCAATCATGAGATAATTCAACATAGCACAGACGTATTTCAGAAGAGCAAGCTGAACCAAGTTTAAATACTCCTTAAATTTTTATGACCCAATTTTATTCAAATCCCAAAATCTTGGACCTTCTCTGAAGCAAATGTTTATGGGTAAATAAAAGACAATTCCATATAATAGCCACTATGCTTTTCATATATATGCATTGAAGAGTGGAATTTATTTTTTTTTAAGAAAAGAAGACAATCTATACTCTAAATAAAAATGAGGGTGAGGATGATCAGCCACTTTAAAATATAATAAGACTGACTCAATTATCGGTCCTGGGGAGGAGTGGTAACTAAACTTCCACAGATTACCTTGCATGCTCAAAGTTATTAAGGGTCTGCAGGTGAAAAGGTGATTTCAAATGTTACAAATTTTGCTTTTAAAATTTCTCTTATTCTTTTTCTTATATGTAAGCATATATTAAATGCATAAGGATTTAATTAACTTCTGAAGAAAAGGAAAACAAATTAAAAGAAAAACGAATTTTTAAATTATGATATAAGGCCAATCATCATAGTCTCAGGGGATTACTATAAATAGGGAACAGAAATTAATAAAAAAGTAGAAAGACAGAAACAGCTTCTTGAGATGTTTCTTTAGTGACTGCCCCTAGGTTTGTCACTGCTCCAAGATATTGCAAAAATCAAAATTTCTAATATCTTTCATGTGAAAAAACCCCAATAAAGACAGAGCTTGACACCTCCAGAATGTCAACATGACTTTAATGAAATGGTAGTATGCCTGAAGTCCAGTTTATCCTCTAATTAGGGATAAAAATATCATGAACAGCAACAGTTTGCTCTCAAAAGCCTGGCAGTACAGAACGTGCTGCTGTTTTCAGCTGCATTCCTTATCCTTCTATCAATTTGCCATTGTCAGTTCAGACTAAGGGTCTTGAAGATAATCATTAACTTTTTGATGAGGTCAGTTGTTCAGCTTGTTTTCTGGTTACCTAAAATAATGTCTCTGCCCTTGCTGGGGACATGGTAATAAGGCCTAAAGGAAAATATGCAACACATTGCAATTACACAAAGGTTCAACTTGTCTGCATTTCCTTACACATAATCATTGTGATCACCTCACCTGCAAAGTTGGTGAATTCTTTTCCATGTTCCCCCAGCTCAGCACCCAGACCTGATCATGTGATTTATCATAGTGTAGTTTCACTGGAACAGGATCTGTACTCACTGCCTGAAATAGAAGAAAAAAAAAAAAGAAATCCTTTGTTTGTCACATTTTCAAAGCAAACATAATATATATGCTTGAATGAAAATGATGAGTATATACACGTTTTCAGATACTTCCAGACTGAATTTAGGAATTATGCTGTCAATTCTTGAAACAGCCCTCTGATTAATTCAGAGTTACTCTAACACTTGGTATCAAAACTACATTATACTGAAGCCTTTAAGAAGTTGAAAAAAAAGGTTTTTAATCAAGTACCAAACTATTTATCTTCCTTCCCTGCCATCACTCTCACTTTACATGAATTGGTTGAAAAACTACACCATTTACTGAAAAATGGTTAAAAAGGGAAGAGTATTCTCAAGCCACATACTGGAATTAATGAAGGTGTCACTGCAAAAAATCACCATGATGTGTCTGCACCCAAAACTTCCTATCTTTTAAAATGTGTATATTTTGTCGAAGTAGGAAGGATTGTTTTCATATGTTTTCCAAATACAGTTGCTACTTTTCATAGACCTGTGATCAGAGCTGAAGTATTTTTCCTCCAACTTTAAGCACTGTCACTTGAGACCATGAACCTTTTAAACAGCTGAGCTCTAAACTTCCTTTGTTACTAAAACTGAAGTATTCAGAGGTATTGAATGGGAGAACAATATATTTGATTAAGAGATGCTATGCACAGGCTAAACAAGGGGGGGATTACTTTTTTATTTTCATCATTTAAGACGAAAAAAATTGGTGGAAATTGTTTTTTAATCTTACCATTATGGAACTGTAAAGCACAGCTTGTTTATCAGTGTGTCAAGGAGAGTACCAGCTGGCTAATTAAGTGAACCTAATTTAAACTAATGATGTAGATCCTCAAGATAATGCACTAATGGCTGGCTGAGACTGCTGATGATACTTAACTGTACTCCTGAGGTGTTGCAAGCGACCACTTCATCTAAGCAGAATTTGTTTTTCCTTTTGAAAATGGAAAATGAAGCCAGGTTGCTCACTGGCTCATTTAAAATCACAAGCTACCCCTTGAAAAAGGTCATTTGTGTTTGATAACTTCTTTCTGCTACCTGCTAGAGAACAAGTTGCTTAAAATAATACTTGAACTGTTGTATAGCTAATTTGTCAAAGCATGTCAAATTTCCTTGTGGCTTCCCCAGACAAAGGTCTGACCCATACATGCTCTGCCAGAGGAGTGCCAGCTGCGTTCCAAGCTGGGGTCACGGCACAGCCAGGCGGAGCAGAAGGAGTTGCCTGCAGGGTCAGGCACAGGCAGCACAGCTCCCCAGAGGGAAGCCAGCAGCAAAAAGGAGCTGAGCATCTCAGAATCAGACTTTCCCAGCTGTTTCTAGCTGACCAGGCTGATCTGCCAGCAGCACACCGAGGACTGAAGGACGATGATTCTGTCTGCTTCAGCCTCTAAGTCATCCCACTCAGTGGTGTGCTGCAACACTGCACAATTCCTGCTTGCAAGAATTTGAAAATGTAAGCAAATGCTTCCCTTGACTTTAGAATGAGAATTACCTGGATAAGTCAAAAAGTCTCCTTCTACATATATCTCTAAATATACAACATCCATGTTTCCAGTGCACTTCAATTTAGTCTGCTATGGAATCCTCTAAAGTACTTTGATAAATATACCTGTCATAAAAATAAATCATCCTCAAATCTAGTTGTCACATATGTGCACACCTTTTACATTAACTTTCATAGTAGAAAGGAATAACATGCAGTCCATTCATACTAGTGCTTCAGAGAAAACATTGTAATAAGCAAAACTAAATAAACATATTTTTACACAGAAAACAGCATTGCTACATGTCTTAAAGTCCTTTGAAATAAATTTTTAATTTTCTTTAGGGTTTTTGCACAGTGATGGAAGTTTTATTAGAGGGCTCTTGCTTTTAAAATATGAAACTATCTTCACATTTATTCCCACTTGCCTATGTGCTTTCTTTGCAAGGTGGCTTCTTATTAAGAATGTAGACTTTCTTATTACATATCTTTCTTATTAGGATGTGGACTAGAAATAGTTACATGCACATGTACATGTATGAAAATTATATCCTCTGTATTAACATGATCTTCAGGAAAAAGGCAGTCTAACAAGAAAAATACTCTCATTTCTGAACATTTCTGAGCTGAGTTTCTATTTTCAAAAAATGAATTAAATCTTTTACTCTGTGCTAGACAGTACTCTAAGTAATTCCCTTCTGTGCTTACTGTTTGTAAAAGTGTTTTTGTAACTGCATATCATATGAATAGAGCAACATTTAATGGTTAGAAAATTCTTCCTGCTTGCAGAAAATAAAGCTAGAAAGTAAATGCTTATTTTTAAAAGACAAGAAGACAGAGCCATGCATGTTTTAAGAAATGCAAAAAAAAATATCTCTTGACTTGATACTAAATTCCAAATTAGCCTGACTTCAATTCTTAAACCCATCTGTGAATCAACAGTGGTTTTACTTTTTACAGTTTTATATTATATGTAAAAAGATTGAGGTTTTTTGCCTTCATTATTTATTTTTGTTTGCAATTACTGTTATTTTTATTTCTTTTTTTGGTTTGTTTTTGTTGGTTTTGCTTGGTTTTTAAGTCTATTTTGAATAATGCATTGGGTAAGCTGAGCACAGAGAAAGTCCCCTTGTACTTTTCCCATGTATTTGGCCAAGCATATCCTAGGAAATAACATTCAGATCAGTAAAAAGTAGTAGAAATTCTACCTAGGTGTTCAAAAGTGACAGTAACACATCTGGTTTAATTTATTTATCTGGTTAAACTGATTGGTTTGTTTATTTGTCTGGTTATATTGTCTCACCAAAAATCTTTGTGAAGTACTGTGAAATGGAAAAAATAACATATTATGATTACTTAAGCACCTAGAACCATCAAAAAACAAACTTCCATTCCTGAAAAAGATTTCCACAGCTGGGGTAAATTTAATTCTATACTTTCCTTAGTTCATAATCTGGATACTATTAAATTACGGGAAAAGCAATGCTATTCTAGCCCTCAAAATAAAATTCCTTTGAAAGTGGATTTTTTTCCCCTGGAATAAACATGAAAGCTTCTGGAGTATCCTGGTTTTAGCTCAATGTACTTACTAAGTAGCACAGACTTAGTGCACAAAGCTCTTTGCTATTCTTAGGCATTCTGTATGTCTGCTTTCCAGCTCATTACAGAAAATAGAATATTTTTTTGATAGAACAATCTAATGCCATTCAAAAACTGCACAATTGCTTTACATATTTCTGGGGAAGGGCTGAACTTTTAATTTGTGGTTAATTTACTGAATTTTACTTTTTAATTAACATACATCTTTGCGGTAAGTATCTCTGCAATTTTTTAATGCTAAAGTAATATATATTTTTACATATTTAAAACAATAAATAATGTAACTAAACACAAATTAGAAGAGCCTACCCATTACATATTTCATAAAGCCTAAATTAAAACCTATTTTCAGTGAGCCCAAGAGGAATCCTGTGCATTTGACACTGAAGTCTAAATGCTAATAAATGCAATTATATTGATATTTCATCCCTCCTGTGGAGAAAAGAAAGCTGACACCTGAATGTCAGTCAGAGACCATGGAAAATATTGCTAGATATTCCAGTCCCTCAAATTTATGGACTGTGTTGAACTGTGGGTTTTTCCTCTGTCTTCCTGAAGAAATATATCAAACCAGTTGTAAAAAAGTATAATTTTCAGGAAAAAAAAGTCATTACTCACTTATTTTATCTCTATTTTAACATGCAAAAGTAAATTTAAGTTAAAAAACACCATCTTTTTATTATTAACTTCTTGAATAAAATATTTTATAAGTCCTTGCCACCATTTGAATAGTGCAAGTTTTAAGGAAGCCATACCTGAGTGAGCTGACACAGAATTCAGAAAGCAAGTGTTCCAAGTGTGCAAAAGTATTAAAATTATTTTTGTAAGTCATGCAATTTTATAAATGCAATTTTTAAATTTATTTTCAAATGTCATATGCCTGTACAGAATACATGCATACACTTACATGATGGAATAGTTTGAGCTGGAAGGGACCTTTAAAAGTCATCTAGTCCAAAACCTCTGTAGTGAGCAGGGGCATCTTCAACCAGAGCAGTTGGCTCAGAGCCCCATCTAAACTGACTTTGAAGGTTTACAGAGATGGGGCTTGCATCACTTCCCTGGGCAACCTCTGACAGTGTTTTGCAAACCTCATTGTAAAAAAGGTCTTCATTATATCTGGTCTGCATCCACCACTTTTTTAGTTTAAAGCCATTACCCCTTGCCTATTGCTACTGTCCCTATTAATAAATTTGTCTCCAACTTCCCTATAAGTCCCCTTTAAAGACACAATACTGTCTCCCTGGAGCCTAACGTATAATCTATACTTTAAAGATTTTTCATTCACTCATCAGTGAGAAAACCAAAAGGCATGAAGAAAAGCTCTATTTAAGTGTGGTTTTCTATTAACAATTTAGTTCGGTTTCTAATAAAAAAAGAATAAATCAGTGTTTTATTCAGCTAAAGGACACCTGTTTCCTCTAAATATGATGACACCATAAGCACTGCCTTGTACCTTGGTGCACTGGGTGTGTGTGACAAGCTTTTGGCAGCAGGGGGGAGCTATATGGGTGGCTTTCCAGACACTTTCCCCACGCCTGAGACAGAGCCTATGCCAGCTGGTGCCAGCACAGACCTGCTGCTGGCCAATATCCAGTCAATCAGCGGTGGGGCAGAGCCTCTGGGATCACACAGCTGAGATGCACAAAAGTGCTATTGTGCTTGCAACCACATGAGAGAGGAGTAGGAATATGTCAGAGGAACAGTCCTGCAGATGCCCAGGGCAGTGGAGAAGGAGGGGCAGGAGATGCTTGAGGTGAGCCAGCAGAGATTCCCTTGCAGCCTGTGGTGAAGACCACAGTGAAGCAACTGTGCCCCTGCAGCCCATGGAGGTCTGAGGTGGAGCAGAGATCCACCTGCAGCCCTGCAGGACCCTACACTGGCTCCAGTGAATGCCTGAAGGAGTCTTTGAATCCATGGGAAGCCTATACTGGAGCAGGCTCCTGGCAGGACCTGTGAAATTGCGAATGAAACAGGTTTATTGGCAGGACTCGTGACCTCATAGGGGACCCATCCTGAAGCAATCTGCTCCGGAAGGACTGTATCCCATGGAAAGAGACCCACACTGGAGCAGCTTGTGGAGAACGGAAGCCCATGGGGAAGACTCACACTGGAGAAGTTCATGGAAGACTGTCTCCCATGGGAATGGCCCCAGGATGGAGCAGGGAACAGACTACTCTCTCTGAGGAAGAAGGAGCAGCAGAAATTACATGTGACAAACTGACCCCCCATCCTTCATCTCCTTCACTGCTGGGGGGGAGGAGGCAGCGAGTCAGAAATAAAACTAAGCCCAGGAAGGAGGGAGCAGTGGGGGACAGGTGTTAAGGATTTGTCACACTACCCATCATCCTACTTAGCTTTCGGTAGGGAAATGAGCTGAATTTATTATCAATTCAAGTCTGTTTTGCCTATGATGGTAATTGGTGAGTGATCTTTCCCTTCCCTTATCTCAACCCAAAACCTTTTTTTGGTGTGTCCAGCTGGGTAGAGGAGTGGTGGAGTGGCTTTGGTGGTATCTGGGCTCCAGTCAGGGTCCACACACCACACCTGGTGTTGCTCAGACTCTGTGACTGTATTGATCGCTGTAGCACAGCACTGATTTCTCTATTTTACTCAATGAACTATTTTCACTGAGTAGATACTCCAGAATCCCAGAGACGAAGAAAGAGGAGTAGAGAAGTTTGAATTCAAAGTCTCTGGTCTGAGCTATTTTTACTGTTTTGATAATTTCTCTGTCTAAAAGCAGAGTAACAGTGACAGAGTGACAGAATAACAATCCTCCACCTTCTGTAGCCGAACCTGACCTTTCTGTCAAACCTGACAGACACATCCTTATCTTGTGATAAGACTCTCTTTTAGCCAATCATTGTTTTAGAGTGAAAGGAACCTCCAGTCAGAAACTTCTTAAAGAACTCATTTTCTCAACTACTTGAACAACATTTATGAGACCTATTTTCGTGTTATCTTCCTTACAATTGTCTATTGAGAGAAACAGTTGCCAAACGGAAAGTGCTCTAAATGCTGAAAGTAGGTGAACATTTTTCCAAATAATGTGTTTACTCTCAAGATAACTGCCTTTCTGTTTCTTAAATATGAAGGAAAGTCTTGAATTCTTTTGTCTAAATTAAATAGTAACTTAAAAAATAGAAATAAATACCTGTACAACTTTCTGAGACTGTATATCAACAATGAGAACTCTGTCAAGTGTGGGCTGAGTCACGTATATGAATTTGTCTTTTACATTAACAGCAGTTGCCCAAACACACCGCTGAACAGGATCCCCATCTGCTTTGGGACAAACTTCATCCTACAATTCAATAGAAACAGGAAAATTATAAGAATCAAAACAGTCAACAACGTAATAGAAAGACAAATGATACCCATTTTCTTCTTTTTTAACTGTAAAATAAAACCTCAGAAAATGTAGAGAAGGAAAAAGGAGAGTTGACACTAGGACATAAACTCATGTTAGCCAGGCTGCATCTGTAAGCACCACAACTCACTCACAATAAAGTAATTCATACACTAAATTTTGGGATGTTTTCTAGAAACTCAAGACTTAAGTACTGTTGACTCGAGAAAGAAACCAATTTGAAAAAAACCCATTCACGTAGAAATAAAGCCAGCAAGGGGCAGCAGACCTTAAAACCAGAAAACCAAGCCAGACACACAGTGCCTTGTTACTGCAGGAGCTGGCAGCTCCCACCTGAGCAGCACCACAGTGCCACGCAGAGGGAGGCAGTGCAGGCATGGCTTGCCCTGGCAGTAAGCCAGGCAAATACCTAACTGGGGAGAAGATAATGTACACATGAAGAGAAAAGGGAGGTGGTGTGGTGCAAATTGTCCTATGGCACAGGGGCAAAGCAGCAGTCAGAGAGATCAGCTGTTTTGGTCACTTGGAGTACTGATAGGTTGCTTTAAAGATCAAGAAGTTTGGCAACCTCTGCCATAAGACATTCTCATGGCCTATCTTACTAGTGTTAAACCCAATAAATACCACATGTCTTGTTCCTACCATTCCTTCCCTCTCTGCCCTTCTATTCCTGGAAAAGAATGAATTTGAAAAAAAATAAAAATCTGTTCACTGCAGCGAACTGATATTTCATAATACATATAACTATACACTCAGTCAAAATGGCTAACTGGAGTTTACAGGCTCACTATTACAGATTTGTAGAAACATATGGCCAATCATAATACATTTAACTACCTATTTGTGATTATTTTCTCCCAGAAAAAGCTTGGTTTATCAAAATTAAAGGTTACTTGGTCAAATATAGTACTATATGTGAAAATTCCATTTATGAAATAGCCTGATTGCTTTCCTATAATGGACATTATAATTATTTAAAAATATGGACCTGAAAGACACTCTACTTGGAAAAGTACAAGATGTATCAAGTGTCTTTGTTTTCCTGACCTTTTCCTCTTTTGCCTCTTATTTTAAATTCTTTGCATCACAAGGGACAAATTTACCAAATCATAAGTATTATTTCTTTTTGCCACTTATCTGCTACTTATTCCTAATTTAGAATGCTCTGCCTGATACATCATAACTGGCCGCTGTGAAAATAATTATGATATGTCAGCAGATAATGACTCAATGTAGAATGAGCAGCAAGATGTGATGAGCTCTTTAACAAGAATTCTGTTTCTAAGCATCTAACGCCTTTTAAAAGGCACAGGAAACATTATGTGGCAGAACACCATCTCTGGCACCAAGCAATGCTCTTCAAGAGGATGATGCATTTCAACACTTCCTTTTCTGTATCATCAACATTCTTTGCCTGCTGTGCCTCTACGTTTTCGAAAATACACTCAATCTTTATCTGTCAAAAGAAGAAATAAATCAATTTCCAGCTTTAAAAAAGAGAGTTTCTTTGCAGAAGACTGAAAGCCACTGCTTGCTTTTACATGGCTCTTACACCTCAACAAAGGGAAGGTCTTTCAGGAATCACATGATAAGGAAAGGTTACTAAACTCAGGTACTGTACAATAGCACACCATCATGAACTTCAGGAGAACTTAGAAATAAGTAACAAGTAAGATTCAGTTCGTGCTGATAAAAAGCCAAGAAGATCAAAGGGAGAAGTGAAAAATCTGATTTTTTAAGGAATGACAGGCATGGGACAAATGGGATTTTCATTCTTAAAAGTAGCTACATGCTTTTCATTGTTGCATAAAGTCAACATATGCAAGTATGTCTCTAATATGATGTGCAATCATCATATCAGTGATCTATTGTCATTTGCCTTCTGGGTAATTGTCACTTCAAGTAGAGGGTTGTTTCACTGATCTCATTATTTTTTATATTTATTCTAAATATACCCTGTCTTCTTTTCATGTTTTATCTAAACAGACAACTACAACTAGATTGTTCTACACTATCCTCTTATTCCTCAGAGTGAGTACCTTCAAACAATGAATCCACAAATGTTTGTAACAAATTTACACTGAGACATTATTTGCATTCATCTCTCAGGGACTCACATTAATTTACCTGAGTTTCTGAGACTGAATTCTACAAGGACATATTCAACATTGTATTCAAAAATAACGCTGACTTCTGCTGGAGGAATCTGTGTGTCTCTCACATGGCATCATATAGATTAGTGTAAATGATTTCTCTGATTCCACCTCCCCTTGTGGGATGTATAGCAGAATAGCAAAATACTCTAACTTAAGCACTTATAGCTATATCCAGAGATGAGCTACTTATACATTTTCCTGAATTTGAGTCTAAAATACTCAGAAGTGTATTTTTAAAGATTTTTTCACTGTAAGACCTGTACAAATATAGTCTTATATATATATATATATACACACAACCACACGTATACATATCTATGTATACATGAGAGGTTCTAAAATAGTTTTCAAGTTGTTATAAATTTCTGTAACCCAATGCCAATTCTCACCTTGCCTGAAAAGACTGAAAACATAAAATAAAAGCAAAAACCTTTTTTTCAATGTAACTGTGAAAATTATGCACCAGAATTCCTATATCCAAAACAGTGATTTTCCCAGTATAAACTGGTTTATGTGGTTGCTTCTCTCTTCTTCTTCTAGTTATTCAAATCTACATTTACCTGAAGCTATTTCAACAGAACTTAAATCTTGCTTTTGAAAAGATAAAATTTATCTCATTAGATTGTTTGGACTTCTTTTACACTATAGGCAGTTATTCTGAGGTTCCATATTAATTTCCCCAGTGGTTGGGTAATTGATTAAAATTATTTCTCCTTAAAATATAAGCATAAACCCACCATTTTCTTCTTCTAATTAAAATGTGAGCAATTTACTTTTTCCTAATTTATTCTCTCTGAAAAAAAAGAAAAAAAGTTAACATCTGATAAAACATTAATTTACCTCATTGTTGTATTCCTCCCAGACTTTTTAATCAAAAAGTGACTTGCTCCATAACAAGTCAGCAGATGGAGGAAAATAAATCCTTAGAGAAATTTTTTTCAAGATAGTCTGGGGCAAGAAAATCTCAGGAGGAAACATGTACTTGCAGATTTAACCGTGCAAATTCTGTGTTTATTAACTTACACTCGCTGCAAGGGTCCTCAGTGCTTCAACAGGATGAGAGTCAAAGCTTTAGGCAGTGTAATGAAATGTCCAGTTATTTTATGGCTGCCTAAGAGTAAGATGATACTGACAGGTTGCAACGGTGCATGTTTTAATTCAGTAACTTATGTATCACCTCTTCTACATTAAATCATTGTTTTCTTGGCATTCTTTACTAGAAATCTTTACTAAAAATTTAATACACTTTCTTCTGTGCTGTAAGGGTATAAACCAAGGCAGTTTCTGTGGACTACAAAGTATGCTCCAATCGAATTTCCTGTGGAAATTTTGGTATGCCATGCAGTCACATTAATTGTAATGAAATGAAGTATTTTGCTCTGACCTCCAGCATATATTCAAATATGATATGGCATATTTTACTGAAATTTGGCCATTATGTGTTACTTCTTGTAATAAACAGAAAATCAGCTTTATGTTGAAGCCAAAAGGATTTTTTCATTAGTCTCCAAAAGGCATCTGTTTCAATTGCTTTTTTCCCAGTCTCTGGAAATAATTATTCTAATTGGGATTCATTGTGAAAGAAAAATAAAAACAGTTTTACATAAGAATTAGAATTTAAGTCTTTGGATAATATTAATTCGCAGAGGATAAACAGAGGTTGAATGTTAGTGAGGAAAAAGTCCCAAGCACTTCACCATGATGAAGTGAAAGACTACTTGAACCATGGTTAAGAATCTATTTGACAACAGGTTAAACAAACAGCTGTCAAAGCTGGTCTAACTAAGCAACAACCTGTATCAGAAAACAGAAATCAGTTTATTTCTGTCCCTATGCATCTAGAATTTTCACTATCAGACTAACAAATTTCTACTTGCACTTGACATTAAGGAGATTCAAGTAATTTAGGAGATTCTGGGAAGAAGAGGAAGGAGGTCTTTACAATTTCTCTGACCTATGACAATCCAGCAAAGCACTAAATCTTTTGCTTCACTTTAAACACAGTGAGTCTAATTGATTCCCATGCCAGATATACACCAAAGTGTTTTGCTGTATTGACACTCAGTTCCATAAGAGGTAATTAAATATTTAGATAAGAGTTCTCAAGTATATAGCAAGTGAGAAAATATATTTACCTTTAGCAAAATTAGCATACCTAAATATGTACACGTATAAGCACTGCAGTGTTGTTCACAATACAGTGCAATATTGTGTAGAAACACCTGAGCTCATTCTTTTACAGAAGCTCAGATCAGGTTTGTTGACAGACAAATAGGAAACCTGTGGAGGAGCACTGGCGTGTCATGTGTAATATCCAGACATTTTCCGCTATCTAAACTGCATTGCTGATTTAGAAATGTTCCTATGCTTTAGCAACTGTTTGGCAATAAACAACTCTCCTGTGGTTTCACTTATCACTTGAACATAATTCAGAGAAGTGTAAAGAAATGAGAAATGGGAGAGGTTTAAGCAAGCATGTGTTTCCTTTATTATTAATATGTTAATAGTTAAGTCATGGAGATGCCCTAATGAGAAAGGCTATGTAAAGCTACATCAAAATATTCTCTGATTAGTAAAAGTATAGGACAGAACCAAAGATAATTACTAACCAGCAATTTATGACATGAGCTGCTACCACTAAGCAATTCCATGCTGCACTTGATAAAAATCTGATCCTGGGAAAGAACTTGGTTGTTTTATTATTATTATTCAGAGAAAACTGACTTTCCAAAGAGGTTTGAGGAACATATGATATTCTTCAAAGGAGAAGAATAATTAAACAAAAAAATTCTTAAAAAAATCTTTAGAATTAAAGTTATCAAGTAGCCTACTTTCCTGGGCTTTTTTTTTCCTTTTTTTTTCTCCCCCAAGAAGATATACTTATCATGCTACTCCAGATTTGAAAGGTTCCAAAAGGAAACAAATTTTACCTATTCATCCTGATTATTGACACACTTCAATAAAAACACTCATAAAATCTAGGTTGCACTTTAGATCAATACAATTTTTAACAAACTTTTTAAATAGTCAGCTTTTAAATTAGACTTTAAAAAAAAAAGCTTTTTGGCTTATTTTTGACTGTGTCAACCTAATTTCACTTAAGCAGCTCAAATCAAGGTATGATTAGCTGTTCAAAGCATAATTATTCACACTAAAATAAGTCTTGTTACTTAGTATAGCAGCCTTTGACATCAATAATGATAACAGAAGAGGCAAATTCCATTGAGACAGCTCTAGCTCTGCTGTCATTGTGGTATTAGAGAAAAAAAAACCCAAAGTGTACAGCTCAATGCTTAGTATATATTTCAAGGTCACTCATTCAAATCCAAATGAGAAAAAGTTACTATTTTTGAAAGCTGATACATCATATAGAGTAAGTCTTAATGTAGTGACTAGTACCAAGTGTTCCAGTGGGAACATGCATCATGTCAGCTAGCAATTTGATTAGCAGTAAAGGAAAAACATCACAAGAATAAATGGAAGTGGAGAATACACTAGTGTTTTTATGCATCCTACTCAGGGAAACTGTATCATAAATTCTAAGAATTTGGAAAAATCAGCTATAAATATGTTAACAGTAAAGTTATTGAAACTACTTATATGAATTTTAAGTTGGAACCAAAGCATCAATCATCTCTACTAACTTCAGTGGAGCTATGAGAGCGTTTACCAGGACAGGAATTTGCTGCACAAGTTTAATACAGGCAAACATCCAGTGGAGAAAAAGAAACCATTAACACTTCCCCCTTCCCCAAAAGATCCTATTTAACACAGAGAGAACCAATCCCTGATTCATTAATATGAACTTAAACTGGTGGGTTGGAGGTGGGAAAATGGTGGGGACTAAAAAGAAACCAACAACAAATCCAGAAATAGAGAGCTCTTAAAGGACTGGGAAAGGAGAAAGATAGTCAAAGAAAGAAAAGGTTTGCAAAAGTATTCAGGGAATATTCAACAGAAAGGAGGGACTGAAAGCTTGAATTTATTAATAGAGGACAATACAAGAAGTTTTGACATCACAATTATAAGCTATTTATTCATTCAGAAGACATGGCTGAATTTATCAAGCAGAAAACACTGAACTAGTAATAATAAATCTTATGTAAAGAAAATTATAATTGAGAAAACACTACAAATAGATTCTTAAAGACAACTTGCCTGAAAACCGAGGAGTTTTTCACTAGGCTTAATATGCCTCTGAAATTCACATTCCACTGGTTGTATTACTTTGATGCCATCTTCATAAAAAACATAAAACATGTTCCCAATTCCCAGACCTTAGGGACAAAAACACATTGAAATGTATGAAATTAAATAAGGACAAAAAAGAAAATTCTTGTCTTGAGCTAAAAACCTAATCACAGTATGGTATGAGATCAGTTTGTTAACATGTATAATGGTAATACAGCTATATGTATGAGGTCTTTTGTTGTAAAACTGAAACAAAACTGTTACATTATTTAGAATTTTATGTAGTTTTTTTCCATTGGCAAGACAGTGTGTTTATGAATACAGATCTAGAAATACACAGTTTGACAGCTGCAGCAATAAAAGTGACCTTGTGAAATCATCTACATTGAAATCAAATGAATATAAATTCTCTATTAATACTTTTTAAAATTATTTTTTCTTAAGGATGGAGGACTTAACATAATTTCTGTATAACATTGAAAGAGAAGACCGAGTCTTTGTTATAAACCCTTACTTGATATTTCCATCAGAAAAGGAAATATTCTCTATTTTATTTTATTAGAAAGATAGAGTTGGGCAGATATTGATTTCAATGTTGAAGGGCCATAGGTGTTTACAGAACCATTCAATCCTTTTTCCACAATGCTGCTGAAAGACATGATGCTAAGTTTTGTGCAGAAGGTGGGAACCAGATCTGTAGCATGAAGTCTCACAACATCTGCGATTATGGTCATGACCACAGAAAAGGACAGTCTCACTAGTTTTCTGTGTGCCAACCAAGACCACAGTTGTTGATTTGCTATGTGGATGCTATAATGGATGATCAGTTCAAATTCATACAATTCGTTAAAGAAAATTATAGCACTTATAAAATCATAATTATAACCATCCTGACAACTAGACTGTTGGCTACAATGGTGAACATGTGCATCCATCCTGGGCACAGGACCTAAGATTTCACTTCACATAACAATATTTGGTATAGAAACACAGAGGAGTCAAACCCAAGAAAAAGAAATTTGAATCCGAAATTCTGCTTATCCTAAATTCTGTGGGAAAACCAATGCTAATAGAGAGAGAGCAAGTCTTAATACAAAATAAAATAATGCAAAAATCAAGAGGGGATAGGGGGAATGAATGCTTGTGTGTGTATGTATATATGCATTTATGTACACGTTTCCGATCCCTGTTAGGGACCACATAGCTAACACAGTTCTTTAAAAGTTGTATTATGTAGAAGGTTGTCAGGCTATGCCCAGAACAAACACATTCAATTATCTTTGAGAAATCTTGTGGAATCATTTCCCATTTCTGGCCAAATTTTCCCAGAAAGAGAGGCAGTCTCCAAGCAGGGTTTTCCTCACTTTATATTGAATCTATCAATTAATAGGCTAGCAAAAACTGGGAGAGAAATTGGTCTATGCTGCATTAGGTGTGACATAGAAGCAGGCTTAGGTTCATGGAAAACTCCCCAGTCATGTCTATTCAGAGCACAGGGTGTACTCAGGGCAATACCCCCACTCTGGCCAGTGAGCACTTTTGTGCCTTGTATGCAGATAAACCACACAGCCTCTATGAGACAGCACGTTCACATCTCTTTAGAGAATGCCTGACATTCCATCATGTAAGAACAGCTGAAATTTGCAGATAAGCCTGACTGATGTTAGGCTGCCTGTACCAATGAACACAGTGTAGAGATCTATAGCTGAGCAACTGGCATATTGTGCCTTGGGGATGAATATGTGAACGTAGCTGGGCACAAAACGGGGTTTTCCTTTCTCCATCCTCTCATTGGCTGAAGTGTATTATAGTTATTAGCAGGATAAGCAATACCAGAATGTGAGGAAGTAGCTCAGATGACAGCCCCAGGTGACCCAGACATTTGGTAATCAGACTCCTAAAATCTCCACCTCAGGTGCCAATACTCCAAAGTAATATTTCCACTGTACAGAAATTATTTATGACTAATAAAAAGGCCAAAGTTTTAAGGCTTTATTTCCAAAGTCTGGACAAGAATGTTCACCAAACTGTTCTACAAAAACAGTGGAGGACATACAGTATGAAATGTCCTTCTTCATTTCAATACCAAGTTAAGAAAGTCAGTCCATACACAAACCTTGACCTCTGGATCCAATTAGTTAATTCCCCTTTCCAACTTATTATGACCCAAAACTCTTCATTTGAGTGAGTGGCTACAAATACCTGTACAAATATCTAATCTGCATAAATATCTAATCCCCTCAGCAAGCCACTTTTTCAGAAATACAGGAGTTATTCCTTTGATGACTTAATTTTGCAACCCTCCTCCCACTAAATACAATCCTCTACATTTTTAGTGCAGTGCCAGAAGCAATAGATAAATAGATTTCCTTTATTTAGACTTAATTGATACTTAAAAAAGTGGCTAACATATTTTTTTTTAATGGTGGTGCTTGTGATTCCTTTGCATATATATGAATAGATTTATATTTATTTACTGAATAGATTTATATTTATTTACATATTACATTATTACTGTAACACACATGTACCTTCAAAATCCTTTCAGATTTTCTGATGCAAGTGGGTGTGAAAAAGATTTTGAGAACTTGATACAGAAATATCTCTAGGCACTAAGGCCTATGTAGGTTTCATGATCTTGACTGTCCTACTAATCACCCATCCCTCCCTTCCAATGTGTTAATACTTCCATAAAGGATAATGGCAGAGTATGGATGGTGCAGAGAAGTTGGTGGTGATGTTTATTGGCATCTTCAGGGTATTTCTCTCTTGTAAAATATTTCCAATGTTGTAATTAGTAACAGTATTAATTGGAAACACAACAATTGGCCTGCATTTCTATGCAGAAAGATTGAGAATATCTGCTCTAGGAAAAACAAGATCTGGTACTATACATTGCTTTTTGATTCGTTTCAAATTAGTCGCAGAGAAATTTGAATGTCTTTACCATAAGAACTTTGGTAAGCTATTATTTTCAACTGATATTTTTTGTCACAGACATTAAATTTTCCTAGGTTTATTCTAATGACTGAAAGAAATGAAGTGACTTGAAAAGACAATAAATTTAAAAAAATCAAGGGGATACTAATAATGTTTTCAGTTTTGAGATAAACTATACTTAATACTTTCCCAACAAGAGATGAGAACAGTATAATTTTGAAAATTTGGTACAAACTTGTTGCATATCAGTTTAATTATTAACAGTGTAATTGTATGAAACTAAATATATCATTTGTACTCTGCAAGGCCAATAGAGCAGGAGGATCACAGCTGAGGTCTACTAGAATCACAGAAATTATTGCTTGTACCAGCTGAGCAACTGGTAAAACAAGAATAAAAAAATAAAATTAGGTTCATATTTATAAATACTCTGGGAATGCCAAGGGCTACTACATGCAGGCAAATAAAATGTCAGATTTTTAAATCTTTAAGTTAATTAAAACCAAATTTTTAAAAAGTATACAGACATACCATTTCTAGCATTAATTCACAGCAAAACCTGATTCACTTATCTTGTATTATCAATCTTCCAATGGAAATAATTGAAATAATTTCTTACTACTGAAATATTTTAATTCCTAAATTGCAACATTAGATGAAGCACAGGCTACTTAGAGCAACAGAATGGGAACTCATGACAATCCTTAGATTATGGTATTTTTTCTGGAATATGAGGATAATTTCTGAGATCATGTCATATATATGAAAATTAATACCTATCTTTTGCTTTTAAAGAATATTTGTGATTTTTATGTTAATAACACCTGATTGTGTGTTTATTTATGTTAATCCTTCAGTTCATCACAAACATCCATTCCCCACCTCAACATTTATTTTCAAACCTTTCCTGAGTATAAGAATAAAATCCTTAGCTTAATTAAGCAACAACAGGTGTCTCAATTTTAAACTTCTTAAGATTATAATTTTGTCAAATCAGAGAGACTCATCCAAGAAAATCAATCTCAGCAGCATATAGGCTGACTGGTTAGAAGTTTTACTATAACAACAATCAAAAGTTAAAGGTCTTCATTTTAAATCTGAGCTTCTTGTTGTGTATCTTTAAACAATTGTCTGAAAATTCTGAACAGCTTATTTCCTTTTCTCTCCCAAAAAGGAAAAGCAGTTAACATAAGAATGAGCATTTATAGGATTCATTTCCACTGTAATTTTTTTAAAGTCAAATTCCTCAGTGTTGCAAGGGGGTAGGTAATTATTGTAACTGTAGAGTACAAACAAACATAGGTACACACACAAGAAACAACAGAGAAGCATTTCATCACACTACAGAAAATATGAACAAAAGTAATCTAGAGAAGCATTTCATCACACTACAGAAAATATGAACAAAAGTAATCTCCATTAGTACCTTGTTCTCGCCATAATATGTTGGCAACTGCAGCATGTAAGAGAAAGAAAGAACAGAAAATACAAATGAAAAAGGGAAAACAAGAAATGATACATCAATTCTGAAATAATTGTAATGCTTTAATCTCTGACTTACTAAAATACTTCTACAGGTAAACCACTGGAAACAGTAAATTAACAGTTTTCTGTGTCATGTGACCAAATTGTGATCAGCCATCACTCCCACTAAACCCCTCCAAGGTAACTCCATTAGCCACCATCAACATGTGGTTTATCATCCATTACAAAAAGCACGTGCACTTTTCATGCATGTAAATGATACTAATAAAAGGTGATGCAATTTTCATGATTTCATT
Source organism: Fringilla coelebs (assembly GCF_963513975.1). Classification (NCBI taxonomy): domain Eukaryota; kingdom Metazoa; phylum Chordata; class Aves; order Passeriformes; family Fringillidae; genus Fringilla; species Fringilla coelebs. Next base: position 40,275,931 of record NC_140032.1, on the reverse strand, counting down.
TAAACCCTGGACTTTGAAGAGATTGATTTCAGAAGATAATTATGAGAGAGATATAAAAAATTAAAACATACACAAGATATTTTTCTGTATGGCTGTAGCTCAAGCACGCTACCAAAATTGTCATGCTGTATAATGTCCATCATTCTCTTTGGAAGACCAAGAACGGAATTATAAGATGGCATGTTAAGCAACTAAATTTTTATATTGATTTTTCCCCTGAAAACATAAATTGTATTTGGACATCTTGTTTACAATTGGATTTCAGACCTTTGAGACCAATGAAATTATATTATCCTAATATTGCTCTTTCTGTCTGGGGAGGAAAAAAAAAGAAAACAAATATAGCCTTGCAAATTTTTAGTATTTAGAACTCAGCAGGCAACAGAATCAAATTTTTGAAACACCATCACTGAAAACCAACACATATTGCAAAGTAATGAACTTAAGAAATTTTAAAAATCCCAAACAAAGGAAAGAAATACAACACAGAAAACACATATGTCACACACACACATAATGAAATTAGGAGCTTCATTGAAACACAGTGCTACAAAAGCCAAATATATTAGTATGCTTTTAAAAAAAAGTTTGGAAAAAGCAATGAAAGACATATTATTAAAAATTATGTTGGCACACAGAAGTTCCTCATCTGCTGGCAGCTGAAGGTTGAGAATGAAAACAAGAACTATTACTCTAGAAAAGGCCTGGATACCAAGATTTCCCACATCATTTGTATTCCAACAGAGAGGAAAGGGGGAAAACAGCCCTGGGATATGATGCAGGCCTTTGGGTCAGGTAGTGCAGCCAGTTTTGGATTCGCCCTCTTGTCTGTGCATCTAGCCTAAACTTCATGGTTTTGTCTTTGAGGGTACCCAAAAGATTTCTAAGGACTTGCTAAACAACATCTCCTACACCCACTCTGCCAGTCACCACACTGCAGAAGGCTGTCAGGCTGACCAAGATTTTTTTCCTCTGTAAATCCATGATGATTGCTCCTAAACACATTCTAGTTCTGGGAATGGTTTCCAGGGTGAAATGCTCCATCCCTATTCCAGAAATCAACATGAGGCAGATGCACCTATCATGTCTTGGATTCTCCCTCTTGCCCTTGAAAAGCAGCGCTGGCTTTCTTACAGTCTGCAGGAACTTCCTTGATCACCACCATCCTTCACAGGTTGTCAAGAGTCACTTCACAATGCCATGGGCCAGTTTTTCCAGTTGGGTTCATCCTATCCAGGCCCTTCCACCTGAGAAAGTTCACTTCATTTAAATGCTCTCAATCAAATCCTATACACCACGGAAAAAGAAAGCTTCCTTGCCAGAGGATGCCTCCTTCCCAAACCTTCCCACTGGTGTCATGTTCCTAGGAACAGTTTTGCCAGGAAAGACGGACGTGAAGAAACCTTCAGTACAACTTGTCCCCTTCCAGATCCTTTGCCACCAGGTCCCCATCCCCCTCAGCAGGTCCACAGTCCCTCTTAACTTCTCTTTTTCATGCTGATGTCTCAGCAGAAACCCATCTTTTATCATTCACCAGACTCAGCTGTAAATGGGTTCTGAACTTTAAAATTTATCCCTTCATGCCTAGACAGTGTCTCCAGATGCAGATCACAATTCTGTATTTGCCTATGTTATCTTACACAGTCTTTCTTATGAAATAAAGCAAATTCATTTCCCCAGGGCAATCTGGAGGATTTCCTTTAAAATAACTTTTCAGATTGTGAGGAAATAACCATGCAATACATGACACTTGAGGTCCCCTAAATTCAACCATAATGTTTAGAGTTATCAGTGTATTTCTAGGGGTGACATAGGAAACAAAATAAAAAGTAATTACAATTACACAAGTGTGGGAAACTGTACAGGATCAAACAAAATTATTTAAGATGCTACAGATCACATTAATTTGTGTTAATGCAAAATGATATATATGATTCCGGGCTTTGCTCAAGAAAAAGGCCAGGATAATAAAAGTGCTTTAAAAGCCTCACATATTAATTTTACAATTAGCAAATCAGCTAGAAGAAAATTGAGATATAATTAAAGAATTCAATATAATATTATAAACAACAGCCACAATCTCACCTAACAGATCAAGAAACCTCACTTATTTTTTTAATCAGACCTATAACTTCTTTTCAGGAAAGATTTCAAGTGTCAAGATAATGAGGTCAATGCTGGAACAAGTACAGCATGTATAGATATAAAGTATACTAAGGAACATATTGTTTGCCTCCCTTTTTGGTTAAGCAAAAATTAACGTTTTTCAGCCATACTTTATACTAAATTCTCAACCATTTGTAAACTTCACTATGTAAGCATACAGAATTATTGATCGATCTCAGCAACATGTTCTGGTTTCAAGGCAGAGTACCACCCTCTCCTTTGCTATGATTCAACAGTTATTAAATAGCATAAGGAGATGTACTGGGAGCCTTGCAGAAGACATTGTATTCCAAAAGTTTGTGACTTGAGCAGGCTATGTCTTCCCTACCTTGTGATAGGGAAGCCTGCATGTCACATGGGTACCTGCTCCAAGGGTAGGTGCTGGAATGCCCATAAAACCCTGTGCTGCCCACTCACGAGCCTTATAACAAATTGCAACCTGCCAGAAGATATATGCCTTTCTTTTTTACACCAGATAAAACTACCACAGCAGGGGAGGGAGCAGGAACCTCTCCATGGACAAGATCAGCTTGCTGTGGGAAAATCCACCCAAAATTAATCCCGCGCTGCACAAATAAATCCATGATGCCCAGCATGTGAAGGGTTGCAAGATTTAGTCACTACCTATATTCCTCTTTTTATTATATCTTATTAAAGCAGCTATTTTATTACATCATTTGTTGTTGGGCCTTTTATATTGTCATCAAAAAGAAGTCTGCATTGTTCCTCCTTCTCCCTTGTCCCCCGGCAATGCAAGACACTGGAGAATCCAAACTTTCCTGAAGGAGGTTTTCTTTCTTTTTCTTTTCTTTTTAAGCACACTTACAGCTCCATAAAAATGACTCCTTATTGTCCTTCCACAGCTATTCTATGGTTTTCTGTACAGCCCCAGCCTTTGATTAGGAGCAGCTAATATAACATCTGAATGCCTGCTCTTCATCTTTGTTATACATTGTGTTGGTTGAATGGTAATAGGTTGCACATATTTCACTAAAACTTTCCTCAGTAATTCATGAAATTCTGCAGCAGACTAATAGCAGTGTAAATTCTTATCCACTTTGGATGAAATAACAGCTGCAAAAATCCATAGTATTTCTAGTACTAAATGAATGAGGGTACTGCAATATCACTTTGCAAATAAATTCTGTATCCTTCTCTTTCTTATTGTATTAGTAATAAATTTCATTGAATTTACTTTTCTGTCTCAATAGACAATTTCAAAGATTTCAACTGTCAACTAGTGTTATTTCTCCCTACTTTTCTTTTCTTGAAACATTCAATGCATTTTGGAAATAAAATGTGCGTAGACAAAATTTACATTGAGTGAGTTTGAACACTAAATGTAACTCTTCTACTTCCTTTTGGCATTATTAGATGCTCAAATTTTCAGTAATCAGCATGCAATACTATATATCTAGACATACTCAAACAAAATGGATATCAATTAAAAGATAGGAAGCCACTTTCCCTTTTCAATGCCTTCGATTCCATGATGGCAAGAGATCACAAGCAGATGTAATAGAAAATAGGACAATGAGGAAAATGCAATAAAGTCTTACAAAAAAATGTGTAGTTCAACATAATTTTTCAGAATTGTGCTATCATAATCTGCTGCACTTTGAATTGCATTAAAAGAGTAATTTCAAAATCTTTAAAGGGACGTTGTCTCCTTACTTCACTCATAGCCACCACCATTGTCAATTGTTTTGATTAACCCTAAACAGAGAATAAAGACAGTGTATATGTTACTTACTCATTTTTCTCACATCTCTAACGTATAAAAACCTGCCCTTATGTTACAGGGCAAATCTATAACATAATTACTATATTTTTGCTGAACAATATAAATTTTTAATTATTATTTTTATATTAGAAATAATTGCATTAAAAGTGAAGATGAGGTTGACATGAATTACATTTTTGCTGTGATTCCACAATCACATATCTACTTTTAATTTAATTCTTTTTCTATAAGAAGATCAGATTGGTTTTGTTTATATACAAATGCAAATATATAAAACCTAATTTATTTGTGAAACCAACACTTTTTTTAAAGTTATCTATTGCTTGCTTCAAGTATCTTAAAAATAATTGTCATTACAAATTCTATCCAAATTCCAGTCTGTTCTTATGCAATATGCACTTCAATTTCATTTTAGATTAATACAACAACAAAGATCTGGTTTTTACATATTAGACTATTATTTATCGGTTAAAAGTCAACAGTTGACACTTTAATTTTGTTCAAATATGAACATGTTACCTGATTTTTCTACATTTTGTATAACTCTTTATAATGAATCATGCATAAGTCCTTTCCCATAGCACATTAACTCAATCCAGTGTACACTAGCAGGAAGGAAAAATGGTTCATGAGCTGAATTACTTGGAAGTTTGAAATAAAGTCTTCGCCCACAATGCTGTCAACAAGTATAAACTTGTTTAGCTCTGCCGTAAAATAAAATGCCAGCATAAATTATCTCTGAGAAAATTAGGTAAATAGGTACCATTCAGTATCAGACATGACAGGAAGATTCTATTAAAATTGCATAAAGCCTTTCAGAGAGAATTTAGGCCATAAATCACAGTCAAAAGGCTTTTAGTCTTATTCCCAGTTCTAGACAGTGGAGATGCCTTGTTGCTTATGATGGCCATAAACCTGTCAAGTCAGTAGCATTCAGATCACATAATCTTTTTAGGTGATAAGACTATGACATTACCTAAAAAAGGCACAGATAGAAATAGAGCTACTTAATGGCATGGAACAGTTCTATTTTTTTAATTTAGTCCTAAGATACAGCGCACAAGAGATACAAAAAGAGAGCTTTTGTTCTGCTTTTTGTGACTAAGTAAAAGAAACCATAGGATAAATTACTTTGACATATATGATGATGTCAAAGTTGGTGAATTCAGTAACACAAGAGCCTGTGGTTGATAACTAAAATAAAAGCTACCAAATACTAAAAGTTCATCAAGTACTTCCAAACTGGTCTTGGAAATGTCCTAATAGTTTTACTTGATAACTCTCTATCATGACAGCTGTCTCCCCAAGGTGAGTACATACGTCACAAAAAAAATTTAGAGAAACACCTAAGAAGTCATATTAATCAATCACAAACTGAACTGCACTTTTTAACAAAATTTTTTAGAAATACTTAGGAAAAGTTAAAATATTTAAAAAAAACCCCACAAACCCACAGAACTATTTCACTTGAAAGGGAACAGCATGAGTTTCTATGATCTATGGCTCTAGTATAGTAGAATTAATCCAAATTGAAACAGAAAAGAAACTAAAGCACATCTAAAGTACCTGTCAAAGTTATCCAGAAACAACCAAAAAAATATGGATTTTAAAAGTTACTTTACTTCAAAATATTTTACTAGTAGCTAAGAAAATAAAAGTACTTGAAAATTACCCCTGAAAATATTCACTTGTCTTTGGTGATGACTATTTTTTATTTTTCTGTTTTCTACACTACCAGATTTTCTTCTTTAGGGAAAAAAAAACCTATATTCAGTGTAATCTGATATTCCATATGTGTATCAAATTACAGTGATATATTCTACTCTTTTATTTATATTAAATATTCCATTATTATTTTAAGTCTTCCTAGCTATCTTTTTCCTAAGTTAACAAACTACTTTATTTGGTATATTTAGCTACGTATTATATTCCATGGTCTGTTAATGCTACTTTCATTAAAAATTAAATTTTGGAGCAATTCCATTGGTCCAACTACTATTTCAATGGAATCTCACTAAATAAATAAATAAATTCCACAGATGGAAGTTGTAATTTCTTCCTCCTTTCTTTGAAATTATTCTTCTACCATGTATCAACAAAAAAAATAGTAACATGTTTCCCACTCCGCCTTTCTCATAAATATATTGTCAAGATACACTTCCAAATTATCTTTGTCCTATACTTAAATTCTTCAGCTTCCAAACAGTTTTTCAACAACAGCGAGGTGATGACTTTGGTTTGCCATATGGCTTCTAGGAGTTGGGCTGATCCAATCTGTGCTTTTGAATATCATATGTTGTCATCAACAGAGATCTACAGCAGAGCTGTCCATTTGCGTGCTCATGCTTTAAATGATGCTAAATCCAGTAGTATGGAGAAGAAAATTATCTATTAATTTAAGATTTGTGAGTCTCTTAAAATGTACCTGCACGTACTGCAAGCTAGAAAATGAAAAGCTATCTTTTATCAGTTGCTGCACAGATGCTGGGCACTAGAATATAGAACCTGTTTACAAAAAGAGAGAAATTGGAGTCCTAAAGAAAATAAGGAGTCTTAGTTCCAATGAAATCCTATTTTTCTGCTAGCAGAAGAGGTTCCGGCTGTCTGACATTCCTTTATACCATTGCAGCAGCAAAAACCCTGGAAAACATCACAGATTGCTGCTAAAGGTGGAAGAAAAGCATTGTCACATCAGAGCTATTCAAGGCTTAAATTATACTGCTGATGCTTTTTTAAAAACAGCAGCAGCAATGAACAAGTTTGGGTTTTTTAATGTTCGGTTGACAATATTCTTCTATAAATATTTTTGTCCTGCATTTGTACAGAAGCAGGATAATAACTGAAACCAGAGCCTGACTGAATACCTTCTGCTCTACAAAGGACTAAAAAGGAGGGTAAATGATGTGTAGTCAAGACAAATATTTTAAAAAACCAGGTCCAAATGCAGTTCATAGAATACTTGCTAAAAGTTTCAGCTGGTCTAGTGCAATAAGTTTCGAATACATTTCAGAGTACATCATAAATTTTAAGAGTGCCATAAAGTACCACTATATCTGCTCCTAGTAGTCACCCCACTTCCTGAAACTTCACTCAGGTAGCTGCAGGCTAGTTAGACTGGGTTATATGACCCAGACAAAAGAACAGGCGACACTTGCATATAATTAAATTCAGTAAGAAATCAAAGAAACAATAAAATTTTAGTCAGCTAATATGTTCTAACAGAGACCAGGTCTTCACAGACAAACCTGATTGTTTATTTAATGTAAATAGGAGTTTTTTAATGTAAAAATTCATATAGCTGTAACCCATAATTTTGCTAAACATCTGATTTGTTAAGAGAGAATATTCTGATTAAATATGACTTATTTAATAATGGTAAAATATATATTAATAGAATTAAAAACTGCCAAAATAATTAATCTGAAAATGTAGTTAAATCATTAGTAAAAGGTGAAGGAGAAAGTTCTGGACCACGTCCAGAGCAACAGGTAGTGAATCGTGTCTTAACCACTTTCATCAGTGGTCTGTAAACAAATACAAAATCATTTCCTAACAAGTCTGTGAATTACCTGTAAAGATAAACAATAGCTTCAACAAACTGTTTGAATGACCGTGTCTAGCTCCTCTGTAAAATAAATTAAATTTTGTTTTATCCAAACTGAAATGTAGATGTCTTGGAAAATAAAGAACAGACTATGTCTAACTGAGACAGGTGAGAAGGAATAGGATTTGGAAAGTGAGGTCTGATAGCATATAGGAGATAAACATATAAACAAACTTCCACTGCTGGTATTACTGAAAAATAGTGATAAAGAATTAATGGGTGTGGAAGAAAAAAATACCAAATAAATATTTCTCTTTCCAGAACATTAAAAAAACAAAGAATACATTTTCTTGTGCAAAGGGCAGCACTCATTTTAAAAAAAACAAACAAACTGTACTAAAGCAATTAGAATTCTCAAGACAAAAAGAATGAGTACTATGGTAACTGTCTTATTATGAGAAACTTATATTTTGTGTGTGTGAGAATTTGCAATCAATATTCATATATTCATAGGACAAGAATTCTTAAGAGGTCAATTTGTTGGAGGGGGAAAAAAGAGAGAGACTCAAAGGAGGCAACTGAAAGAAAAACTGACTTCAAAATTGAAACTAAGCATTAGTCTGTATTAGTGAAATTGATTAATAAATAAAGCAAAATACCAAGAGGAATGAGGGATTTTTTGACTCTGCATGTCTGACTCAGGTATATGCATTTCTGTAAGGACACACTTCAGGCAAACAAAGCATTAGCTCTGTGTTCAGGCAGAACAGAATGCAATTTAATGTCTTGTGCAATGTAGAAGAATAGAGTTAGATAAAATGCTTAAATCTATGAATCCATGCAATACCAGTTCTGAAAAACAAAAATACGTTGGAATGAAAATAAAACCAGATTTTGAACTGCTATTTGTATTTACAAATGTGATTACACCAGAGAGTCCTTCCAACACAGCTGAGCTGTCTCAGGTATTATTAGAGGATCATGACAGTAGGGGAGACTCTTGTGTCTTCAATGAGATTTAGACCAGGTCATTAATCCCCAGAATGTTTTTACCAGTCACCACAGGGGTTATTCAGCTATCAACCAGACCAGCTATCTCATTCTCAATGGCTGTAACTGCAGGCTTGAGGGAAAATGGAATTCACAGCAAAGAGAGAATTTGCAGTCTCTAGAGAATCAAAACAGCACAGTTCTCACATTCAGAAGTATTTCAGATGCTACTGCTATTATCAACACCAGAGGAATTAAACAGGATCTGATAATAGAGAGCAGTAGAAATTTATCATCAGTACTTGTAAGAGACATTTATAGGTAATATAAACTAAAACATTTATAGGTAATATAAACTCAAACTTTCCATTACAGCTTCAGAAATCTAGCAAAAAGGATCCCTGTATTGGAACATAGTTAAAAAATATATAAAATTTCACCTATAGAATGAGTTAATTGGTAAAAGGCATGGTTAAAGTATTTAAAAATAATTTCATTTCTCTCACCTAAGACAATGTTAAAATGAAAGCATGTTTTCAGAAGTCATATTTTTAGTGCACATTGAAAAAGGCTGATGTGCTAAGAGGAGGTCAAACAGTCCTTAAGACTATCATCCACTATTCAAAATTTTACCTATGTGAGACAGAGCAATGCTTCCCTGTTCAGTGCTGGCATTTACTGAACAGATCTGGATGACAAAGCATTTTCAGAGTATTTTCCATTCACTTCTGTCCAGATTACCATCCTGATGATGAACAATTATCATCAAAGTATATTGACTTTTCTTGGTAAGTGGACTTCAAATTTCTGAAACTGGAAACTTCAAAATAAACAAGTTCCTAACACCCTTAATTCATACTTCACATTGCATAAATTTATATTTTCTACTAGGATCACATTTCCCACAGTTCAGTAAAGCTTTGCCTCATTCTTTTTCTCTTTATTAAACAGATATATGCATTACATGAATCTGTAACAATCCTATGAATTATGAAAACCTAGATATCTGATAGCACTTTTAGACAGGTGACATAAAGGTTTGCTTATTATTTAACAATCTACTTTTCCATGATGACACAGATTTTTATTTAGTCCAAGGTAGCAGAAAATATAGTGTTATCTCTTAGGAGCTGTTTAAATTACCAATTTACAGAGAAATCAACTAGCCATGCCCTTTCTGTCACAGATACTATTTTTTTCTCAAAGCACTGAACTGAGTTTTTAATAAAATTGGGATGCATTGAAAGCAAGATTCCACACAAAAATAATAAAAAATTTAGCTTTTTTGTGCAAAGTAACATTAAACCCCCAAGTTTTCTAATGCACACAAAAATGGGTCAGATAAGTACAACTGTGAACATTGACTATTACACTTTCTAGGAAATAAAATATATGCACTGGTAATGGAGTAATGTTCTGCATTTCTTATAACGCTTTTGAGATTACTGTCATGCTCAAGGCAGTGCAATTGTACTTTATATTTTAGAACTCAACTGTAAAGTTCTCACTAAACTCTCAATAGAAAATCAATTCAATGTTCAGAAATGCTTTTATTTTGCTTTGATTTTTATCTTATATGACATTACAAAGGAGAAAAGCCCAGACTAACTGACAAGCAAGAGAGAATCTAATCTTATTTTATTCAAAACAGTATCCTAAGATTTCCAAAAGGGAGCCCTCTAATAAGGAACCCAAAAAAAATTAAAAAGTGTGTCTGCTTTATTCTCTTAAAGGAGGATAAAAGCAAAATAATTTATAAAAAATGTCATAAATGACAGAAATAGTTTATATCAGATAATACAGAATCACATTTACATTAACCAGAGACTATCTTTAGAATGTAACTTGTGACCTAATCAATAGTCTTGAAATAGAAGTAACTGTATCATTGTGCTTAATATGTGTGGGTGGGGTAAAAAAAAAAGCCCACAATCCTATCCAGGTGGTTTTACCTGTGTGATTTTATTCCTTAATAATCCCTAATTTAATGTGTGATGAAGAGTTTTGGAGGAAATATAAAAACAAACAGAAAAGAGTTAATAATGAGGCCCTTCAACTTTTGATAGCAGCTCTCCAATGCTAGCAACTCCTCCCTGCAAAGAAATTTCTTTTAAAAACAGCAGCAGCTTTTTAAACTGCATCTATAAAAATGTGTACCTGTTGCAATTTGTTCATGCAGTTGTGACAATGATTTTGAGAGTCAGTGCTTTTTTTACAAGTACATACCTTATTCTTCTTGCATGTACCAAAATAGGATTCTGAACAAATTGGAGCTTAACATCTAAATATCTGTTCCACCTAAATTTGAATGTTGTAAATTATACATCTTTAGGGCTTATGAGTATTTGCACATGGATCAGTTATTGGGAAACCATGTTCAAATGCCAAGGAACATAATGGTAAAATGCTTCCCATTCAACATACAACATAGAACTTGCAGAGTAAATTATTTTTATAGGAATGAAAAGGACTATATCTTATGGATGAATTGTCATAGAAATGACTTGGTTTATATTCTGTCTTCCTTCATTTACATCTTTCATGACACCAATGGTCATTATAACTTACTGCTAGTAGATATTAAAGTATTTGTTACAAGCTATGTTCACTGTATGGCACATGATTTCACAAATCCTGCTAAGGTAGCATATCTAAAATTATTAGATCATATTACAAGTCCTGAAAAAAGTTTTCTGCATCGTTGTGGATATCCGTACATATTCACAGCAGATCAGAACTGACTTAACTGAACTTAAACTGACTAACTTAACTAAAACACTTGCAAACTGGCTAGTCAGCTACAATAATTTGTTGTTAAGGCCAAACAAGTTTTGACTAAACATATACCAACTAGAGTTTGTCAGGGTCTTGAAATTTGGCAACATTCACAATATTTTTCACACAATGCAAGAGGCAAATGGAAGTGGCCAAGCTCTACACATTACCAGATTACCAGAAGCTCTGCATGGTCAAACAACTTATTTATCCTCAGGTGTCTTCCCAAAAATGTCTGAGCAGTAATTTTCATGACACTTAAAAATCTGTGTTAAGGCTTTTGAAAAATTACAGTTATAATTAGTCTTACTTAAAGCAGCTAAGTAAAGATATCAACACTTAGATTATATTTTTTTTTTCTGCATGGAAGATTTCCTCTGAAATATTTGAAGCACAGTAAACCTATATGTAACTGAACTCAATGTCCTGTGGCTTCTAAGTGTCAGGCAGACTTGCAGTACTACTAATTCTGCCACTGGTATCCTGCAGAGTACTTGACACTGCTGAATATGCTTTTAAATAAACAGGAATGTCTTAATTTAATGCAATCACACTCACTAGTAAGATAACTCTCATTTTACTGGATGTATTTCTAATAAGTATGTAGTATTCATTAAAATAAGAGATTCAAAAGAAAAATAACAAACAGACAAAACCAACCAACAAAACCAAACAAAAAATGGGTGAAATATAAACTCAGGAATGGATTTTTCTAAGCAAAGTGGGGTAAGAGGAAAAAAATATTGTTATACAAATAATAGGAAAACAGGGTTTATAAATCCCACTACCAGTTAACAGAGGATGAAGAATACTGCTTGTTAGTAGTGATATTTATTTCTTTGGCACATTCAACTCCCAAAATAGGAGTGAATGTGTTCTTTGTTCCTCCTCATTCCAGGCACAAGGCAGCAAGGGCAGGCTGGAACTGCTCTGGACCTGCCAGGCACTTCAGCAGGTGAGATCAAGCCATATGATTACTGTCACATCATGAGGCTGGTTTTGACTCTTGGTATATGTCAAGAACAGACAGGAAGGAAAGGTCTTCCTCCTACACCACATCAACCACTGGAAAACACACTAATAGTTGCCATATACAGACATCCCTTTCCTTTTTTTCCTTTCACATTCCCTTTGTATGCAACACATCTCTCACGAGGAAACTATCAAAAATTTACCAGCAATGTAAAAAATATGTTGGTTCACACAATGAATCAGAGATTTCATTTTACTTCTAAATGTACTGCAGATTGCGCACTCTGCCTTCAGTGATTCTTGGATACCAATAACTGAACTTTATTTTTTTAAATCAGCTATCTGCACAAACTCATTTTAATTTATTCAACGTTTCATAGTTTTAATTTTTAATACTGATTAAATGAATGTGGGCAACATGTATTTTTATACTTCTCACAATACTTACGAGTCTTTCGAGCAGAATCTTCCACAAAGAGAGAAGAAATATCCTCATCCACCCCTGCTTCATTCTTGGCAATGCAAGTGTATGCTCCTGTATCTTCATAGCGCACATTGCTGATGTGAACCTCGCTACCATTTGCTGAAAGGAGAGGAAATAATCAACATGCAGACACGCTAGTGCTTTCAGATTATAAATTCAGAAGGGTTTCTCTGCTTACACTAATTAAACCATTTTCATTCCTGAGTTCATAACTTGGAGGCATGCCAAATTAGTCCAAAGGTATTCAACTGGCTAGTGAATTACATGCACTATTTCATCTCACAGTTATTCAGAGTGCCTCAGTTGATTTTGTACTTCAGAGACAAATATCGATCTGATGTTTTATATGTATTTAAATAACTGTGATTTTTTTTTAAAGTCAGGTAAATATTAGGTTTTTATTATGTTGCATTTGGTTACTAGACACCATCATTTCCTTTACACAAAATAACCCAAGCAATATAACAGGCCAAACATCCAATGTATAAATAAAAATTTTAATTTGCTGTTCCTAACCAGAGGCACCTAGTTAGTTTTGGTTTTGTGTGACTGCAGTGTAACAACAGAAAAACAGGTGCATTGAAATTTTTCACCTACGTCAATGTAGAAGCTTATGGAAATCTCAGGAATTTTATGTCAGATTGCGTAGAAATGTCAGCAAATAATCCAGGTGCCACTGGCAAAGGTCTTTTAAATAATGTGATGTGAATAATTGTGTGAACAATGACTCATTGAATTTTAAGTACAGTATACTTGTTCAGCTGTAGGAACTATACAAAAACCAAGCTTTGTAGGTATTCTAAAGTATGGACTAAAAGGGGCATTGCGTAGCACCCTTCTAGCTTGCACAGACAGGGAAAATGTAATGAGATTTTCAAAATTTTATTTCAAATAATTCCATGCTAGAAAATTGAATTAAATGTATTTTGCTTACAGAAGAATCCTTTTAATTTATCTGCCATAAATATACGGAACAGAGAGAAAGGTGAAAAAAAACCCCTTAAATTCCTACAGGAGAAATTAAGATAATGTTGCAATGTAAGAGAAGTTCATCACTTTCTACTCATAGTGGAAAGCGTTTCTGCAAGGCAATTGTTCACAAATATCCAGGAGAGTTGTACATGAAAGAACAGGGGACTATGACACCTGCAGGGGAAGTAACACTTCAGAGAAGCATTGCCATATCTGTCCCACTGCTTCTTACAGGGCAGGCTCAGTGCTGTCCTATCTTAACTACACATCCTGGTTTTGTTGATGAGTGAGAGAAAGTTTTGAAGGGAACACAAGCAGCAGGAGGTTTTTTTTCTTCTACAGCTATCAAAAATTACCAGAAAGACTGAAGCATGAAGATTTTATGCTGAACGTGTCTACTGATTTTGCTGAGCCCTGAAGATAATAGAAATGAACAGGTGCTAAAGGTAAGACTTTCCTTTAGTTCCCACTGGGGGCTTTTTGGTTTTGTTTTTTTCAGGTTTTTGGGGTTTGAGAGGTTTGGGTATTTTGGGAGGAGAGGTAGGGCTTGTGTGTGTGCATGCAATGTCTTTGCACTCCCACAGAGGTCTGCTGATACTCTTGAGAAAACAGCACATCCATTTCAGGTATTTCTCCTCCAGTCCTTTCTACTACCAGGTCCCCAAATCTCATAAGATTCTTATCAGTTTTGAGTGGGACCAGGTCATGCGCGGCCTGCTCTACTGAGATACTGCACATTTTCAAACAGAGAAGAGCATACTGGAATTTCCTGGTAATCCTGCCAGTAAGTAGAGTCATTTTTCTAACAAAAATGCTTTGAAAGACGTGTCTTGGGGAGTAACTGGAAGAAATCACATATTTTTAAATGTTTTAGACTTCAAGCCTTTATTAAAACTATGGAAGAAGGACAGTTAGTATGGAAATGATACATGGATAAAACATTAGCAAGATGTAGAAAACAATAAATACACCTCTTTACCTTGAAGAGTTAGCTGTTTGGATAGCTTTGGAGTGATATCAATTCCATTTTTCAGCCAACCAAGTTGTGGGTTTGGAATACCTTCAGCGTGGCACCGAAGGCTAGCTGTCACACCTGGCTCCCTCGCCTGGCTCTCTGGATACACTCGGATAACTGGTGGAACTGAATACAGAAAACAATTATAATTTAGTGGAGAACATTATTTTCATTTTAAGAAAAATAACTCTAAGCAATTCAGAAGACCCCTGCAGCTATATATAACTACATACAGACGTGGTACTCATCAGATATTCAGCGACATTCAATGCAGTATTCTGTCGCAGAAAATTTATGAAGCAGAAAAAATATTCTGTGAGAAAAACCTCTTTTCACTGTGGTATCAAAGAAGAAAGCCTCAATTCTTCAATAGTTGGTGGTTCAGTAATAGGACTTTTATTTTTCCTTAGATTTCTTTATAAAATATGACTAATGTACAATTAGCGAGTCATGATATGTTGTAAAGAGATTTTAATTGCCCTGTTTCACAAATCTCAACATTTCATCTCCACCTTTCCCCTCTTTCCAAAACACCTAGTAAGAATCCCTTCTACATGCAGAAAACCTGTTCAGGTTTATAATTCTTTATACCTGTCCAGACCACGATACCACTTTCCTTCTTTACCATGTGGACACATATTTAGCTTATGCTCAACCTGATTTTGCTCTGAAGTCCTTCCCTGCCAGCAGGATGCTTTCCACTAGGTGGTCTTCAGGATATACTGGTGCACCAGGGTTGTTCTTCCCTGGGTGCAGGACTATTGCATTTTTTGTTGAACTTCCTAAATTCCTGCTGGTTCATTTCTCCCTCCTGTCAGACAAATAGCACCATGACCCTGTAGTCTATCAGCCACTCCTCCAAGTTTGGTGCCATCTACAAAACTGTTGAAGGTGGAAGTCTGCCCCATTATTCAGATCATTATTAAGATGTAAAACAAGACATGCATCCTTCTGGACAAAATGTGCACACAGCTGGATAATTGTGTTATGTGATGGGTGAACAGCCAGCTCACGGGTCAGGGACAGAGAGTCACAGTGAATGGGGTAACATCTGGCTGGGATCCAGTCACCAGCAGGGTTCCACAGGGCTCAATCCTCAGCCCAGCTCTCTTCAACATCTTCATTAAAGACTTGGACACAGCACAGGACTTGAAGGAATACTAAGTAACTTTGCTGACAGCACCAAATTGCGAGAAGCTGTTAAGTCCCTCAAGGACAGAGAGGTCCTGCAGAGAGACCTCAACTAATAAGAGAGATGGGAAATCACCAACTGTATGAAGTTTATCAAAGGAAAATGGCAGATTCTGTGCCTGGGACAGGGCAACCCTGGCTGGTTGTACAAACTGGGGAATGAGGGGCTGGAGAGCAGTGCTGCAGAAAGGTACATGAGGCTGCTGGTTGATGGCAAGCTGAGCATGAGTCAGCAGTGCCCTGGAGGGCAAACCTGGGGTGTGCTGGGGGGCATCAGGTACAGCATCACCAGCTGGGCAAGGGATAGGATTGTCCTGCTCTGCCCTGCTCTGGGGTGAGCTCACCTCGAGTCCTGTGTGCAGTTTTGGGCACCATAACACAAATGACACTGAGCTGTTAGAGAATGCCCAAAGCAGGGCCACAAGGATGGTGAAAGGTTTTGAGGTGAAGCCATGTGAGGAGTGGCTGAGGTCACTCGGTCTGTGCAGCCTGGAGGAGACTGAGAGGAGAGCTCGCTGCAGTAACAGCTTCCTCGTGAAGGGAAGAGGGGCAGGCACTGATCTCTGCTCTGTGGTGTGATAGAACCTGAGCGAGTGGCATGAAGCTGTGCCAGGGAAGGTTTAAGCTGGATTTCAGGAAAAAGTTCTTCGCCCAGAGGGTGGCTGGGCACTGGAACAGGCTCCCAGGAAAGTGGCCACAGCAGCAGCCTGACAGAGTTCTTTAAGTGTTTGGACAATGCTCTCAGGCTCACGGTGTGACTCTTGGGCTGTCCTGTGTAGGTCCAGGAGTTGGACTCAAATTATCCTGAAGGGTCCCTTCCAACTCAGCAGATTCTGTGATCCTATGCATTAGACCAGTCTTATGAGTTTCTTTATTAACAAAATATAAGAATTGTTGACATCACTTTTCCAAGGTTTGAAAACTTGCTGCAGTATATGCTTACCAACTAAAAATCTTCTACATACACCAATAGTGTCAGAGAGAAGATGTATGACATCACAGTGCACATATTCCTATTGGTAATCAATGGTTAGGCAAGATTTAAAAATCCTGCTATGTAGATTTTTTAGATGAATAATTATTTATAATATCTTTAATATTTTTTATAGAGACAAATTGCTTGAGGTTGTTTCTAACAATGAAAAAAATATTAACTGTAATAAGATTAAGGAAATGTATTTCTTATTCACCAAAGTTTTGTTTAATGCAGCTCCTAAAAGTGTGGAATACTTAAGTTGTCACAAAACACAGCTGGGTAGAGGAAGAAGTATCAGTTGATAATGAAAGAAGATAACAAGATCAAAAATTAACTGTGCGTAGTTTGGCATGAGATTAAATATTTTCAAATCCTATTCAACTATTTACAAGAGATGTCTCAGCATGCTGTCCCATTAGATCATAGAAATGCCTTACATTTCTACATTGCAAGAAATGCACAAATCTACCTTATCTCAGATAGGATGCAAAAAACAGTAGGTTTCAGGGATATTTTAAACTCAGTTAGAGAGGACAGTCTTTTCTACATAACCCCAAAATGCAAATCACAAAAATGTAATAAAATAACATGGGAAAAGGTTAAAAATTAGATAATATGGCTTTTAGTTTCTTAGACTACCAGCTGAGAGGAAGAGCATATAAATATCAGAGATTTAAGTTTTCTATTGATTTTCTGGAAAGGACTTTGCTTTCATGGAAGTGTATCTTAATTTTTCATCTCAAGCCTGACATTTCCACTCCTGTTTCCCCTCCATTTCTTCCCTCTTCTATCTCCTCCTGCATAGCACTGTGTGCTCCATACTGAGACCTTGCCTTCCCCCCTGTGTTTTTCAGAATGGGCTCTGCTTGACTGCACATGCAGTGGTTTGAATATTTTTTGGCACCTCAGCTCCCAGTCTTGCTCTGCCACACTTGTAAAGTCCAATTTTCACGTCTGCCTGTTCAGCATTTCTTGACACAAGGTCCTTTAGGTAGCCCACCTCATGTTGTAGATTTCCCACTGCAGCAAAGCCAAATGGCTCATTCTTCAACCTTGTCTCTGGAAAAGCAAGGACCACCACTTCCTTAGAGACTGGGCTGCTATCACTGAACACTCTCAAGCATCTCAGCAACAGAAACAACTTTTATCACCAATTGCAAGGCACTGCAATTAGTTGTGCTCTGACTACATATGCCAGGATACTTCTAGTCTCTTTTTGTGCCAGTGAAATATTCTAATTGCATATAAAACCTTATGGGTAGTTAACTATCTCACCTTGAAAGACTTCTACTGTGCACATGTAAAGATAATTTTTTTTAACAGTTCAATTTCAAAGAATTTTCACTGACAGGAAAGAGGAGTTTTCTTTGGGCAAAGGGTATGCAATATTTCTGATGCAATATTATTGCTAAAAAAAGTTTTAGAAAATATTATAACTGAAATCCAATTCTTCCTAAACCAAAAAAAAAAATCTCACCCTGCATGACAAAATGCTATTGTTGCTAAATTAACTACTTAAGGGTTGTTAGGAGTTGCGAAAGGGAGGAGAGGACCTGCTCAGGTGAAAATATGTCTGAGGTTTTTTTTACCGTCCCTTATTTCTATAGTAGATCCTGTTCCCTTTAGCACTGTTTTTCCAAGAACAGAGGTTCTTGCATGACAGTAGGGTTTATTTTTTGCCATGTCTTTCCTCTATTTGCTGCCATTTTCCTCTTTCCTCACCAACTCTGTGTCTGACAGGTTTATACAACTAGAAATGTTTTTCGACCCTTGTTTTGCATTATAATATTTATTTCACATTACCCTGAAGACTATTTGTAATATTCCACTAAGAAAGAACTGTGCCACTGAGGCACGCTGCAGACAACTGAAATATAAGTGCAGCTGTGCTCAGTCTAAATAGTCAATTTGATGTGACAAGTTGGGGTTTGTTTGAATCAGATTTTTTTCTGGTTTGTTGTGTTGGTTTTTGTTTGGGTTTTTTGGTGTAACTGACAAAAAAAAAAGAAAATAATAAATAAATAAATAAATAAATAAATAAATAAATAAATATCACCAGAAATAAATTTTTAATTACATAATTAATGTGAGTGTTCACACTGTCTTTCAAAGAGATGTCTTAAGCTAAAAAAGCTCACTTTAGAAAGGAAGAGATCATGACATATGTTAAAAAGGGAGGGGAGACATTGCACATTTGCATTTAGCAGAGTAAAGTATAACACATAAATTCTATATCCCTTATCTTTCAATTCAAAAAGCAATGTTAGATTTTTGGTTCCAAATATGGTGGATATATAACTATTTAATAGCTCTAGCACTTGCTATCAAACCTCTTGAGCATTATTTCAGTTGGGTCTCATGGGGGAGGGAAGTAAGAAAATAGTCTATTCTAGCTGTCTTGAATCCAGGAGAATGCATGTGTTTAAAAAAAAAACAGTGGATAGCTATAGTGAACTAGGTTCTTCTATTTTTTTATATATATATATATATATAATAACTCTTGTTTAAACTTAGAAACTTTGGAAAAACTAAGCTGGCAAACAATTCTTCAGACACTACACATTCCCTGCTTACATCCGGCCGAGGGACTGGGCTCTCCTTTCTTTACCCTAAGGTATCAGAACTGCTGATCTTATTTAGGTATCACTGATGTATTAGAAGCAAAATAAAGATCAAATTGATAGACTCAAATTCATTTAGTCATATAGCCTCAGAGTCATACAATCTCAAAATTGTATACATGGAAAGTTTTAAGTATTATGTAAATGCTAATAATCAAGACTGTGTCATGAAAGAGTTACTTCTTCCTGATCACAACTTTTTATTTTGGTTTTGTTTTTTAGTTTATATGAAAAGGCTTAAAATATCAACTTATAGGGTTGCTCACAATATTTACTTTACCATATTATTTGTATAAGAGTAGACTGATTATTTCACCATAAAACAAGTCTTTTAAAGTGCTCATTAATGTATTTTTAAGACTCCAAAGGAAGCTCATTATTCTTTACTACTGTGCCAGATAATTCAAAACTAAAAATATCTTAGATTTTAATCCTAAAAGTAAATCAGATTTATATCTATAATAATTGCATACTAGCCTGAAATATATTTTTTTTTCCTAAAAATATATAGCTATAGATAAATGGAAACCAAGAAAGAACTTAAAATCTAATTACATTGTTTTCATTGAACCTTCACATTAAATCTTTGTGATCAGCCTAGTCTCATTATCCCATTAACCTTTTGCCTGACTCTCCAGTTAATACAAGTATCATTATATTAATTAGTCATTATCACAGCTACAAGTACTGACCATCATGCCTGTGCTTAAGAAGCTTATTCCTTAGAAGTACAGATCTAAACTGTGGAAGAGCTGTTCATTTGACCTTTCATCTCAGTGGATTTAACTCAATTTATCCGCAACACGCACAGCAAATAATCCTATTGCTCAAAAAGTCTCCTTTTCCTGTTTCTTGCTCCCAAAAATATCAACATCCAAAATCATTTAGGAAGGTACCACTCCAGTGCCAGCTTCTGGGAGAGCAGCTATCTGAGGTTTACAGTGTTTTCCAGATGAAAAACCAATTTCCTGTCAGACACATTATCACCAGGAAAAACTACATTTGTCCTCTTTCACCTCTCTCAAATTATGTTTCTTGATTTTCTGGTCTTGCAGAAAACCTTCTTCAACTTGAGCGGAGTTTTGCCTCATTATGTGCTGAACTGAGACAAACATGAATTCTAGTATTTTAACTCTTGCTATGCACCTCTGGGTGATTATTTACACATTGGGATTGGTCAAGAATGTGTTGATAAGAATATAATTTTGTTAATAATTTAGGGTAAACCAAACCCCATAAAACAGAGGAGAATGTTGGTCAAGAACCCACTAAGATGTTCAGCTTGCCAAGAACTCTGCTATGTCTTCAGGAATTAAAATATTAATAAACTGCACATCAGTCTTCTCACTAGTTTAGCCAATAGTTGCTACCTGGCTTTTTAAATGACAGAAAATAATCCCAGAAGAAAAATTTAGCGGAAAATATGTTGATGCCATGTCCCCATTAGCTTGGGGACAACATTCTATGTACCATATGTTGTGGTTCAGGAGGGGAAGAAACTGGGGGAAAAAAGTTGAAATATATTGATAGAGAAATACTACAAGCCAGCTTCCTGGAGAAACATAGCAGAGACAAAATGTTTACGTAACTGCGAACAAGCACTAAGTGTCAAATGGATTTAAAATGCAAAGATATTAAGAACAGAAAAGGGGGGAAATGCTATTAAAAGAAGAAGAGTCATATTAAAAGCCAAAATAATCTTGGAAGCTGTATTTCATACGTATATACATGAAAGATAAGAATAAAAGAAAATATTTCAGCATTCTTGGATGTTAAAAAAAGTCAGCCAAATAAGGGCTTACGCAACTGATTAATAGCTAAAAAAACAAAGAATGATGATAACAGCAGTGGCCAGGAAACTAGGGCTAGAGTATGCCTCAGGAGAGAGACAGAGCCTCTTAATGCAAAGTAAATTTGGAGAAGATTGAGGTCAAACATGATTCTGGATAGGATTAAACAACAACATGGAATGAAAAACACTGGTAGTTTACAGCAGAAAGGGAGTCTCAAGAGTCAAAGATAAATATGAATTGAAATAACATGAAAGCACTCTAAGAAAACAAAGAGACAATAAATAAACTTCAATGATGATAAAGCAGACCCTTCATCAGTGGAAAAGAATTCCTTAAAATACTTTAGGAACTAAATGGCATATAAGAAAAAGGGTAGGGTACAACAGTTTGAGGGAAAGTAAAGGCCTGTCTTCAGGGCACCAGTATCAAAGCAGTTAAGTTTTGTCCAAGTACAGAATTCAATGAGGCGTTACCTGGAACTTGAACAGATGTAGGAAAATGTAAAGATCAAGTTTTGAAATCCAGGTGCCTCAAGCTAATCTACTAAAATCATGGGTAGATTTCAATAACATAAATGTGAATTTAGAAGCCTACATCAATTACAAAATCTTCAGGGAAGTGCATTCTATAAATCTTACATTGAACCAAACATCCTTAACACAAGAAACGTACACATTTATTTTTCTCAGCATGTTTCCCAGGTTACTAAATTAATACTAAAACCTACTTTACCTGTGTGTATATGTATATATAAGCCACTTACTGTTCTGCATAACACACAGGTGCAAAGCAAGTCCTCTGGACTATCTTTACACCTTTTAATAGTTATTCTATGGAAGCAATAAATTTAAATTATTGTCTTTCATTATTTTTAAGGTTATTTGAAGGAGATAAATGAAGAAAAAATTATACACCTTTTTCTATTAAAATGTAACACAATACAAAAAATGTAGGAAAGCCACAACAGATCTGCTTAACAAAATTCAGGTTTCTTATGACTTGATAATTAGAACATTTTTTCTTACCAGTCACTTGGAGAATATGAGTTTGATAGAGCTTATCATACCCATCAGCATAGCAGGTGTAATTTCCCATATGAGTTGTGGTAACCTTAGTGATGTACAAGGACCCATCATCTCCAAAATCCTACCAGGAAAGATTAAAAACAAGGTTATCATAATTAAACCCACATCTCTACAGCAATTATGCTCATCAGCTCAGCAACAAAGCTGTGATGCAAATATCAGACATCACACATCTCAAATATTAAACCAGCATATCTGACAGTAATCTGAAATTCAAATATTATACTTGTGAATGGTGGAGTTGTTCAATCTTGCTACATATATTGTGACTGTAAAAGAAAATACAACTTTTATTTTAACAACTAGATAAACTCAGCAGAAGCAATATGTTTACTTAGCTATGACAGTTATTTGCAGAAGAAAAGCTGTTGAGAATTGCACCCGACCAGAGAGAAAAACTAAATCTATACAAAAATTAACAAGTTAAATGACATCCTGTGGAAGTGTTGCCATCCTTTGCAATGAGCAGACATGACAAAAAAAAAAAAAATCCTCGTTTTTCTTCAATTCTTCTCATTAGATTCACTGATACATTACAGAAGAACTACTGCTGTAAAAACTGATTTCAGGATTCTGGGATTCCTGAAAGCAAATGTTTGTGATCAAGACCTAGGAAAAGAGGCTTTTTAGTACATTTTTGGTCCCATGCCAGCTCAGCAAAAGGTCTATTTTTTCCCCTTTCTTTTGCTGCTGATATAGTCCTGAAACTCTGTAGACCTTCAAATCTCTGGACCAGATCCAATTCTGGGATGGCTTCATCTTTCCTTATCTGCACCTGATCTCCAGGCTCTTCTTAGGTCACCCGTCATTCCTTATGTCTTTTTCTTTTTATTTGAGTTATGTCAAGAGCTCCTTGTTCATTAATACAGACTTCTTGCTGCTTTTGATTTATTGTTCATTGTGAAACCTGTTCTTGAGTATGGAGGAGGTCACCCTTGAAAATCAACCATCTCTCTTAGACCCCTTTTATTTTCAGCACGATCTCCTATGGAATTCTTCCAAGCACATCCTTGAATGGCTGAAGTCTCCTTTCCCGGCTGTCTCCTCTTAGGCTCCTTGACTCAGCCATCTCATGGTCACTGTAGCCAAGGTCGTCCTCACCTCCATATCCCCAACCAGTTCTTCCTTATTTTTTTATTCACAAACTTTGTAACCTTCTCTATAAAGTCCTCAAATCCATGAAGACTTTATCAAAAGCTTGCAAAACCAAAAACTTCAGGTACAATACCTCAGTCACTGTAAATTGCACAGTAAAAGAACTTTGATACAAAATATTACTATGTGCTGCCTTATTCTTACATTCTGTCCTTTGGATCTTAAAAATGAGAAATACTGGGCTACATTAACCTCTGGTTAATTATGACTATTCTTGCATTCTTCCATGATCTCACCTACAACTTTTCCAACTTATTGAGATTAATTTTTTTCAGTTCTCACTTTCCAGTTTTTATTCTTACTCAGAGAACATAAGAAAACTGAAATCTCTAAGAAATTCCTTTTAATTTCTTTTTATTCTTACTCAGAGAACACAAGAAAACTGAAATCTCTATGAAATTCCTTTTAATTTCTCAGTTTTCTTTCTTTAAATACACTTAAAATATTACTCAAAAAACACATGTCTCTCTGTATTTCTTCATCCAAAGATGTGTGGGCAATTAAATTTCACATTTCACAACTCTGTGCTTCCAATGGTTCTGCTAGCTGATCCTTGGGAGAACAAAACAACACACCTAAAAAATAAGCCTACCTGGCAATTCTATCAATAACTTGACTTCCTAAAGATAACTATAGGTTTCTATATTAGCACTTTGGTTACACAGAAAATATTTCTACCAAATCTTCAATATACCATTACATGTTACCACTGCAAAGATCAAAAAAAGCCACCCTCTTTAAGACTTCATTTTTAACTGATGATGCAAACCAACACAATTCCCCTTCAGAATAACCCACCCAACTAACTTCAAAAAACTTCCTTATTGGATATTTTGATCTTTACCTCTTTCTAAAATATATGAAGCAGAAGATCAATTTACTTTTTCCCCCTTACCAGCTGAACACATGTTTTCAAAGCGTTCTTCAACAGCATTATTAGTGGAAGATGAAAGGACAGCTATTCAAAAGAGCCACACTACAGGTACTTACATTTTATCTGGAAAATGGGTTTTGTTATTACCATTTGGAATTTTTTGCCTAATATCTGCCAAAGTTATTTATGGACAAAATAGGGCATAGGATGGAATGTAGAAAAATTCAGCTGCTACAATGCAGTCTGGAGACTAGTTTAATTTAACATTCCTTATGCTAAATTATTAGATATTGCTCTGAAGCATACCTACCTGCTTCAGCTCTTTAACTGATTCATTGTGGCATATGATATCTTTAGGTACCATCACTATTTTCTTAGTAAACTTGTGCCTGTGCATGGTTTCTCCCTTCTTTTCATAGAAACCACAGATGAAACACTCCTGTGGTTATTTTATATTAGTATTTCAATAGAATTCACACATGATGACTCTCAGAGAGTTAGAATTTTATGGACAGTATGTTTTGTTGGTAGTGGTGAGTTTTGTCTGGTCGTTTGATTTGGGTTTTTTTACAACTACAAAATAAATGTCCCCAGCTTATTGTTATACTGAGTTCAATGTTTGTTTTGTTAATTAAAGCAAACCACTCAATACAAAGTGAACTTAATGGTGTAAGCAGCATTTGAAAAGGGATGGTGAAGTACAGACCCAGCTACTTGACACTGCATGTTGACAAGTATTTAGTGTTTTATTGACTAACTCACAAGCTGAGTAATTTAAATAACCCTGTATCTATACTGACACACAAACATCTTTGAAACAGAGCCTTCAAAAATCAACAACAGCAAATACAGAAAAGGGGTGTTTTTTATATTTTGGAAAACATATTTGATGAGAGTAAAAAAAATTTGCTACAAGCTCAATTTTTGTTCTCCTACTGTTCACATAGAAATGGCAGGGTGCTTCTAAAATTACATTGAGAAACTAATTATTTTTGTCATACATGAAAAGATAGAATTGAACAATTATCTTAACAATGATTCCACTACAATTCTGTTCTCCTGAAGAACTTGGCATTTTACAAATCATGATATGTCTTACAAATAATGAGCAAAATAATAAAGAAAGACTTCAATTTGATAGTGAATCTTTGCTTTGCTCTCTTACTGCTTATAAAACAGAAACTAAAGGTGATTTTTTTATTTTGATTCAGCAATTATATCCTTGGGGTTTATAACCTGCTTTCATATGCTAATGCTTTGCATGTGAGAGAATTTATGACCATTTTCCAGCATTTCTTCGTTAACACCTCAAGAAAGACTGTTCCTAGCTTTGTCCCCACAGGAGAACATAAAATGAAACAGACTGCTTGAATTTGTTCATCATCATAGAAGCTAGGAGTATTTTTGCTTTGGTTTGTGCCATTTTGGTTTTTCTTTTTTTTTTCCAGCTTTTTTTTTTTTTTTTTGCCCATACATTGCTTTCCTAAATAGCTTTTTGGGTTTTTTTGCTTTGTATAAATATTTTTTTTTTAAATAAAGAAAAGTACATAGGCTATGTGACCTGAAGAAGTGAATTCTTACTTACATTATCCTCAAACAGAAAAAAAAAAAATTTATTGTGTTCTTAATAATGGAATTAGTGAACACCAAATATTATGAATTCATACTTTTTCATATTACCTTTGTTTCTATTTGCAGTTTTCACCAAATCCACAACAAAGGGAAAAAAAAATATTGTTTGGGCCCTTTTTTATTGATGGTTATTAATAGCAGTTAAATTATAATGATAACACACTCTGTGTGGGGGCATTTCCCTTATTTTTAACGGAAAATCTTGATTTTTTTTTAATGGGGAAAGGCAAAAAACCCCACATCATGTCTCTGAGTTGATCAGGTAAAAAACCTGAAGCTAAGAATTAAAATTTTGTATTGGTTTGCTAGGGGAAGGCTGTATCAATAACGGAAACCAGATATTTTCAGAACAACAGTTGTTTTCTTGTAAAACACAACCTGTATACATATTCCCTTTCATTTCCTGCACATCCTCCCAAGCTTTCTGCATTTTATTTCAGTCAACTCATGGAAGTACCAGTAATACTAATGTCATGTTCTTGCTGATATTTTACATATTTTTCAGTATCTCTAACTTCCTTTATTACAAGGACACAGAGAGTAGATATCCTTTTGAAGGTTGACTGAAAACATTTATAAAAATAATTATTTATGTACGGTTCATTTGCCAGACAAACTCAGCTCAGGCTTTTTGTGCTAATGTCAATGCTACAACTCCTATTTTCCAAGTAATCAGTTTCTCTGTTCACATTGGCAAAGCAATGCAACTCTGCACTTTACTACTGACTGTCACAAAGAAATTATATTCCACAAAGAACACTGAAAAAAACTGCATTTGGCAGAAATCCAAGATTTTTTTTAAAGTTTTCTTTCTAGATTAAGAGGGAAAATAAACCCTACATTTCATAAGCACAAATTTTGCATACCTTCTCTCAGTCTCAAATTTTACATCTACAAGAAGAACAAATCATTAATCTAGTGGAAGTCCACTGGTTGAAGAATCAGCCTGACAAAAAATTGCAAATCATGCCAAAGCTTAAAAAGGCAAGTGAACAGTCTAACATAAGCACTAGCACAGTATATGCAGTAGAAAGTGACAAAATCTTAAAAGAAACTTTGTTCTCAAGAATGCAAGACCAGACACCAGTTCGTGACTATTAATGCAGACTAGTTTTGGTCAAAGGAAATTAATCTTCCTAAGCTTCTTTTACAGTCATTGAAAAAGCTCAGGGTAGCAAAAGCCTTTTATGGGATCATTCAGTGGATCTGTCAGTGCTCACTGTTTTAGCTGCCACCCACCTCTCTCTGCTGACCATGAAAACAAACTTCCTAGCTCTAATTAGATATTCCAAGCATTTCATTGGTTCCTCTTTTTGTGACACTGGGGAGAACAGAAAGAAAAAAGCAAATAATGACTGAATTTTACAAAGGCTGTATCTCATTACCGCAAAATGGCTTTACTAGCCTTACTCTACTGATGACTGAATAAAGTGGTGAGCATTTGGTGAGTAATTCAGAACATCTAACTAAATCTCCCACGCTGAGAAAGTCTTCATGCCTACCTTCCTAAGCTTGTAATTATATTATAAATGCTCAATGCAGAGGTCACCCCCTATTCTTGCTTCTTAAAATAAGACTCTATAATGCATAAACCCAGGCCAGTAGTTGAATTGAGAAGGATTTGGCTGTATTCAGCAAATCTGAGGAAAAGATTATTTCCCTGACTATCAATGAGTACAATAACATTGTACCTGTTTAAATAATTAATTAGATATGTATGATTTTCCCTTTATTCTCTGAGATACAGTAAGGACTGCAAGTCAACTTCATGAGGAAATAGTAACAGCTAATAAATCGTAATATCCATTATTCTGCATAAAACATGCAATTGCTTTGTGCTTTTCAAAAAAATGTCAGTTGATTAAAAATTGGTTTTGCTATTTTGAAATCTAACAATTTTCCAACCTCTTAAGAACCTGAAGAGGGATGACACAGGAAAGTAACATAAAATGCCTCAGTGCTATACTACCAGTGAGAATAATGACTTCATTTGATATGTAGATGTGTAAAGAGAATTTGGAATTTTTTTCTTGTTTATGGCAGACACTAGACATAAGTGAGAGCTTTGCCAAAGTACTAGAGCTCTTGAGGCTAGCCATAAAACATCACTAACCTTTTACTTCCCCAAAAACTCCGTAATTTTACGTTATCTTGTGATGAATCGGCAATAAGGACTGCTAATTTATTTAGACATTCAAAATCTCCAACTGAGTAGATGCAGTATATTTTAAATGGAAAATTCAGCATGCTCTGATACAGCTGTCTTTTTTTATTGCTTCATGTTACATAGAGATCTTCAGAATGACTCATATACCATTTGACTTTTACTCCTTTTTAACAAACCAAATTGTTATATAATCAGATTTAATCAGATAAATCTATTTGACATTCATTCCTCACATATTTTTCAAGTTAAACTCATAACCAATGAAATGAATTTATAATAATTACCCAATTACCACAGTTTATTATCATTCCCCTAAACTGTTCCTTTTATTTTTAAATCAGATTTAATTGTAGATGCATTTATTATTACACTCCAAGCCAGTTCTGTAAAGAGAGACTAGCTTTGCACTATGCAGTTTACTTGGATCATATTCCAAAGTGTATCTAAGTGTTAGGAAGGCCCAGAGAAGCAGAAGTACTGATGTAATTTACTCTGTAAGGTGATTCAGTTTAGAGTTAGATTTGTGGAATGAGATTTTAGCAAGCACATCCCCATTTCTACTTTCATTTTTTAAAGACATTTTATTTGTAGAGAGAGTGCAAAGAAATCACGGAATATTCCTTAAATTTTTCTGATTCTAAAAATATCACACTATATAATTATACTGTGCTAAGAGTTAATCTGGTTTCAAATACTTATACTACAAACTATTTAGTTTTAAATTTATAGTTTATTGGAGTTTTTGATCTTCCTATTGCAAAAAAACACTGTATTTCAGTTTTAGTTGCATCAGTCCAAACCCCTTTTCTTACATTGAAAAAAATTCATATCTTTGGTTCCTGAACTGCACTCATCTTGAAACAAAAACTCATTTTATTTCATAGAAACAAATTTCTCCAGATGTTTCTTTACAAACTCAAGAGAATCTACCAAAAAAAAAAAAAAAGGGAAACAAACAACCCTTAAATTTTTGTATTACTCAAATTTTCATTCATTTATTATCTAATCCATCCCATGTATTTATGAAATATCCAGGAGTGAGACAGACAAGTAGGTAGAGTGTCTTCAAGATTTTTGCAATCCACAAAAGCCCAGTGGGATAAATTTTGGGTTTTCCCAAACTCCTTTATGTACATGGGATAAACCAATAAATAGACAAAAAAAAAAATTTCAAACAACTTTCAAATATCTTGCAGACAGAACAACCTAAACCAAAAAAGACAGAGATTTTTGAGAATCCCCTACTATGTGACAGCTGAATAGGATATACTGGGGTAAGTGGCAGGGAAGAAAAAGACAACCTAATACCTTTAAATGATTTAAAAATCAGAATTATTCACTTTGGCCCATTCTTACATACTAGGGGGAAAAAACCACATTATAACTCACATAGTTTTTCTAAAGCTGATCCCTAATTTTAATTGCAGCATTAATGTATGATCTAAAGACAACAGTAGAAAGAAAACAGGGCCAGTCACACATTACTTGGATTATTAATACAATCCCATTTACCTCAGTTTGCTATCCAGTATGTCATACAAGAAATAGGCACAAAGATGCTCAGAAAGATTCTGGATGTAATTCCTACACTAAGCTTTTTGTTTTTTTCAGCTGTACACCTGCTTACATACAACAAAGTGAATGACATCCATTCCTTGCCATCTTTTTCTCTTTTCTTATAAAAATCAAAATATTGGCAGCTTGAATGCCAGCACAGCAGCTTCACTTAAGGGTTTAGCCAAGATTGACACACCCAATAATTCTGAAATGCTCTTCTTTGAGCCTTTTAAAGAAACAAAAAATTCCAGGCACTTGAACTAAGCGCTCAGTGTGAAACTGGAGAACTACAAATAGATGATGAATTTACACTAATGAAATACTGAAAGCTGAGACAATTTACATTTAATACTAATCTTGGTTATCTAAGCTTTACACACACTGCCTTTGCTCAAACCACTAATGCAACAATCCATGTCCATCAGTCTAATTCTTTATCACAAGAAATCTTAACTGGCAAGATTGATTCCTGATATCAATGAAAGAAAAGACGCTTCAAGGTCATAGGCAGCAACCTTTTACTGTAAGCACAGAAACTTTCTCTGCAGGGAAAATTCTTTGGGTTTTGCTTTCTTTTTAGCCTCATTGTATCATCTGGTTCTGGTTCCTGGTCAGGCTAACTGTAAGACAGTGGAAGAACATCTTGGTATAAAACAAGAAAAATTAGGGTGTTCAAAAAGATTTAGTAAATAAAACTAAGATTTTTCAGCATGTAGTGGCACTGACAAACATATTTTCTACAGGTGTACCAAGCAGGACTTCAGTTCTTTTACTGATATAAAGCCAAGAGGTTGTGAGCCTACAGGTATCACAATGGTTGAACTAGCAAAATCTCATTACTTTCTATACATCATTATCAATAAGATATTTCTGTTTCTTCTTTCTGTTACATCTGGTCTGTGTTCCAGTTATAAAATGATGTTGGAAATTCCTCATTTCAAAAGGGATTGTGAATAGTCATAATAAATAATTTGGATGGTATTAACAAATAGATATTGCTGATATTTAGACACTTTGCTATTATTAAATGCTCATATTTGTTATACATAAAACATTTACCATATCCTGTTGCAGGTAAACTGTGTGATATTTAAAAGCAAAGTACCTAATAGAGGTACACGTGTTTCCCATGCATTACAATATTTCTAAAAAAAAAATTGGACACGAGTACTTTCAATTGCACAGTTAAAAAATAAGACCACAAACTCCAGTTAAATGAAACGCTTATATAAAAATTTATATGCAAATGACAGTATCACACTGAGTCATGACCACATTCCCATGCTGTCTTTAAATTAACAGGTTCCCTCTTCTGTGAGACATCCATTACCTCAATTTTACCACTCCTCTGCCAATCACAATAAGCACTGCAACAATAGCTAACTCTTTGCTAACACACTTCAAGTTTCTACAAGATGTACCAAAATAATTTTACTTCTTGGTGGACCATTATTTGTCTCCTGTAATTAATTTTTGTTTTTCTAATACTGTTTTCTGTAATGGGCCCAACAATTTTTTAGCAGTGCAAGTCCTTTACAAAACATGAAGCTGTATACACTATATTTTCTTTTTTCAGCCTTGTTCTTTGCTTTTGTTTTAAGAAATGAGACAGTGCTACTAATTAGAAAGATTCTATGCTACTGTCACCACATAAAACTCTATCACTGAAATACCATAATATATTTTCCTTATATACAGTACAGTCTTACTTTGGAAGACTAAAATGTACAAGAGCTCTTTTTCTCCAGCTAACCCTTAGTTTCAATTATATTTTACTCCAATTATAACTCTATCATTAGCTGTTGCCAACTAATCATAGAATCATGTCAGAAATTAAGTCTCTACTAATACAGAGGGGTGGGAGAAAAGGCAGCTTTTTCTTCCCTGCCTTCCTTTTGACATGTTAATTGTTCAATAATCATAGGTTAAACTTCAAAGTCTTTTTCATGAATGAATGTCTTGTCTGATGTTATAACTATGTATATCATGCTAAAAATGTGAAGGCAAAACAGGATTTCAGTCATCTTTCATTAACTACAGGTTACAATAACAGGAACTTCACAGAATTCACGGAATTTGCCAAATTGCTGCACAAAGTTTTAAGCATCTTGTAGACAAAAGTGGTATGGCATTGATATTTTACTGTGCCAGAGTATGGCAATTCATTTTATTTCTCATTAATACAAACAGGTCTGTAAAGACAGATTTTTGTCTAGAAGGAGCACATATTCTAGAAAGGAAGACATAGCCTCTTCCCACTTAAGTAACAGAACTATTTGAAATGAAATGCTTAAAAAAATGGACACACAAATCTGCTTTTAAACCAGACAAGATAACATACTTCAGGTGAGAGTGGTAAGACTATGTGATTTTATTAAGTACTCTGAAATTTATTTTCTATGTAAAAAAAAATATTTTTTCTCTTCAAGACTTAAGTATCTATATGCAAATGCTTATCATTTGAAAACATTACTATATTTCTCTTAGAAAGTTCTAGAAGAAAAAGGTTCATCAGCCAAAACCAAAACATACTTAGCAGGTGCTTTTGAGTAACTGTCAAAAAGCCAGTCAATTCTATCTCTCTTTAGCTATAAAAGTATAATAAAGAATGCAGATTCAATGATCCTCGGTAAACTCATCTGAATTCTCCTTACTCAAGGACAATTTTTTATACCAAACCAAATTAGATATTATTTAGAAGCACTGTTTCAAGTTCCTTACTTCTGGTTGTAGTTTTAAGCCAGGTGTATATGAAAAGAGAATCAGATGGACATCATTAATAGATCTGTTTCCTAAATTATACTGAATCAGGAAAACCTTTAGTTTATTTTATCTCTCCTTTTGAAGAGATTAATGAAAACACTCTGCCATGAACACGAAGGCTCTTGTATATACCCAAACAGAAGAAGTTCTGAATGAATCCTTTTGAAAAGGAAGCTCTGGATTATAAAGACAGTAATGTGAGAACAGTACAAAAATGAAAAAGAAAGGAAGGAAGAATACACACGAAGGCGATAAAATTAACAGGTGAAGGAGAAATCAGTCTGATTTGAAGCAGATCTAATTAAATTTAGATATGAATGGATACATGGTGTCAGGTATATGAGTAGATAGATCCCTGACCAGTTTGATTCAGAGAAATCTTAAATATTATAATTTGAAAATCATGGCAGATATATACTCTTCTGTTGTTAGCCAGTCAGAGTTCACAAACTGATCAGACTTGGTCTAGATAAACAATTTGCTTCATGTTCACTTTTGCAAGTAGCAGTACCAATTCTATTTCAGGTGGGTAAAAATTTTCTTCCTGAGTCAGCACTAAGTAAATGCCCTTGTACACTTCTGCAGTATTTAAAAAAAATATTATTTTTGAAAATATATACATGACAGTTGAGCCAAGTTCCCAATATCCTAATTTTTCCTCCTGGGCTGCTGGCGGTGGTGGGCCAGACAGGGTTTCTTTTTTTTTTTTCTTTTTTTTTTTTGCACTTAAGCAATTGTGTCTCTCTGTTCAATGAAACAGACTCCTGGATCAAAGCATTTTTATTGCTGGTGATATAGCCCTCCTATTTAATGTACTCTAGTAATGATTGGAAAGTCAGGACTGTGAGCCACAAGAGGCCATTATTAACAAAGCATCTTCCTCATGCTCTTAAGAAGGAGTGACCTTTACTGCTAGCTGCAGTGTAGTCACGTTGCTCTTTCAAGACTTCTTTTCTAAAATAATAACCTGAAAAGCTCAGTATTCTTTCTGTGTGCCATAAAACCTTTTCGCATAATTCTTCTGAAAGCTGTGAAAAGCATTAAGTCTATTTGGATAGCAAAACTACTGCAAAATGACCTGGTAAAGCTGGAGAAATAAATATGTAACTAGTAATAAAATTATTCTGAAATGATGCTGGTTTTCACCCAGTTGATAGATGTATACAGCAGAAGAAGTGAGAAGAGTATGTCTATAACCATACAAAAAAATTGAATTGCAATTTTCTGATGAACTAATCAGAAATTAATAGCACAAAATGAATTTGCTAGCAACACCAATATTGAATGCAGACATAACCTCCATCTTTATACAGCTATACAGAAAAGAACAGAGAAAACAATGAATTTGAATTGAAAGAAAAGCCTAAGGAAGAAAGATATTATGGGAGTCAAGAAAAGATGCTTAAAAAGTTTTAGAAGCCATCTTGTAACACAAAATATAAAACAGCTTTCCACTAATTTGGAAATACAGGGAAAATGGGCAAGAGGAAAAAGAAAAAAAAAGTATGATAAAAGTTCTGGTGCCTAAATTCAAGCCCCAAATGTAATTGTTAGACACCTGGATGTGCAGCTCTCCTGCACCACCTGGATTAGCTTTGGGATGTTCCTAACTGAGCATGCTAAGGTGCTCAGTTAGGATAGAACTCCCATCCATTTACCCAAATTCCATCTTTCATTATTCATTATCAGGGAAGAACACAGCAGAAAACAAGTTCTCCTGAAAAAAGACAGGAACTAATCAGTAATAGATGGGATTATTATACAGTGGGGAAAAAATACAGCTTTGGGACTTCCAATTTTTTTTATACCTTCTATAGTTATCACACAACACCGATGGGCATTGGGAAATATTACATGGCAGGTACATGCCCTCAAGTAATTGAGCCAAGTATCCGCTCCTAGAGCTGAACTTACAAGGCCAGCTAGTGTCAAAAATGGCTTTACAAAATTAGTTGGCATTAGATATGTTACTATTAAAGCAACAAGGAATATGTGGAATGTTAAATCTTACTGAAACTGAATGTTGCATTACCATTCTCAATGTAACCTCATCAATTGAAGAAGCCCAAGCCAAAATTAAAGAAATCACTGGTCAAATATCAGAGCTTTCCCAATCACTCCAAACCCAAAGCTAGCTTACTGGCTGATGTCCATATTCTAATCCTTGTTATTTGAGGGGTGGAGGCAATGGCTATAATGAAAATTGGGTTGATGATTGCAACTGGAGTTACATTTGTAATTGTTGGGATATCTATTGTACACTGCATAATTGCTTGTGTCATTCTCCTACTGTTTCTATATTTCCTCTGACTTTTCTACAAACACATCCCCGCCACGGGCAAACTGTGAGATGAAAAAAAGGTCCCAGGAAGACACTGTTTGAGCCACAGGGTGATGCAAGAGACTCAAAAAGAGACTTAAAGACCACAACTGCCTCAAACATTGTCAAGGCCACAGCAGCGTGAACTTGAGATAAGCGCAGAAGATGGAAATTTGCAACAGGAAGGTGCTTATTCCAGGCCAAGAGGAGCTCAGGTTTGGTTAACCAGCCCTGGTTAATGCGTCTGGACAAACATTCCTGCAATGGCAAACTGTGGGAGAGGAAACAGCTGCTTACACACATGCCACCCTCAGTTATGGGAACATCTGGGAACACCCATGGATACCCACAAATTGGCCTGTATAAAAGAAAAGTGGCACCTCCAGAAGACTCTGTGACCCCCTCTACCAAGAAGACCAGGGTGAAGAAGGACCAATGGGATGCCTCTAGATCCTCAGTGTGGTGATTATTTTCTTCTTGATGTCTTTCTCCTTCACTCCCCCCCCCGCTCTTTCCTATTTCTTTTTATCTCTGTACCTCACACTTACTGTTAAATAAAATCCATACTACTGATTTTGGCATGTGGTCTCATTTGTACCTTAATTCAGGCAGAGGCGTCTCTCAACAACTGGATCATAACAAGTGGAGTAGAAAAGAACAAAACAAAACTGGTATTCAACTCATGAAATACAAAAGAAAATGCAATAATGCATCCTACTTAAAAGAAAAACTGTGTAAGGACAGTTCAATATAGATAAAAAAGGACAGTTCAATATAGATAAAAATAGACACATGCTGACTTTGATGAGTCACTGTTAATCAAATCCAACCACCTCATCAGAAAAATCAGTAGAAAATATCTGAGAGATGTAGTATGTTTAAGAGGTGTCATAAACATAATGTACAAGGAAAACTCCTGTAACTAGGCTTTTAAAATGAACCTCAAATACAATCTTATATATATATTGTAGCTGAAACACACACAATACCACATAGAAGATCACACACTGAAATTGCTGCATTGCCATTTAGTAATTAAAGCTCAAAATAAACTGATCAGGATCCAGATTTTGTACTGAACAAGACTGCCAGCTTTTTGCCTATGGCACTGTATTTGTTCGTTGTTGGAATGTGAGTTACTGTCTTCCAAAAAGGATGAGGTTAGGAGCATCACCTCTGAAGAGAAGTAGGTTCTGGGGCTCCCTTCATATCATAGGACCACTGGTCTTTCCCTCAGACAAGCAATAAGATGGCCTGTGGCTGCAGGAAGGAGGAAAATCTCCTCAGGAATAAAACAAGAGCATGCAGAGCTTGCTGCAGCAAGCCAGAAAGTTACTGCATTGACTGCAAGCAGGGATTCCCTCTTTTAGAATATTTGAGAATAAAGAAATGTACATGAACTTTGAACATCTTTCTGTCAAGGTTTAGGAATGGTATTCCCTAATGCAATGTTCCTACTGAAACTTGCCAAACCATGTGGAGTTCAAAACCACCCCATTCCCATGTGGTAGGCTGGAGAGGACAATTGAAGGACAAGAGGGAAAGATCATGGGCTGAGGTGAGAACAATCTACTGGAAATAGCAATGAAATAAGACAACAAACAGTAACAGCAACAATACTAATGACAGATTCTACAAGAGGAAAAGAAGTGAACAATTCATATGTGATTGCTCACCTGCCTCCACAGAACCCCCAGAACACCTGACTGCTCCCTCTGCCATGCTACTCCATGTGGAAGGGAGCCCTTCCCCCATCCCCAAAAAAAGATGTGAGGTGGTAGACTACTGTCTGGGTCCTAGACTTTTTCTCCCCCTGGCTACTGCAAAAATTTAACCTGTCTAGCCAGAACCAGGACACCATTCAGTTTAGATTATTAATTTTCACTCTCTTTAAATTTAAGTCCTCTAGTTTATGTCCTAACTTTAAAAAAAAAAAAAAGTTTTTACTTTTAAGCATTGTTGCATGTGATTTGAGGAAAAGATTGAAGAATATTTTCCTGACATTTATGGTTCACCTGGGATTCTGTCAGAAGTACAAACACGCGCGTGCACACACACACACACACATTTTTCTCAAACATTCATATTTCTAACAGTGTATAAGAGTCATAACTGTGCTGTATTAAGAACAATTCAACAATGCATAAAGAGAAGCTTGTATGTAGGTCCTTACTGTCCCATGGGAGAAAACAATATGGAAAGGAATAATTCATGAGGTTCTCCTGAGATTTTTCTTAAGAATAATAAAAGGGGGGACACCGAATGAGAAGCTGGAAGAAAAAGGTCAGATGTCTGGAGTCCTCTCTAGGAAAGGTGCTTAATGTTTTGGAGAATCTGGAAACCTTTCTGTCATCAGTTTCTGATTAGAACTCTACAGAATGGAAGCTATTGTGCTCTTTAGAGAATGTTGGTTTTTATTGGTATTCTTCTTTACAGTCTTTTGGGTTTTCTTGGTGGGTGAAGGGCAAAGATGTCAAGAAGAAAATTCCAACTGCCACCAAAAAAAGGGTCAACTTTAGTGCGCAAATTAATTTTAACAAGATAAAAAAACCAGAATTTTTGAGAAAAACTTGTGTTTGAGAAAAACTTATGTAACCTATACATAACTTCAAAAACCTCAAAATTGAAATATTAGCTGCTTTCCATTAAGGCAGCCTAAAGAGAGATATTATGAGCTTTTACCAAAAGGAAAAAGTTGAACTGCACGATTTTGAAAAGTTACTGCTAAACTTTGCATGCAAACAAACAATCCCAGTAGATCTTCAATAAATGTAAGAAAAAGGGCCAAGATCTTATAAGAAAAGTAAGGTTGCTCACATGTATAGGAAAGAACCTGAAGGCAAAGCTGGAACAAAGTATCAGAAAAATAATAAAGTACATTAAGTTACAAAAACTTAAAACAGTGAATGAATTAACACTAAAAAAGTAATATGTATTGCATTTGGGAAATACATCTGCTATTTTTCATACATGGGAATTCTTATCTCTAATGAATAGTAGGTTAGATAAAAACAAGAGGAAAGTGGAAAGGCAAATATTAAATTTAAGACGCAAGATAACAGCAAGGAAAAAAAATCCTTTCTATATGTGTACTGAAATGTTATCAAAATGCCCTGTGATATCAGTTCTGTAGTGAGTCACAGCACAATTATATTACAATTTAAGCAAAATTTGCAGAGGCATATAATTTTTCATAATTTCACTCAGATGGGTGCTAATTATCCCTGCCTCCCATCAGTTTCAGTAAGAGAAGGATTAGAAGCAAGATGCAGTACTTCCACAGAAAGTAGTTATAAGTACCATAAGAAGAGCTGAAGAGAACTAAGGACTTTTAAAATTATCAACTGGATATTATCAGTAATGTTATTAACACACACTTCATTGAACATTTTTAAATATACTATTTAAATACGAATTTCTATCATCATCCTTTGAAAGTCAATCAGTATTTTTTAATATTTCTTTAAAATGCCTTGAATATACAAGACATTAGACATTACCAAGACTCGTTTTTAGCCACTCCACAGTTGACAGCTTTAGAGATATATTTTGTACACTTTCAGTAGAGGAGTGGAATATTAAAAAAAATATATATAAATTGAACTATCAATTTCAGTTTAGACCTGGATTCCTTTCCTCCTTGTTGCATTTTTCCATTTGACAAAATACTAGGACATTATATTATTCTGAGTTTGTCCCTCCTCAAAGCAAATAGCTAAACCATATTGAGAACTAGATAGTGCAAAAACTGAATTTCTAAGTATGAGCATTTTCTATCATTTACAAAATCACATTGTCACTCCTGCTTAGTTTGGTTTCCTATATATGTGCTGAATTCCAGGTATTTTGATCTTTGATCCATTTTACTGAAGAAAACCCTAAATGCTAACTATCTATCTTCCCAGGTCAGTGTTTGCCTTGTCATTTTCAGAAAATGTACTCCTCTTTACAAAACATTATTAGTCTTGAGATGCTCAGGTGAGGTTCTTGTGTAACTGAGTAAATTAAGAATTCCCAGACTTAGGCAAACATCATTATGGTTTATAGTATATCTATAGTAAAACTTAGAGTACACTGCTTCTGGGGACATATTATACAAGGAGTAGAGAATAAAGAGAGATAGAGAGATCAAATCTGTGAAAACAGTGAAAAGTAAAGAAGAAAAAAGAAGGTCTGGGGATGAGTCCAACTCAATGTCTTTCTTTTGTTGTTTCTTCTTTTAATCCAGACTCCATTAATTCTTTCTTCCTCCCTATTTTATCTGGAAAGAGGGATTAATATCCCACATATACATATATCTGAGTTCTATTAATTTTAGTGCCTCACTCTGTGGATATTGAATCTGACCATCTTTCTGTATTTGAATTGTAGCTAAACTGTTAATTTTAAGGGACTAAACTATAACATAATTTTAGCTTATTAACAATGAGGTTCCTGTGGATTCCCTTCTCAGACTTGTCCAGGTCCCCCTGGGTAGCATCCCATCTTTCAGATGTGTCAAATGCACCACTCAGTTTCATGTCATCTGCAAACTTGTCGAGGGTGCCCTCAATCCCACTGTCTGTGGGATCAAAATGCCCTGTGATATCAGGGCATTTTATAGAGATTGATAGAGATGTTGAAGAGCACTAGGCCACAGACAGAGGGACACCTCTTG
Source organism: Fringilla coelebs (assembly GCF_963513975.1). Lineage (NCBI taxonomy): Eukaryota > Metazoa > Chordata > Aves > Passeriformes > Fringillidae > Fringilla > Fringilla coelebs. Next base: position 40,236,478 of record NC_140032.1, on the reverse strand, counting down.
TCACTGGTCAACACAGAGCTGTTGACCACAACCTCTGGCTCCATCCATCCATCCATCCATCCATCCATCCATCCATCCATCCATCCATCCATCCATCCATCCATCCATCCATCCAGATGCTGCATGGAATCCTATTGAAGGCCTTGCAGAAGTCTAGATAGGTGACATCTGTTGGCCCTGCATTGCCAACCATTGCCACCACTGGATCATAAAAAGTCACCAGACTGGTCAAGCAATTGGTCAAGCCCTTCAAGATAAACCTGCTCCCATGTAGATGTTTTGGATATCTGCTTCACCAAGGAGTACCTTCTGCTCTTCCATCTTTAGACTTACCTCTGCTGTTTCTTGCTCTTTTTTGTTCTCTAATCTCTCTCTCTCTCCTTGTTTTTTATGCCCTTTTTTGAATGTTCTTTTGGAGGTGCCCTGGGTGTGCCCTGCCGATGGTCCCTTGGGAATGGCTGCGTACAGCATGTGACATCCCGTCCTTTTCCCTGAGAGGCCACACCTGTGGCCCCTGCTGCCAATTCCTGGGCACCTGTACCCAGCACAAGAACTTTCTCTGCTTGGTTTTTCTTTTGTTTTGGTTTTTCTTTGGCTTTTTTCATACTCAAAAATGTATATTTCCAGCTTAGAAATCACTTGCTCTTTTCATGTCTGCAAAAAAGCCAACAGAAACTTTCAGTCTTAAGCTGAGCTGTTAGCTTCATCATTTCAATTCATCATTTCCCTTTTATTTCTGTGTGTACAGATGCATCTTTCTTTTTCTATCAACAGCTCATGCCAGATATTACACTTAGAATCGATTAGTAAGAACCCCAAATAATGGTTTTGCACATAACAAACATTGCAGACAGGATCTTGTGGACGTGGGCAAGACACATTTCAATGTAAGTCATGTGATTAATATCAAACTAACAAAAGCAATTATTATTTAACAGAGAACTTTTCAGATTATGTTGGGTTTATCCTAAGCCTCTCAAGGGACTTGAAACCATCACCCAAGCAAGATGAGCTTTTGAGCTTTGAAATTGTCCATTATTTTACAAACCACCACACTGAGGAAGCTCAGTTTACCATCAGAACTAACAAAACCAGACATAAAAGAGAGATGATGTGTGGGAACAATTTTCACCTTAAAAATAAAACCTTCATAAAAAAAAGAAATAAAAATAGACAAACCAGATATTTCATTGTAGCAGTTTTCCACACACATAACAGTTCAGGTGATTTCAGACTCACTTGGGCTAGGTAGACGGCACAACTCCCAAAGTAACAATTTGTCCACATTTTGAACTTTGCTAATACAAAATGGCCAAAACAAAGAAAGCATACCCTGAAGCATACAAAATACGGATGAAAGCCCATTTTTAGTCTTGCATGAGGACATAATTCTAATACTAGCTTTCTAATTTCCTCTGTGTTTTTAGGTCATGGCAATGTTAGGTGAAAACACTTGCCCTTCCAGAAAAAAAAAGATTTACGAATTATACAAATATTCTGTTCTTCATTCTTTGAGAGGTACCATACACACTGCTGAATATTTGGAGGAATGGGCAAAACAACAAATTTTATTATGAAATACTTATTTGGGGAAAAAATAGATTTCTATTGAACTATTCTAAAGAAAACTATTATTATGATCTGTTTGTACACGAAAATGTTCGTGTCACAGATTTCTCTTTTCTTCTAAAAATGTGAAGACTGTACAGTCCTGAATGCATAATGCTGACTGTATTTTGGGCTCCAATTTAGTCCTCATGTTCTTTTATTGCTATATTTATTTCTTAAATGATTGCTCTGTGAAACATATTTTCTCTATATTTAACAGGGCTTCAAATCCACAGCAAATAAAAACAGGCAGAGTTTGTCGCATATCATTTCCATTTCTTTCCTTTGTAACCTCAGGAGTATGTAGCTTGTTAAGCATCACTTTTCTATTATTTATGAGAGATTTTGGTAAAAAGCTGTTAAATAGAACTTTCTGTTACTTACACTGATATCTTCCAAATCTAAGCTGTTCAGAATGACATTGTTCCTCTTCCAGATGATGGGAGGTCTCAGGGTTCCCTGGATAGCACAACTTAGGACAGCACTCTGTCCCACTGTTGCTGCAGTGGTGCTTATTTTTTGATCTTCAGGCAGATTCAGCTGAACTACATCTGCAAAAAAATGTATTGTTTGTAGGATCAATGAGCAGGCAGTTTCATGAGCCTAATTAGCATGAACTTTTTGTATACTGGTAATTTAAGAACTCTAACTGGAACAGAAGTAAAAAGAGCTTCCAAAAACCCCAGTAAGTTCAGCGTATTTCATATAAAGGTCAGCGTGACATTTCAATTAAATTGACTGACAAGTATCAGCCTGTAAGAAGCAGCATTTAACATGAAAGTGAATTCCAGAGGTAGGACTGGATTACACATGACTGCGTATCCAAAGTCAGAGACTGGAAGTTATCTGACAGTTAAGGCAGGCACAGTGGACTAGTCAGAACATTTATTCTGTATTTTCAGGCTAACTAGCTATTCCTCATTAGTCAATGTTTAAAAAAATCTTTAAAAAATTTAGACATATGTGATAGGAGCCCAGACCTTGAAACTTTCCCTGTTCATCTATTTACTAAGTAGCTCCAATTTTAACAGAAGGCCATTTCACTTCTATGTCCCAGAACTCATTTGGACCCTTGCATAAAAAGGAGTGATACACATCAAACTGATGAAACTCTGCATACTCTTCCATCTTGTGTAATTGCCTTAAGTTACAGGCTGATCAGCTGAGAGTTAGCTTTTCACCTGAGGTGAACCTGACTAAACATAACTTACTAAAATTCTATATTTGTGAGGATTTTGTCATATTAGACAAAAGAACTACACAGAAACTGAAGATCATTCAAATAAACTTTTTCCACTTAGCTGCTAAAACACGAAAAATCTGGTTATTATCTTTCATTCTTCAAGTAAACGACAAAAGGCACCATAGGTCTATTCTCTTTTAAAGATGGAAATACTTTCATATAAGAGACATTAACACCTGCATTATAGGAAAGAAGGAACTTGTAAGGAAGCTAAGATCTTCTATAGGTTCATTTCAGCCTCATGCAACCAATACTTTATAATTAACACTTGCCCCTGCCCTCCTTCCAAGCCCCTCTACAAGTGCAAGCATTAGAACACATGATAGTAAGCATAGCTGTTCAATAATTAAATTCTTTAAAAATGTGATCAAAAATAATAATTTTATACTAGTTATAAAGAGAGGCCCCCTGATTCTTTCCTCTTTTAGAAGGAATGTGCTCTATGACTCAAAACATGAGTGATAGTGCCCACCAGACATGCCCAAATGAGGCTGACCTTTCTTAACTAGATGCATTACCTGACACAATGCCTTACACTAAGGAAAATGAAACGTACCAATTAAATTAAATTGATTCTTCCACTGTTTACTGTACTTTTTAAAATACACTGCATCCTCAGAAGTACTTCATGTGCAATGTTACAAGAGATGGCTCTTCAGTGACACTGTCTTTCAGATAGTGAGACATAGCTGCATGGCTACTGAATGATTCAGAACTTCTGGTAGCCAGCTCATAGTACACATATTTTGCTTCTTGACTCAGCTCACTATGCAAAGATCTCAAAAGTGAAGTAAGTGTTCTGATATTTCATTTACAAATTTATATTATCTCTATATTTCAAATTCACTATTCAATTTAAGAAAGGCATGAAGGAGGGATCATGAAATCAGCTGGTGTTATAGGGCCATCTATGAAAACTGCTAACCTTCACACGATGAACTGACACAGGCAATTTACATTCTACATCATTTTAAAGTCTTTTTTTCAACCAACTTCAGTATTACTATGGATTCCTACATAAATGAGGCCAGTCATTGTTACAGATGTTTATAATTTTTAATTAGGGGATGACACTAGAAAAGAGAGCATCTGTCAAATATAAAGCTTAACATTTTCTGCATAAGCAAAGATGATTTTCTGAAATCAAAACTGAGAGGCTATTGTTTTACTGACACCAAAAGTTCAAATGTTTTTTTTTAAACTGTCTTGGTTTTAACAATAATGATAGCCTTGTTATAAACAATAATTAAGATAATGATGATAATAACAACAACAACAACAAAAAAATAACATAGGATGACAACACTATTTTTCCCAAAGAAACTCCCAAAGAATTTCTAAAAAAATTCTCAGTCTTCAATATAATATATTGTTACATTATTTGCAATTTTTTATACCATGACAATAGTAACAAAAGGGCCAAATGCAGAATTTAAAGAAATGAAGAAACAGTTGTACTACCTGGAACTATTCAATGCACTGATATTACCTATTTTTTAAAAGTTATGAAAAAAACACTATTTTAATAAACGCGTTAGAATCACTGCTTTCCTTTAAAATAGTGAACATTTATGTAAAAGCCTTCATAAAACTATACAATGATGTATATTATTATTTAATAGGAAAAAGGCATATAAGTTACATTATAGCTTTTCTTATTTTCTCGAGAGAAAACTATTGCACATATTTTCTTCTTATTGGGGGAGAAAAAAATAGTTACCACCCAACCCAAAAAGCCCCAAGCTTAGGGGGCAGCACCTGCTGCAGAATTTTTGGCAGGTAAGTCCCTGAAAATTGCTGTCCATTAACTTACCACAACCACAGTGAAAGAGGCAAACACTGCTTGGGGTGGAAGGGGTGTGGTGTGTGCAAAAAGCTGCCAGGTGCACAGGACAGCACTTGTCTCAGAGTTCAGGCACTGTGACAGTCCTTTGGAAGTATAAAACATTGGCCCAGGATTTAAATGATGCATTTACCATCTCCTCTTTTCCCCTTGAAAGAAATATATATGGTTCTGAGAGCAAATATTTTTTGCACAGGTACTGAAGCTGTGTCATTAAGAGATATTCCTGACTAGGATGACTTCTAGCTTTCCCTCCATGTTGCCTTTGTAGATCAATAATAGCTGTTTGAAGTTCAGTCACACACGTTTTGCTTATTTAACATTCAATGAAAAAGCAGAGCAAAGGTTTAGAAAAATTGGAAGCGAAATTAACTCTGTTTACTGACACCATCACCACACAAAAAAGTAAATATGGGCACTGTTGGTTACAGAGCAGTAATATTATAAGTAGCCAGTAGAGACTACGTTTTATAGCTTGCTATTTTTAGAAACATGGATCCTCTGCTATGGTGTACCGTATTAATGAGTTTGTTTGTAGCTCCTCCAGATGCAATATCAATCTGACACGCATCCCTGGTTCTTAATTATACAAGTTACTGCATACACTCTTTCAGATAAAGGGGGGAAATGCAAACAAAAAACCCAAACCAAAACAACCAAAACACTTAAACAAAAGCTAGAAGTATAGTTAGGAGACAAAAATAACAGACAACTGCCTAAAAATATTTGGCTGGAAATAAAATAAAGCTGTCATAAAATAGGACAAAAGAAGTGAAAGAAGAATAAATATTAACTATTGGGAAGACATTTTAGAAATTTAACACTGATCCGGGAAAAGGAAAACTTACTGAAAAGGTTCAAAAATATAAAAGATTTTAAACAACAAAGGAAACACAAAACCAGCCAACTAAACAACCAACCCAAACAAGTAAACCAAATCAAAACTAGTAATTTAAATATGAGACATTCCTGCACTGGTTGAGAGACGGTTGAAAGGGTTTGGTAAGTTCCCTGGCTGCTGAAGTCATTCTGCCAACTCCCCATCCCTTCATCCTGCTTTATGGTCCTGAGCCAAGTTCTTCTGGCTCCTCCCACCTTGTTTTTGTTACTCAAGTTATCACTGTATTTGATTCAGCTTGAATTTATCCTTTAAAACACAAGAAAGAAAACTTTACACAATATTTGTTCAATGAAGTGGAACTTATCAACAAATCCATATCTTTTCCTGAAAGCCTTCTGTCAATATGTCTGTACAACGAAATTGCCATTTTCACACAGATCTCAGCTGGTTCCTCACAGTTGCCCTGTAAATGACAGGTCCACACAACTTTCTTCTACTCTGCTCTTTCCAGTAAATTGCTTCTCAGCTTCAAGTATAATTTCTTACTCTTAACTAAGTATAGGAACTTGTACGTTGCAGCATTAATTTTCATATCACTTTTACTGTGCCAGGCTTTAAGGTTATCCAATGCCAATCTTTAAAAAAGTTTGCTTCCCTGATGGTCTTTGGAGAGCTTTAATAATAATTCCTTCTCAAACTGGTATTTTCCTGTTTCATTGAACCCATATCATCTCCCCTTCATCCAAGTCCTCATTCATTTTACCACTACTAACTCCCACAATTTTATCTGACTAAACAGAATCTAATATGCAAACATCCCAAGTGCTTTACTGAAAATTATGAAAGCACCTTTTTTTCCCCATTGCTTCTCTTTATCTATAATCTATGCTATAAAATTACTTTTGTCTGTCCTTCGGTTAAAATTATATAAAATTGTAAATAGTTTGTCTATTAGAACTTTCTAAGTATTTTCTAATTTAAATATATTTGTGATATCTTTCAAAAATATATTCAGAACTTACTGAAAGCAAATGCAAAATGACATCACTTCAACTGAATCAAGAAATACTGCAAATGATGATCAGTTAGATTAGCATGTCAGTGCTTGAATTTTCTCAGTTCAACCAAAATGTAGTCATTAAACTGAAAAAGGGGGGAAAAAGGAATTTTCAAAGCTGACATGTTGCAAAAATATTCCAACACCAATACAGATAAACAAAAAATGGAACCTTATTTTAAGCATTGATGTTTTCAAGAGTCATACATCTTGGGTTGTCATTCTCAGTATGAGTTAAGTTTTAGCAATATTCTTGTAAGTTAACAGAGAAAATTATATCATTGCACTTTTAAAACAGAGTGGGGCAGTAGGGCTCTGTCAGGAAAAAAAAAAGATAGTGATGGCTGTACAGTGCTTTCACCAACAATTCTCTTTTCTTAATTCTGAGTACATTGGGTCAATGTGCATAACATGGAACATGTTAGTTTTAATGGAAAATTTGATGGCCTTAAATGGAAAATTTAGTACTTTTAGGGAAAGAGTTGTTATACTTGGATTTGAGTTTTCTGAAGAAGTTAAAGAATAAATAGCAAAAGCAGGGCTATTTCACTTCTTTCACTATACGTGAAAAAATAAAATCTCCAACACCTTTGATAGCCCAAATGGCCTGTAGGGAACTGTACATAATCATAAAAGCCATTTGTGGTCTTAGAATACCAAGTCAGGCTACTAGGAAGAGAAACACTTAAGTATATGAAATTTATTGAGGCTAAATAGTTCCTTTTTGTCTCTTAGGATGAGTAAAGAAAAACCACAACATCACTCTGAAAAAAAGGTTATAAAAGCTAAAAAGTAGGAGGAGATGATACATTTGTAGTTTCTGTATCACTTTATTATGCTGTTAAAGGGAGGAAGGGTGGAAGTTCTTACTCAACTGTAGATTGCCTTGGTTAATTTAATACTATTAACAAATGTGCAATTCAAACCTTCTCATTTGCTTCCATAAGTTCTGTGTACTTATTCAAAGCAGCCACAAAACTCTTCCAAGTCTAAACTAATGAACATTATACCAAGTGGTACCCACTATTTAAAATTAAGACCACATCAAGCCTGTATTTATTTTGTTTGCCTATTTCAAAACTAATTTAAAATAAAACAACTTTTAAAAGCACGAAAAAAGCCTTTTGTCTATGAACTACAGTAAGCTCTGTACTTAATGTATAACATTACTTAGTAGCTTGAATTAGGTGAAATGCAGCTAGTTAATGTGCCTTTTACTCTTCTGGCATTGATCCCACTTTCCTTAAAATGATGTAACAAAAGCTTTTTCATCAGTGTCATTTTGCTGTTCTTTTACAGCAATTTTAAAATCAGCACACATCACCATTAGCATGACTAATTTTGTCATTATCTACTGTATATTCTGCTTTGAACTTGCTGTAAACATATTATTCACATATTTAGTAGAATGTTTCAGTATGAAAAGTAACAGAACATGGTTCATGAGTGCCTGTTCTCTAAGATCTTATGCTAGCTAGTAAGTCTTTCTGTTCCCAAAATCTATTTAAAAGCATATACACAAACATGCCAAAAAAAAAAAAAACCTAATAGCGAAACAACAACAACAAAAAAAAACTAAAAACAAACAAATGGAAAAGCATAAATAACTTTTTCATGACTCCTTAATGTTTTAGCTGCAGAGCTTGGATTGAAATTCAGGGTACTGTTGTTACAAAAAGCTGAAAGCTCTTAATGTTATAATTATCACTTATTTGTCTTTTTTTGTCACTAACAAGAGACTTGAAAAACATTTTTTTGTTGAAAATATAATATTGTAATAGCTCCTTCTTTTAGGAAGTCCTGTAGAAACCAATTCCATGAAAAAAAAAAATATCAGAAAACAGGAAAGACAATAATTTCTGCATTTATTTATAGTACTAGCCAATGAAATTAATAGACAGGGATTGGTATGGCATCCTAGGAAACATTTACTTTATGGGAGAAATTAAAGCTTCTCTGAAAGACAAATGTGAAGCACAAGGTTTCTGTTTCCTCTCACAATAAGACAGTCAAATATCTAGAAACATTGAGTGCTTCCTGCTTTAAAAGCATAAAGGATAAAGTAGAATATATCAGCCGACCTCTTGCTTCAGTGAATTTAGCATCAAACTCTTTTCTTACTGAAACAGCTTTCCTCTTCAATTTTTTAGGACCAAAAATGACTAGAGAAGCAAATATCTTTAAATATTTTTTTAAAAAATAGATTGAAATAAATAAAATTGCTAAATAAATTATAGATTATTATATTTATGAGAAGTTTATGGATGTGTGCACTTAGTGCTTACCATTGAAGCAAAGTCTGTTATTTAATGGTTCTTTGAAGAAGAAGAATGACTGTAGACTGTGACTCTAAGAAGTAGCTGAAAGACTTTTGGATTAATGGGCTGCAAGTTCATTTGTCAAGAGAGAAACAGTGAAGTGATGACAAGCAGTTTTATCAACTCTGTCCCCTCCAGCAGAGCAAAATTCAAATCAATGATTAGGAATTCTTTGCAAAGCAACTAAGAGCAAACAAACCCCAAAATAATCTTGCTCCATCATTTGTAGGCATGAATACCATGTGCAGCTCTGTGTCCTCTGCAGGTAGGAGGTAAAAGCTCAGAGAAAAGATAAGAGTGATCAAGGCATGGAGCAGTTTAAATAAATATTTTTTAAAATCAGAAAGGCTTGAATTTTTATTTAAAAGAAAATAATGATGCAGAGAGCTTTGACAGAATTCAGCAAAATCATGGATGTCATGGAAATGCTGGAAAAGCATTTCCATGACAGCACAATGGCTTATTGTTTCTTATAACACTGGAAAGTCATCAAAATAACTGAGAGGCCAGGCTCAAAATGAAGGACAGTAGTATATCTGAAAAAAAAAAATCTTTTCCAAAGGTGGTTATAGATTCCAGAGGATTACATGTGCTGATCACAGAAACACTTGGGAGAAATGATAATGGTATTATTTTTACACTTCTCTAAACATAAACTCAAGTTCATGGTTGAAACAAAGCATTGACCTGGCTGGACCTAGGACCAGTACAATTGTTTTTATAGTTTTAAGGCACATTTCTTAATTCTACATGGAAATCACACAGGAAATGGGATTTCTAAGTTTCCTTTACAGAAAGAAAGCTTTAACTGTTAGTTCATTTCGTAAATTAAGTGAACATAATTTGAGGCAATTTAACATTTTTAATGAAACAAGTAAAGCAACTGCAATGCAGTTGAATTAATAATCAGTGTGTGTTATCTCTTGAAAATAATTTTACCCTCCTGATAATTTTAATTGATTTTAATAGTATTTCCTCTGAATATCTTTGTTCACACATTATGCATTTTAACTTTAAAAAAAATATTAATAATGGCAATCCTTATTAAAATCAGCAATTATCACCTTTTGTGAATTTCAAATTCATAAACTGATTAAGCTAAAACAAAAATTCTGAGCTCATTATACGTGTGTTTTACATTTAATTCTTACTTTAAGTGATTTAATTTTTGCCCATTAACTCAAACTCCTCCTCAAGACCCTGTGTTTTGCACAAATGTGCACAAAATTCATATGTATTAGTTCCTGCCTTATATTCTTTATCTGTATTACAGGAATACTGAGCATGTTTTGAAAAGTACCACTACAGCAATTGTTGAGGATTTACAACAATGTGGATAAAGGGTCTCCCCTACAGACTATGTTGTTTTGAGAACCCTGTGAAGTTGAATTCAATTGTTATGAGAACTTTGGAAGCCTAAGGGAAAAACCAGGCCAAGAAAGTCAACTGCTGATCTGTACAGCTTCAATGTCTTCCATTGCAAGGGAAATCAGCAATCTATCCCCATAATACTGAGAGCCTGCTTCTCACAGGCCATTTATTAAGCATAAGCAAAACAACCCAAACTTTGCATATCCTGATTGACAGACTAGTTCTTTCTCCTCATGAAGAAGAATGGAATTCCAGCTTTTATGCATTTCAGTCTCTTGAAGAGACAGTAAACGAAGTGGCAAATATTAAGTCTCTCTCCCTCCTGTCTCTACTATCATCTCACTGGACTGAAACTGCCTGCCCAACCTTAACATATCCTCTCAGTATGCTCTGTAACTGATTTCATGCACCATTCAGCGAATCCTAAGGGAAATTTCAAAGCTATTGTGACGGGTTAAAATTCGATTTGATGTGTGTTACTGGAACTGCTGATCTGAAAGTAGTCAGATGTGGTATCCTAGGTTTATGTGTATATAAACTTGCAGCTTTTATAGATGCAATATTCCAACTTAGACAACAATATATTTCTTGCCTATAAAGTTGCTGCAAAAGTTAATTATAAATTATGTTTAGAAAAGAATCTCTGAGTAAATGAAGTAATAATTTTCAGTTAACCTATTCCCATTTTCAGACTTAGACCCAATTTTAAAGGCTACACTTTAGATATAGTTAAAATACTTGTACATAAAAATATTTACAAAATAACAGAAACCACAGCAGTCCAGAAAATATGATAAATTCTCTCAAATAAAATGGTACATTACTGTTTAAGAAAATATGCCAAAATACAAATTCCAATCATACCTGTCCTGATATGCGATATCACATCGACAGTGATGATCATATCTCTAGACACACATGAATAATGGCTGTGTATCCACAGCATTTCAAGGTTTTCTAACACATTTTCTTAAACACAGTTGTTTGTGCAGCAATAGCTACTTTTAAAAAAATTTATTTAAAAAAAGGCATTTGTTTAAAATTTTAAGATAAGGGGAGTGCATATGCTAAAATTGACCTGTGCAAAAGTAAAGCAGAAACAAAAATTTAGTGGATCATAGAGCAGTATTAGCATGTGTACTTCAAATGAGATATATTAGAATTTAAAAACCTCATGGACTTGCAACAAATTTTCTCATTTAGTGTTCAACACTTTACACTTATATCGCTTGTAAATTCAACAAAGAATTTGTCTTTGTTCAGAATATGGAGAATGATTCTCCACAACAACACTGACATTGTCACTAAAAAATACTGCCTGTGTTTGACTTTCAGATATTTTCTTTTAAAATAGAAAAATAATTCATGCTATGCTAGTGTATTTTTAATAACAACCATTGCAGAATTGGACTGTGTCAGTTTAAAAAAATAATAACAGCAGAAAGCATTTCAGGTATTGATGTAACATGGATAGGATGTTAAATTTAGTCTCAGCACTTTTTGGGGCATCTCAATGCTTAATTTTCTGAAGTTAGTATTTTTAGGTGCACAAAGCTGAACTTCAAATCTTCCAAAATTGCTGTGTTGAGTCTTTGCAATGGTGATGAGAAAGGTATTTAAGATGTTCAAAAGAGGGGAAAAAATGCAGAAGAGAGTGAGAAAGGTATATAAAAAAGATACTAATTGAAAAAATTCTGAAAGCTACTTGGGTTGAATAAAAATTTCCATTTCATTACTAACATGACATATCCTTTTTCTTTTTGAGAAGGAGAAATGCTCATTTTTGCCAAATGTAATGCACCATTTCCAAAACACCTCTGGAGTTTTGCTGATAACATCACATCAACACTAACTTGTGCACATGACCAAGTTTCTGAAAAGCTTCAATTTGATACTTCTGTGCATGCTGTCAGTTTCTGTGCATTTCACCAACTCCTCTGGGACATATTTCTGTGCACTAGAAAATGTCTTCACCAAAAATGTGTATTTTAAAACACATTTTAACAATTTTTCTTCTGGATTTGCTGACTACTATTGTGACTAATCAGATGGAAAAAAGTAAAAAAAAAAATGACAACTTTCTACAGTCACTGTAAATGCATTCATTAACTTTAAACCCTAAGCCAGGTGTGCCATTGATCTTGCATGATAGGCAGATATGTGATTGCACAGATATCACTGTCTTGAAATTATGATTATATTTAGCTAGTAAGGGAAAAAAATGTCCAGGAAAAGGTCTTTATTCTCCTTATTTTCTTACTTATGTTCCTTCAGTTAAGTATCAGTGTGGTTTAGTTTGTTTCAAAAAAATTATTCATACCATTGCATTTATTCATTTGAGTTTTGGATAATTTATAAATTTAGTATCTTATGTTTCAGTTTTGGAATGATGTAGACAGAAACAAGTACTACAAAGAGATCATTCTGCTGAAAAGAACACTGAATGTTCCTCTGATGTACCAGAATATGTAATGAGTGGTAACAAAGACTTGACAGAATAGTGAGGAAGAAATGCAATGAGGCCAGATCAAGCTACAGATTTCCAAAATTGGGAAGTACTTGCAGCTGTGAGCAGCCTAAGCAAGGCTTCTAAATAGCCCAACTAAAGTGGAATTCATCACGGTGGATAAAACTCTTAAAACCAGAATATTTCTCCCCACAGAAATATTTAAAAAATACTTATCATTTCATGTCATCTGTTCCATTCAAAAGACAAAAAGATTGTTTTTCACTAATAGCTTCAAAAAACATCTCTCTTCAGGTAAAAAAGGAAAGGACAGATTAAAATGATACTTCACAGAAAGAAAACCAGGAGGTTGACAGCCAATGACCTTAGTGTTTACCTGCAAATCAATAAACACACCTATTTGTATATGTACACAACCTCACGAGATTGCTATAACTAAAATCACTGTTTTGGCAACTTCTCTGATTTATTTTCATTTAAAAACTGTTTATAAATCTTTGCTTTTTCTTCTAGCTACTTTTCCAGCTATACAGAATGTCAGATGCATTTAGAATAGTCTGTGCTTCTTTCTTTCCCTCCCCCCACACCTTCATTTCATCTCTTCTTATTCTCATCTTTTATTTCTCCTCAGCCCTACTTCTCCTTTTGTTTTTTACTCTGCTATTTACATCCACTGATCCTGTTAGATCTTCTAGTCCCTTCTTAAATAGATTCAGATGCACTATTTATGCAATAGCTCTAGATACTGCAGTGAGCATCAGCTGGCTTTTATCACATCTGGAACTGACTTGGCTTCATCACTGGGGGAGGCTTCACAGCTCTGCCACTCAGTGTGCTAACCCATTAGAGTTTGCAGGTATGCACCCTTACCACTTCCTGCCTGAATTGTGGGCAAGATGTGTCTGTTCCCAAATGCACATCTCCTCCTGTATGGGAGCTCCAGTGTTCTAGTAAGCATGCTAGTCTGGACAACAGGGAAAACATGACAGTGAGCACTTTATTTTTCACCCAACAATTTATCTCAGGTATTATGTTCAGATTTAAATCTTAATCGAAGCAGCAATACACCCTTTAGAAGATACTACCAGAGTATAACTTGCTGTCAGAATAGGAGGAACATACACAATTAAATTTAAGTATATTAACCAGATCGTCTTCTGTTGCTACTGAATTTTCAGTTTGTTCCAAGATAAGGAAAAAAATTCTTTTCAAAACACCAATCACAAATATAAATGTTAGCCAATATAAATTGATACTAGAAACTATTTAGACTTTTCCATAGGTGTATAAAATACATAACAATATTTGCAATTATGCCTCTCCATGTATATCCTGTAAAATTCATCTTCTATGCTCCTGGTCACCATGTATCATCATGACTTTAGGACCTTTATAAAACAAAAATTCTAGAAACCACTTATTAGATCACTCATTTCAGATTTTCCTGTATAGCTTTTTGACAAAACCTGGAACAGCATTCAGCTGTCTACAGTGTCAAGTCCTGTCATCTCTGGAACACTTCCTTAGCTGAAATATGAGCTTTCCCACCATCCCATCCAAGACTGCACAGTTTCACAGTTTATCTTTTCAGTCATTCACAGAACATGCCAATGCATATTGCAGATGTAGATTTAAACTTTAAAATAAAGTTTTCACAAAGTTTTAGAAAATCAAACTTAGTCTCAACTTCCCCCTACTGCAGATCACTCTTTTCTTGACAATCCCTCAAAATCTGGACTTATGGTGCTGAGCCATCACATCAGGCTTCAGATATGGGAAGATACATCTTCTGAAAAATAAAAATTCCTATTCAACATCTTCCTGATATGGAAAAATGCTTCTTCTTGATAACACTTTTCACAAAGAATGATTGCAGACAAATGAGAAAAGGAAAGAGGATGTGTTGGAATGGGATATACACACAAGGCTGGGACACAAGCACAATGAGACACACAACACACAAGATTGAAGTTTGCAGTCTAAGCTCCATATGTAGTCTGAATTTGGAACATCAAGAAGAATCCACAGCTCTAGAAGCACAGTCCATGATCTATTGCAGTGACACAGCTTTATGATAAAGCCACCCTAATCAGATAAATAAATCCATGTGGTCAGAACAAAAGTATCCTGTAACAGATAGTGGTCAATAGCACGAGGAAGGAAACACCAGACAAGCATATAGTGATAATATTGTTTTAGCACCCATCAATACAAAATTGCCAGGCCAGAGGCAGTTTACAGAGGTGTCACTAGCATAATGAGTCAGGAGAGAAAACTACCCCGGAAGAAATGGAATATAGACAAGCATTACCTGGCCTGTTAACTGAAGAACACAACAATTCTTTAGATAAAAGCAGTGGAATACCTTAATTTGGGAAGGAGGGAATATTTTTCAATGAAGAAGAAGGAAAATAAAATCCTGTCATCATGTTTTTATGCTACAAGAAAACCTAGCCAACCCAAAGAAAATATATCCCAAATCAAATTACCAAAATGACTACCTTTTTTTCTTGTAAAGAAAAAAAAAATCTAAAAAAATGTAGATCTCAGATATTAATTCATTATGACTCCTAAATTAAAAACTCTTGAGTTGTTCAAATCAATGAAAATAATATTGATTACTATGTTTTAAATCTGAAAAATGTACACCTTTTTTATCAAAAGAGATTAAACCACTGCTGTCAGAGGAAAATAATAGTAGTAATTATGATAACTACACATTTAATCCAAACATTTAAGCACAAAGCTAAAGGATGAAGTTCTGGTATATGTCTATCTTCTCATACATATAGCAAGTTTACTTATTAATAACTTCATAATAAAATGAAATATATATGAAATATATGAAATAAAGGCAGGATTTTCTAAGATGAAATAGGACTAGGAAAATTAAAAAACTCTTGAAAGTTCTATACAAAATTTAGAAAATTGAATCAGAATGTGTATTAAAAAAAAAAAATGGGAAGCTTCTTTATAATAAAAACTACATTTCAGTCATCTTGATTTCCACAGACACTTCCATCCCTGCAAACTGTAACATATTTTTTAACATGGAGTTCAAGATCTACACTCAGTCCAAGTGTCAGTTTCTTTGGTTTCCTAAAGTTGATTCTACTCATTTTCTTGGGCTGCTTACACCAAAATATGTAGCTTGTTTCAACTATTACACAACTCCCATCTAACTGTTTGTTGTCTACTAAGAAGTTCACCTCAGCTTGCACATGTCCTTTCACTTTTCCCCAACTTCACTGGACATCACCATTTGCATTTGTTTTCTAAGCCCCTATCTTTCAGGAAGAGAGAGGTTTTCCCTAGGTCCCCTGTTACTCATCTAGCAGACAAAAGACCAGATCTTCTCCACAAGCTAAAATATAAGCAAAAATTCTGCCAAAAATATAAGCAAAAATATAAGCTAAAATTCTGCCAAAAATTCAGTCACTACAAATCAGTTTGTCTATCCTTAATCTCACTTTTGATCTAAATCTGGGATGGATGAGCAAAACAATTTATGAACAAAATACCTGATATTAAGGACAATTTTTAATAGTAGATTATATTCAGTTTCTACTTTGGATACTTTCAACAGCTTTCAATTTCCAGGAGCATACAAAGCTCCAGCTGTTGTGAAAGCTGCTGATTAGCAAGCATAAACCACTGACAACAGACTCTCTTTTCTTAACCTTCACAAATGAGACATTTGTGACTTTGCCCTTACGTTCTACATGAACGAGATATAAGTGAACTTCATGTAGTAAATATAGTTCTAGGTAAACAATAATAGGGTTAAAAGGTGATGTTGAAAAAAGCCAAGAATGAAACAAACACTCCCACCTTCAGGACAAATTCAACTCTAAAGGACACCTCACACTGACGTTTTATTATCAGCTGTATTCATCGACCACCACTGATAGGACTTTTCTTTAAAAAGTCTTTAAAACTTTAAGACACAAATAATAAACCATGATGACTGACCACTTTCAAACAAAGACATTTCGGTGTGGAGCATGCACAAGAGGTTTATAATACCAATGAACATAAGGGAGGATTATACACTACATTTTCTAAATCCTCACAGGAATTCTAATGAGGAATAAAGCCAATTATGATTCATTATAAGATGAATTGCAAATGTTTAGCACATCACTAGCACAAGGTTCACCCAGTACTGGAAATTAGCAATGACAAAAAAAAAAAGAATGCCATAAAGTTGAAAATAATATTTTTCATTAAAACAGTTGCACACATAAGTATTCATGAATGGTGCTATATGACAAAACTACATAGTAATTTTTGAACTCTGAATAAATCCATTTAAATTAGGCACCCTGTTGTGATGGCAAATTCAGATACAGAGACTGCTAAAAAATGAACTATAATTTTATAAAAAAATTTAAAATACAATGTTAGCAAATTTGCAGCCTATAAAGACAGACTGGGGTTGACATTAGAGGACTTCCTAGAGATGTGAAAAAGCTGTATCTATTCAGCTTTGTGTGGGGAACACTTGGCAGACTGTACCCATGAATTTAAGCTTGAACTGGTTTCTACTATGAAATGATGAGCAATATGGTTAATACAAGAGTAGTGAACATCATTTACTCTAGCCAGGCTTTGATTCACTCACTCAGAGCACAGCTGAACCCCACTTAGGGAGGTGTGGATAGCATGAGTGAACTGCAAGTATCTTACCATGCCTTCAGGCTCAAAAGGTCAGCATTTCACAGACTAAAGGTCAGCTTACAACAAGTGGTTTCAATATTGTTTAATGTTTCCATTAGTGATTTGGCTGACAGGACAAAATGGACCCTCAGAAATCTTGCAGCTGTCACAAAATTCAGAGGATCAGGAAGCAGACTTCTACAAGATTGTCCTTCAGAGGGAACTTCATAAACAGAAGGAATGGGCTGAAAAACTGTGAAATTCTACCAAGACAAATGAAAAGTCTTACACTCGGGACAGAGTAAGTCTGTGTAAAAATACAGGGATTCAGCTGGCTAGAAATCAGTTTTGCAGACAAGGATTCAGGTAGACCACAAGTGGAACGTGAATAAAGGAGTTTGGACAAATGCCTGAAATTCCCCTCTGACATGTTCTGTACTTCAATAATCCCGTTCTGATGCAGTCTGTGAAAAATCTGAATTATTAATACTAGTGGTTGGGGTTGCAAAAGGCAAAGGTGATCCAGTCTGTGGAGCCCAGAAGGATTTCTGAAAAGCTCTTAACAGCATCCCTCAAGTCTTCATCAAGAGCTTTGAAGGGACAGCTACATGTTTTACAAACTCTGCCAGCATGACTTCACGTCCCAGTGTGAGTCCAGGGAGCAGGAACAGTGACAATGCACAGTAGAGGCATGGGAAGGGAGCCAGAGGAAGGTAAAACTGTCCAAGTGTTCAACAGCCCAGCTTCACAGCATGATACTGTTCTTTATCTGGATACCATTTCATTTGCTCAAAGCACTGCTTCAGTTTACTCCAGTTTCATCTGAGACTACCCAGAACCTCTGCACATGCATCCTTCATCCTGAACATGAGGAATATGCAATCATGTCCAGCTAAAAAATTAATCTAAACTGAATAAACTATTAGTCTGATGCATTGCACTAGTTCAGAGATTTGACTCAAAAGTAAAGGCAATTTTTCCACTTAAAAACACACATTTGTTTACCATTAGTTTTCACTCTTTTCTTATTTTAATTATGTCTTGTTCACTAAACACTGTTCAGCACTAATAATAAAAGACACAGAAATTTTAACCTACAAAAGCTATTTTTGCACTTATGATTCATTCTCCATTCTCTTCATCAAATGAGACAGAACACCAAGGCATATGAGCAAAGATAATTAAAATTTCATAATGCAGTAACAAAAAGTCAAGTAGAGACAAACTTTTTTTAATATCTTAAACACTTGAATTATAAATTATAATAAAAGGAGGATATCAGTAAAAATCCCACCATCTAGCACTAGTGAAAGCCCAGCTTACATGGATTTAAATCTCCAGAGTATACAAATCTCCAAACTGATCTGAGTAACTGGAGGCCTGAGAGCTGCCACAGCCTCTTGTCTTTCAACAAGCATCGTTAACTATTTCTGCCAGGGACTCCCCAGTTGTTTGGTGTTGGCAAAGAGAAATGAACAAGGATCATGCCTTTCAGATTCGGGTTCTGAGGGAGGGGTTGTCATCTACAGCCTCTTCTACCTCTTTTTGTTTAGCAAATTTCTTTCACTCTATCCATCACTGTATCAAACTGCCTCCTCGTGTGATTTGTCTCTTCAGCAACTTTTCCCACCGGTGCTATCATCATTTACCTACTTTCTAGTTGCTGTCAAAGAAATAATTTGAAATTTATGGTGTCTCAGTGAGTAACACATGACCTCAGAAAAACTAACTAGTCAAATGCTCAAAGTGGGTCCACGGTGGAGTGTAAAGATATCCAAAGTGTCTTGTTTAGTTAGAATAAGTCACATTTCCTGCTGGAGATTGCTGTGGATTAGATCATTCATACTATGTTTTGCATTCAACTGTTTTATCTAAAGTAGTTGGTTTAAAGATAACTCAACTATTCTTCATTAGCTTGCAGCATAAATATTCAGTGCTTGACCTATACATTATCCAAAAAGCAATAAGGTTTTGCCATTCCTTGTTTCTATGGGATCTATTAAAGCATAGGAAAGCAAAGGACATAATTCCTCAAATATTATCAAATGCACTCTCTTTGCAAACCCAAAAAAATTTGCTTCATATACAAAAATTCCATTATTGTAGAAGTTTGACAGTACCTTAAGGTAAATGTGATCAGTGAATGCTTTCTTATTTTGTTTTTCAGATTAACAATTGAATAGTTAAAATAAATCTCAAAACATCTGCAAATATAAACCATCCTTCTGCAATAAATTCATAATGATGAACAAGTTAAAATATCCAAACATAAAGGCACAGAACAAATTTTGTTAAAAGCTATACTTTTACTTTATATTGCAAAAGTATATATGGTAATAACTTAAGAAAAATGGTATTTGGGTAAGAACAGTCAGTAATGTGCATTAGGAATAAGACATAATTAAAAAGACATCTAGTCCATTACTCCTTATAATGTTTTCTGGTTTTCTATTGAAATGAAATTTCACAGAAAAGGAAGCTGGGTGTTAAACACAGCTTTCTTATCCTGAGAACACGGAAGTGTTAATTCATTGAACTAAGAGTGATAATTGGTTCTGACCTTATTTATTGTAGAATTTGTTGCTGAATTTGTCTAAAGAAAAACAGGAGTTTATGCAAAAATCAATTTCTGTATGCTTATTGTATTTGCACACGACTAGTTCAAGTAAAACCATTTTATCTAAATGCTTGGAGTTAGCATAAATATTTTCAAGTAATTTTACTAGTATAGATCCAAATTTAATGCTCCTGTTTATTGCAAATACAGATGATGAACACCAATACTGCACATTTGCTGTTGCCTAAAATGAAACACTTAAAATGCTTCAATCTATGAAGTATTTCTGGAACTAATCAATAATGGAATGGGAATTTTAAGAGGAGAGTTGACAGCCCTGGTAATTCACAGTTTTATGCATGAAGCTCTCAGTTTATAAATGTAATAATTTGCCAATTTTATTTATTGTGTACCTTCATTTCACTTTCAAATTTCAAGGCTTTTTCCCAGAATAGTAATAGAATTTCTAAACATTTTAGATCTCTGAACCTTTCCTGAATTTTATAATAACCAAATTTTGTAAAAACCATCTCCTCATCCAGTTCTGTCAGGAGAAGGAGAAGCCAGTATTCTAAAATAGTAATTCAGGATTAAATTAGCTGAACTGTGAATGTGGTTAGAAAGCCTAAAGCATAGCAGAACTACTATATTACCACATGAAAAGAAGGGGTCCATGCAACAGTTATTCAATACTTCCCTGAAATCATCAGACTAGAGTTATGAAGCAGCTCCTCACAGAAATCTTTAACACAGAAACAAGAATAAATGAAAGCTGTTTTAGTATGAAAGAGATTCTGAAAAATCCATCAGCTGGCTGAAGTGCCTATTTACATTTAGAGGGGAAAACGAAAGCAAGAAGAACTCAAGGTAGGCTCTGTTACCTGACTGTACAGAGCCTTCTCATTTCTGTTATTCCCTGAGGAGAGTTCTACTCCTCTTGAGACCAGATGTTTGTGCAAAGGACCAAGACTTCTTGTTGAGCTCAGTGACATCTTCTCAGAACAAGGACTGTGGATATTCTGCTCTCAGAATATATCTGGTATGTTTCCCCAAGATCAAAGCAGGCAATGGGCGATGCATCTAAGGCAATCAGCACAAAGGTTAAGCACCACCTAAAGACAGATGGGATTAAGCTGTGATCTTAGCACTTCAGTCCTGTATCTTACAGTCCTACTGACAGTATTTTCTGCCCCTTCTCAGACACCAAATGTTGAAATCTGTTGGCAGGTGTCTTATGAAGAAAAGTCACCAGTGGAGTTGCACCTGGACCTCCACTCAAACTCACATTGCTCAACACCATCCAGGAGAAGTGGAAAGAAAATGAAGTGATAAATTTTTCTGGGACAGAATGTCTTGAGAACAGCTTATTGGTCAGTTTAGGTAGTAAACATAAAAGCTGATTTGCTTTAAGATCTTACCTATGATACTGGAATGCCAAATTCAATATACTTAATTCATTACGGAAAGTATCGCATGAAGGAAATTTAAAAAGTGTCAAATGTTGTTTACAGAATGATAGGCTCTCAACTAGTTAGCATTTCTCAGGTATTGAGTACACAGGCTTTAGAGTACACTTTGCAGTTTTATGAAAACATCTACTCATTCCTGGAAATATGACAATAAAAGGAATTATAAGGTAAAGACCAGTACTCAAGAAAAAAATATCCTATGGCACTGTTGCCTGAGCAACCTGACTGTTTGCTTTATGTCCCTCCCTCTCAAAAAAAAAAAAAAATTTCATAAAAAATTGAAAAAGAACAGAGAAACACAACAAGAATGACTGAAGATGTGGGAGGTTTTCCATACAAGCAGCTATTAAATGACTGGGGAATTTCAGAATGGAAAAGAGATGGCTAAAAAGATATGTCTTAAGGAACTGCATGAAAAAAACCCGAACACAACAAAACTGTTTCAGAGAAAAACATGGAACAATTGTTTATGGTTTCTTATCATACACAACTTAATAAGCTAAATAGGAGGTGCACAAAATAAAGAAAAAAAAGATAACACTTATATCTAGGACACATTTCATTGTGTCTCTGAAAGAGAAAATTGTAGATGTTAGTTCCACATGGGTCCAAAAAAGCAATATGAGTGAGGCATCCACCAGGAGCTATTAAAGAGATGCAGCCTGTGAGGAAAAAAAATATCAAAAAAAGAGAAAATATTTTAGAAGAAACTTATATACTTTTTCTTCTTTAGTAATCTTCCATAGGCATTCTTACAATGAAGATACTGCAGTAGATATACATTTGTTCAAACTCAAAAAGTTAAAATGTGTATGTTGTTACTTAAAATAGACATTAACTCAACAATTCATGAGCAGGAACACAACATTAATCTTTGTTTAGCATCGAATATTTCTTAAATAGACTACTAAGGAAGTTTTAAAACATTAATAAAATTCTCTCCAAGAAATATATCTCTACCACATGTCTTAGTTGGGAAGAATTATAATCATAATGAGAAACAAATTTTTTTTAAATTACCCTTTCTTGCAATATTTATACGTGACACAGTGACAAACAGATTACTTGTTGGATCCCTACCAATCTTACACAACCAGGTTCCCAATTCTTACACTAAATAACTACATAAAGAAGGCTTATGTGGTTTTACTCTCCTCTAGGCTTTCACTATTTTTTTAAGATCTCTTTTGACACAATATTGCACTATGTAAACCTCTGCTTCATAGCCTTTGTATGACACCTTCTTTTTTACTACAGTCAAAATTGCATTTCCATATAAATCACTTGCTAACCTACTTAAGATAAGATTTGACACTCTGTGAGCATGATGTGTTTAGAAAACCAGCTTGAGAATCTACTGACAATTTAATTCTGTATATAATAGAGGCACAGGGATATTTTGTTAACCTGTTTCCTCATTTCCTTTGGTGGAAAATGTTCAGGTTTTCTTGTTGGGGGTTGGGGAGAAGACTGGGCTTTTTTAATATCCAACAGCATCCATAATACATTGGGAAAATTGCAAAGACGTTTTTAAGCTGTAGATAGTATGAGAGAATAATTTAGATTAGAAAAGACATATAAAATCATAATTTCCAATTTTTATCCAGCACTGAGGAGTCCAGACTAAACCATGTCACTAAGTGTCACATCTATACATCTCAGATAATATTCATCCAGCTAAATAAGGGCTGCAGTCACCACAGGGAGTGGAGTCAGACAATTTCATCTATTCCATGATGGACAATTTTATCAAATATATGCAACCCATACATGCATAAATATTCCTACTGAATTCAGCTCACATGTAATTCTTTAAAGAAGACATAAACAATACTATATGCAATTATGAGATGTTTATTTCTGAAGATATGGAAAGCCAGGAGTGATGAGAAGCAATTAGTCTCACAGTTTACAGTATCACAGACCACTAAAATAGCTTTAACTGGAGTAGTTGATATTCTTTCAGTCCTACCCATACAGTTGTCAATATTTATACTGAGTTTTAGCAGCTTAAAATCACACTCCTTAACTCTAGACACATACAAATATTCTTAGGAGTGACAGTATACTGGAAGCTACTTACAAACACTTAGAGATCTGTGCTGTACTAACCAGGCAAATGCTGGATGACAAGAAATTAAGATTTATTGAAACAAAATTTTAAAAACCAACAGAATAAAATAAAGAGCTTTTACTGTATATCTCCAAAAATACAAAGTAGTTCTGTAACTACTGGATTGAATTAATCCTAATTTCCTGAGTTAAAATAACAACATGTATATTATATCATATTTTCCTTCGTTCAATACATAACTTCAGAAAATGAAGCTAAGTACTAATCAAAAATAACAATTTATCGTGATGGAATCCTTTTATCCAAGCACTTTGCAAATGTACTTAAACAATTACCATTTTCTAATATATTTACTAGCAACTGTTGCAAAGTAGACCAATAATAATAATACATGTGTTAAAGAACAATATTCTGCCTTAAAAAACACCCAAACCTTAATGTATTTTTTTGAAGTTAATGTATTTTCAAATGCTTTTGGGATGCCAAGATCAATTTTTTTTTAATTTAAAATGTAATATATAGATAATTTTAATATCGAAAATTATTTTATCCAAATTTTCTTTGACATATTTAATAAAATCTTTTCTTCACTGAATACTTCAGTTAGCCAAAAATACATATGTACTAGGATAGTTAGAAACTGCAAAAGCATACAACATAAAAAAACCCTTACACTATAGAATCACTATATTAAAGAGAAAAAAATATACCAAACTCAAAAGCTATGGAGAAATACTGCAATAAAACTTTTAACTGTCCTATTATTTTGAGAAATTAAGTTAGGAATGAAATTTCCTGAAATAAGGAAACTTTACTGGAACCTAATCCACCACAAAAAATAAAGGGAACTAGAAGGGTTTCTTCTCCAAAATATTTCTTTGCAATGCAAATATTTTGAGGTAATTTCTCCTTATTGTATGCAATGGATATTTGAGAGTATTCAACAAAAAACTTCACAGAGCATTGTAATACACTTTTCTCTAAGGTCTAGTGAGGAAAACTCTCAAGTTTTGCAAAATTTGAGTTATTATTTTTCTATTAACTCTATTTACAGAATTTTTAAAGAACTTTTATAAAATCTGGTACAAAACTATGCCTGCGGATTTTCTTTTACAGTGGAAATGTCAGATCTTCTTAAGAAATCCAGATGTCTAAGGAATTACAAAAAACCTTCGACATTCCTCTAATGATTTTTTAAAATTTTTATTCACTCAAATGTGAGAACAAGCAAAGAAAGCAGAGTACAAGAGTTACTAGAAACCTGAACCAAACCTCACTAAAAAAGCCCCAAATCACCACCAACAAAACCAAACAAAAACCTAAAAAAAATACTCCAAACAATAAATCAACAAACCAAAAGGAAAAAAAAAACACCAAAAAAGTTCTGAATAAAATTACTAAGCAACACTGCTCTAAAATGAACATTAGTGCTTGATATTTAAAAAGCACCAGTAGGCAAAAATAGCAAAACAATGAATAGATTAATCAAATGGCTTTCCTACTAAATAATACTTTATGATCTATTAATATTCATGATAGTTCCAGATGAGTAATTCTGCCTTGAAGTAGAGATACTTAATGTTCTTGCTTGTGGAATAGCTGGTGATTGTCTCCTTTACTGCCCAGTCATTACTTCTTATGTTCTGATAGCATCTTTCTTTCCACTTCACCCACAGTTAAGAAGAAAGAGAGCTTCCTTTAAAATAGTCAATAAAGGAAACTAATTATCAATTATTATTTTAAATTTTCCTTGAAATTTCCTTAGAACATCTACATAAAGGCTTTTGTGGATGTTGGAACATCAGGCATAGCCTAAACCCACAGGTACACTGCTCTGCAGATAGTAAAATATTCCCATAATTCACAACATAGCAAAAATATTAGCAACAATATTATACCTCACCACAGATAACTGATTCCTGAGCAATGAGCAGCAGATGAATTACTGAGGTACTTTGCTAACCATAGCCAAATATGAGTAATTGTTTGGGATTTACTTTTCCCCCACCATTTTGAGTCATTGTCCAGAATAAGCTCATTGAAAGACATGAAAGACTTCAGTCTCTGGCATGTTGATCCAGTGACAAATGCCATGCAAGTCAGTCTCCACCAGTCCCCTGGGCTGAAACAAAGCTACTGTAACTCAGGTGTTTTGCTCCAGTCCTCATCCTCTGCAATCCGGTATTTCATGCTGCTATCTCTAGTAACTTACATCACCAAAGCAGGCAAAGGCTCCCAGGTAAATGCACTGATAGGATTAGAGATCAGCAGAGCTCAAGGGTCATAAACAACATCTCCTGGTTTCTTGGGTGTGATGCCCAAAGAGCCTGTGAAATATTTGTTTTATTTACTCATGCAAACCTATGGTGGCCATAAATATGTTACCTGATTCCCCCAAAACATGGAGAAAAATTAGCTGGCATCAAAGTGGCTTGACTTAGTGGCATGTGAGAAATTTCAGGCACACTTCTTCAATCCATGAAACAATATTTAAAACCTTAGATATTTTCTTGTTTCTAAAGATCAGTTTAACATTCAGCCCACTAATAAAAGAGGGTGTATTTTCTTCCAGCTGAGATTCTCTAGATTGAAAATACTTATAGCACAGGTAAGAATTTGAGAGATAGATCAGATTGAGCAAAAAAAAAATTATCATGAAGTCCAATAGCTCCTGCTCAGTATGATGTTTACTGGTGTTTTCAGAGGCTAGTGGTGAAATACAGCACCCCCTGGAACAATCTAATACACTCAAGTTGTTGCTGAAAAGGAATTAATGGTAGCAGGAGACAGAATAATACCTCTTCCTCCCTCAGAAAATGTTTTCTCTCCTATATGTTAACATGTTTTACTGTTGAAGACTCATCACAGCCATAAAGCTCTGACTCAGATTACACAGTAAATACAATATTTGAGACCTCATATTGAATTAACTTGAAATATAAATTACATAAGGTTTTTTTAAATTAGCCTTCGTGGACTTCAAGATAACTTAAGGAATCCAGTGGGAAGTCTCATTTGCTTCATTGAGTAATTCAGTCTAGGCCTTTTTAAAATTTAGATTGTTTTGTAGGGTTGTTTGTTTTTTAATTCTTATCTATTTTGCTTCAGAAACATTCAGATGATTCAGATGATTCACATTTCAAAAAAACAATTTCTGAACATGCAACTGTAATTATTGCATTTGACAACTTAAAGTAAAAGTAGAGCTATTATAATGAAAGCAGTCATGTTTTAGAATACTTTTTCAGAACTGAGAGAATAAAATAATTAAGCATATGTGTTCATAATGACCACTTATAGGAACTTCTGGTTGCTTCCTTTACTCATGATTCAAGACAAAACAAAGTACTGATTTGGACAGTCATAAAAGTCACTGACCTCAAAGTTTCTCTTAAAAGGTGAGCCCAAAGCAAGTTCTGTAATTTTGGACCAGATCAAAAATCTCCATAATATCTGTTATTACTGGAGCTATATAAATCCCTTCATACCAATACTTCAGCCACAAGGAGTGCCTGAAACCCAAATTTGGTACCTGTGACTTAAATGTCATTTCAAAACTGTGAGTCCTTTTAAATATATACAGCATTAGGAGGTACAGCAGCAACATACAGATCCTCAATAATAATGCTGCACAACAGATTAGATATTGTTAACAGTGTTGGGTGATGCCTGAAAGCACAAGTAATTCCAGCAACACTAAAAAGCACGGTTCATTGAAGAATGACAATTAGTCATATTTGGTTCTGCTTAGAAAATTCTCACACTTTCTCATATGTCATGGGGTATTTTTTACAGTCAAGTCCTCAGTGCCCAAAGCCCTCCTGTGGCCCCTTTTCTTGAGCATTAGACAACATCAAGAACAGTAACAATAGGAATCAATTCTGAGAGACAGTGCTTTTTTTCCCTTCATT
Organism: Fringilla coelebs; assembly: GCF_963513975.1. NCBI lineage: Eukaryota > Metazoa > Chordata > Aves > Passeriformes > Fringillidae > Fringilla > Fringilla coelebs. The sequence goes on along the minus strand of NC_140032.1, from coordinate 40,209,060 downwards.
TTATGCAGAGTGTCAATTGATACATAGAGCTCTTAGTTCAATTATGTAAAATAAATTTGGGGTTTATATTAATTGTATTAAATCAGTTTTATTCATAAATGTCTAAGTTAGTGTAATTCTTTCTACTGAAATTACAAAGACAAATGCCTACATATACATCTGCTGAGTGATCAAACAGAATAATTTATTACTATTTATTTCCTTCTGCTATGCCTTGAGATTTTACAGCCCACCATGAAGGCCACTTGAAGTATCTGCTTTGAAATTTTATTTATATGGGCAGAAAACAAGTAAGATTATTTATCTTAGAAAAGAACACTAGAAGAAAAACAAAAGAAACAAAAGGAGACAATATTTACAGCAAACACAAAATTATCATGATACCACAGGAGACATTAACCAAAGAAAGAAAACCTTTGAAAAATAAAGGAAGCACACTGGTTGAGATTTACATTACTGAACATATAAACTGTATTCCACAACTCTTTTAGCTTTTGTTCAGCTCCTTTACTTTAGGATTTTGCCTGTCCTTTCAGAAAACGTTACATATATCGTTCCCCATCTACAAAACTGTTTGCTGATAAAACATCCTTTAGCTTGAGACTGGATGAGGAAGGAATGCAGAAGAGCAAACAAAACACTAAGATGGAATTGGATCACTTTTAGGATCCAATTTTACATGACGTGGCCAAAGCAGTGGATGGCTGAATCAGCTGATTCCTTCAGTCCCAAGCTCTAAAAATCCAACTAGAGCTAAACTTTCTGCTTTATCTATCTATGTTAGAGGAAGTAATTTTTCAGGTTCCTCTCTGCACACACTATTGATTTAGTTAAACTGTTATGGAATACAGCAGACAAATACTTAGGAGATAGATGCTACAGCACTACAATTTACTCCCCCCCCCCCCATGAAAACAGCCTATGGGAGAAAATCACAGGTAAAACTTTACAGAAGCCAGTAAGCATCTTCATCTGTCTGCAACATTCTGTGAAGCTTGGCAGAAATGCTCAAGGCTGAGATATATTCCTTGTTTGTTACTGTCTCAGCATCTGACCTTGTGAAAGGTGAAAGGGATTTTTTTTATTCCACTGCACATAGTTATTTACATTTGGCTGTCCAGTCTAATGTGTATCCATTTTGTCAGATAAAATGAGACTGTTGAAAGTAAATCACAGAATACAAGCAAGCATGTATATGTATGTATGTATAGATATAGAATTATGTGCATATTAATACCTTTAAAACAGCCTATGGCTCATCTTTGCCCTTAAGGTTGTTCCTTTTCTACTGCTGGAGTTAAAAATAGGATTGCTGGTATTTGTGAGGAAAATTTCTAATTAAGTATGCCAATAAAAAAAGTCCTACCTGCAAATGCTAATGAAAGAAGACTGATAATTAATTCCAAAGATTGGCATTCCTATTTAAATAAAATGCAATTGCCTAAATCTTTAAAAAGAAACTACTTTAATGGAGCAGTTTGTTCAACACCACAATGAATATGATTTTTAATCCTATCTGTGTTCAAAAGCATACCTCAGTGTTTTTAAATACTATTTGAAATCACAGCTGGAAAAGTGCAGACTAGTAGTATGCTTGATATCACTATCCCCTTTTTAGGCCAAGGCTGAGGACACAAATTTCTCTTATGCCTTTTCTCACATCTTCTCCAGCTTTCTCAAAAGTTCTTCTATGCCCAATAGAAAATGTTGATGGACAATATATTTAGAAAATGAGACCTCTTTAATGTTGATCTAATTCAAATAAGGCTTAAAGGATATTTATTAACTATTTTACAATTATATTTTAGCAGTGCTAGTACAAACTGGCTTGAAAAGAACCCTTGGGGTATTGCCATGCATAAAAACTGTGGCGCTGTGACCCCAAACGCCCTGCCCAACCTCTACCACCTTGCCTTAGCATTTCTGTGTTCATATTACTCCAATTTCTTTTACACAAATAAAACAAACAAACAAACAAACAAACAACTCCTTTGAATTCTGTGGGGAAGCTTTGAATAGGGTCAATTTCTCCTTCATCGCAAAGCCAAATTTTCTTCACTGCCATTTGGAGTGAATAAAAGTCAGTAACACATATTCTAGCAGTTGTGCAAACTTCAATGAGAACTTGACATTTCTCAAATCTACCCCTTCATTAAAATTAGGGATGGAGGCAATTCCACTGGGAATAGCAGGTAATAAACTGAGATTAGGTTCCATATGTACATTATAACAATAGATATAAAGGAATGGAAAAAAACCATGAAAAACACACTGTCAAGTTCAATTGATGGGACCGAGCAAGAGGTCAAAAAATTCTAGAAGAACTTTTTTATTTGAATTAATGGCTAAGTCTTTTAAATGCCTCCAAATCACAAATAACACTATCATGTTTTAGAAGACAATCCCCTGTAAATACCATTACTCAGTTATAATCTTTCATTCATGAGATAGTTATGAAAATAATTTGGGAAAAAAAGGTTCCTGTTTTGCTTTCTATTTGCTCAAGATGTTTGAAAGTGTCCGAGCTGGTGAAAAATTATCTTTGCTATATTGGGATAATTTTAATGGGATAATTTTAAAGTTACAACATATAATTACAATGTAGCATAATAAGAAAAAGAATAAATCATTACTGTATAATAAAATACAGTATTCGAGTAAAACTCAAAAGTATTTAGTACTTAAAAGAAATCCTGAGGGGAAAAAAAGGTTTATTTTTATTTGGAATAAATATTTGCAACCTTTCTATGTCACTTCATTGAAGAAATTAAAATGCATAATTATTTTGTAGGTGGATGCTTAACTGATGCCTAGTTTTTGTGGAATAGTGTGTGTAAGATGTGTTGTGATGCTTCTTGTGTACATTTTCCTACATGGATCTGGTTCCATGTCTATATTAATTCTCTTTATCCTGGTAAATCCAGACTTGACATCACTAGTAACATCTCACCAGCTTTGCCATTGGCAAACAACGCGAGCCTCTGGAGAGGGGCTGTCACATTTGCTTTACCTTGGGTTGGCATGGCTTGTGTGGAGAGCTTGGTTTCAGCTTTGTGTCATCTTGCTTAGCCATAAGAGCTCCAGTCAAGTGACCAGGCGCCACACTCAATTGGTTTTGGTTTTGCTTAGCTTAGTATACTTTTATAGCGTTATATAATTTTTGTTAATGCTGGTGAGATAGGTCAAACTAAATGAATTCAAACTCTCTTAAGATAAAATGAACTACATTAAGATAAAATCGAACTACAGTGAATCCTCAAATTTATTTCAAGAGTATTTTATCGTCATTACAGAGCCTAATACTTTGTCACATTTCTTTGGCTTTCTGGGAACACACCAAACAATGAAGTAGCAGCTGGTTTTAGGTTTTATTTTTCAATATGCAATGAATACATCTAAGTTTTGTTAATGACATAAAAGAATGAATCTTACTCTAGAAATCATCTTCCAAGATAGCCTTTTAATTTTAAATAGGGTCTTCTCCACTACTCTACTGCAACAAAGAAACCTAAATGATTCCTAATCTTATATAATCTAAAGTTTTCATTAACATCCATATAAAGGCAATGCTTAACATACCATATGGAAATTATTTTCATTATTCAAAAGTCCATTAAAAATACATAACAAAAAGCTATTATTATGTCTGGAGTTTTACAACTATACAAAATAGTCCCTCAGAGACACATCAAAGTCTTATTTCGAAGAACAATGTTATCCTTTCATTAATACAATGTTTGTAAAAATCATGCTAATGCTTTAAACATGTCTTTAACCTTCTTGGATTGCTGTATATGATAAAGGCTTCTATATAAATTTCTACATCTATGCACTTAATCACGATCTAGAAGTACAAAACCTAACCATATAATCTCAGTTATTGTGTATTTTTCTACATGCTATATAATTCTGTACATTTTTGTAAGCCAAACTTGTATGACAACCATTAAAAAAGAAATTAAGAAATTTCCTAGTGTTTTGCTGCTGCAGATGAATTAATTGACCTCACCATCACAATGCCCTAATAGCTCCCATTTTCTTCCTCCACCTTATTTTTTGGCTCTGCTCACACTTCTTTTGCATGAGTTATGGTCTGACCCTTCACTTAATCAATTCAGGTCACACAACAGGATTGGGGTGGCATGTGGAGGGTGAATATTTTTCTGCTGACTTAGTAAGTGACTCAGAGGAGAGACTGTGACTGTTAGGACACTGCAAGAAAGCCAGTCAGATAACCTCAGGAAGCAGGATCAAGTTATTTTTAGAAGCAGTAAGTAATTTGTTCAGCTAAGCTGCATCACAAAATCCACTTTCTGAAAGACATTAAGAGAAATAAAAATCTAATTCAATTGTAGAAACTAAGATACATTCAGGCAGTCTGTCCTGATTCATTTCATGTTTATTCTTTTTGTCTTCCATGCATCTATTTTGTTTTTCTAATATCAACTCACTACTTTATAGTTTAAAGCTAAGCAGTTTTTTATCCCTTTTTAATTTGACATCACCTGAAGCAGCTGAGTGCTCATCTGCCCAAAGATAAACTACAAAAAGACTAAAGCAACAGTCTGTAATTACTCAAAAGAAAGATACATTAATGGACTAATCAACATATTATAAGTAATTATAAAAAGAATTTAGGACAAACTTCATCTTCTGTGCTGCCATGTTACTGAGTTTGGAGCAACAGCTTTTAAACCAAGGTCAGATTTTAAAATTGAACCTTGAATTTGAGGTAGACAAGAGTGAAAAATCATCAGTTCTTATCTGGATATAACAAAACATAAGGATATTACTGTACAGAAGCTGTTAACATCTTTTTTCTGTCTGCTAACCCAGTGATTTGGTCAAGTTGTTTGTTTGTACTACACAGGTTTGTCCTGAGACCCCTTTGGCTTCCAGAGAACAAATACCTTGCAAAACTACACCACGAATCTTTATCTCCTTCTGAGTCCTGTGAGGCCAAAAGGCACCTAAGAGAAGTGTTACATTTGTTGCTGGGTTTGTCAGAAATGCTCTTTTCAGCACTCATAAACAAAATGTGGGGAGGTATTTCGGTTCCATCGATTATGCCTTGACCACACTACTCGCCACTTGCACGCAACACAGACTTATCCATGCATGTTGGCATCAAGAAAGATTATCCATGAATTCTCCATTACCAAACTCCTTCACAAATCAGGAAGCTACTGGGTATCATTGATTTCTGCTAAAAAAATTTTCTGCTGTTTCGTGACTAATAAATTGCACTAATTTAAGTACAGCATCCAAACATTTCATGCTTCAAAAATCGAAAGCCACCATTCAGAAAAACAGAGAAAGAAAGAGAAAGTAAGACTCCAGGAAGAGGCTAGTCTTGGTACTTACGAAAAGCTCTGTAGAACTCTTCTAGATCTAGGTGCTTGTCACTGTTATAATCATCATATTTCAGCAAATCGAACACAGAGCAGTCAGACGGTTCCTTGCCAAGCTCATCCCGTTTTATTACCTGACAAGAAAATTATAACCATGAAATTACATTTGAGCTCTTTGAGTTCTCTGCTATAATTAATTGTTTCTAATAATCATTTAATAGATCATTTTAAGGTTGCTGTGGGGCAATGAACTGCAGCTGTGTAAAGTCAGGGATTTTCAGCTACTTCGTAATTATTTATTACACTTTTTAAAGTTAATACCTTTAGGACAGACTCTCTGAAAAGTTTTTTAGACTATACACAGCATATAATGGAGACAGACTGAAGCACTATAAAGACACTGGGAATTTTAAAGTTGATTTTCCTTTATATGTACAGGAATGGGGATTAGGAAACAATCAAATATACCTAAAATATTAATTTCCCAAATATAAATGGCATAATGTCCTTTTCCTCTAATTTCTAACCTACAGAAACCAAATGCAGACATTTCCAAGAATAGCTAATATAAACTCTTACTACCCTCCTAATTGTATCAAGTTCTTACAAGCTTTTGGCAAGCCTATTACCTTACCAAAACCTGTTATATAAGTAGCTGACCTGAAAAGGCTCTTGTTTCTCAGTGGGGACACATACAATTTGTAAACAGATCAAAATTAATAGCTGTTAGATGTTTAACTCTGATGAACTTATCCCAGAGAAACATTCTTTAATATATGCACCATTTTGTTTTAGGTCTGCGTATGTCATAGACATCTACTTAGATTCCAGCTGAGGAATTTAGAATTGTCATATTAAATGGGGCATGTATTAGAAGTGCTACCTCATAACGGAAAGAGCCAAAACTAATGCAACTTTTCATTGCAATATTGCACAGTTTACAGTTTTATGTTAAGCACTGAAAAAAAAAGTTAACTGCAGCTAATTTCTAGGTAAAATAATTACTCTTCCAACGCTTTTTCAGTCTCCTATGATAATTGCAAAACAATTTTTATATTTGTAACAACAGAGAATATCTTCTGAAAAACAAGGGATACAGGGGCTTTTGTTGTTGTTCTGCAAAGGAATTTGTCCAGTTACTATTCATGTAAACACAAAATACCTAAAAGGATAACAGGGAATAACAAGAGCATTAGAGGAAACGACACAAACATTTTATGCTACTAGAAGTCATCTCCTACATAATAATATAAAGGCATTATAAAGGATAATCACCTTTTTAGTACATTAGAGAGTATGAAAACCATTTACAAAGATAAGAAAAATCACTACAAAACCAGCTTTTGCTATTATCAATTAAAAATACATACCATGCTACATGAATATTAGTGCTAACTACTTCCCATCCTTTAAAAGCCTTTTTATTGAGCTCACATTAAAGTGAATTAAGAAAATACGAAATTGTATAGATCTTGCAGCTGGTACATAAAGGACAAAAGTGTAGTCTGGGAAAATTAGTAACTCTAAACCCATTACAGTTACACAAGAAGAACTAAATATGTAATGGTGTATACTGGAAACTTTAGCAAGCACTGAAATTTCAAGGCCATGAATACTCTCATTGTTTCATTGTTTTAAATGCTTGCTTTCACTATCTTCAATTGTACAAATAAAGATGAAACATTACACCTAAGTTTGAAGAAAACCTTTTTTAAATCCCCAAAACACCTGGCTTTTTAGTACCACATTTTAAATTTAAAATTAATGTTCTCAGCTTCCATTCTTCAAACTGAAATCTGTTATCTGTTCAAATTAACCAAGTATAAATAAAAAGCAACATATTGTTTAAAAAAACTAATTAAAAAATATTAGATAGAATGATTCTACTATTTCAAATAATGATACTACAGACAGGTACATGTTATCATCCTGGCAATTACTTATTTTTTTTCTACAATAAACCTATCATTTTGATTACAGATAAAATATTCAATGCTTGGTTTTGTACAGACATTTTTATGCTGGTGATATACTTGGAGTTCTTTGGAAAATATGCTCACTGTTGATAAACCCTCCAACCTGTGAGTCTGCAAGGATAGATTTTAGAAGATACAGAAGGGATTTCATATGATAATTAATCTTAAATATCTATCCTGCTATAAGAGCTGTTCCAGCCTGAATTCTCTTGGGCAGGATCTAGTCATCTCCCAATTTTCCAATGGGATCTGTGGATCAGATCAACTCTGTGATCAGAAGAAAAATTAACCTTCACAGAACTTCAGGACTGTTGGTTGGCTTTTCCTTTTGAAGGGGAGGGAGACAAATATTCTATCATGAGATACCACTCAGAACCAGGTACAACTCAGGATGTGGGGGGGGTTTGGATTTTGAAAAATCACTTGTTTCTGTGGCAACTTGAAGCGTAGATCAACTGTGATATGAAGGTACAAGCTATATGAGACTCCAGAAAAGCCATTATGACTGCCTGAAAAATTAAAGTTGCACACTTCCTTCCAGAAGTCTTTTGCAAGAAATTACTTTACTTAAAAGTGTAGGATAAATAGAATAAAATTCCATGTGTATAATACACCAACATGCAATCACACTTGTGTTTCACAGATGATCCAACAACGCACCTTAAATTTTAAATTCAATTAATTTATTAATTTCTGTCCATGGAGAAGAGTAAAATACAAGGAAACTGTTCCTTAAGCCAATTCTTTAAACCCAGGCTGTCTACTCCTTAGTTAAACTAAATGATGATTTGTTAGTGAGGCAGAAGAAAATAATAAAATTTTTAGCAAGTCACAACCTAGAAATAAAGTATAAAGGCTAAAGCCTGATTGGGATTTTCTGCACAATTTTATGATTGTGCCATACAGGTCAAACATGGATTATTTTATTTCCAACATTTAAGTTGAAAATTCATACCAGAGAAGGTTCACAAATACTTATGCCCACAATTTTCAGTTTGAATTTGCATAAAGACGATGAAGCATTTACTTTCAATATTGTAAATTAGTAAAAGGCAGAATATACAGCAAAACTGTTGATGGTTAATGGTAAAACCCTATAAATACTGAAAACTTAGAAACTTACCTACATTTTCAAACTCAATAGGTCTTTTCCAAAAAATGAAATTTATCCATTGGAATTTAATACTCTATGAAACATGGAGGAAGGATTTGCATTTTCTGGCAAAGATTAAATGTCTAAAAGATATAGCACACAATTATCTATTTTCTATGAAACACCATAGTGCCACCTCAGTTCAGAGCCTCTCAGAAATTTAGTAAATACAACTCCAAATTTTAGAAGATTGGGAAAGTTAATCTGGTTAAAAATTACAAACTGCATATCAGAACAGATTGAGCATTCATTTTATTCTGATTTCTTACAGTCAAAATGAAAAATATGTGGATCTTATGAAACTAGACCACAAATAACTTGACACATCCTTCATTAGCCCACCTTCCCTGAAGTGTTATTGGTCACCAGTTTTTTGCTTGCCTGTGATTAATGGTCTTTATGTACCTCCCCAAGGAAAATGCTACATAAATACAACTACTAAGAAAACCTTTCTTGAAATCAAATACAGTCCCTCCGTTAACCTGAGTTCATCTTCCCTAAAAAGAAGGTGCTCATCACACCAGTGTCACTCAGTGCTCGATAAAACACCAAGTACATCAAACACCAGGCATTGTGAGAACTGTGCTCCAAATGATATCTGACTGCATAAGGGGGGGTTCAGTTACTTGTTTCACCGTCTTCCACAGCAGTATAACTTTTAAAAAATAAAATAATTGATTAATAATGAAATTAAATTGATAATAAAGGTTGGTAAATTGTTCCTTGCTTTAGCTTCTGTTAATCTAGTTAAATCAATATTCTTATAATTTACCACCAAGTTCTGTAGGGCAGCAACACAATCCTCTATTTATAGTAGTGTGATACCTTTGATATATGTAAAGATATAGGACTTGTGCATCACAGAATGAGACAGAGATCCCCAAGCAGATACCAGAACTGCTAAACCCATAGCTAAATTTCATTTAAAGGTATTACCTCAAGACTATCCCAAACTGATCAAGTTACATGGCTCAGATATGAGATGCCTTTCTGCAAACAACTCCAATGAGAGGCACATTTCCCTGCCTTTCCAATTCTGCATTTAGCAGAGGGAAGACCTAATCTGACTCAGATGTAAATGCATCCTTAGGTGTCTGCAAATATAATGCTACAGATGCCTAGCTCGCAGTATAAGACCAGAATAGGTATTAGGGCCACACAGATAGGCTGGATAAAATTCTGCATCTCAGAACTAAACCTGGAACCCTCATCACTCTGAGACTGTCGCTCTGGACTTCACCAAGACAAAACAATGAGCGCAAACAAAATCCTACACCGTTGTGCCCACTTCCAGTTAGCACCAGTCCTTGAATCTTTTCAAGAAATGAAGCTTGCTCCTTCACAGCCTGCAAGAATATAATGGGAAATGCTGCTACTTGATAAAATCAAAGCCACTAAGAAAGATGAAGATGTTGGAGTTTGTATGACGTTCCCAGTGTTCGCAAGCTTTATCTCAATACTACTCTCTAAAAAAAGTCCTGCATTTCCCCAGTTTGAAAGTTTCATGTAGGGTTCTTATATTTATTTTGAACCTAGAATTGAATATAGCACACATTTATTTTTTTTCCTAGATCAGTGACAGTAAAAATAGATAATGCAAGCTAAATAATATGCCCCTAATTAATGGCAGAAAATAAATAGAACTATAACTCAACATACAAAATTTTCTTCTGCCTATGTAGTGAAAACCAAAATTGATTAAAAACACAAAGAGGAGATAGACTCATTATCCCTTCTCTGACTTCCAAGCCCTCCAAATAACTCTTAATAACACCACTGATTAGATGCAAAATCAGAAATCATGAAGGTAGAAATTTAAAAGCTGAGGTCCAACCAAGTATTTTGATCAGTTTAAGAATCAAAGTCTAACAGAGAGGTGCAATTTACATAAGTACCTCTGCAAACAAGTCCCATGAAGTATTGGCTGGCATAAAGGGCAAAAGTATTACCATTAATACAGAAATAAAACCAAAATAACTTTGTTTTTGCAGAAGTAAGGATGAGTTTTTTAGAAATGTAATGTATTTTCATTTGTCCTGTTTTAAGCTGGTAAGTAAAAAAAATATATTCAGGTATTTGAAATTACAGATACCAGTTTAAGAATAAGGATGCTAACTTCTTTTTTTGAATCTAAAATCTGATAATTGAAAGGAAGGTAAGGGAGGGGAAAGTTTTTATTATTATTATTATTATTATTATTATTATTATTATTATTATTATTATTATTATTATTACATATTCAAATTGCTTTCAGGCCATGTCACTTCCCTTTTCTGAAACATTTTGCTTTCTTAGTTCACTAGTGTAGGAAATAAATTAAAAAAACCCTCTAAGTTTAATCAAGTATAGATTGTTTCACTTCACACACTTCTTCCTTCAAAAAGAACCTTGAATTTCGTTGTTAAGCAATGAAACATTTTTAGAGCCCATGCATCTTTCACTGATGGCAACTAGGAAAGGCTTACTGCTTATAAAATGGCAGTTCCACCATAGAAGAATAACTGCATTCATAACTGGAAAAATACATTTTATTCCCATGCCTACCCAAAACACTTCTGCTCTTTTTCCTCTTCTATACAACAAAAACAATATACAGTAATCAAGCAGTCCACAGTGATAGAAACACTGGTATTTAATTTACAAATTTTTATTAAATTTCAGTTTGATTTTGCATAAGATAAAATAGATAAACAAGTGAGTCTGTTAACAACTGAACTATCATAGCTAACCAGAAGATTCAATTATCTTCCATTATTCTGGATTCATTTAAAATGTGCTGAAGTGCTTTAAAAACAAACCAAACCCTTCAAGGAACCACCTCACCTTATTGGAAACCCTGCAGACACATTGCTCAGAGATGATGAAGATGATGAGAATCCTGCCTGTTTCACAGCTCTTAGTTTGGAAAGACAGATACTCTCTCTGGTTAGTACCTACTTCTCAAAACAGAGCTGTCTAAAAGATTGAATTCACAAGTCCTTTTAAAATCAAGCCACATCTCTCTTGCCGATACAGGATTTGCAAACTAAGACATTAAATGAGTCAGATGCAGGGATTAAAGCAGTCAAGGCAGAGAAGAATTTATACTGGAAAAATAAAAGTCCATTGAGCCTGCATGGAGCTATATAACCCCACTGTTTTCCTATTACATTTACACAGTGAATCGGAGTTAAAATTCTTTTTTAGCTGCAATTCTGTATTGGACTACAAAGCCATGAAAAATATTATACCTAGATGCTAGAATTGTTCAAACAGTAGAAAAAAAATAGTCTGTCAATTTTTAATGTATTGCTATCATTCTTGAAGTATTAAAAAAACCAAACCAAACCAAAACCACAAAAAAACCCAAACAAAAACCATACCAAACAAACAAAAAACCAACTCCAAAAACCCCAAACCTTTCTTACTATTTGAAATAGTTTTTTTTTAAAGAAGAACACTACTTTTACTTTTTGGGAGAGAAAAATACTTGCTTCTCTTGCATCTCGATGCAAATTCAATAACCTTATGACTTTTGTTCCAAAATACATCAATAAAATTGGAACGCTGCAGTCACCGTTTCCAATCTCCAACTGATTCATTTCAATTTTACATTAGGTAGGATGTCTGTGTGGACACCTATGAGATAATAAATGCAATCCAAGGGCCTGATTGCACAGCAAGATTGACGAGATGTAAAATTTAAGATGCACTATAAACTGAAATTCAATATTCACGTGAACATAAATTAACTTCAGGAGTCCTTGTTTTCCACAGCAAGTATGTTGCCTTCCATATCCCCTTAATATGATTACATTTAAAATTCAGACAGGAGCTATTATTTATGACAACTCTGCAGATTTCAAAATTTTGACGGTGACCACAACTGAGAAAAATTCTCCTAATCCTGAGAACTTTTTCAGGAGTACAGGAATGTCTCCCTGTGGATGGTTGACCCTGACTGGATAATGAAAGTTTCATGGGCCAAGATAAAGTGAGGGAGCAATCACTCACCAATTACTGTCATGGGAAAAACAGACTTAGCCTGGGGACAAATTAACTGAATTCAATACCAATTAGACAAGAGTAAGATAAATGAGAAATAAAACTAAATATTAAAAAGTCCTTTCCTCCAAGGGGCTTAACTACACTGAAAATATTATCTATATTCTCCCTCCCCAGCAGAGCAGGGGGACAGGGAATAGGGGCTGAGGCCAGTTCATCACATGTTCTCTTTTCTACTCTTTCCTCCTCAGAAGAAGAACTCCTCTCAGACTTCCCCTCCTACAGGAGACAGTCCTCCATGAACTGCTCCAACCTGAGTCCTTCCCATGGGATGCAGTTCCTCGTGAACTGCTCCAGCATCGGTCCCTTCCAAAGGGCACAGTCCTTCAGGAACTGACTGCTCCAGCACGGGTCCCTCATGGGGAGGGGAATTGAGTCTCTTGTCAAACCATACAATAACAACACAAACAACACTAACAATGAATTTACTTTACATTCATCTGTAGGTTGAATAATTTGATGTTTCTGCAATGAATTTTAGCACAACCAAAACCCACATATTTGGGGTTTAAGGATGACTTGTTTCCGTACTTGTGAAAAAGAACTACTTTGCGTCTGCCATTATAAACTCCTTTTTATAGGAAAAAAAGCATGTTGGGAAAAGTATGCATAGAAAGTTTGAAAACACAATAATGGAAGATTTTTTTATTATTTTAAAATGATGTTTAACGCACACACAAAAAGGAAAAGTATACATGTAGCAACTGACTAGAGAATAATTAAATATAGTTTGCAAATCTATATATGTGATTCTATCTATGTTATCTATTCATACAGTATATATAGATAAATTGTTATTTGTAATATAGATACAGGCATCAAAGTCCCTTAAAAGTTGAACTTCTGAAAGACTCTAAGAGCTGCAGGAAATATTGGAAAAATACAGAAAAATATTTTTAAATCAATCTTTTGAAATAGTGTATTAGGAGCTGACATGATACCTATATTTGCAATCACCGTCTGGTCCTTGGAACTGTAACTAAAATTTTCAAAGTTAGCTGTATGGAAATGATAACTCCAGCATATTTCATAACACTGCCATGCAACACTGCCATATCCATGAACAGGATAATATTCAACTCTCACATCTAAAAAAAGGCTATTTTTATTTAAATTTTAATCAGCTGCCTAGTATTAGACTCATTAATACAGTTAAGCCATGATTAGGTTTCTCAAACACAGACCTCTAGTAAATCAAGGTGCATTTGCCCTCTCAACACTTTCACAGAATCAATCCTTTTAGGTAGATTAAAGCTAGTGCTGCTATGCCTACCAGAGTAGCAATTACTGGTTTAGATCTGTTATTAGTTAAAATTTGCTATTTAGAGACCACCATGAACCCTCTTTGCAAGATTTCTTCTGTACTTCTCTAGCCCTAACCAAGATAAAGCAGTAACAGTTCTTTAGTATTACAGAAGCGATTTACCTCATTATTTTAGTTGTTTTCAACTTCTACAATATATCTATACACTTGGACTTGATGATAGCGTGCCATGGATAATAAAACAACTCATGGTCACAGCAGCCTAGAGTGTTCTAACACACTACAGTATATTTCAAAGCATTATATTCAAATTTCTAAATAATCACTACAAAATTTCTGAATAATTTAGCCATTCAAAAATTCTCAAATGAAGTTTTCCTTCTCAGAGACTCACATTTTCTAAATTATATTCCCTCTGTACATATCCTGAAAAAAACATCTGAATGGTCACAGTGCTAACAGAAACAAAAATTAAACCTTACCTGAGATAACTCATTAGTATCCACTAGTCCGTTGTTGTCTGAATCAAAATAATTGAACATTTGATCTGTAAGAAGTTTCTTTAATGCCATTTTCTCACCAACAGATTTATCTTTTGATTGTGCAATGTATCTCTGGTTTTGTAGATCCAGTAACATATTTTTCACTTCAGTGTATTCAGTAGGCTTGCATTTATCCCCTGAAAAGAAAATACACAAAAGATGACTACTTGGAACTTGATTTCCCATTAAAAGTGTAAAGGTAAACAAAACAAAACCAAAACATCAAAAAGCACATAGTGCTGCAAACAGGGTCCTTTTAAGACATGAGAAATTAATTCTGTAGTAGTTTGAACCATAACATCTCTTTGTCTGGACTTCAAATTAAAACAAAAACAAAGTTTTGCAGTTTTAGATTTTTTTTAGACAAGGTTTTCTTTTTATAGAAACTAAGAAAACTTCTATCAGTTTCCAAGCCTCTACTTTTTAAATTATCATTCTGTAAACGTGCATCTGAAGATTTATTAAAGCTTTACCTTTAGTCAAGCTTTTCATATAAATGTAGAAATGCAATGTATGCAAAAAACCCCTGCAAATATGATAGAAAATATATGCTATATATTTCATAATAATATTTGACTTCAGAAAGCAGAAATTACTCTTGAGTGCTCATAAGCTATCTCTACCTTTTCATTTATTGGACATAGGAAGCTTATTTGAACAGGAAAAGGTAGGGTTGCCAAAGGAAGAGAAAGGATATCTTTGACAAGATCTGATTCACTCCTTTCATTATCAAGTCTTCTATAAATTTGAAAATGTTACAGAAATGTCCTGCATACAATGATTACAATCAGTACTTCTTTTAAACCAAACCCCAAAATAATGTATGCCTGGTGTTCTCTTATGTCAGCTGCTGCATAGTTTAAACTGGATAGAGAAACAGTTTAAAAGAGTTTGTTTGGTGTTTTTTATTAAGATAATCTTAGGATTTTGAAAGGGCGTTTTCTGAGACAGGCAAATGTGAACCAGCCTAGCACCATTTATTTGTTGCAGACCTATATTTGCAGTTAGCCAATACTTAACTTCAAGCAGTGACTTCAAGATTAGAGCAATATACTAATTAGCAAAGAAAGGTAATTTGCAATCTTCTTTTTAGTCACTAATCTGAAGTTAGAAGGATTTATGAGAAACAACTATTTACCTCATGGAAACTGTGTAGGCAGTTTTCTTTTTGTAAGTGGATCTTTTAAGAATCATTTAATTTACATGTACAGGACTGGAATTAATGATTTTGGTATATTTAATGGCATATGCATTGTTATGGTGATACTGTGAACATATTCACAGACGTTACAAAAGGCAGAGAGGGAAAAAGTTCCTAAATGCTTCTCACTATCCTTGAAAGACTTAGATCTAGAAGAGAAGGATTTATGCATTAAATCATGGAAGAAAAAATGTTTTTTTGGAATCAAAAGCACTCTAGCCTTTTTTGCTTTGATTTTACTAAATGCCAGCAACTGTTATATAGCTATTTAAGTAATAGAAATAGACAGACCCAAGTTGTATTTAACTGACAGCCTAAGCTATGCATAGTATTTGCATATTTGTCCTCATCTGCCAGGGGCATGAAGACTGAGGCCATACAATTTGTAAGAGTTGAGTTCTGCGTGACTGCTTTTCAGGGGTCTAATGCAGAAATACTCAGTAGGGAAGCATGTTTATTCCTCAGGCATTCTGAAGCTGCAGTAAGCAAACCTTGCCATCTGAAGGGATGCAGGCTCCAGGTGGTGGGGAGGGAAAAGAGCACTTAACTTGAACATACTCTAATTCATTTGGGTGGACTCCAAGAGACTGGGCCAGAAAACAAGTACCATCTTTGTCTCCCCTAGAAAACTTTTCTGGCTGTGCTGCCTTTGAAAAGACAGTCTGGCTGCAGGTGATGACTAACACCATTTTGCCTATACTCATGGCAGGGATGCAGGGATGGCAGGGAAGACAAGACAAATGCTATTTGTTAGTGTATGGCTATCAGAGCTAGCTACCACATTTATATTTTAGCCCCTGAAATGATCAGTCTCATTCTGCAAGTTTAAAACAGCAAAGAGCTATTCTTTACAGATACAGAACATGGTAAAAGAGTCAGTTATCTGTTAAATCATGGATTTGTCACAGCAGCATTGACAACTTGCTTCATATCTGAGTTTAAAAGAGAAACTCACACTGATGATTTTTTTTCCTTCAAGCACAGAACCATGTCTCTCCTTTAATGATTGACCAAGAATTGAAAAGAGGTTTTCATCTCAACAAAGGGGATAATGATGCTAATATTCATTTGAATACTAAAGATTATTTAATTATAAATTCTGGACAATCTATGCAGAAATTGCACAAATATTTCCATGAGTGATTTTACAAGCCATGCAAATTTAGAGGAAAAACAATTAAATTTATGTATCACAGGGTGATGAAAAACATTGCAGTAATTAGTTGTGTTTCCTACTTTTAACTCTAAATAGAGTTTATGGAAAAAAGCTCTAAAGGAAGTTGATCATAGTCCAGAAAAGACATTTTTATGTACTTTAGACATTAATTTTACATCTAAAACTTTAGGAAAAATGAACTGATGTACTCTGTCACAACACCTGTTGAGAGAGAGAAGGATTCAGAAAACATCTTTTCCATGACATTTCTACTTCTCCTTGCACAGCACAAACTTCTGTAGCTAGTATAATAGTCATATAAGAGCACTTAAATATTTCAAATATTTTATAAACTATTTACACATTTTGTTAGAGGAGAGAAGTATTTGTATCAGTTTTTAATATAAAACATAAATGCTCTCTAATACAAAATAATCTGAGAGACTGCTAGTGCCACAAGTTTGGGTACTTCCTGTAGAAGTAGAACCTCATTCACAAATAAAGCAAAGTAATCTGCTAGAAGTACTATATTATATATATTTTGATCTAACATCAACCTTCTAAATATTACTATGAATTTTAGCAATGCACTTTAAGCCAGTGAGAGATGAACCAACAGTTTATGATCTTAGCTAACTACAGTTTTGGCAAACCAGGCCTCTAAAGCTCTTCTACATTAAAACCTTTTCATTTTATACATGATTGAAAGTAGTCTTTACACCAACATCTGTAATTTAAGGACAAACATGACAGATGGATGTTACTGACAGATAAAGGAATCACAAGGAAACAATGAGAGACTCCAGTAAACACAGGGCACAATTTCATTAACAAATTGCTTCTTATCTCATTGTCATGATTGCCTTTCACTGCAATATTTGAGGAAGTGTGAAGCTGATGTTTAAATTGCAGGAATGAAGCTCTACTTACAAGAGACCTCCCCCAGGCTGGAGTAGGAGCACAGAGAAAACTCAGTTGCTTTATTTATGTTCTAATTTAGTAAAGCATTAGTTGTGAAATAGTTGTCTCAATGACACAAGAATGGTAAATGGGGATTAGTATGTCAACCTTTATAGTGAGGAAAAGCAATTTATGCTTAACAAAATTGAGAAAGACAAACTACTGGGAATACACTACAGTTATATTACTTCCAAAAAGGCCTACTAAATTCTATATAATTAGCTACATACATGAAAGGGTAACCGACGTGTACATAATTTACTAACTTAATTCCATTTCCTAGTACTTTTTTCTTTCATTTTTGAGCTAAAATTCCTACAAGAATAAATAGTTATTTTCTGGAAAAAAAAAATCCTAGAAAGTAAAAATAGAAAAAGAAATCATAGAAAAAGACAAAATTTCCTTTTCTGTTCACTTCATTCAGGGAAAGGGCCAGTTCTACCACACAAGAGATTTTGTCCAAAAAACTAACCAATCAAATCCAAAACAAACAAACAAACAAAAACCCAAAGCAAAAAAAAAATCTCTACCATGATTTATTTCACAAGTTTTCTGACATTGTCTGTGCAGAACAATCACAGAAGATGTGCAGAAACCTAAAAGTGACAGAACAAACACAATGGAATCTAAGTGCAGGTCTCCAGTTCCGTATCTTGCACTTTCTGAAGTAGTGATATTCTTAGGGTTTAAACTCATTTGAGTTCATTCAAACTCAAAAATAGTAGAAAAATGGAAACATTTGCTGTTTCTTTCCATTCAGTGCCACAGTTTTGTAGCTGTATCTCTGTTACCTAGGAAACAGCTCAAAGTTAGATTTGGAGTGCTATTGTCCTTCTAGACTGTATTGAATAGTGGTATCTGCCTAAAACAGAAAAAGAAGTTCTGTTTGACAATTTGTCATGCTTAACTTGTAAGAGAAAAAATTATCCCAAAATTAACTAATTATTTATGTAAATGGGGGAAAGGAATATACACATTCTTAACATCTGCAGAAAAATATTAAAGAATCAGCTAAGTTAAAAATTCAGGGAACACTCCTTGCATTCAAAGTCAGAAATCAGATTCTTGTATTTTGTAGTTTTTAGAAAAACACTACTATACACAAAGAAGAAAAGAATGCACATATTTAAAAAACACAATAGAGCAAACCATTTGATTTCTCAGTTCTTTCACCACATTCATGGTTAATACTTTAGCCTTTCTTTGCCTGAGCCACTCCATTTAGCAGGAACAACCCCTGTGTCAGAAAGCAAATATCCACAGCATGCTTATCCCTACAAAAGACATCAGCTGCTGAGATACAATTTGATTCTGAGCTATCTGTGATTTTGCACTGTTTCATCTCTATCTATTGATAAATTTTTATCTATACCTATATAGCACAAATGGTTTCCACATTATTCTTTTAAAATAAAAATATTTTTGGATCTTTCAGACATGGCAGCTAGTTTTCAGTGAAGCATATCTCATATGAGCAGTTTTAAACAATCCAAAACAGATATATACATAAATCAGATTGTAGGAAATGGAATAGACCTGATAAGCAGCAACTTTTAAACTTCTACATTCTGAACATATTCAGAATAATCGAATTAACTAAAACAATTCACTGCAAAATCACAAATTATATTGCATGGAGCCAACAAGAAAAATTAATCCAAGATAGTATATATCTATATATCTATACATACACACGTATAGAAACTATGCACACACACACATTCATATGCACATACGCACATATCTGATATCAATTCAATTTCAAACACAACACAAGGGGAAACTTGAAGATTTTCATCCATTCAGCTATTTCTCAACATCTGTCTAAAGTTAAAGCATGAAAGTTGTAATCTTACTTGTAGCCCTAACAAATAAAGGGACATGTTAGATGACCAAAATTGCTTAGGTTTATCTGAAAGAAACTTCAAGTCAGATATCATTTCACAATATCTTATTTTTCAATATAAAACTCTTATCTTCCAAATTTGGAGGTAAAAAGTTTTGACCCTTCTTTGGTCTCCTCACTGAAGCTCTGGACCTAGAAGAGAAACAATCTCACCTACACAATAGAACTAAATTTGGACCTATGGCCCAGAGTTTGAGGCAGGTGGAGAGGAAAGCTTTACACTCAAAGCAAATAAACAGGGATTAACATCAAATCTTTTCCCTGTTGAAGCTATGTTTTAAATAAGAGGTGAGAATTTGAGAATTTTCTACCATTTAAAAAAAAACAACATGAGATTTCAGGCCTGCAAATTTTGGACCAACAGCTGTTCAGCTTTACACATTCAGATTTAGGAAAAAAAAAAGAAAGAAAAAAAAAAAAGACATTTTGAATCTGTGTTTGGCTTCTGGGTTTTTGAGGTATTTTTGGGGGCAGAGGAGCTGGCTAATTTAAACACAGCAGATGTGGTGCTTTATGTCTTATTGTGTAGCATCCATACAAACTTTCTAATGACATACACATTTATCTAAATCTAAATTCAGCATTATTGCCAAAGTCAAGATACTTAGGTGTTAAGGACTTCAATTACTCAATTCTGTTGGGCAAATAGGTTTAAATAGCTACAATATCTTTTTAAGAATGTTCAACAGTGTTCTCTATTGTTACAGGATAAACATATAAAAATAGCTCCCACATAAACAAACCATGCAATTATCCAGAGACCGGCACACAATGCAAAAATTTAAAGTTATATCTGCTATTGTCCTTGAAAAACACTTCTAATTAATTACCATAGCTGCTATATAAAACAGAAATTATTCAAGTTTTTCAAAGCCTTAGTTGTACTTTGTAAATAAGGAGTAATATTTTCCTTTCCTAAGATACCACCAGTTAAAACATTCTGAACCCCTGCAATTTTTCAAAACTAAAATTCATATCACAAAAGTAATCATTTCACTTAATTCCACATATTGGCACAAATCTGGTGTCCAGACATATCTGGGGACACATTTAAGCAGCTTTTCAGTGCCTAAACAATCAATAGTTCAGATTTACTATTCAGATCTTCCTTAGAGAAATGCCATTTAGGCTAAGAGACAGCAGAAGCTGTAATAAATTTGCATTAAGATTTACCAAGAAAGCAACTGAAAATCAGTTAAAAAAGTATTGAAATCAGCTTTTGGGGTAGTGATCTGTGTTGTTCTTCTGGCTGTCAATGCAGAGCAGTTGTTATATCACCGATCTCTGGATGGAAGAAAATAGGCCATACAAACTTTCACCTTCAAGCTGGCATTTGAAAGCTCTAGCAGGTTGGCAGTAATGAGCAAAACATCATTTTTCACAGCTGAGAAAACAGTGAATGTTGGGGTTGTGTGGACAGCATGTTAGCATCACAAACACTGTAAGCAGCACTAGTCTAAAACTGGAAAATGCAGGACTCTTCTACAGGATTGACCCTTGGTGAAACAACTCAAATCCACACTGATTTCATACAGTGACATCGCTTCTCAGAACTCCTCATGTCTTTCATGCTTACTTTGAGGTATTATACCACGGTGAAGAAGAGATGAAAATAAGTGCATTTTACAAATGAAGGGTTTTGGTTTTTTTTCTTGTATCCAGCTCAAGCTTTTAGATCAGTTTTTCTATTTGTTTCATACATCTTAAAAGAATTAACCTTCTGATTCAGCAGTAAACATTAATGCATAACACTAACAAGATAATCTGGGCTTTCTTGTCCTCTTTAAAAGAAATTTGAGAGAGAAAAAGATAAAATCAGTATGTCCCAAAGGAAGGCATTATTAAAAATGAAGGTTGAGACAGAAGTTTAATGCAGCATTTTATTTTCCCCTCTAGTGAAGTTAATGCAACCATCGCTGCTGTTAGTCTTCCTCCCACAGGGCTTAAACAATTTTTGACTTGAAGTATCTATGAAAGCTGTAAAACACTATGGGCCTACATTAAAAAAAAAAAAAAAATTCACATCCAGCAAGAAAACACTTATGGAATGTAAGCCTCACCAGAAAAATCTATGCAGAATTCTACTTCTGCTTCTTGAGAAGCCTGTATCAGAGGGCTCTCTCTTATTAAAAACAAAGAAACAGAAAGCTGCTGAAACAGATGAAATACAAAGTCATAATCTTCCTTTTTCCAAAAGCTTCCCAGAAATGTGAAGTATTAATATATTTATGAAGGTAAGGTATGAAGACTGGGCTAAGCCTAACTAAAGCAGTACCAAAATTTTGAGGGGTGAAAGAAAAAGAAGACAGTTCTGTTGCTCCATTTCTATTTCTTCTCCACCATCACCTATGCCCACTTCTTCCTTTATTTCACCTTTTGCACAGCTGGGTTTTGCTGCTAATTGCAGAAGTTGTTACATTCAGTCTTTTGCTATAAGAAAAGGAGACTTAGTTTATGTGTGTGTGTATATGTATATGGAACCAAAAATTAACAATACCTTGGCATCACACACACTTGTGTCTGAATTTCTACTCAGACTCGTACCTGAAGTTAGAGTGGTGTAAATCAATGCAAGAGAAAAGCCAGGCCTACACAATCTGACTTCTATTTAGAGATGCAGCGTGAACCTGGCAAAGTCCTCAGATTATGCACAAAGTTTGACCAGTCATCTTTAAACAGTGTTTTGATCAGTTTTCTTTCACAGTCACAGAAAAAGTTACCTAGAAAAAATAGATCAGTATTTGAATTGAATACTCCTGAATCCCTATAAATATATGTTTTAATAAAAATATTATTTTTATATAAATTTTATATAAAATCTCTGAAATAGGTGGTCTGGTTTATGTATGGAAACATGACAGTGATCATAAGATAACATCTAACACTTTAAAATATGGACTTTCATGTGGCACAGAGCAATTTTGGGTACATCTATCCCCTCACAATAGATGATGTAAACTGACAGTTTTCATTCTGTATGTCTCCTCTTCACAGATAAATGAAGGGAGGTCGTGTAAGGTTTCAAAATATGCAACCTGCAAAAGGGATACAATTCTTGTCTATTTCTACAAGAGTTACACCCACACCTACTGTTTGTATTTTCCTCCTTTCAAACTTTGACTTCGAAGTAAATAGGCTTCCAGTCTCTAAAAACAAATTCTGGATGAGAAAATTCCTTATAGGCTGCCTTTTGGGATATTTCTCTTTAGGGGGATTCCCATCTCACTCTAAAATGTTCTTCACCACCATAAATTTTGTAAAGTTTCTGCACAGTCTTGAAGCAATACAGGTTCAGATGGTTTATGGAGATGGAGCCATGAGAGCAAATGCCAAGAGCAGAGAATTCTTCAGTGACTGAATTAAACCCTTAACTGTGAAAGAAAACTAGCGAAAAGGGCCAAGTTTTCCTCAAAACTATTAAAGAAATCATTACATTCAGATTCTTCCTAAATATAATGGAAAAACTAATTTTCAAAATACTTTACCTGACCATATGATTATATGATTCTAGAATAAAATCTGTTTCAAATGTGATATTTGAGTTACCCCTGTTACAAGGGGTAGCAGCAGTGCTGGTTAACAGAACTACAACAGGAGGAAAGTTTGCAAGACGAGGTGTGGACAACACAAACTTCATGCACAAATCTATTGTGAAATCACATTTGTTTCAATTTTCAGATTGCTAAAGAACAGGTGCAAATGTCAAACAGGCTAAAGTTAACAAATAGGAATAGATACATTAAACATTAAATGCAAATAAAAAGTAACCCCCTGACATGTGATATTGCTATTACAGTTCCAGAGAAAATATGTTGGGCAATTATGTCAGAAACAGTGTGCATATAAATATGTATACTTATGTGTACTAATGATAATAAAGCAACAGCCAGGTTCAAATACAAATAAGATAAAAGATAAGTTGTTTAAACCATTTAATGTTGTAAAGGTGTAAATTACCCTGTTAAGCATGGGAAAATCTTATCTGCACAGTACTGCTTAGGATACCATTGCAGAACAAGTTTAGCTGCTGTTATATTTTTGTTGTCTTGGAAAAACAGGAACACAGTGGGAACACTATAATAAAGTACTAGCTGTTTTATAGAAATAATTGGAGCTATAAACAAGTATCCTCAGTTCTTATTTTTGTACTAAATAGAAACTAAATCCACAAACTCATTTAAGAAACTCTAGAAACAAACTTGATCTATAAATTTCATCTTAGTTGGTTGCTTGAAATAGCAGGCACAGATTTGATTTAGAAAAAAATTCCCTCAATTTTATTTTCTTATATTGAACAACACCATGGTAAAGAAATTATTATTTTGAAAAAAGATATTCCCTTTCCATACATGACACAAAATGCACAAATACAATCATACTACTACTATCAGATTACTCAGTGGATTTTTTCAAACGATATTTTACTTTTGTAGATTCATTTTAGTCGAAAAGTAATGTAGAAGAAGCTAATGGAAAATGCATACTGTGTTAAAACATATTTTATATGCACAGAAAAGTGGTGACAACATCTTTAGTGATTCAGCCTGACTGAATTCCACATACTAGTACCAGACTTTTCTCATTGTAACTAATAAGACATACAACACAAATGTTCAAAAATCCCTGCCTAGAAATAAAAAGCATGTATTAATTACTATTAGACTTGAAGTCTTTCAATTCTTGTATCCATAGGTATACAACACTGATTTAAAGACTGAAGTCTCTAGAAAAAGCAGTACATTGGAAAGCAGATTGTACTGTGATATGTACCACACTGTGTTAATGGCTGAAAATGTTATTTTAAGGATTTGTAAATTTATACAAGTTTAACCTAAATTTACCTCTAGACCTTAATTCAAAAGGGAAGAAGAGGAAAAAAAAAGGTGAAAAAGAGCTTCATATTATCCTAATTCTGAGATTATTTTCAAGTTTAGTTTTCAGAACTTCCTACCAGTGACAAGTAACCTGAATTTAGTTTGTCATCTGACTTGGAGACTGAATTCTATCTTTTACAACCAAGGGGTACCACAACATTCACATAATAGGGGCAAGGAATTTATTGCTGCTGTTATTATTATTACTATGAGTGCTAATACTACTATTATTATTATTCCTGTTCTGAGAAAAGAGTGGGATTAAATAGTAAGAGTAATTCTGTTAAAAAGACATTCCAGTAGCTCTGAAAAAGTAGGCTTTCCAGAAACTCTTCCTCTGTAAAAGCCTGAGAATGAAACTCAGTCTTTGTCTTCTTTTTCTACACTCCCTATATAATAAAGGGGAAGTGGTGAGAATGGACATAAAACTGTCTTTTAGAAATTAAAAAATAACCCTTAAACTGGCTAAATACTGAGATGTTAAAAGTCATTGACACTATTGCTGTCCTGCTTTTTTTAGAATTGTAAATATAGATATCTTTGGATCTGGGTTAACAAGGGGCTGTTTCTGGATTCTGTTTTGCTTTAAGGGAAAACATGAATCCAAATATTCTTCACCTCCATACTTCTCAGAGATAATTTATACATTATATGTATTGGCAGAAAATAAAATGAACAGCATTTAGTTACAGATTATCATCTTAATAAATGAGTAACCTTACCTTGCCTTCCAACTTCACCCACTCTGTTGTAAGGAGAGGTAGTCAAGATCCTTTCACAGATACTGAAAATATATTTTTGAAGTCCCAAACAGACAGTAAATATTAACCAAATTTAATTACCAGTAACCAGAATTCTCTGAGATGTAAAGTGCACCTGTGCATTTATCCTTTGCAAAGGCCAAGGGTAAAGAAATATTTTCAGCCTTGTAATGAATTGGACAATATATCAGCGTATAAATTGCAACATGGCCACGTGTGCATATACTACACATAACATAACACTGGAATAAATAGGAAAAGGCTGGCAAGCAAGGGCACATGACCTGCAGTTCTTTAAGAGCTCCCTTTTTGTTAAATTCCTGATTTTTTAAAACTCTAAGGAACTGAAACTATTTGTCAATTCAAAACTTTAGTGACTTCAAGAAATGCCCTGACCAATTAAAATCACTTTGAGTCCCACCTGGGAATAACCACCTTCATTAAAAGCTGTTAATGATAGCTAATTCAGCAGGGATACACCACTGTGTGAGAGTAAACAGAAACTGCAAGAAACCACAAAAACTGTCTCCCAGAAAGGGACTATCTAGTTATATTTGTAGGTCAGCTGAAGTATGTTGTAAAACTTCAAAGCACTTTCATCCTTTCTGACTTGTAAGAGGTTTAAAAACATTGGTTGTTCTTCAAAAATCCACCAAGAAAAATGGTCAAGAATTTGGGGACTGCATTTGAGATGAAATACCCAATACATGACCAGCTTCATAGCATCACAAGTCCTTCTGAAAAAAGTAACGTAATTTGAGAAGACACACCAAGGAAGGTGGAATTTGTTCTTTAATATGAACCTATCACCTACACCAAATTCACTGCTTAATTTTTTATGTAAATGTGCAGAGGCTTCTTCTGGAAGGGTCTTTCAAGTCTAAGAATAATCTAAATAACTTTTTTCAACCCCCTTGAAGAACGCTTTCCATTTGGATATACTATGGATTAAGAGAGACAAGAGGTGTGTACCCAAACTCCAAACTATTCTAGGTAACAGAAATTATCTCATTAAGAAGAGAGCATTTTACCTTAATTCTCAAGTTCAGTAAATCAGTGTGTGTCAGTGAAGTGAATTACACTCTATTCTCAGCTGCACTCCTAAAAACAAAGCTGATCTGACCTTAAAAAGGTGGGGACAGCCTTCCTGGGCCTGAATGAGTGCCCAGGCTTCAGAGGTATCCCTGAGGCATCTTCACAGGCTCAGTCTCAGATCCCGAACAGGTGCCAGAGGGCAACAAGAATTTGAAGCAGAGACACTGGAATATATTTCAGTGTGAAAGGCCTGAGACTAAAAGCATACTGCAAAAAAGTGAGACAGCCTCACCAAGTCAGGTTCCTTACCAGGCAGTGGGGCACACACTGACACCTCTGCTTCTACAGGCTTACCCTTTTGTTGGCTCACATCAACACCCCTGGCTTTCACAGAGGAAATTCCTTAATGACAAGGCATGAGCTCAGGTGCATTTCAGGTGCTGAGAGCAGACATTCTGGCTATAAACTGAGAAAGCAGCCTATACCTTAATTGGGTATAATCTTCTAGGGTACCATTAGACAGTTCTAAGGCAGTAAGAAAAGGAGGATTAAAAAAGCCTTAGCAGGATAAATTTGAGAGTCCACATGTGCCAGATTTGTTATGAACAGCAGACCAAGCAATTCCTGACCTGTGAAAGTAACAAGCAGGTTACCAAATTTATCATTCCATTTTTCCTCCAGGGAAAAAAGAGACCTGACATGTAAAAAAGAAAATCATCATGATAAGGAAAAAAATTTTTTTAAGTAAGTAGGTCTGATTAAAAAAAAACAACCACTAAACTTTTTTTTTTTAAATTAATATTTTAAATCAGGACAGAAAGACAAAATTAAGGATGTGAGTGGATACACCAACTTCTTTATCCATGCATGAGCACAGAACACCCTAAATAGATACTGCTGAAGCCAAAGCACATACCAGTAACAAACATTTCTGAAATATACCATTTCAATATATACATTAAAAATAAGTATACACTGCAATTCATGCTGCACAAAACACCATCACTGCTACATTGTCACTTTGCCAACCAATCTCCTTGCAAAGGGTCAGATACAGGAATTTGAACTCAAATCTGAGCATAAAGTAATATTATGTTGCATATCTCAGCAAAAGAGGTGAGGAACATAGAGAAACTCTTCTCAGCAGAAAATTTTCCCAGTTTAGTATTCACAAGTGGGAATATATTTAGCCAGTTATTTGAGTGTTCTTTTATCTCATCATCAAGGCATGCTGCCATGGTATGACCTTCTGGAACACAATCTATAGTAAATATTTTCCTTCAAAGCTATTTCTCATCATGCAATACTGATGGCGACTTTTTTTTTGTCAAAGGTAGTCCTCTAAGTAGAATTTCACCAGACATATGTCATACAACCATTTATTGGTGTGCATTAGATATTGTCAGATACGAAGAAAAATATTTTGTCGGAACAGAAGTATTTGGTCAGCAACAAAAATGGGCTGTTTAGAGAGCAGCTCTCTAAACAGATGTGGTTTCTGTTATTGTCCTTTTGCCATCTGACATGAAAATCAGGTCCAATTTATTTAGATTAGTATTTGCTCAATGCTAAAAATGTCATGCTCAGCAAATATAAATGCTATCTGTTCAGAACTTATATTCTGAAGGCAAATTCATAGAATATGATCACTTACCTCTTTCCATTACCCGTTTCTATTTCTCTAACACTCAATTTTCCCTGATTGTTTCTGACTTGTTAAATGAGTTTGTTTACTCAATAAAGTAGGATTAACTATGTTAAAAGCAAATGTGTCCTTGCACTCTTGTATTGGCACTGAATTCTTGACTATGAGAATATTTCATTCCTCCTTTACTCAATGAATTAATATGCAAGGTTTATCTAAGAACTCCACAGTGAACATTCCTACACATTACAGCAGTTGCTCTAGATAATCTTCCCCCACCCCAAAGCAAAGAGTGATAAAATTCGCAATGTGCTTTCCCTGTGGATATAATGTTTCTATCAAACAGATGGGTGGATTTCTTCAATCTTTCTAACAAGAATTAATGGAAATTAAAAAAGGATTTATTGACTACTGGCAGATGGCTGAAGGATTTTGCTTAGGTACAACTCATGTAAATTACAAAAAAAGCAAATTCAGCCTCTTGCGGTGGACAAGAGGTTACTCCTGCGTTAAATTAGGAACATTCTGTTCACTGTTAAAAGAAAGTAAACACTTTCCTTTTTACAGCTGAACATTGCTTATTCCAAAAGGCATGTGCTTGGGAACACTAGGCCAAGGAATAAGACATTTGCTTCCCAGGGTCACAGAATGGGAAACAACAGGGACTGCAGTGGGTCACATTGGTCCAACCTCCCTGATCAAGCAGGGTCATCCCAGAGCACAAGGCACAGGATTGTGTCCAGACAGTTCTTGAATATCTCCAGTGAGGGAGACTCCACACACTCTCTGGGCCACCTGTTCCAGTGCTCAGTCACTGCACTGTAAAGAAGTTCTTCCTCGTGTTCAGGTGGAACTTTCTGTGCATCAGTTCCTGCCCGTTGCCTCTTGTCCTATTGCTCAGCACCACTGAGCAGTGGCTGGAAACATCCTCTAAGACCCTCCCTTCAGACACTGACAGACATTGATGAGGTCCCCTCTCTGTTGTCTTGTCTTGATACTGAACTGGCCCAGCTCCCTCAGCCTGTCCTCATAAGAGATGCCCCAATCTCTCAATCATCCTTGTTGACGTCCTCCACACATGCTCCTAGAGCTCCATGTCTCTTTTGTCCTGAGGAGCCCAGAATTGGACACAGCACTCCAGATGTGGCCTCACCAGAGATGAGTAGAGGAGCGGGATTGCCTCCCTTCACCAGCTGGAATGCTCTTCCTAATGCACCCCAGGACACCGTTGGCCTCTTGGCCACAAGGGCACTGCTGGCTCATGGACAGCTGGGTGTCCACCAGGACCCCCACATCCTTCTCTGAAGAGCTGCTTTTCCATGCCCATGTAAAATCTAACAGCTCTGGGTCTAAAAACACTGGGACTGAAATTTTAGAACACAGTTTGATTTTTTTTGGTATTCATAGTAATTTATTACTGTGCAGAAAATAGATTTCTTCTTGGATAATAATTATATTTGGAAATAAAATATCTCTGCAAAAATAAAGAATATTTATAAACCCAAAATAAATTTAAGTAGATTCTATAAAATGTTTTAATAATAACTACATTTTTTTACTCATTCGCAAAGGTCTTGATAACCTAATATAATATTACGTTACAAGCTTGGAAGCCTCAGAAATTATACATAAAAAAGACAATCATTTATTTATAATTCCCCATTAAATGTTTATGTTTCTTGAGTTAAAAAAAGGAACTCTTCTATTTTATGTTGTAATTACAGAAACTAATCAGATGGTTAATCTATGTTTCTGGTGAAAAATGAAAATAATTAAAATTTTTTCTTATGATCCATTTAGTTTTTAAAAGCACAGTGGAAACAGGTTAAGATGATGGTTTGGGCCACTGGTTTAGTGCTTGTTTTTCTTTTGCTCCAGAACAATAACCTAGATATTTGTGTAATCTATTTTAAATCTGCTCTCTTACTGAAAAACCCTCTATGCAAACAGTTAAAATTATAATTACTGGGGTATTTCAGCTCCATCTAGATAGTAATATTAGTTGCAATTCTGAAATGCTAATGGATTTTCATGTGATAGGCTTTAGGTGAAGCTAGCCTTTATCAGCCTTGAGAGAAATTGCAAAACCAACCTCAAGTGACCTCTAAGCATTGTTACCTCATCACACAATATAATTTCGGGTAAATTTCCAAAACTAGCAATACTGTTCCCAAATTTTTTTTTGTTCCTAAAAGTATTTATGTAGATATCATTATATATTATCAAACCTTCCCATGCCTACTCAGAAATTTAAAAGACAGTTTAGGCATTGCATGATTTGCTGGTAGATGAGCACATTCTGAAGAACAGCATGCAACATGGAAAGTAGTCAACGCTGACTACAAGCACAATGTGTACTCAGAAACGTTTTCTTTAGTAATGCAACAAAGGTACTTGAAGAGCTTGAATGGCTCCGCACACTGGTAAATTGAGGGACCTAACCCACCACACCTCTATCAAAAACAAGTTTCTTCCAGTTCACTGTTAATATTGCTGCTCTGTTTGAAAACAGTAGTGATTTTGCTTTGCATATTGACAAATACAAATCCAACAGGAGTGCAATAACTTCATGAAAAGGCAATTAATTGAGAAAAAAAAATATAGCCCTACTTTTGATTTATTACACTAAAATATTATAATACAAACACACATACATACACACACAGAGAAATTATCGCTCTGGCTGAAAACAAACTTCTACAGACTTAGCCAACCAAACAAAGAACCAGTTTATGGAACTACTTTCAATTCTTAATGGTTCCATGGGTAAAACACAATTAGTGAAGTCAGTAAGTTGTCAAATAGGCCTACTGCTGGTAGATTACAAAGCTGTCTTCCACATCTTAATAGCCCACAGTAAGAGCTATATTCTTAGAAAATGTACGTAGAACTGGTTTGTGAAAAACACAGTTAGAAAACTAAAAATGAAATCCCACTAACATGATACAAAGATACATATTCCTTATCCCAAGTCTAATTGAATTTCCACATATTTGAAGTCTAAATAATTCAACTCAAAAATTTAGACTTTTCTGCTGCCTTTCAAGTACAGCTAAAAACAAGTCTATACTTTTTACTTTGTATTTAATATGGGCTTAAAAGATTTAAAAATTAAGAAAGTGGGAAGTGAAGCAGCTGAAATATTTAATGCTTAATTGGACTTAATGAACTTTAATTGAGTTTTTAAAGAAATGTGTGTGGGATGGTAGCTTGAATTTTGCTCCATACTAAAAATATATTTTCAGGGAACATTCATACTGACTGCAACTAACTTATCCTTTGAAAGGTGTGTTGGCATTTTAATGATTTTTCATGGTAATAATCAAAATAGATCAATTTTCTCACTTGAATATTTGCATTTTAAAAAGTCAAGTCCTCCTATGATTTACTATTATAAAATATAACAATTATTTGTATTGTGATTAGTCCAAACGAATGAAACATAAAATGTAGCTTCCATCCATAAGGTAGAGTACTAAATGCAAGATGCAATACCCCTTTACTTTGTCTTTTTTCAAGGTAGACCAAAAGACATAACTACAAGCCAACTCTATGTAATTTATACACAAAATGATTTTTTTTCCCTAAATCAATAAATCCACAACTCCCAATTTTTTTTAATACAGCATGTTTGCAAATTAACTACTTTGAACAGATTCGTTTATGAGCAAACCATTGACCATGAAGTTTGAAAAGAGAAGCATAGGACAATGATACCAAGGAACAAATATATAAGCATTAAAATACTTCTATTTTTAATATAAACCATTGATGAGTTTTTTGAAACCATGCTTTCAAACTATTTCATGCTAGCAAAACAAGGCATCAATTAGATCAAGTTCCTTATAACTCCCAATTAAAGTTAATTGAATTAATAAATTGAAAAAAAATCAATACAAAGAACAGTTTTCAATGAATCTCTGACAGTAAGAACTACAGGGTGTAACTTTTTCAAGAAAAAAAAAAGACAGTATTTATGGGAAAAAGTAATTTATCTTGCACTGAGTCCTCAGTAGAAATACTCAAGAAATATTTCTACATGCACAGCAATGTCCTTTGAACTATCTTTAGCACTTCCAAACCTCCTGAAAATATATTTTCATTTTTTTCTCATTTTCTTCACTTCTCTCTTCTATTCTGTATTCCTCCTTTTATTCTAAGTAACATATTCCTCCTCCTCTCAATCTTTATGGTAGAATAAAATTATTTCCACAGTATGTCTTAAAGAACACTTTGTATATGCAATCTCATCAAAAATCAATTCTTTGGCTTGAAATTCAGGATGAGAGTAGGTGGATTAGTTCAAAAACTCACATGGACGGAAAAGTAAATGTAGATTCTGTTACTTCAGCTGCTTGAAGGAGCTACATGCACATGCTGTTGTGAAGAAAAGACAACACTGCCTTGGTCTGTTTTGTCTGCCTCTCTCACATTGGTAATTCAAGTCTTTTGTCTTTGTACTGACACCAATTTTGCCAAGGGATTCCTCACTCTGACTGCTCGTCATGGTTTTTTAACTTCTCTTTGAAATTGCAAACTGTAGGTCTAGGTTGGTGTTTGGAAGCTCAGTCTTCAGTGATGCTCCATATGAAGTACTAAGTGGTTTTGTACTCCAGAAATGCTCCACATACTATATACATAGACTGCTTAAAGTTTTCACCCATGCTAATTAAGAAAAGTATACTCAACAAAGGCTTTCATCCTCGTGAAGATTAAGAATATTCAGTACACCAATTATCTGAATATTACCATCAAATTCCTTGACTGGATTATATAATTATTAAAATGACAGTTGCAGTTATTCTCCCGGTATCTCAGACAATAATAAAGTTAAGTGCTCTAATGATTTTTTTCCTCTATTTGTTACTGGATATCTATTAACTTCTGAACTGTACAGAAGATCACACCCAAAAAGTTAACACAGAATCAAAACCTCCTAAAACTCTTCCTTCACAGTCTAGTTTCTAAAGGAGATGAGCTCTTTCCTTTTTAAGCTTTTCCAGCACTGGTATTATTTTATTTCAAGTATCACAGCAATCTTTGGAGCTCAGAAAAATGGCCTCTGAATAATTTACCATTTAAATTTTTTTGGATTTAATATTGCAGTCCAATAGACTGGAGTTACCAATGTCGATTCATATAAAATTCTCACGACTAAAAAAAAATTGATGGGCTTAATCTATCTAGATTACTAGCAACACAAAAACAAGAACAGCAAAAGTTCTCTGTTAATTCATTCAGATCAATGCGCCCAGTCTACAATTATGTCTTGAGACAAACTGTCTCTCTGTCAATCCCTGTTAGCTTGCTCTTCCTCTTTTCCAATCTCCTCTGCAATGAGCCCTTCAGAGGCTACATGGAAGTAGTTTCACACCTGCTTCACAGGAGAATTTCTCAAGTATAATTCCAGGGTTAAAATGCTGGAACTAGGCAGAAGTGGAGAAGACTTAATTACTGGACCTCCATGTATGGAGTGATATATGTCGGACAGAGGCATCAAACTGTAGCTTGACTTTTGACAATCACATGCTCTAAAGAAGCTGATGCTTTAATAATTTTTCTATCGATTTTATAAAGCTAAAACAAATCATTACAAAAAAGTAGAGAGACTTTGATTCGACAACAAAATTTTGACCAAATAAACACAATTTCCACCCCTTTCCCCCGAAAAAATCCTGTTAAGAATACAAAACCCGCTGTAATGGGCAACTCATAATATCGTGTTACTCCTGGGATTATGGGAAGAAAGACTGTTAGGATAAAAATAGATTTTTGGAAGATTATTATTTTGCAATAATCTTCCAAAATCTAAGAATAGATTTTGGAAGATTATTACATCATGTTTGGAAGAACATGATGTAATATTTCACCAAGCATTTAGAATTTGCCAAACAAGGCATCTTCAGAGACTGCTAAGTCATAATAGAGCATTCAAAAGGCTGCCAGAAGAATGCTGTAATGCAACTGAGCAGATTTCAGTGTCAGAAAACACAAACAGTGAGCTACTCAGGGAAATGTCACAAGCTAGGATGACAGAAAAAAAGGAAAAAGAAAACTTTTATTGCCTAAGAGGAAAGGATGAGACTCAAGTAGAACACAAACAAGCCACCAACCACTCATTAAGTTGCTACTCCACAGCCTGTAAACTAAATTTAAGAGGGAAAATCAGCACATTCCTGAAAGCACTAGCAGTACTGGGAAGTGCACTGCATAGGAGTAGTTGAGCAAGCTCCTCAAACAATGCAAGGATAAGATGATTGCTATGGAAGAAAAATAAAAGGTGCCTATGAGTGTCTTTGTGGCATGGAAGTAAGAAATTCCTAACTCGCAGTCTTTTTTGCTAACTTGATTTTATGACTGATCACATATTACTGATCACATATTACTGATTTTATGACTGATCACGTATTATGACTGATCGCATATTACCAACAAAATGTCATGACAATCCTGGCTCCCAGAGACTATTTCCAGCCATAAGTACACCAGTTTAATGCTTTGTAACCTGCTGAAATGGATAAGAAATCAATCTCATATTTACGTGAGATTGTAAAACTACGAAATAGACAATCTGGTGTAACACAGATTGTCACCTCTTGAAAAATAGAAATAAAAAACAAACAAAAAACCAACAAAAACACAAACAAGCAAAACAACCCCCAATAGGTATGTTTGCACTGCTAGAGACTAATATTCATGTCACTATGGACCTGTAGAGAAATTAAAAGCAACAGATATGAAAACTGGAAAAAAAAAACCCCTAGGTGTGATTTTGAGTTTAGGGACTGCCTTTATTTCTGAAAATTCTATCAATTGTTTGAGAGAGATGCATGTTGCAAACAAATAGGAAGCAGCTTTCCAGAGAGATTAAAACTTTTTTTCTCTGAAACCAAATAAAATATTTTTTTAGTTTGTTTTATTTCATTAGGTCCAGATGCA
Organism: Fringilla coelebs; assembly: GCF_963513975.1. NCBI lineage: Eukaryota > Metazoa > Chordata > Aves > Passeriformes > Fringillidae > Fringilla > Fringilla coelebs. The sequence goes on along the minus strand of NC_140032.1, from coordinate 40,174,253 downwards.
CTGTGCCATAGTGAATGCTCAGCAAAATTTAGGAATGAATTGTACCCTGCCAATAGCAGTACTGGTAACTCAGCAAGATCTTTGCATATCACTTTGGCATATGAAAAGATCAACTCAATTTGTCCAATATTCTCAATATTCAATTTTTATGAATTACTTCATATTCTGTATTGTGCTACTTTAAATGCCTATGATTAGTGTCTTTAAAGGCTTTAGCATAAAACAGAACAACTGAAATTCTCTGCAGGATCAGCAATGGGAAAAAGGACACAAAATTCTTAACTTTCTTCTACTTATCATGTTGAAAATTTCAAGTTTTTAAAATCAAGTAAAAGTTGGAAAAATATGTCTTAGGAAGAAAGAAACCATGTGCTTGCTTAGCACATGCAAATTATTCAGGTAGCTGCATGGCTTTTTAATTATAATATGAGGCCTCTCTGTCCAACAGTGCTGACAGTATTTGTGTTCTCTTTTGCAATTTTGTCTTACAACAGCAGTGAACTGTATAGCTCTGGGCTGACAGGCTGTGCTCAGGAGTGCTTAAGTGCCTGGTAGTTTCATTGCTCCCAAGAAGTGCAGTTCTTATGGGAGGGCATAGCCATGGAATAAAAGAGAGAGCCTCTCAGTTTGGACTAATGCAATGAAAGGCTTTGATGGTTAAAATGTGGACCTTGAATTCCACTTTGTATTCAAGCTGTGAGCTCATATTGCAAGCACAGTCCAATAGAGGAGGAGCAATAGTGCTGACTATTGCCATTAACCTGTTCAGTTCTAAACATGCTGAAACATTTCTCAGAGTTAAGACTTTTAATTCCATGTACAATTATCAATAAATGAGCTTGAACCATTAATCATCTACTTTTCAGCCTTATGTTACAAAGTATCTCATCTTTCAGGTATTTTTTTCTTTCTTTCCTTTTTAACTTTAAGAAAACATGACTACATGGTTTAATAGTGTCACTGAGGACTCCAGAAGTGCCCTGAACTCCTAGAAACTCAAGGATGGGAAATGTTCAATGAACAGAGACCTTAGAGGTATAGGTAGTTCTACTAAACACTTTTTAAGGTTTTTTTTAAATCTCTCCCAGAGCTTTGACCTTTGTTTCACTGTTCAGCTTTAATTCTCTGCTTGTCCTCCAAAAGCCAAGTCCTTTTAACTGCTGGGACTGAAATTGCAAAGGACTTATAGATTCAACTACATTCAGTAAACAGATAACTTCACATGAGTGAAAAAACTGGCATTATCAAGGATTTGAACATTCAAATTGAATATTTATTAGGCAACTTAGCACAAGTATTCATAAGGATGTAGCAAGCAGCAATTAACAAAACTACCAATAATAGAAGAAGCAAGGGCTAGAAAGTCAGAGCAGTACTTTTTGCCTGTTATTCCAAATGTATATTAAGTTCATCTGTTCATACAGCAAGGCAACACAATCCCAAAGAGTAAAATATTAGAAATTCAAATAAGAAATATCTTATGCAGAATGCAATGCAAACTTAACTTCCTTTTTTTTTTCCTGTTTTGAGAAGTTAAAAATTTAAAAACAGATTAAAAAAAATATAGCTACAAGCTCCCAGCAAAAGACATCTCCAACACATTGAAGCAACAACTACTGCAGTAGCAGGGAGACCTAACAGCAGGACTGTTTCAACAACAAACACCTTGTTATTATATAGTCAACATCTGTGCTTCCTCAATGACAAAGTAAATGAACATAATGGTTAGTGCCCTGTATTCACATTTTGCCACCTGCATATGCATGGCAATATAATGAGTAATCAAATCAGATAGCACCAAAAAAACCAAAACACCAGAATCCCTGCTTTGTCTCTCCCCTTCTCTTGAGCATCCGTATCAAATGTGTTTATATGCAGCATAACAACATATCAGAGGCGCACAGATAATCCAAACAATCAACACTATTACCTATAAAAAGATCAGGACATAATCTGCAACTTGACTTCATCATTTGGCAAGATGAAATAAAAATATGGGAATAGGTCTTCCTTGCTTTTCTATATTCAGTAATTTTATAAAGGCAATTATGTCATAATGCCAGAAATCTCAGTTAAGCAATTAATAAAAGCATACACATCTGGAACTTTTAAAGAATAGAGGTAGCGAAAAATCCTTCAATTTTTACCATGTAAGCCTCAAAAACCTCTAGGGCCACACCTGTTGACTTCTATTCCTATCAGTACTTTAAAGCCTGCAAATATTATTTGAAAAAAAATAAACGAGAGGATTAAAAAATATTTCTAGTTATCATGAATAGCTAAGGCTTCTATATGAAGGACTTGATACCCTTTGTGTTGAGGGCAGAGAAATATCCTCCTAGGGGAATAGCAGTACATAAGATTTAAGACTAGGATTTCAGTTATGGACAAATCAAGCAAATGCACAATCATATCTGATTGTGCAGGAGATCTGCTGCTTTCTAAGAAAGAATTCTGTGGGCGTTGAGGTTGCATAAATCTTCTTCTTAAAAGAATGTTTTCATTTTCTTCCATGACATATCAGCACTATGTAAGCAGTTGTCTGAATTTTAAGTTAACCAGTATGATTTAAACCCTGCATCAGTGTTCCTAGAAAATGGTGGGGTTGTAATGACCCAGTGTTACTGCTGAATTCCTAGAGCAAACCATGGACCTACACCACTCCTTATTGGGACAAACAATCCTATTATTATTACTTGAAGCTGTTAAAGTGCAATGGAAAAGCACTGTTGTGTATACAAATATATGAACATTCCCTACTGCTTAATCACTAATTAGTAAAATTTAACCTTTAAAAAAATATTCAGAATGTAATTACGTCTTTTTTTTAAACTCATGAATTAATTAGGGTGGTTTGGGGTTTTCAAAATTAGTTTTAGTCTTTATCCAATTTTAAAACTTTCAAATTGTTATGGATAATCTCTAAATCATAAAATTACAGCAGTCATACAGATGTAGCAGCCATTTTACTTCCCCTGACCTTAAGAAATATGATGTGAAAGCACTTTATTATATCAGGCAGAAGGATCCCAGAGTGTTCTTCCGAGAGAGAATCAAATGTGGTTGCTCCTTTTAATTGGTTGCTCCTTTTAATTGGTGTCTGGAGTTCCAGAAGTCTAAAACAACCAGGATGCAAAGGAGATTAAGTATATGTTCTATGTCAGTTCCAAAAATGCTGACACCATGCTCAAGGAAATGAAATGACTATAAATCAATTGTCTGTTTCCCTCTACAATCTATTTTGAATTAAGTTTTGCTGGAACAAGATTACTATCAAAAACACAGTAGCCATGCACCGTAGAAATTTTAGGGCCCCCCATATTTTGCAAAGCCGAATATTTGTAGCAGTGAGAAAAGACTCATTTTTGCACATTTAAAAACACCTAAGAGGCATTCCAGTCCTACCTGCAGGCAGGACTTGCTGGCCGTGTAATAATGCCATAGACATACATGCATTACTATCTTCCCATTGCCTACAATAGATTAGTTTTCAATAAAATTGAGATTGGCAAAACAGTGGAAATGGTAAAGCTAGAGGTAATTAGCCCAGCTGGAACTGCATAGTGAGGAGCCTTTGATGTGAAGTGACATGCAAGGTGAATATTTGCTTCCAAACAGAGTACAGTGCAAACAAGAAAACATCAGAAATAATTGGCCAATTTTTCATAACTGAGTTCAAACATTGCATGTAGATTGTGCATATAGCATTAGTGTTTATTTTTGTCCACCTGGTTACACATGAATGTTGTTCCATGTTAATAAAAATATGTTCTTTTATAAATTAATTTTAAATTCATCTGCTCAGAATCACTTTCTTTTAAATTAGAATGAAGGTAAATCTATAGGGAAATTTCAAAACCATTTTTTATCCATGTTCTGACTGAATTTATGATGAAGGCATGCCTATAACTGAGAAAATGAAGAATTCCTGTGTTTTGAATTTTGCAGAAAATGGCTGAAGGTGGGAAGAGGTCTTTGTTTTCAGTCCACATTATTGTGTTATATAACTCTAGTGTACAATTTACAGGCAAATCTTTTCTATAAAGCAAAGTATGTGACTGTTCAAAAAATTGAAAACAAACCTTTTTTCATTTAATTTTAACAGGCACCATTCTTAGCCTTAGATGGTTAAGGCACAAGGTGCATGCTCTTGATTACTCAACACTCTGTCCCTTATAATAGCCCTGAGCCATTTTGAATAAGTGACAGGTTTTCCTTTTCAATTTTCCTTCTTCCCTCAACAAAAGTAGCTAAAATCTCAACTTTTAAAATATTTCACTGAAACTGTAAGCAAAACGACAGCCTATATAACATACATATTAAAAGAGGTTACATAACACTATTCATAAGTGGAAGTTTAAGCCTATAGCTTTTTGTGTGCATTTAATTATCAAGTTTTTATTAAATATCTATCTATATTTATTTATATATATGTGTGTCTGTGTATATAGGTTGGTATTTTTTTATATTTTAAACAATCACAAAAATTTTTTTATTTATCTCATGGCTCTATAACTGTATGCAACGGCATAAGACATTGGAAATCAAAATTATTAAGCAGTTTTGTTGAATTTTGACAAGGAAATACTACTGATTAGGATCTGGCTTTAGTGCTCAGAGTAATATAGGGGAGGCATTCAAGTCTGAAGATGGATTTGAAGTGAAAATGGGATGGGCTTACAGACAGCAGCTACATATTCAATGTATTAGTTTCTTTATTTACAAAGAATTTAAGCTTAAACTTCTAAAAGGTATTCCCATAATATTTGAAACAATTTTTAATATCAAATGTAATGGGAAAGTGCAAGTGTCTTCAAGGCAAACAACCACTTTATCTTTGATCTTCATATTCTCTCTCTTTTTAAGACAGCATGTACAGGCACGTAACATTTCCTGTCAGCCTTTGAAGGAATACACAACAGCTGCTGATATAAAATTATACATGCTTAAATTTTATCTTATGCACATGTATGTTTTAGAGCGCTTTCTGATCAATTTTTTCAAAAGTACCAACAGGATTAGCATTGATAAAAAGCATAATATAAATGGAATATCCTTACATCTCAGAAACAAATGTGGCCTCAAATTTCTTCTCTTTAATCTAGCATAGCAGTTCACTAAACATAGTTGGATTATAAAAGCCTTTCTGCAGTCAATATTCCCATGCATGAGCAGGTGGGCTGTAAGAACATTGTTTTGAATTTCATCAGCTGTGATCATTAACTTATCATGCAGTGGAAGGATATTTCAAACTGACTGTAGTGCCAACACATAGTGTAAAGAGCTTAGGAAAAATTACTCAAGCAAGAACCAACAACAGATTTTGTTTACAAGGAGGGACTGAGGAAAAATCATTAACACACTACAGTGTTTTAAAAGACAGATGGCAGAACACTAGACCTAAATTTAGCCATTCAACTATAATCATAAAGTACATGAAGAAAAAAAGCACACTTTGAAAACTTGAAATAGTTAATAGAGTTTCTTTTGCAGGCTCTATCAAAGCACAGAGTTGGCCATTGACTAGGAGATGAGTGATAGTTTTCTAAGACAACCTTGCTTCTGTATTTATCTTTTTTAACTGGATTTTTTTCTTTATAGAATTTATACTAAGCCATCCCAAAACTGTCAGACTGGATTTCAGGATGTGCACTAAACAGAGGACATGACATGCACCTTTTTGTGCCCGTACCCTCATCAAAAGAGGCATGAACTGGAACGACACACTTCATTAGCATTTTTCTTTTATAGCAAGTAATACTGCTCCTGTACATATTTATATCTTGCTAGAGAAAGCAGTGTTCAAGAAAAGTGCCAAGTATTGGAGCAGAACAGAATCATGTTTCCTTAGGTCTGGACAGAGTTCAATTTATAGTCTTGAACAGACCTCCAAACAGAACTACTTCCTTCATAGCTAAGGCTTCCACATAATTCTTTTTAAATTACTTTTTTTGCTTGAGGGAGACCTAGTAGTAATGCTTTCCATTTTAGATTATCAGGTAGCCCATTATAGATTAAGTCCATTATATCAAATATAGTAAAGCAAAACTCAAGTTTTCCAATCATTATATTCCTGAATGTGACATTTAAACCTTAAAGCAAGCCATGCCAAAAGTTAATTATTTGGGCAGGAGGAAGCAATCCTTCCTGTCTAGATAAAAGAATATTCTTCAACTCCAAGTCCTTGAATAGGAATACCCCTGAAGAAGCTTGAATCACTCTATTCGTAGCTATATAATTGTATAGTCCCATCCACCAAAATAGCTTCTCAATGAAAAAAAATTTAAAATCCCTTTGATCTTTAAATTAATATCTTTCAGTTTTACTCTAAGCCAGTTTGAACAAAGGCACAGAATAATGTATGCTACCTGCATATTTCAACAAGTAACTACTGCCATTCCAGCTTCTGATTGTATACACATATTGTATGCAATGTACGTTTTTAATGTAAAACAATTTCAAATCTTAAACTGAATATATAATACTGTTTCTCTTGACCAATGAATTGTAAACATTTGTATGACCAGGAGGTTGTGGAAGGGATTTAAACTGGATGGCTTTTATGGATTCAGATGGACAAAGATGCAGCCTTTATGGATTAGAATAATAACAGCTGTTACTAATAAATTCTGACATGGTTTATAGACATTTTAAAACAGATTAAGCAATTCATCTTGAACAGACAATGAGTTCTAATACTGGTTTAGCTTCAGTGGAGACAAAGAGAGAAAGTTCTCTGACTCATTAGAGAACCTTGATAGAGACATTTTCAGCTACTCAACAAATAATCAGATCTTACAAGCACTGGACTGCGAATGACAATGAATGGCTACTCTTGTGGCTTCTGGTTATGCTCCTCACACACACACACACACACACACACACATTTTGCTAACCTTGTAACCTCACCCATTTGCAGAGCTGACATGGAAAAGGAACTGCCTGCTGGGCCAAGCAGGGCTGGAGATGCTGCAGCGCTGCACTGCAGTGTCGTCTCTCTTGCACTCATCACCTCATGTTTGACACCACCCTCACACAACCTGCTCAAAAGCTTCAGTGCACAGTGCCACGGAGCAGCAAAAAGGCTGCCACTGTGTGCAGCAGCTGCCCATTTACTGCTTAACTGTGCCCAGTGTTCAAAGCTGCCTTGATAATAGGCTCAATCCCAACAATGCCACAGCTCCTTCCTACTCCCATAATGTCAGGCACAGCACCTAACAATGGGAGACAGTGTACACCTGGAGTCTCAAAGCCAGTTTGATTCAGCTAGCAAGGAAAGAAAAGCTTTTGGTACTGTTTTTTAAACTTTTGTCACTGTTTTACTTTAGGGACAAAAGCCTTCATGCAGTATTAAAATCATGTGTTCAGGGTTTATTTTGTACAGCACTTCCTAGCAAAGTAAACCACATAAATCTAATTTAACAGCATTTCTTATGGCTCACAGTGCCTCTTTAAACAAGCTTTCCTCCTGAGTTTACAAAAGCCATGTATTAAAGCCAGGAAAATAAATTACGGGACTTTGTGACCTCCTCACCTGGCAATGACAATAAGTGGCATTAAGGCAGAGTTTTATACATTTCTAGGGAATGTATCATTCTCTACTGAAAAGGATTTTCCTAACATCTTTTATTAAAAAGGCAACAAGAACCTGTCAATTATCATAAGATATAGAGTTTAATGTGGTTGGTTTGGCTTTGTTTTTTTGTTTTTTTTTTTTTGTTTTTTTTTTTTTTTTTTTTTTTACTAGCAATTCAAAAAAACAATGTTCTTTATAAAAAAATTTAGGAACTGGCCTCAATATAAAAGCAAAGGCCATAAGAGTGGGTGTATGCTTTATGCCTGCATAAAGCATACACATCAAGAGATGAAGATGATGATGACCTATATGACCCCATTCATAAGAAAAAGACCAGCTTTGAAACAACCAAGGGAAATCTGACAAGTTTCTAACCTATGTTTGTGGTCATGGTCATAAACAACTTAAGATTATTTTTTTTTTTTTGCACAGTTTTAGTCTTACATTTTCTCTAAAGCAGCTAGCATTTCTCTAAAGCAGTTTTCAAAATGGCAAAAATGAAAGTCACATGACAAGAGTTATTGTAATATCAAATAATGAAGCAATAACTGGAATTTTTTTAAAAGCAACCCTACACTCTTAGAGGAAAAAATCAGGGAAGAACACTTTGATCTTCAGTTTGATGCAGCAGCAGATAGATCAAGTATCAAGAATTATTCTTATTGTAAGAAAAGGTTATAAGCTGTCAGCAGAAGATAATTCACAATAATAAAAGAATTAGAGAAAGCAGTGTACTAAGCCTCTGCCTACAGTGTTACAGTCCTAGAGATGAAAGAACAGATTTTTTTTTTTCCCCTTGAGTGTTTCACTGGCTAAGAAAAGCTAGCAAATTCAATGCAAGTCTCTTCAGATTTTTTTTTTTTTTCAGAAAACACAGTTAGACATGGTAAATGAGTACTACTGAGTTTAATTATCTTCCTCACTGGGACACATTCTTTTAAAGTTCCTTCCTCTTGGAGAAACCTTTATATAGCACTCTTCATCAGTGGTTTCTATAACCCTTTACAGAGGAAACAAGATATAATTTAGCTTCAATTTGCAGTAAGTAAAACCAAATGAAAATCCCCGGCTGTCAAGGTTGGAATCACCTAAGAATTTTCAAACAATGTTCTGGAGCTGATGACTAACTCCCACAACCCTAAAGGCTTGCAAGAACTCAACTTGCTTTTTCTTGGTATCCATGGAGACCAGTGAGAGAGTCCCCATATTTCTCAGTAGCTCCTGGGACTAGGGCCCCCCATAATCTATTAATTTCCATTTTTATGCCAGCTCTATTCACAAGCACAAGCAAGAAACAAAGGCCAGGTTTCAGGAGCTGGAGAATGGTGATCTGTGCACTAGTGAGCCTGACAAGATAAGCTAATTAATGTCCAGACACTGATTTGGCCACCATCACCTATGGCAGAACAAATGAGACTTTTGACAGGCTCCATTTTATAATCTCAAACCTGAGTGGACAGGATTTTTTAAGAGAAAAAGTGCTGAAAAAAAAAGCTTGAAGAGCAGATCACTGAGATCAAAATCAGACCACAAACAGGGCAAATCATCAAGGTAAAGTCCAGAAAAGCCTTGACTGAGAACTTCTATTTCTATTTGATACTCCAATTGAACTTAAATCTTATCATCACTATATACTGAAAGTGGAGCTTTTATGTTGCTAACATATTTATCTTTTAATGCTATATGGAGCTGAATACTAAAAAACAAATGCAGCATTAGGGGGAGAAAAATAAAAGAGGTTAGGTTTCCATAAACCTTTCTTTTATGCCTCATTTCTCTAACACAAATGGACTCCATTTCCACTTAAATAATCCCTTTGATTTACAGAGTATTAATAGCTGCACTTCATTTCTGAAATACGATCTGATTCGTAATTATGTTCAGAGAGAGATAATGCACTGACAGCACTCACGCTTTCACAAGGTCTGGAAATCATTGCTGCACTATTGAAAAACAAGTTTGGAATGTGCTACAAGTTTAACAAAGAGGAAGTCACTCACAGAAGGCCCAGATCTTTCAGAAAGTTTTCAGTCCTGGCTTACTATTGGCTTATTCTGTCAGTTCTCTCCTCCAGGTTTTAGAAAAAAACCTTGGAGGAAACTTTATGAATTTTCAGGAAGACATTTCTGGTCACATTAGATCCTTACATACTCTCCCAGTTCCTCTACTGTTGAGAAATTGAATAGTATTTCTCATACATAGCTTTATGTAGCTAGGCTCATGTTTGTCCTCTATCATTTCCTCAGCACCTCATACAGAAGCTCTTTGCATATTTTCCTTAAAATGGTGAGTTTTGGGGGGTTTTTTAAAGCTTTTTTAAAATAACCATGTCACAGATGTAGAAGAAAGGATAAAGGTGCAATTTTATGAGCTACTTATGTCAACCCAAGTCCAAACTGCTGCGAAAAGTGATATTACTCTTTTGTTTCTTGCGCCCAGTCAGTGTGTTTCCTTCCAATGTGTCAACATTAGATTTCCAATACTTGAGATACAAATGAAAAAGAACCAATCTTTACATGTCTGAATTTTTAACTCTCAAATTAAATTTTATTTTAATACATAAAATTTCTATCAGTGTTAATCTGACTTGGCAAGAACTTCCTACAGGTTCCTGCAACTATACTTGATTATTACTGATGAGTATGTGAACTCTTACCATAAAAACAATCTCTTACCTATCTCAGTAATTAGCATAAGAGAGCTTTCTAAGTTTATGATCCCAGTCTGCAGACTATTATGCAGGTTATTAGTATCAGGAAAACAGCTTCTTTGGACTAGATCAAGATATCTTTAGCTTTTCTTCATCTGGTCTGCCTCAAGTGAGGACTCAGGCATTTCACTTCCTCTGAAACAAAAAACCCAACTCAAAACTAAAGCAAACCAACCAAAAAAAAAAAAAAAAAACCCAACCAAAAATCAACCCAAAACTTACACAGAATAAAAACCTAATAAATGCTTGATCAGTTTTTATCCTTTAATCTGGCAATTTTCCATTCTCCATTCCCCAAAAGTCATAAACTGATTTTCCAAGAGAGGATATTTTCTTTAATGTACACTTAACTTAAAGTTAGCAGTCAAATCTGAGTGTTCTTGTTCTTCAGCTCCTGCTATGCAAACAGTGTGATGCTTGTTAAGGGCTTGGTTCCATAGCTCCACAGTTTGAGCACTTCTGATATGGGAACCAAACACAATTGACCAGGCACTGTGAGTTGTCCATACTCACTGATTTCTCCAAAAAAGAACATATAAATTGCTATAATCTATTGCAATTTCAAAATTGCAATGGAGATCTAGATACTTTGGGGCATTGTTCCTGTGAAAGAAAAATCTGTACAGCTCCACTGACTTTAGGGGACCCGGAGCATTTACATTGTTAAAGAACGTGATCCACTGTAATTTGAAACGCAAACACAGACACAATAAAATTTAATGTAGCTTGGAAAGGATCTATTCTAGAAACAGCTTGTAAGCGTCAGATAATTACTCTCTTCAGATAGTTACAAGGGTGGATTAATTTTACATCTTGCTCATTTCCATTTAGTATGATGCAGATGAATCAATGCTACAAGAGGAAAAAATGCAGGAATGTTTATCAAAATGTGTAAACATGTTTACAGTCTTTTCCTGTATGTTCATTCCATCTCATTTTTACTTAATTACAGATAATCTTCAGAAGTAATAAAGAAAGCTTCTGAAAGAATCCCTTCCTATTGAACTACAAAATTACCAAAAAATGGCAAAAAGCCTAGTTCTTCTGTAGGGACTACCTCTATAAAGGTCAATGCTGATCTTATGAGGGTATCTATCCCTTTTTTCTTCCCTTCAGTTATATAAATTGGTTTATTTTTAAAAGATATTTTAGAGTTGCATAACTTTGAGTGGTCAAAAAACCTCAGAAATTTGTCAAACACATTGCACTGAGAGAAGAGATACAACAGAAAATTGCCTTTAGTTTCCAGAACCCTGGGTTTTAGTTTCATTCTATGAAAACTGTTTTATGACTTATCAGTTCTGGGTGTTAGAAGGATTCCATGGTAGAACGTTTGGTATTCTCCATTTTCCATGCTTCTAAAAAGGTTTTTACTTCTAGTGACATCATTTATATTTAGAATACATAAAAAGAGGCAGTCAGGTCTTTCTACAGGACTGAAGAAACTCTTTCTAGTTCTAAGCCTTTCTCCCTCATAAAGAGTTCCTTACTCAGTCCTAAAAGAAAACGTAAAGTAATTCAAGAGCTTTAGACAAGAACTGTTTTACTCTCCATCAAATCTACTAAATAAGTGCAGTACTTTGAAAATGGAAATTGCTGTACAAGAGCTAAATACTATTGCCATTAATTCATTGCCAAGGGATAGCTGCTATTAAGGTCATTCTCTGTAGAATTATTAATTTAGCATTTTCCATGATGCATCCTGCTTTGCATTATTCTTACCAGGCCAAAATTTAAGCATTTGGACTGCAATATTGTTTGTCATTTTTGCCCTTTAAAAAATTTAACAATGATCATGTTATGCTTTGTACAATAACATATACAAAATCCGCTAGCTTTAAAGGGTTTTTTACATCTTTCCTATTATTTCTGGAGCATCTTGTTACCATAAATACAAAGAATGTCTCCAGCACACTCGCTTGAAACCTGACTGGGTGGAGGATTCCTTTTGAAACTACAAGATAACTTTTCCTGGCAATAATTTCTCCAGCACTACTCAGTGTAAAAATAATAATTTTAAAAAAAACCATATTCAATATAGATCTTATTGACTCTGGTAGCTAAATGCTTCCACTTCAATAAGCATGCCTCACAACCAGGAAGACTATAGACTGCAAAGGAATTAATCCCTCCCCTTGCCCAATTTCATTTCCTGAAGGACATTATGGGAAGAGAGCTAGAATTGATCATTGCATTGCAGCATTGTTATTCTATGATTTTTCTTGTCCAGACATAATAAATGAGAAAGTGTCCTGCTGGTAGGACAGAGTGGTTGAGAGCCATAAAGGAAATAATAGAACATTGGCAGCTTTGATCAGCCAAGACTTATATGAGGAATAGACTGAAATTGTTGCACCCAGGTGAGGTACTACTACATGAGAAGGGACTGATTGTATGACAGAGGATGGGCCAGGAAGACATAAAATCTGAAGAGCCAATAATCATATATTGAGCTGCCATTTTTACTTTGACATTCTAGGAAGAAGCTATGAAACTTATGGACAAATATGTCCTTTATTATTCCGAAGTGATGGGTTATATTGCACTGTCTCTTCAGCTCTGAGCATGCAGGAGAAATGTCCTTCATTCACCTAAGAAATCAAGCCCAGCTACAGAGAAGCAACATGGTAACACACATTAACTGGTCCTGGTGTATTTCTTAAAAAAGAAATAAAATGTTTAAAATATTAAAAACATAGATAAACTATTAAGGATGCCATAAAGTTTAAGTGTAAGCTGATGTTACTTGGTTTGAACTTAATTTGACTTCAGTGGACATAACCAAATACTGTGCTAAAGGAAGAAGTGCTAATCCATGTCATTAAATCTGCAATACAGACAGTGCTCAGGAACAGAAATGCTAAGGCTCAAACTAATGGCTAGCACCTCTGACTCAGCATAATATATTAAAGAGTTTTACACATTCAGATAAGAATCAAAACACTGTACTTGGAAGGCATTTTATAGGGTATTTTTCTTTCCTAAGCTGGCTTTTTAGTATTGCCTTCTTTTCACCTATCCTCATGAAAGGTCGAAGAATTAGTGGCGAGGAGAAGAAGAAAGGAGAGCTCATTATTCTCACAACAAAAGTGTCCAAGTAGAGATTTCTACACTAGACAACCCACTTACCTGTAACTAAACATCTTATACCTTGGAAAGTCTTATGTGTGTATCTTCAGCGAAAATGAAGTTAATTCATGCATGAAAAATGAAGCTATATTCTGAATAAATGACTACTTAAAGCCTTGGAAACTCTATTCTGCATATTATGAGAGGGGACATACAACACTGGTTAGAGAGGAAGTCTTCATGGTTTATTTTCCTAGAACTGGTTCAAGCATATGTTTTACAGAATAAGATCTAAAAAATATGTTTTGTCACTAGTATCAAACCCAGCCTAGTTTGGTACACTGCAATTATTAATATGAGAAAGTAGTATTAGAAATCAATATCAAATGTTAATTTTAAAAAGGAGGGGTAAAAATCTCTGTGTCAATCCACAGGGAAGAAAACAGTTATTCAATTTTGAAATATGATTTCTGATTGAATTTCCTTGTTATTCAGAGGAGCACAGAGAAAAGGTAAACAAAGCCATCCAACGAGTGAAGACTTTTCCTATTTCAGTGAGTGATTTAGCACAGTTACAAAGTTAATTCATACTTATTAGAATTCATAAGGGAAGAAAATCTCAATAGTCTGCACTCAAAAGAGTTTTAAGATATGGTGTGCATTGAAGAGTGAAAGGACCCTTCTAGGATGATATACAGAACTTTACTAGGCCTAGTACTCAGCATCCTCAGTAATAACCTAGAAGATTCAATAAGTAATAAGCTGAAGAAATACATAAATCACAACAGAGATAAAGCAATATCAATGAGACAAGGATTTTCACAACACAGCCTGAAGATAATGAAATTGCGTTAAACTGGGAAAAATAATTTGGAAAAGTTTTTTAAGAAAAAGGAAAAAATTTTAGAGGAACACAAAATCAGGAGAGTTAAGAAAAACAATATATTTTACTGATGTGAACTGGTTGCAAAATGCCTTTGCTGCACTAGGCTGTGCATATCAAAAGATACATACAACAGTGTTTCAGCACTTGGTATCCTGCGCTTCCACAGTTGCTTCTGGAACAGCATATTCAATTCTGGGCATATCACCAGGAAATTAAAAAAAGATCTGAAGAACAGTAAAGAACTTTAACGCCTGAGGGAGCTTTATGTTACAAGATTTAGGTGAACTAAATATGAACTACTGTCCTCAGCACAGACCAAAAAGACACAAAGACTACAAATACAACAGTAAGGTTAAATTATATTGTTGAAGAAGATTTAATTGCCATATGATACAAAAAAACCCAAAAAAATCCCAACATTAAAGTTTTCAAAAATGAAACATTTAATTGATGCAAAATATTCTAAGACTAGTACTTGATACAATTATCTCTCAGTGACACTGAGAAAAGCTTCTCTGGAAAATTTAAAGCTAGGATAGTCCAGGACTTTAAGCACTTAGACAAGCCAAGAGGCACACAGGACAGGGACAAAATTAGGATATAGCAGGAAATAGTGATGCATTAATACCTGAGAAAAGGAAACCACTGTAAAAAGCTGAGAGCATGAATACCAGAAATTCCTGAACAAAAGTATCAATTGAAGTGCTGAGAAATGGTATCTCAGGACTTCTACTGTTTAGTATTTTGTGTCTGTAGCACCTATTTCTACAAAATATGTTTTTCAACAGCAGGTGTATATTTGAGGGTATTCTGACTAGAAATTCTACTATCAGTAATAGCAAATATTTATAATAAATTGTAAATGAGAACAGAACTAGAAAAAAATAATCAATATCTAGCTTTCTTACAAACTAAATCCACTTTATTCTGTAAGTAATTAGCTGATCTGGACTCCAATGTACATACACAAAAGACATACTTTGGAGAGAGCTGACTTAAACAAAAACTCGCCATGAAAAGAATAAAAAAATCTCTACTGCAGAATAAAATAAGCAAAAAAGTCATTCTGACACACTCACACTTCAAGGGCCTCTCAGGCATGAAAGATGAGAATTTTTAAAAGGTTAATTTCAGCTCTCAGGTATGCCTGACTACAGGCAGATTACAATAAGAAATTGCTTTAATTATGGCAAGCCAGCTAACTGTATCCCTAAAGTTTTTAACTTTAATAGCCACAGTTAAGGAATTTTGAGAGACTCTATCATAACCCCCCCATTCATATCAAAGCACATTTAGGACCATATTTGCCCTTAGTTACACCATTTCAAATCAGTTTTGAATTCTTCAAACTAATGTAGATTCTGTTTACAAAAGCCCTTAGAGTCACAAAGCATCCAGAAATGGAGTGCAGCTTTAAGAAATAAAACAGTGGGGAATAGTTCTTCCAATTGAGACTTTTATAGATGTGGGAAAAAAATTAAAAACTTGAAACTTTCTTTAGACAAATTATTCTCTCTATGATGCCACATCTCCAGGAAGATTCCTCAGCCATGAGAATTTAGAGTATTATGAAAAATCTGTCTTTCTCTTCAGTTGAACTTCTGTAGCTTAAAACAGTACCTGGAATAAGGATTAGGGTGTGATCCTACCACATTAGTGCTCCAACGAGCAACCTGGAGAATGTTTCTGACACAGTGACTGTCACAATGGCTTTGCAACAGAAGAGGTACACCCTCAAGTTGAACAAATGTTGGGAGCTACAATTCTTGGGGTAGTCTACACCCCAAAGGAAGCAGAAGGGGCACTTGATTCTTGTTCCCCACCACGTGATGAATCCAAGAGGGAAACCAACATCTCCATTTCAATAAAACTTAGAGTTGCTTCAACAGAGCTCTGAATACATATAGCAGAAACCATCCCTACAGGTGAAATATACAGAAAATCAAAATTCTGACTCTGTGCCAGACAGATTCCAAGCAATTTAACTCAGGATATTTGTAACAGTCACATACTTTGGCAGCAAAAAGCTCTTAGATCCTCTCTAAAGAAATGCACATACCTATTTTTTGCACTGAAATGTTAAACTACAATTCTTGAGGGACAGTGAAATAAAACAAACAAACAAAGAACTCAGTCCTTACTCTCTAAGGGATTGGGATGGAATTGGCAGGGGTTGGAGGAAACTTGGTTACTATGAGGGTTACTATGCAATTGTCTCTTTCTTGTTGGTCTACCTACATCTCACACCTTGAGTATTTTTTGATTTTCATGCCTAAACAATACCTTTTCTTCTACCATTATTTGTTTGAATGAATCTGTCCAACACATCTCTTCTGCTATCACCGTATATTTTACCCTTATACTACTTCCTGTTGTTGCTTAAATGTAATTTTCCACAATTACTCATGGAAATCTATCTAAACACCAAAATAAACACCAGAATCAAAATCCTATGTGACAACATTTCTCTATTAGGAAAGAGAACCAGGATATTTACTTTGAAAATAATGTACATATCTTGTCCAAGTCCCATAGAGTTTGATATGCTGAAGCTAATAACTACACAATACTGGATTAATAATAATTCAAAAAATAAAGGAGAATGGCAACAGTGAGACAAGTAAAACAGATCCAATTAGCTGTATTCTGAGAGGACTATTTCCCAGTGTATCTTAGACAATTTTTTAATGCAAGATTTGGCATAGAAAAAGTATTTCAGTAGCTTGAAAATCCCCGGTGATGAGTAGTATAGCCATGCCACGAATTAGCTGTCTCACTCAAAGAATGGAATTGAAAATAATTTTTCTAATCAGTACATTTAAAGCCAAAAGGAAGACCTTTCCATATATAGCACAATTCTATTTTAAAATTCCTTCATAAAGAATGTTTCTTAAAACAAAAGCATCATTTGGATTAGCTTCAGAACAGGCCAGCTTAGAGTTCCCAGTCCTAAAAATTCCTAGTTAACAGAATCTGGGAAGACATACTTGTGAGAATGACACAATCCATCTTCTATTTCCTGCTTCTTTTTCAGAAGTATTCACCATTACCAAACTACGTATAATTTGACTTAATTGAACTTACCATATTATATGCCAAGAATAATGTGCATACAGTAAGTCAGTGAGGTATGTGCCATAGCACCCACACATCCAGCAAAAGAGCTAAGCCATGGGACAATATTAAAAAAAAATAAATAAAGACCCATTTGAAAGTGTGTGCCTTCTCAGACTCAGCAATTACAGGTTTATACTTCTCATCACTGAAGGTTCACTGCTACTTTAGATTATGTCCAGATTTGAAAAAAATTGAAGATGACATTAAGCCAAATGAAAAAGAAAAAAGCTACCCAGGCATGAAAGTTAACTGAAAAAGAGCAAAGATAAAAATTTGTGAACTAAGTATATTTTTCATTGATGAATCATGTAATACTGAATGGACAAAGCAATATGCAAGGAAAATGAAGAAGAAATTAAAGGAAAAATAAAAGTCAAAACAGCCAAGGAGACTAACTGCATGAGTGCATAGAGGAATAAAACCAATCTCTCCCCTCCCCCAGCATACAGTTTTACTTTGAAAAATAGTACTAATAGTTAATGCTCAAATAAAAGAGAAGGGGAGACATAAAATCACGACAATTGAGTAGATGGCTTGGAATCTCAAGAAACATAGCTATGAAAGTATGTGTGGGAGAGAAATAAAAATGTGATTTAAAAACTTAAGTTTTCAGTTGCTACCCTTAAATTTCTGTGTAAAATTATAATAAGTAAATTAATACATCTTATGACTAGATAGATACACAGGTATATACTGAGAAAGTATCAGAACCATAGGTTATGTGGTAGCTGTGAGAGGGATGGCTGTATTTAAGCAAGACAAAATATTAAATATTTCAGTCAAAGTAAGTGTTGATTGTCTCTATATTTGCTAGCTACTACCTATGCAAGTTTTGGAACTTGAAACTGTTGAAGCAAAACAACATTCTACCATTTGTTATCTTTTCGTCTGAGTACAGGTATGCATAAAATAACTCTAAATAAGACAAAATAGATTAGTTTATTTGCAAATTATGTTCTTGATAATTCCCAAGAAGTTTTTCAGTTGTTTCAACATTTAAAATAAAATCAACTCTTAATTTCAGTGTCAATAAGCATTTTATTTAAGTCAGAAGTGAAACAAGGTTCCATCATGCCAATTCTAAAGAACTTCTTTGTTCCTAAGAATTTACTAATTTATTACACTCAACATGAAGCTACACGTGGCTAGAAATAAATAACTTGTAGTGAAGTTTATATACAGTCAGTGTTCCTGCTAGTCAATATTTTTTGATGAAAACTCTGTTCAAAATGAACTGAAAAAAACCCAAACCATAAAAAAATTAATGGGAGGGCAACTTCATTGTAAATATTACAAGGGTATTATACCAAAATACTACTTACTTGCAAGAGTTTTCTGAGCCAGTATCAATTAAAAAGTTAATAAATACTATTTTTCTACCCCCTCACACAAACCCTTGCCACCAAAGCCATTGTCTCTGCCCAGAAAACACTCAGTAATTTCAAAAATAGTTTCCTCCAACACTGGAGATTAGATTTATGTCATAAAGATGTAATTTCAACTCCTGCAAACTGATGATGTAAGATAAGGCCATAAAATGCATTAAGTCCTTATGAAGTGATGCCAATTGACATTGAAACAAGTGATGTGATACCTGGTATTACTTTGGCCTCCTTACAACTTCTTTCCTTCTCTCTGTGATGAAATTTACTGGCCATAACAAAGCCAATGAGGAAACACTCAGTGACTTCAGCTGAGTCAGCTTTCTGTGACTCCCACTGCAAGCCAGGAGACAGAGCCCACAGCCTGGTAAATCCCACTGCAGTGATGGGTCCATCAGGGGAGAGATTCAGATAAATTTTGGGTAGCCCAAAAAATCTATCAGTAATATTTACATGTCTGAAAACGGCAAACCTACGGTCCTACTGTCTAAAACCGCAAAAATCACATTTAGGATGCCTTAAATGAGGAACTTACATGCTGAACTATGTTTATACTACTGAAATTATTATGTGTGTATTGTCTAAAGAAAAGAACATGAACTTGTCTTACCAGTTGTTACTTCTTGACACCAAGTAATTAATAAAAAAAAATCCAACAACTAATTCCCTACAATCCTAACTTCTATAGATATTATGACATATTTGTGAGTTGCAAATTTTATAGAATAGAAAATTTGAAATACAATTAGAAAAATGTATTAAATAATTGCAATCTTTAAACCCAGAATATGGAGCAGACTAACATTTTATCTAGTTGATATTAAGAGAAATTGAATGGCTACTCTCATAGGACAGATACATATGACACTCTCATAGGACAGTGTACAGAACAGCTGGCATTGCAAGCTAGTTTTCCCAAGCACATTAGTAGAAAAACAGGAGGGAAAAAAAAAACAAAATCAACCAACCAACCAAAAAAAAACCCAAGCCAAAAAACTACCCACCAAAAAAGCCAACACCATGATATTTTAAATAGCCATTGTTAAAGGAACATCAACTGGATCCCTTTCCCAATGCATACACATTTCCTTGTATAGATATTTTAATAGGATTATACCCATACAAGGGAAAAAAAAAACCTAACAAACCTAGACATGAGAAATTTGTCACTGAGGATGGGGATTTATCAGAATTATTAATGTTGTATCTATTTTAGCCATCATATTGAAAGGAATACTTGCAAATTATATGGTATTTATAGGAATGATAGAGAAGGACTTTGTATACAGCCAGATAGTGACAAGAAAAAGGAAAATGGTTTTAAACTGTGATGACAGGTTTAGATTGGATGTTAGGAAGAAATTATCCACTATGAATTCTTCACTATGGTGAAGCACTGCACAGGTTGTGAAGGGCCCATCCCTGGATGCACAGACAGGCTGGGGTCTGGAGGCTGAAGGGCAGCACTGCAGAAGGGTCCTGGTGGTCTGGGTCAACAGCAAGTTGAACACGAGTCACTGTGCCCTGGCAGCCAGGAGGGCCAACCCTGTCCTGGGGTCATCAGGCACAGCATCACCAGCCAGACAAGGGAGGGGATTGTCCTGCTCTGCACTCATCCTGAATCCTGTGCGCAGTTTTAGGCACCACAACATAAAAAGGTCATTAGACTATTAAAGAATGTGCAAAGAAGGGCAACAATAATGGTGCAGGGCTTGAAGGTAAGCTCAGCAAGGAGTGTCTGAGGTCAGTCTGTTCAGCTGGGAGAACAGGAGACTGAGGCAGGACCTCCTCCCAGTCTACAACTTCCTCATGAAGGGAAGGGGAAAGGTAGGCACTGATCTCTTCTCTGTGGTGACCAGCGACAGGATGTGAAGAAATAGCCTGAAGTTCTGCCAGAGGAGGTTTAGGTTAAATATTACAAAAAAATTTTTCACCCAAAGGGTGGTTAGGTGCTGGAACAAGCTCGCCAGGGCCTGGTCACAGAGCCAAGATTGATGTTGTTCAAAAAATGTCTGGACAACATTCCCAGGCACATGGTATGATTCCTGGAGCTGTCCCATGCAGGGCCAGGAGTTAGACTTTGATGAACATTGTGAGTCCCCTCCAACTCAGCACATTCTGTGATCCTGTGTTTAGGGCCAAGTTGGATGGGGTCCTGAGCAACCTGGTCTCATGAATGGCATCCTTCCCATGGCAGGGCAGCTGGAACTAGTCAATCTTAATATCCCTTCCCACCCAAACCTTCTATAATTCTATATTGCTGTGAGCAGCAGCACGGGTACCTACTCCTTTGCTCTCTATTCTAATTAAATTCCA
This sequence comes from Fringilla coelebs, assembly GCF_963513975.1. NCBI lineage: Eukaryota > Metazoa > Chordata > Aves > Passeriformes > Fringillidae > Fringilla > Fringilla coelebs. The sequence continues at coordinate 40,153,197 of NC_140032.1, read as the reverse complement.
GCAGGAACTTAGTAACAAAATAGATATCTGTGAAGACTTTCCATCTCTGGTCTCCAGTACATTCTGTTCAGATTAAATCTTTGGAGCTTATCTTGTGCCAAATTTAACTTCCACTAAGCAAGCAACAGCACAAGTTAACCAATAGGTTCAGACAAAACTGAGCAAATTTTTGAAAAGGACAAAAAAAAAAATGGACACTGTACACAAAATCCAAAGTTTTCTTTCTAAAGCATAAAAATGACAGATAAGAGATATAACAATGTCTGAAATAGTAAGGTAGACTGTATTGTTAAGCAGAAAACACAGAATTAAACTTCCTATGCAATGCTATTCCTATGGCTATCTGCAAACACATTTTATAATCATTCTTTTTGACATCATCACATAACCCATGCATATTCATTTTTCAACCTTCTTTAGAATCAGTCAGTCTGCTGTGATGAAAAAAAAGTATTCCATATGGAAACATCAGCTAAGTAATATTCTTCAGGTCATAAACCTCTAAGCAAGCAAAATCCAAGCATCTGATCACCAGTTCAAGTCAAATAATACCTTCAATTGTATAAAATGAAACTTCAGCCAACTCATCATGGATATTTGCAGCTCATAAACGATTTAGAAGTTATGAGACTCATTAACTTGAACTACTAAAGTTAAGTTTCACCTTGCATAACGTACCACAAAATATGAAATGGATGTTGGCAAAATATTCTTTGCATATCTTGCTCTTATGAGTCAAATATTTGTCATAAATTTGTCTATTTCCTGAAAACAAGTCTAACAATATTTTTCCATGCATAAAATTAAAATTCTTACAAAAAAGGTCAGCATAGTATTTGTTATGCTTGAACAATAGTAGCTTCCATATAAAAATTATTCAACAATTCTCCCTTGTCTAAACTACAGTGAAAAGCATTAAAAAAATTGCATTCCATTTTCAAAGTCTGTTTTGCCATCCAGCATCAAACCAGCACTGCACAAAAGCAGACTATACTTTCAGAAATTCTTTATGTTAAATGTGGTAGAAAGGGAGTAGAAAGGCAAGGGAGTTTTATCTAATTAATTTTTTGAAAGAATCACTAGCACATAAATTACAAATTCCAGTTTAAGGATTATGGTAGTGTACAGAGAGTAACTGGCTATTCAATTAAAGATCTCATGAAATTTTCCTGCAATTGCTTTTCCTCTTGGATCTTATATTCATTGCCCCTCTGCCAAGGGGCATCTTGGATACCTCCATCATTACTGCTCTCAACTATTTAGTCAAAATAGCATTGTTCCTTCTTTTTGAAAGATCATGTGAAGGATTCAGAGTTCAGAAGAGATCTTTCAAAGATGTTTTAAATATAGAATAACTCTCTATATCAGTCACAAGCTATAGTGTAAGACAACATTTTTCCTGAGATTCCAGAATCCCTCTCCCTGCTCCAGGTGTGGATGCTGTTCATAGAACAAACTGTACTGCAGGTTGCAATCAGCATATCTGACATTATTTGCTTTAGAATACCTTACTTTCCTATTTTTCTGAGTTTAAACATTATACTTTTTTCTTCCTTCATATTGATTTACAGAGATATATTATTTTACAACTACTTGCATTAGAATTGCCTAAGTCACAGGTTCATCCATTCCTCCTGATAGAATTCTGATTATATTTCTTACGGGATTTTTCCTCTCATCCATCACTGACACTCATTCTCAGACTTCATTTTCAGTCTCTTTTCCCCCTGCAGGATACTGTTCTCAGTATGGCTAGAGAGGTATTAATCCTTTCTTCTTAGAACATGTGAGTACTCTACTGCGCTACCTGTCTCATTAAAAAATGCTCATAATTCAGGCTTTTTTTTTTTTTAATGGGTACAAAGTTACTACTTCCAAACCAGAAATCATTTAGTAGTTCACCATTAGAATTCCATATAGTGCGCAGCAAAACTGATTTTTCCTGCCCACTTCTTCAGACAATTTCAGATATTTAATTTGGCTTATGTATTTAAATGGCATTTGTAAGCCCACTCCGAAAAAGTACACATCGGTAAAAAGAGGCACTTGACGGCCTCATATTCATTTTGTAGAGGTGGCTGGTAGCTGCCATCTGATTAAGCAACTACAGGAAGACTACCCTCAGCAGTGGAGTTTGTAGTGTATGAAGTGTGCGCCACAGAGGGACAGAACAAAAGCAGACCTGCTCAGTGACGCAAGGACGTGACACCTATCTGCCATCAGAAGTGCCCAAGGTCGTACTGGATGGAGCTTTGAGTAACCAAATCTAGTGGGTGGCACCCCTGCCCTGGGCAGGAGGGTTGGAACTAGACAAGATTTAAAGTCCCTTCCAACCCAAACCATTCTGTGATTCTATGAAAAAGTGAGAAAGGGAGAGGAAGAGAGAGGGAGAGTGAGTTCACACACACACAGACGCTCCCGCAGCAACTTTGTCTTTTGTTGGCCATGCTACATGCCTCTTCTACTGACTACTAAAAACTCCACCAGATAAGTACAATTTCCATTATTCTCTATATTAGCAAGTAAAGTAGAACAGAAGCATAATAGTGATGTTACTTCAGGCAGAAAGTTACTTCAGGCAGACCACTGAATGCAGCTCCCATTCCCAGCAGAAGAAATCGAGTTGAAAGAAATATTGTGCCTTCATAAAAATTGCATGACTTATTCTGCACTGGAAAATGCAAAGGATTTTGTTTCCATGACGCAGCAGCAATTTTCTACAGAGCTTATCTCTTGCCTGACCCTTGGTACACAATGTCCAGCTCAAACCTACAGGTTCAGGAATTGAAGATAGGAGGTAAAATTAACTCAGCCATTTAAACTGATCAGCGTTCTTAGCTGGTTAACACAATGTTGAGTTGCTCAAGTACCTACTGAAGTCAGGTGAAAGACTGACATGGCTCTCACATGAGGCCTTATATCAGAAATGTCCCTGTTAGAAGTAGCACTGTATGTGCACCTATAGAGAAACTTTGTGTTACCTTGGCCACAGGTATCTTACTACTTTTATGTAACAGATAATTTACCAGAAACAAACTTTTTTTCTTTTTTTTTTTTTTAATATCAACTGAATTAAAATTAAAACACTTTTGGATTTGCAATCAAAAGCAAATTATTGTGGACTCTCAAAGTATAGTAAGACAGCAAAAGGCCTAGAGATACGTACACAAACTTATGAATTAGCCCATAAAAACTATGTGTGGAAGACTGTGTAAAGACATTGTTTTTAAACTGTGAATTAAGAAAATAATTGTATATTTATTAGACTGTCTCAATTGCTATGACTGTCATAATGGTATGAGATGTATTTGAGAGTTGATACTGGATGTCAGTGGAGGAAATTGAAAATAGTTCTGTTGATAAGATTCTACCTTTAAGAAAATGGTGCTATTAAGAAAATGGTGCTATTGCCTGCAAATGCAGTTAAAACACTATTAAATGCCTGTACTTTGAAATGTATCCCAAAGCTACTTGATGTCTCTTCCTGCATCTTATTAGAAGTCAAAAAAATTCAGATCACCAGAACATTTAAAAATGCTGCCTAGAGCAGAACAATTTTTATTATCAGCAGAGAGGATTATCAAGTAATCAGGGAACTTTTTCCCATAGGCAAGTCTGAACTGGTCATTTAGTGTTCATACTGCTGAAAATGCTCCCTGCAGAGATTCAAAACAGATGATAACTCAATCTCAGCAGCACAATGAAAACCCATCAAGGTTTCTTTAAATAAATCCTTCATTTGGAAAGTTACTTTTTTAACAAGCAGATATTTACAATTCCTTCTACAGACACTGAGATATGACGGAGACAAGAAAGAAAAGTTCAACCTTAAAAAAAAACATTGACCAAGGACACTTGAAGAAAGACCAAGCAGATTCGGAATACTTAATAACAGAACACTGAAAGGTGTGACAGCAATTTGTCTCAACTGTCACACCTGTCACGTAAAAGAGGAAAAAAACTCAGTGATGCAGTTTTCAAAATGCAAAACAAAGCAGAACAACAAAATTGCCAGACTCAGTGAGTATCTCTTCTGTATTTTATTATCTAAAATACAAAGGAAGATGGAGGCTTCACATAATAGATGTGCATCCTCTTCAGAGAGAAAATAAATCCCTCTGAGTCATACATGCAGAAAAATTCTCAAAGTTAGGATGGTCTTACAGGAAGTAAAACCCACAAAATATACCTACCCAAAAAAATACCCATAGACTGACACATATAAAGTCAACAGGAAATGGAATTCCTCAGGAAATCTCTATCCTTGTGTTCTATACCAAACTAGTATTAGCTCTACCTGAGCCTACACACTCTGCTGAACACCACTATTCCTCCATTACCAATAAGCACAAGAATTTAAAGGGAAGAACACAACTCACTTCTCTGGCAATCGTAATAGAGTCTACATTTCAGTGGCCCAAGCCATTATTCTCGCAGTCACATTTAGGAGTATTTAAAGAGTGGACACAGTAAAAATTTAATGTTAGGGATGTGCTAATTTGAACTTCAAAACATAGTGATTTGTTGAAATAAGCACACCAAATTGTGCATAGCTTCATCTCACCATTTAGAAATACTTTTAGAGTATTCAGTATGAGCTGTGCTTTCAAGAATCGATGAACGTCAATTGGTTGAGGTACAGTGCATCAAGTTAAGAGAATCTTCCTACTTTGCTGAAGTTAGGAAAGCAATAAGTAAGAAATGCAATCAAAATAATGGGATAATTGTACAGGTTTTTATTTGCACACTGATAACTTTCTATTTTTTTGACATCTCAAATCAGAAGAGATCTTTATAACATGTCTGAGTACCACCGATCTCCAAAGACTGAGAGACTGGAGACACGGCCAGCCAATTCATAGACTGGAGGGGCCAACATTTGTATGCCAAGGAAAATGGTGAAATGTCTGTAGAATCAATTTTTTACAATTTATTTTGACAGGAATTCCAGCCTGACAGCTTGTTTTCCCTGTTGAGTGTTCTTGTGTTGGTGGTTTTGATTTTTTTTCAAAAAACTGACTCTACTAATTTTTCCATTTTAGTATCTCAGTCTTTCAGCATTTTCAAGTGAATAAAAAGTAAAAATTGTTGCAAATAACTTGGAATATAAAAAATTATAGTACTTTTTCTAAAAATCACATACACTAAAACACTGCAGGTGACCAAACAACCTAGCAGTGTACAGCAAAGCAAGAAGCAAAGAAGAGTAACTTAGAAGAGAAAATCCAAGTTTCACCCTATTTTCTTTTCACCAAAGCTTGTTTTTCATAAGTTTATCAAAAAGTTCATCTCCATCTTGATTGGTCAAAATTGTGATTGCACTATATCACCTGCATAATAACTCTTTTGGTTTAATGAGAGACAGATCTCTCAACTCTACATACTTAGCTTTTATAGAGACCTTTTTTTTTTTTTGTGAACACGTTTTTCTCTTTTTTTTTTTTCCCTCATAAATAAAGACTGTAAATAAATTTAAACTGATGCAATTTCTGGGAAGCTACTAGGTTTTATTCTACTTTTTGGGGGGATTAATCATCCTGGATTTGTACTCTTGCATCTACTCAGATCTACACAAAGAAAAGCTTTGTCCATCCATTTTCTACCACTTTTACATTTACAAAAGAAAGAAGAAATGGCATTTAACATATTTTTTAAAAGTAATAATGGAAGAATTTTTCAAGAATATTCCTGTTAGTTTATACTTCCACAAGTAATTTCTGTTACATTTGCATTCAGCTTCTTGCAAACTGAAACGCTTTTACACCAGTCTAAGCAAATAAAAAGGGTTACCATTTTAAAATGAAGTTATCTCACCTCTTGTAATCTTATGTACAATCACCCACTGTTACAAGAGACAGAGAATTAAGATCCTTTCTTGTTTGATTTATCTTGTGTGTTTTATAAATAATTATACTTTCTACAATATTCTGCACTGAAAACTCAATTCCTCAAATTATGTATTATAAAAGAGTACTTAAATACTGCAACTAATGAGGCTTCATCAGGTTAACTCTGCATGAAAGTTTTGTATTATCATATTATCATGCGCCACCATTTACATTTCAAAAATTTCCTTAACTTCAAGCAAGGTCCAGAAAGTTTTGTAAAAATTTGTATACAGCTCAGGAAAATATACTCAGCACATGTTGACTGAAAAAGGATCTACAATGCATCCTAGTGCCACAGGCCTTTGATCATCTAAACAACAGCATTGCTCAGGAAAAGAACCCTTTTTAACCTACATAAGACACCAGATTTTACATAACCAGATTTTCATCTTCCAGAAGAAGCAAGCATGCAAAACAGGCACCACAGACTGGCCCCATCCACACATCATTCATGGTATGAAAAAGAAATATTATGATGCATGCCCACATCCCATGAGGCTTAAAAATTCCTTCATCGCCACCATCACCACTAATACTTGTTTATATAGTTGTTAGAGTAAAGCAACTAAAGAAATGAAGGAATAATTTTCCTTTTTTTTTCCAACACTTTTTTGGAGTGAAGTGGGAGATTTTTTTAATTGAAGTCAAAGTAATATATGATTGTTTAGGTTGGTTATACAAAGAGAATAACGAGACTACTCTAATGGCTATACATATTGCACCTAGACCTATGTTCATTTATCTGTGAACCACAAAAATGAAAAAAATTCATGGATAAATAAAGAGTATTAAGACCAAAAAAAACCCCAAAAACGTGACAAAACAAACAAAAAGCCCAAACCATCACAAGCACACGAAATGTCATAGGAGTCTCTTCTGATCTCTCCTTTTTCTCAACTACCTATGCTCTAAAAGTATTAGACATAGGCAAAGCAAGTGTAACTCTACTTTTTCAGAAGCATAAAGAATTTCAGAATACTTCTAAACTTTTTAATATTTTAAAGGAGTCATAAAAGAAAATCTTAAAGAAATTAAACTGTGAGGTAAATTTCCACAACATACAGAGTAGGTAAACCCCATCAAATATAAGTGGGGAACTGCCACCAGTTGTGACATATACCAAATCAACTGGAATTATGTTTCAGGCAAATCCTGAGACCATTTCAGAACAACATTCAAGTTTACATCACACTATTTGTATAAACAGTGTGTTTTCAACAGATTTTTTTCACATTTTGGTGGGGGGAGAGGTGTATGTGTGGTCTTTGTTTGGTTTTTGCTGATTTTTTTATGGTTTATTTATTTCAAACTTCTAACCCAGTATTCTCTTCCTTGAGCTCCCTTTTACATCTTTCATGCTTGCAACATAACAAATATTCATCAATTGACTGATTTCAATGACTCTAATCTTCATTAAACTCAGTAGGGAGGATTGAATTAAATCCTGAGATTACTGAAATGATAGTGTTAAAGAAACTCCCATATAAACTAGAAGATTTTCCCTTTCCCACAGTAATCCTTAGTACTTGGGGAGTTTTTGTAAATGAAAATGTGAAACACATAATTTTTAACTTCCTTTAAAAATTTTAATTATAAAATACTGTAAAAATGAAAGAAAGCATTAACACTCATATATTGTATGTGTCATTTGTGCTCACTCAACTATCTAATTTATATCAATTTCATGTATTCAGTATTATTCAGGGCCTTTTAATCTTTTACCAGTTTGGGTTTTTTTCCCCCTACAAGATTTATCACAAAAGTATGTTTTTCCAACTACCATAGCTAAAATGTCTGCTTTAAAACTTCATCATACAGTAAAGAAGATAGATATATTCCCAGCGTGGCCATTCACCACCTGCTTAAGCAAATACACTTCAAGATGCTTCTACAATTGTGATAAAGTGACAGCAAATCTAAGAGCACACAGAGCTCATATTCCAAAATGATGATTGTACAACTATAGTTTGCATCATAAGGGACCAATAAAGATCTTTATGTTCTGTTTGAATGGCAAGGACTTGTATAAAAGAGAAGATGGAATAGGAAAATAACAAAGAACTGATGCATTCAGCAGTTGTCTTAAATTTAGAAGCACTAATGAAACTTCTTGACCATAATTAGTATTTAACACTGCAAGGGTATTTTTCCCTCTTTCAGATTTTTTTTTTTTTTTTTAGTGATATACAAGGCTTGCCATTTTACTAGATCCCAGGAGTGCTTTATTCTCATTTTCCAGGTGGGATTAAGAGTATGGAGTGCTCATGATTAACAACACTTCTGCTATTCTCCATGCATTTAGATTTTTATTCTTCTAATTATCAAAGTGATTACTGGGAAATGATAACTCATAGCTTCCTCCTTGCACAATGAAATATCCTGACAAACAGGCTGAATACTAAGCGGAAACTTGCAGTTTTATTAGTCAATAGCACTCTTTTATTCTGTAAAACAAACATTATTAGACAGATATCAAATCTCTATTAAAACACTGCTAATAGCAAACCTTGAATGCACTGCCTGTTTACCAGGATTCTTAGCAATAACCCTCTAGGGAATACAGCTAAGAATTCTACTGCTTTTAGGCCAACATCAGCAGTTTTCTTTGGCATAAATACTTTTTCTTGTAGAGATTCAGCAGACTTGGTCTCTAAATGGTGAGAAAGAGGAAAAAAAAGAATCTCCACCATCTGTTCCAGCCCTGAGGGAAACAAACTTTCCTGGCAGTATATAGTTCAGGATTTAATTGCACCCAAAGCCAATACAAATATATGCAAAAATATAAAACATCACTCTTAGGGAGTGGAAGTTTTGTATAATTTTATTTTAGCTTATTTCTTAGGGCTATAGTTTGACTTATTTTTGCTATAATCTGTTTTCCTTTATTTCTGTTGTTTGTTTTCAAACAAAAATTGCTTTCAACAATTTTAAATTAAATCCACATTATCATTCCAGATAAAGAGAGAGCTAAAGGATCTAATCAGATTCTGCCACCCAGTTTATCAAATTTTATTTACTCTCTGCATGAGTATCAGGAGAAGTACATTTGCTAAGGCCAATGAGAAAGACTAGGTTCTTCATGAAAAGTAAAAACTTCAAATAATATAAATTTGATAAATTTCATATAAATTATTATAAATTATCAGTAACAAAGATCTGGTTTCAATGACAGCAAAAGGGAGAAGTTCAGAGCCAAAAAAGAAGAAAAGTAAATTAGAATGAGGCAAAAATTAACTATTTTGGTTTTCTGAAATTAATCTTTTAAAATCAGTTTCAGCTGGAGGATTCTTTGAGCCACTCTGTATCTATATGAATTTAAATATGAGCCACATTTTTTTTAATCTCAGGATGAAGTCTGATAATATTATCTAGTTTAATTGCAGTTTATGTCAAAAGGAGAATTGTATAATCAACAATTCCGTGACAAAAAAGTGCTGTAATTGAATCACTGATTATAGGTCTCTGTCAAACTTTAAATTATTATCTTTTGCTTGCAATGTTCTCTGTTACACAAGTAACAGTATAAGCTCTGGTTACAGTGGTATAAATACTTTTTTGTTGTTTTTTTTTAAACTAAGGTATATCAAAACTGCTAATTCATGGCAGTAAATACAATATATACAATGTTCACCAAAATCATGTTACTTATTTATTTTATTTTCCAGTCTGTGACACAATTGACAGAGTATACTGCCCAAGTCTTCTTTTTTAGAAAGTGCTTATGGCTAATTATTGTCTGGTTTCTTCTAATAGATTTTCATACTATAACTTTAAAAAGTAAAAGCATAATAATAACATGATAGCTGCCATACAAACATGGTGGCATGAAGCTTTCTTTGTTTTCTTGCCACAAGATGAGACAAATCAATGGGGAAAACTGAAAGTCACCTAGGTAACAATCTACTAAGAAATGCAATTTGGAAGCATCTGGCTGTTGCATTTCATTACTTACATTCTGCACAATTAGATTCCAAGAAAGTTGAAAAAATATACAGTTGAAAAATATTTACAGAGATTGACAATTTGCCTAAACTAGCAACTGTCAAATGAGTAGATTAAGTTTCTTTAAACCAATTTCATTTCTCAGGTTTCACTAGGGTGCTACAGACTACAAACAAGCAAATAAGCCTGAAAAGGCAATGCTACATTTCTAGTTTAGTTTCCTGTAAACCACAACAACCATTCTATATCAAAAGAGACTAAATGGCAAACACCAGGAGAAAACTTTTAACTTACAGGCTTTATCCACTGTAAATTGACTTACTCCATCCTTTATTTGCTACTAGAGCCAGAAATGGAAATTAAATATCCTGGTTGCATGCTTAGTTTTCTTCAAAATATTCAGATTTTGTATAAGAAGCTATGGCTTTTTTTAAGTTGGTATACCATATACTAGCCAACTTGAAGTACAAATATCATGCCAATGCCTTGTATATGTATCCAATTGCTAATGATTTTTAAAGGCCAACAATATGTTCCATCAGAAAAATTTTCCACAAGACCTAATGGTAATTCTGACCTTATTTAATTAAAACTTTTTAAAGTTTCCATCAGACCAACCAATGTTCAGTAGTTTAAGACTTTGTACTTACTCTAAACTTTAAAAAATTATATTTCTCACTTAAATGTCCTCCTGAATACAAGACTTCCTTTATTTACTATAAATTTATGACAAAACATTTAGTTTATTGTACAATAATTTTCAATATCCCATACCACCAATCTGATAGAAAAAATAATTCTTTAATTATTTTGAAATACAAGCAGCCATTCTGCCTCTACACTATGCACTACTGTTACCTGTTTTCTTCCAGTTTTAAAAACATTTGCTATCTTCAATACTAGGCACTACCAATATTTATTTTAGAATGTCACCAAAAAAAAGTGTGTGGTGGATTTTTTTTTGCCTTTTCCCAGAATTTTTATAAAGGCTATTTGAGCACAGAAATTGAGACATGATTTGAACCTTGCCTGTACAACCCTTGTACGGCTAGCAACACATCAATAATCTTCTGACAGCACCAAAAAAGCAGGAGAGCAAAGAGAGGCACTGCCCTACCCACAGGCCCAAGTTACCAGGTTTGAAAGGTACTGGCAGAACTCTATCCACTAATTACACTTTGCCAGAACTCTACCTCTGTTTCTCCTCCTCTGATCTCTCCAATTCCTCCTCAAAAGTACCAGAAACTACTGGCTGAATTTTAGCATCATGAGCTACAGTCTCTTTCTTCAAAATCAGGCTGAAGGCATATAAGTAAGGATGTTTTTTTTTCAGAGACACTTGCCCACAGAATGGTTGAGAGGTTGAAGGAAACCATAAGAAATTATCTGGTGCTGCTCCCCTGCTCAAGAAGGGCCATCTAGAGTTGTTTGCCCGGGACCATATCCAGTCAGATTTTTAGTACCTCCAAGGAAGAAGACTTTACAATGTTGGTTGTCTGATTCAGTGACTTTGCAGAGACTTGAGAATGCATCTTTCAGGTTAATACAGCTTCTTTGAACAGATTCAACATCATTAATGGAAAAACTAGAAGTTTTTTAATTTTCTATCAGTAATAATCTGTGATGTCCCTAGACCCATTTCTTTGTGTGGTATCAAATGGCAATGATGACCTCAAAAGAAATTTTTAACCTCTTTAAGTTTGTACAGAGATTAGCTAGAGAATACTAATTCTTCATCACTATGTGAATGTAGAATACATACTAGGTTAGAGCTGATTAATAGATTTATCACAGAATTGCAGGCATTGATATACAAAGACTGGGACTGTTCCAGACACTGGAAGTAAAGGATTCTTTACAGTATATCTTTAGCCAGGCAATAAAAGTCAAGTCTATATTCATAACTATTCATAACTATTTCAGGAGTTGCCCCATTGTCATTGCCCCATCCAACATTTCAGAGGTTTGAATTCAATGCAAAGAAGGAAAGAGAGTAGAGTTCAAGACTTTAGCTGCAAAGATATGCAATATCACCAACAGCAGTGAAGCAGGGAAGGTTGAATGATCAGTTTTTAAATTAAGCTTCTTATATGCATGTTCTCATAAATACTTTGAATTTAGCTTCACTCTGCAGATCTAGGAGAAGATATTACATATGTTGCTTGGACTCGCCTGCCAGTTAGTTTAAGCAATTTAAGGTAACACTGGGGAATTTAAGAGAGATATTTGAGACAACTCTTGCATGGATATTGGAGGAAAAACCAGCAGTTTTCCAAATCTCATGAGCAATGCAACTCAGGAAAATGAACTGTGTGGGGAAAGCAGAGTAAAGGAACAGTGCTAAAATTTAGTATGGTTTCAAAGGGTATTAAAAAGATCCAGCTTTCTATTGGTTAGAGCATCACTTTCCAACAAAGTGCTGAAAGAAGTAGAACACCAGCCATTAACAGGGATTTTTACCACTCTGTGAATGCGCAATTACTAATGTTGTCTCTGCATGAATTCAGGATTTAATATTAATTTCATAAATGTTGCACTAAAGGGAAGATACGTATATCATAGGCAGGATTAGTAATCTAAGTCCAATAATTCCTATGCACTATCAAATGTTTCAAGATCAAGCAGAAACTTCAGGTTCTGAAAGATTTTTTCAGATTTCTTTTCACAATACAGCTTGTGTTGAACATACTTCTGGAGTGATAACTGAAGCTTGACACTTTATTGGCAGCAACCTTAAGGGTGATGTTATATGCAGAAATCTAGGCTTTTAGAAGGAGTGTAATAATGTTTTTGAGAACTTCAACAGAGAAGCCAACTGATAGCCAAAGTAAAAAAGCAAATCCATCTTAGAAAAAAGTTCTTTTGCAATGAGAACACTGGATTCATATTCAGATTAACATATCCTAATTTCTTTTGAAATATGGCTAAAGATTAAACTTAAATAATGTGTTTAAGACTTATATAAAAGACAAGATGAAATATTCCTAGAAGTGAAACTTGTAAAATGACAGAGACTTATATGCTTGCTTTTGAAGTATATGAACATCAGGTAAAATTAAATAAATGTCAGTGCTTCTAAATTAATGTGCCAATATTTTAAGAACAAATTTAAGATCACCTAGGGCACAAATCAAACGCAAACAAAAATTTTAAAAGTACAATCTTTGAACTAATCTTGTGGAAGTCACTGTAGAGGCTAGATAGGCATCCTAGATCTTTTCTGTGGGATAGTTAGTATTTAGTTCACTTTAACTAATTCCCCCAGCCTTCTTTAAAAAGAAAGAAAGCCCATAGGCTTTTCCCTAGTATTTACAGTCAGCTGCTGAAATCCTATGTAGCTTTTACTCACAGGATCTGCTGTATGTCAAACACAAAAGCTTGCTCTGAATTTGTTCCTGCTTTCTTATTTCATAATTTTTATTTCTTTTCTTGGAATACAAGGCAGCCTACTCACATCCAGGCCTTGATGGCTGGATGTGAGTAGGCTGCCCTGATGATTTTGTAAGACGCCTTCAAATCTTTTTTAAGGCATTTACTACTTTTGGTCATTCCTGCTAATGTTTTGTGAACTTTTTCCAGGTTCCTCAAGCTTACTTTGAATAAGTAATTTGAAAGTCAGTTTCACAGACAGCTCTTATCCTCTTCCTGAACAGCTTGGTACAGGGAGCAAGCTTTCCAATCTATGTTTCTACTTTGTCTTTCAGGAACACTCAGGGGAAAAGCAAATGTCATAGCAATCTTTAGATATCTAGATATTTTAGTAATAGTAGTAAAAAATCTGAAGCTCAAAAACTTTTTAACAGGTGGAAATATTCACCAAGTGAAAATGAGACCAAAAAAAAAAAAAAAAGGAGATTAAAATAATGCTAATATCATAAGGATGTCACAGAAGCTACATATAAGTAAAAAGCTTACATATGAAGTAAACTTTTTTCTACAAATATCCCATAAAATTCAAAGTATATAGGAGCATTGCTACGTTCCTGAAGATTCAAAACAAATTGCCATTTGCCATAATGACCAAGTGTATCACTGTATGGAAATAAATATAATGTAAAATATACAAGGAACTCAGGGTGCATAGAAAATACAAGATGAATTAGCCATGGAAAGTTTTTAATCTCTTATTAGAATAATCTTAAATATTTTACATTTTTTAGATCATTCAGGCTTGAGAGCTCCTCTTAAAGTGATTGCAGAATTTTCATTCTCTAACATCCAGTTACAGGACACTGGACTTTATATGAGGGAAATAGAGGACTCAACAGGTATACAAAATATTTATAATTTAAATTCATAGGAAATAGGATTATAAGTAATTAGCTTCTCTTTAGAATTCATTTTGCATCTATATGAGAAGAAATTGAGACAGTTTATTGACTAACTCTCAGGGTCACAGTTGGCATCTAAAGATCTAACCAAGCTGGTAGGAAAAATCATTCAGTGTCTGATGCATCATGACAGGCCAATAAGTAACTGAGGGAATAATTACAGGAGTGGAGGAAAAGTAATTTCTAATTTAGTATGGCCATTATCTTGATCCGTGTGAAAAATGCAACATTTGCATAACAGTCTCAATCATCAAGGAAACACTTTCAACTTCAATTACTGTTTTGCACGTGTTCCACCCATATTTCAGAAAAAGGTGTGATTTAATTTCATGTGAAGAAATAAAGATAGCAAGTGAAAAGGAAAGAAAAGGGGAAAAGGAGGTAGTCCAATGAATCTGGAAATAAATAAGCTACAATATAAAGCACATAATGCATCAGAATTTGAAGTTTTAGTTTAAAAAAACAGCATGTCAGCAGAGTGCAGCTTTGACACAGCTTTCACTAGCTCAAAATGTATTTATCAAATGTTTCAGAAATTGCTCTCTCTGAAGGCCTTCATGCTTTTTGTCTGTGTTCTATGCACAGCTTAGCTAAGACACACATTTCTCAGTGATTTTAATGGAGTTTCAACATATAAGCCAAAGACCTCTTCATTTAGCAAGGCAATCTTTAAATTCCACTTAGCATGTAAGTGTTTAAAAGGGCAATTTTCAAACCATTAAGTAGAACTCATGATGTTTGAGATCAACTATAAATCATTTGGTTACAAGATGTATTATTCAAATAACTATAGCTACCTAGCTACTATTATAATGTTAATTTGGTATATAGAACATTAGCTTTTAAATTTTGTTCTCCAGACACAGAATACTAGTGTTTTCTGGTAAGCTTACTCTTTTAAATAAGGTGTCTTTCTCAGCTCCTCTCATCTTGAGCTCCATACTCAATCTAAAACTTAAAACTTCTGCATCAAGAAATAATTCCCCCTGAAGAGGGGAGAACAAAGAACCCAGTACAAGGATTTGAAGCACAAATACCTCAAAGCATGGCCTTGTTAGAGATAAAATACAAAATGTGAAAAAAAGAAGCAGCTAAGTACACAGTAGTTTGATCTGAAAATCAATGATTAGCAATGAACCAGAAATTAAAAATACTTAACTGCTGTCTTTATATAGTCATTGTTGATAGTGACTATCCTATCATCTAACAGCATCTTGCAGGCACTCCTTCCCCTCACACCCTGCCCCAGTTCAGAGCAGCCTCTTCTAAAGGATTTTGTGAAAGCCTAAACAAAGCACTCAGAGTATTTGTTTTCTGATCTTTGAATTTTTATGGTCTCAGAAGCAGCTCCTAGAAATGAGATCCCTTATGCTGGAGGATATCAGCTAAACTAACTAGGAGGACAAGTGGCAGCGCCCTTCTGATACTGGTAGTGATGGCATTCACCTTCTCTATCCAGGAGGAGTACTCTTAAGGGGTTTTTCCTATTAGCTTTTTAATATTTTTGACCTGTAACTGGCAGGACCTTCAGGTTTATTGAAGGCAATCTGCTAGGGGTTAGTTTAGAAATGTTTTGTAAAAGAAAGAAATCATATAAAAATAGCTTGACATCTGCCTCCATTACCATATAGATACAGTAGATGTTGGAAGATATTTACAAAAGATAGGAGATGTTGGAAGATAAGTCATAAAAGGCAACAATGCTTTAACAGCACGGTGCTCTGCTACACCAATGAAGCAGGTGAAGTTAACATAGAAGAAACTGAGATTGATAAGGCCCATATATATGAAATAAGATAAAGAAAAATAACTGTTCCCATCTCATACATTTAACACTACTGAAGTCAACATAAGATGAGAAAGAAGGAAAATGAAATGAATTTTCATTATTTTTAGGCATGTAGTTATAGCCCAAACTAGAGAACTTGAGTGTCTTGATAAATAACAGTTTTCAGAAGGCATCTCAGACTAAGTCAGTCAGATACCACAGTTCTTTGCTAAAGACTGTAATCGACTAAAGGAAAAACCTACTTTTTAACTTCTTAAATCCAGCATCTAAATTAGGTGTCTGAAGTTGAACATCATTCAGATACTTCACTGTCCACAACAACAAGTGTGAAAGAAGCGTGATGAATTTAAAACACAAAGATGAGCTAACAAACCTTAAGGCAACTTTTGGGTTATATTTCTACCTGAAGTACTGTCTCATTTCCATAAATAAATCTCTTTTTCGAAGATGAAAAAATGTAGCAATGCTATAATTTTTTCCCACACATGTTCTGAAATTATTTCTGTTGTATACACCATACTAAAGAACTGAAATTAGTCCCTTAAATTTAAACATTCTGTGGTTTTCTACTGTCATTTCTTCTACCAGAGTAGCGCATCATCAAAGTTGTTTTTATTTTTGAAGAGATTGTGATGGTTAAGATGGAAGCATTCATGTTTTGTTGTTAATGCACAAACCATTCCCTACAAGCACTATATGTGATACTCCTAGAATCCCATTTTTATTTTCCACTACTTCAAAACACATGCTACATACTTAAGGCCTACATATTGTGATGCTATATCAATTTTATACAGTATCCCCAGTTAGTTTTGAATAAAGTTAAACTTTTGCTATTACTTATATATATGGATTCCTGTTAGAAGATTTACACACCCCCAGTTTAACCTATGGATACCTGTACTTCAGCATCTTTTGATGAACTTGCTGAGCTTATCATGTTTTTAGGTTGCACTAAAAAAACTAATAAAAGAGGGTCTTATTAAAAAAAATTTCCCCTCCCACCAAAGCCATCCACCTTTTTTTAACCAGTGAAAACACACTCAAAATCTGTCAAAGTGGTCACAAGTATTCAAAGTCTGCACTGGCAGAGTTCCAGAAACCTGCAAGGTGTGCTCAAATCACACAAAAAAAGACATGTTGCAATTGTTGACATTGTCAGCATAAAATGCTTAGCATAAGGCGTAGCTCTCAGAATTCAGGCTGGCATCTCAGCCTTCAAAAGATTAAAAAGTAACTAATCTTGCATGCTTTGGTGAGTACACAAGTAAACTTTTCATTATCCAAATTCAAAGCAAGAAAGACCCATTTAGCCATGAACAAGCTGCTGATCTATCAACTTCAACACCAAATATGAGCATAGGTCCTGCAACCTTCCAAAACTCCTCTGAAATCCTAAATTCTGTTTTTCCTGCAACAAAGATTAACATCCTTCAGGCTTTGGGATATAAGTACATTTAGATGAATGAGGTCAGCAACCACATTTGTAAGGCAAGCTGCCATAGATTAGTTTCTAAGAGACAACTGGTTTATTCAGGTTAAATGCCTAGAGCACCGAGTATAAACAAAAGGAAAAAAAATCCATAAGGTATCTCTGGAGTGCAATACTTACTGTATAAATATTTCAAGTCATTTATTCACTGTACACTCAGTGCAGATGCTATAGAGATTTAATTGAACAGCTTGAAAACACATACCCGATAGCAATATTCCAGATATTGTTCAGCCATGCTTACCTTTAAAGAAACAATCTTCATTGTGTACAATGGTGATCTTTTGCTTTTTCAGACAGGCAGCTCTGTGCACTTCACAGTGGTTTTCATAGAATTCTCCATCAGACCCACACACAGGTTTGTAATGTGGCTTGCAGCGCTCCATGCACAGGCACTCGGCTTGGCCAGTCTTCCCATTCACAACGCAGTGCCTGCCCAGACCACAGTACTTGTTTTCACATGATCCAAAATGGCCATCCTGACCAAAATACCCTTGAAAAAAGGGAAAAAAGAAGGTTTTTATTTAATAACTACATTTTGCTGAATTGCATGCAAGATACAAAAAGGATTGTTTTAAGTAAATTGAGACTATGTATTTTGTTACATCCTCAACCAATATTAAATACAGGTCAGCCTGATGTTAAAAAATTTTGTCTCTTTATCATGACTTTTATATTTTTGATATTGTCACAGGCTAACTGTAATTTAGAGCAAGATCTAGTAACAAGAGTTACTCTTCATTTAAAAATTCATAGTAAATCATTGTTTTTTTAATGTGTACTGAAGTTTGTCACCCTAAGATTGCTATATTGTTGCTTGCAATCGAATAATGTATTCTGTAGAATTGAGACCATAGGATGTCTCAAACTGGAAGATACCCACAAGGATTGAATCTAACTCTGTGCTCCTTGCAGGACTACCTGAATCTAAACCATGTGATGAACAGCATCTTCCAGAAACTCCACAAACTCTGACAGGCAGATAAAATAGAAACTTGCACACTGAGACTGATCCATGAGAATAACTAAAGCAGAATCAGGGCTCTGAATCAATATGGAGAATTTAAAAACAAAAAATGACAAGACCTCTGTGGTGACATTACAGTGACATTTCAAGAAACAGAGCATGGAAGAGCAGGACTGATATATCAAGTGAATGGTGGCTACAAAGAGTCGCATGAACCTCTAAGTGGTATTTCAATGATGACAAATGTGATTTGGATGGCAAACAGAGCTTTAAGACTGCTGCAGTAGAAATAGAGGAGTTTCTGTTGGCCACAACCTTCAGTTCCTTCTGCTCCTAAAATAAGGAAATGGATTGTCTATATTAGGCTACCAAAGCCATCTGGCTGCTTTCTGTCCTAAATGTGCTGCCACCATGTAAGATAAGCACTGCTGTCAGTAGAAGATCTTTTGGAGAAAAGCGGAAGTTCAGTGCACAATAATATTTCCTAATTACATGCCCAGTTTCCATTTTGACTGCCATAGAACTAACTATGGCTTCTTGGCAAGAGAAAGTGTGTGATGTGAAAACAACGTGAATATGAAAGCAGAATTGTAATTGCAATTATCAATTGCAATTATCAATAAATAGGTATTCTGATAACATAATTGTGTCATAAATTTGCATAAAAATACTAAAATGCCTCCAAATGCCAGACTAGACACTGTCCTTCACAGTTACTTAATTTTATTCTCTCGCTTTGTACTCCTAATGTCCCAAACAAACACCTGTTATTCTAATTCCTTGCAATACTTTCCTCACATCCTAGCTGAATCCATCCTTGGCTAACCTATATAAAAACAGCATGAAGAAGCAAATCACAATGCATAATTTGGTAGTAATTTGATCATTCTAGATTCATTTTCCATAGTGAAATGCTAGCATGTCAATACAATAGCTTGAAGCTCATTTCTTCAAGCCACTGAGAATTTATGTTCTTCACTTCAGTGGCAGATATAAAATCTCACCACTTTTTCTTCTGAAGCCTATAAGTCTATTAAACAACGATGCTTTGATTTCTTGCTTTCTCACACAGCACAAATTTTCTAGACAAATGTACTACAGAAAGCACACAACCATGAAATTTGGCTCTAATGACATGCTTTCACTATATTACTTGATAATAATTTCAGCTCAAAGTTGATAGGACCAGATATTCACCTCAGGTGTTGCATGGCTAATATAACTAAGGCACAGTGATTTTTATACACATGTAAAGCCCCAACTGATGGCAGGTTTACCTGCTCATGCACCAAAATGACTTGAAGCAGGAAAATCCAATTCAACATTAAATTTTTCCCATAAGTTTTTGAAAGTATTACTCCTCGTGCCAATGTATCACCACTACATGTGAGCAACAGACATCGACTGACAGAAATTAATGTAAACCAAATTTCCCTATTTTCTTATACTAAAGCTAAGCTCAAATAAAGCTTTGGAATACCCAAGAGTGTTTTACAGCACAGGTCATGTATTCACATTACAGAATGTAAGAACTTCTTTGAAGTGATGGAATTGTTAAAGTTTGAGGACAAGTACATAAACCATTATTATTTATGCTTTCCAAACTGAAGATAAAGATCTTAGAACTCCATCTGACAACTGCTCTGAATTATTGAGAGGTGTGTGGTGACTCAAAAATGCACTGTGCTGTATGTTATGAAAAGAGAACTCATTTAAGACTTCTCTTGGGACTTCATCTTAGCACTATAATTGAATCTGATGCCTGAATGCAAAACACCTTCTTTCAGATAAGGGATAATAATTTACATTACATATACTGATATTTATAATATTGGTATTTGTCAACATATACCAATTATGTACTGCAATAAACAAGCAATTTTTCTGCCTTAATGAAAAACTGTATTTATTATTAAATGTTTCATATATGTCTTCATTTTACACCATTAACTACTCCAAAACAATACATAAATTTGCATACATCACCGCATATGCAAATCCTTCAACTGAAGTCTATGGTAAAATTCCCACTGACCTCAAGAGAAGCAGGATTATTTCTCCAGAGACAATCTAAAGCCTTCAGCCAGCATTATGTGATAGCCATAAGTTTTAGCATGTTTAACAGGCACTGTTCTGCACTGAGAAGGACCAGCTATGAGGTGTTTACAGCACATAATTAAGAAAAAACAGTTAGAAATATATTCTGAAGCACTCCACCTAACTGTGGTTACCAGATTACCAAATCACTCACAGCAAAGAAATAAATTAAATCCATGCAATTCCAAAACAGGTGACAAAATGCTCAGAACCATAAATTTGAACTAAACATGCACCCAATTATGAAAATGCAAACAAATCCACCAATCTAAAGAGGTACTGAGTTTAGATATGAGTTAAACTCAAGAAATGAGTTTAGACATAAGTTAAATAAACAAATGAACAACCAAAACCCAGCTTAAGTAAAACTAATTTCAGCTGCTTTTCACTGCTCAAGGCCAAATTGCAAAAGTCACTATATTCGGCAAATCCTTCATTTTACTTTTTGTTTCAGAAAAAGGTAATTCCATAATTTTATTCTTGGAATAGGAACAGCTACTTAGCTGCAGGAATCTTGCCATAACCAAAAAAGAAACCACATTTTAAACCAATGTGGACTGTGACATGCAGCCCATTCATGAATGGCTGGCTATTTCAGTCACCATCAGGAAATTGACACTATTACTATTTGTTCCTGGATATGTTATTATTGGAGATACACTTTTGATACCTTGATAATGGATGAGGTTTCTTTCAGCTTGTTGGGGCTCTTTAGCGGATTTTTTTGGTTGTTTGGTTGGGTTTCTTGAATGTCAGTGTAGCTAAGCCTCCTGGTATGAAATTGCTTAGGGTGCAGCACCCATTCAGGAAACCATCATCATCATCACAAACACAGTGTTTCAGAAGGCTGCTGTTCTATCTAAGCACATGTTTTAGAAAGTAAATCAGTCTGAGAAGAACTTAGGATGCCATATTTAGATATACATCAGTAATTCAGCTGAGAAGGTAAGCATCATATTCAATATTAAGAGACTTAAGGCCAGTAATTTGGGATGACAAATAATCTAGCCATGAATGCAAATATTTTTAAAGCAATTGTTATTGCTTATGTGATGATAGGCAAGTCTACATTAGTCAAATCCCGCAACACAAAAACAGGGAAGCATGTACCCATATGAGCTATGAACTCTGAATTTTCAACTAAAAAAAGTATTATATTTACACATTTTGAGAGGATCTAAAGTACTACAGAAAACAAAATGTACTTTTTTCCATCTGAAAATAAGTCAAGAAACATTCAAATTATCATAGCCTTAAGTTAAAAAAAAAATAAAATCTCACTTTAAAAACCATCACTAAAAACGTATTACACCCAAAGCAGTCACATAGATTTTTCAGATCCTCTTGAAATTTAAAACTCTAAACAGATAGCAAATGGAAGGGCAGATGTTTTTATTTTTAGACATTAGAGAAAGTAAAATAATTTTAACTTAAAAAAAATAAAATTAATAAATACAGTTTCAAGTTTTCAGTTGGGATTCCTCGTACAGACTGCCTGTTTAAAGGATACTTCAACAGCATCCAAAGCTGAGCAAGGTGTAGGTCACAGTTTGATTCATTTACATCTGGGAATTAAGCTGATGTTTTAGCATGCTAAAGACTCACAGAAATACTACAGCTACTTTATCCTTTTATCTAATCAGTTTAGAGAAACATTGCACAGTGAAACTTTGGAAATTCATGGGAGTATGAATCACCATGTTCTACAGTTGGCCTGGGGCTGGAACACACACACACACACGCACACACACATACACAGGCTTTCTGTGTGCTGAGCATTCTCTTACAAACTCAGACTTCCCTAACAACATAATTTACATCCATGGCTTCTATCCTAACTTGCTGCATCACCCACATGTCATGAAAAACAAAGTGGTAGCTACTTTTCAAGACAATGCACTGATATTTTGTGTGCAAATAACTGGGGTCAAAAGACCTGTAGTCCCATTCCACCCGCTTCTACTTAAAACCATTCTGTGAATTACAATTCCACCTCTACAGCTGTATCTTTGCTTAATACACTACCTATGAAAGGCCCAACCAAGGCTGTAATCCTTGTATTAGTAAGTGCTCAGTGTAGTCTCAAGTTTTGGAAGGAAATAAGATTTATCACCACCTACCATTAAGATTCTTAGGGCATTAACACTGAGCAAGACCCCAGTATGACCTGTGAGGATCTGGCTCATAAATATTAAATCTCTAGAATTTTTCAATTTTTAACTGTAGCATTTTAGCAACAGTTCTTATTAATTATAGTAATAAATTTCCAGCGCATAACGGTGCATATCTTAACAAACTTAAGGGAACTAGTGGCTCAGAGATGGGAGGGTGGGAAGCAAGGACAAAAAACAACCCCATAGCCGTGCAGGGGCAGGATGGGGAGCTGCAGCCCACAGCCCTCAGAAACAGCCCCTTGCAGCTCACAGCCCTCAGCCCTGCTGCTACTTGCAGGAGTGAAAGAAAATCATACACATGGCCCACCATTCTCTTGCTCTGGCTTGGTTTTCTTTCAGCACCAGGCAGGTAAGGTCCAGTGCTTTATACAGAAGTCTATTCTGCCTGTGTGTAAAATAAGTTTTTGGCTGGGTCTTGTACTGTCCTTTCCTTCCTTCTTTCCTGCCTTCCCACTCTGCCTTCAGACACACATCCCCCTTTCCTCTTTCCTCCCCAGTAGGGGCACTGGAAGTATTGTAAAGAGTTACACTGCCATAGAGCATGATTGAGATCTTCTGGTGGACTCAGTATTTATCACTGAGGACCAACTAACAGAAATTGACACAGGCATTATGACTGTACAGGATTTTTTCAACCTTAAAAACCAAGCCTAAATACACTTAGGAGAATAAGAGGTCTATATTCAAATAAAGTGATTTCTTATTGCCCTATAAAGGTAAGTTGGAACAAATCAAGAAAAAGTGCCACACTTTTAAAGGAAACAATTTGCGAAACTACAGTAAGGAAAAGGAGAACAAAATAATACCAAGTAATATCAGGGAGATCTGTAAATGCTGAATTGCCTAGCTATTAACCTGAAATATTGAAACCTCCCATAAAAGTGCATCTGTCAGCCAGAAACCGTCAGGTTAGCATCTTTGATCATATGAATTTGTTTTTCCTGCCAGCACTTAGAAGGCATCTTCAGCAAAATTCTCAGAATTTAGCTTCCTCAGAAAAGAGAAAAATCAAATCATACCTCCTTTACCTGAATGAAATTGAAGACCAAGAACAAAAACACCATTTCATAAGAAAATGAGTAGAAGTTACAATACAACCAGAACTACACAAGAACCTCTTTTGCTTATTCGGCAGAAACTTTTCCCCCTTTCCAGAGCCTTCACCTGCTCCTCTCTCATCCTCACAGCAACCCCTTTATAGGCTTGCTCCACTCCAGGTGCCCACATCAGAGGGCTCAGCAGCTGCTTGACCCTTGCCTTCTGCAATTACGAAGGCTTTCCATGTGTTCCTGCCTCTGTAAACTTTCTTGCTCACTAACAGGGCTGTGAAACACCTGTTTGGTATCAGAAAAAATGCCTATTCTCTTTCCCTGCTGGGAGGTGATTCTTGGGCACAACACTGAACCTTGTAAAAATCTCCTTCATTAATCATCCTTCTTACATTTGATCAGTGACCATCAAACTTATAAAATGGTCAGTGGGCTCCAGACATGCTACTTGCCTTACACGAGGGGAATGGAAAATGCACACAGGTCTGACACAAACAGCTGAATAGATTTGGATTAGGAGCACTGCTGGCTCCAAGTGTAAATATAGACTGATGTCTTTGAGCAGTTTCAAGCCAGCAATTCATTACTTTCAATTAAATCCTTAGCTCTGGTTAGCATTAGCTGTGTTTGTCTTTCTCATATATTATCTTTATTTTGAAAAATGCTTATAATTCATTTAACATCAAACCAGTGTCAAAAACAGTTTCTTTAACACAAAGCAGGAAACAAATTACACGTTTGCCTCATCACAGATACATGGACCCTTATTCAAATGGTTGATTGCTTTTCAATTGCAGCACAGCAGGCAATCCTCTATTCTGCCAAACACATCACCCAATGTCAGGAAGAGCAGGAAATGTGCATCATAGCGACAGCAGTTTTGAAAAGGTCATAGTCTGAACAACCTTTCACACATTTTAATGCTTATTTGAAATAAGGCTTTATGAATATCACAAAGGGCTAGCTTAGTTCTCAGTCAGACAAAACAACCTTATTTTTTTTTTTGTTATTCACAAGCCAGACTGATTCATTTTATCAACAATGATCAAAACAACCAAAAGTTTGAGTAAATTATTGACAAGAATTCTCCTCTTACTTAGTTAAAATTAGGAAGGCTGTCAGGATTTGGTTTCAAGAAGCAAGATTGAACTGCCCTATCACACAATAATATTAACTGCTCTTCTTTGGCGAACTTCACATGAAGAACACATTTGTCCATTTTGAGCTAATAGTATAATAAAAAACTATTGTTTTCTTGATAGCTATATATGGCTTTCCCTGGGATTAAATATGCTTTTCTATGAAACAACATTATAAAGAGAAAATTTAACTCATCCCTGATCAAATAGTTGTCATGAAATAGGTAATTCAATTATCCATGGTAAAAACTAGCATCCCATAATCCAGATATTATTCTATTCCTGTGTTAGACATTGAAACAACACCGTTTTGTTGGAGTTTTTAACTTCAAGGCCTTTCTTACAGATAAATCTGTGATGTCTTTCTGCTACCTTCCCCAGGGACCTGTACTAGAAAAAGTTGCACACACACTGAGCAGCATTTAAACCATATGGTTAAAGTGCAGCATCATTGCTGCTCAAGGAAAGCTAAAAAAGAAATGTCAAGTATTTTCAGTTTTACTGATGTGAAACATTTGCTTCTAATAAATTTTACATAGTCCATTTTTTGCCAGTTGTTTCTAAGGAACTGTGCTGGGTTGGCCCTGTAGTGTGCCATGTCCTGCCCACCCGATCGCCTGCTCGCTGTCACAGGAATACAGAAGGAATTCAATAAGGAATTCATTCATTAATTTCCACTGGCAGGCAGATGCCCAGTCATCTTTAGGAAAACCTCAGAAGTGACAGGGCCATGTCTTAACCACCAGTATTTCTCCCCCCCCAGCCCATTCTGCTCCTTTTGCCCAGCGGTTATCACTGAGCAGAAAGTTTTATGGAGTGGGATGCCCCTTTGGCCAGTCTGGGCCAGCTCCACCAGCTATGTCTTCTCCCAGCTTCCTGCTTCCAGAGGGGCAGAGTGGAAATAGAAAAGGCCTTTATGTTAATTCAAGAATGTTCAGTGTAAAACTCAGCCCTGTTGTGGTCACCAGTGAGAGTATTATGTGGGCTGCTTTCATGACAGAAAGACCCAGTACAGGAACACTGTGGGAGCTTTGAGAGATTTTCCAGGCATTAATAATCCAGCAAAAGTCATGTGGGTGTGTGCACTGTAATCCAAACTGTTAATCAGTGGCACATTTTAGAAAAAAATATATTTAGAAGAATATCACGATATTTTTGTTGTATGGAATTTCTCATTCAATTTATTCTACAAAAACAGTAACTAATAATTTCCATCTCCTTTACATGTGTGAAACATAAACACAGGAAAGTTATAGATTATTAAGGTGAGATACAACCTTTACAAGCCCTCCAAAAGGAACAGCAAAACACTACACACTTGTATATATGAGTACAGCTCTCAGAGACACTTAGCTAACAAACTTGGACACCAATGACCCATGTGTGGAATTCTGAAAGGAAAAAACAAAACAAAACAAAACACTGGCAAACCAAAAAAACCCCAAAAGTCCCAAGAAACCAACCTACAAAAGATAAATATTTTAGAGATAAGAGCGTGTTTTAAAAATAATGTTTTTATAAATAATATTTCCCTCCGGACTTTGCTAAAAGAAAATAATCCTAATTATGCTTGAACTTTCCTAACTTAATTTTGCCATCTTAAGTAAGCTAAATGTGATGCAGAGCCCCATGTTTTTTGTTTTTTTTCAGAGCAGGACTGATCCTATCTGCTCCATATATCCAGCAAAGTTGTGGGGTTTTTTCTGAAGATGTTAGAATTAACCCAAAATATGAAAAATCACACTGAAATCTAGGTAGTATTAACACAAAAATGCAAAATGCTTTTCCCGACCTCTTTAAGAAGAGAATATTGCTCTATGAAAATTAAAAAAATATGAAAAAGTAAAGTATCAAAAATCTTTATCTTGACATACAAGAATAGTCTACCTGAACAATCCAATTAAAACTACTTCTACATCTATGTATGTCTATTAAAAAATACCTGAAAAACCAGAGATGTCCACTCAAATAAATATATAAGTGATTACTTTCACAGAAAATAATGCCCAAGTGAGGTGATTCAGTCAAGCAATGTGACTACTGAAAAATTTTTCTATGCTTAGACTAAAGATATTTTCAGTGATAAAGTATAGTTTTCCTGGTAAACCTGAGTAACACAGTTTCCATTTTATATCCAGTAGTCTTTATGGAAATAGTTTGCTATCGAATTGATTATTCTCTTCTAATAAATATGTAAAAGCAAACAGAAGTCAAAATACAAACAGTCCTATCGCCTACTTCATGGAAAATCAATCTTATGAGAAAACCATATATATATTTAGGAATGAGAAAGCATTTAGCTTTCAACAGAAAGAAAAATTCTAGTCAGATATTTCAACAGTAATGTTTTTTGTATTAGTTGATATAACGTCTGTCTAGTGAAAAATTGCCCTTTTAAACATGGCAAAAAATACAACTTTTTTCAAATATAATATTAGATTTTGATACAAACCACCAGCATTCTACATAATAATCAATCTAGGGGTATAGTAATAGATAATCCTTATTATGCATTTAAGAAATATAAGCTGCAGAACTAATTGTACAAAAACATAAAAGATAATTTAAACTTCTATTCAATGGAGTGCTGTCTACAAGAACATTCCTAGTGATGCATAACTTCCACACACCTGGTTCATCTGTCACATTTCTTCCCACCAGAAAAGGGCAGTGTTAAACTGAAACCTCTGGCCACCACAGCTACCAAGCCCTGTCTGTTGTTTCAGTGGTTTAGCTACTGAAGTGCAGAAATATTTCAAATGAATGAAAATGAAAATCCTGTTATAATACTCGTATATGGAGTTTCTAAAAGTAAGACTAACTTTCACACCCATTAATAAAGCTAAAGAGTTTTCTGCACATCATACATTCTCAGGTAATTTCAAGAAATCTACAAAATTAGATACACAGACATAAATTTACTCCTTATAACTAGAGAAATAAACTTTGCCATGGGAATAACTATTATGAGTGACTATATTTTTTTTTTTAATTTAACTGGAGTGAAAGTCATTTCAGTTCACCAAAGCCAGCTTATGCTTGGCAACCCTAAATTATTAATTGAAGCAGAAATAAATATTTAATCACAAATCCTTTGAAAGTAACAATGCCTTTGTAACTAAATTTTTACAATTGTTTTACTCATAAACAGTTTAGTTGAATGACTGAAATTATAATCCACAATAAATTTTCCTCCTCTATTCTTAAATGCTGCCTTTACAGTATTTTGGAAACTGTCAAACAAAGCTATATGAGATCTGTGTGAAATGACTCATTCGTTGATAGTTGCTGGAATGACCCGGATAACTGGCTTTGTTTGCCATAAAACACTTACCTCTTGACACTATAAATTTATCCTTATGCACAAGCATGACTGAATTATAACTGTATGATTTTCTTTTCAACACTACATTGTAAGGTAACATTCATATAATCCATTTTAAGTCATGGCAGAACTTATTTTACTGTCTTAATTTCATTTTGTATGCACATGAACTAGCACAGTATTACAGTCTAGGGGAAAAAAAAAAGTACAAGTAGGAATAATGACTTTTAAAGCAGTTTAATCCATTAACTGCCATAGCTATTTCTGAAGAATTTAAGCATTAGTGTACTTCCAGTCACTGCGTAAGACAAACTTCTTGTTGAGTCTTTAAACCTATTCTTTAGTTCATACAGAATTCAACCTGGATCACTTTTTTCATGTTCAACTAAAGCTAAAAGATATTTTAACAGCATTGCTACACATGTATTTGTAAACAAATTTCACTGAATTCTGTTTGCACTACAATTACTAGAAAACAGAAAAAATATGAATAATATATTTGTAAAGCTTTATGGAGCACTTGCACCTTTTTTGAAAAGGAGGTGGAAAGCCCAGTACCTTGAAAAAATGCTATGAATTTCCTTTATAGTTATTTTTAATTTTCCTCCTGAATTTAATAGGCAGTTTAAACAATATTTAACAGTATATATGCCCTATTTCTTTTCAAACACAACTTTATTGGAGCGATTTTGTCTGGGCATGTACACTTGACAATGTGCAGGTACTCATTCCCACAAGAATTATATTACCTTCCTTCCCACATTTCCCTTCTTGAAGAACTTTTCTGAATAGACAGAAGTCTCTACAGTAATATTCTGCTCACAAGAGCACAACAAATTAACTCAGCGAGAAGAAAAAAGTTCTGTGGATACTGCATTGCAGTCAAGTCAAACTGTTTTTTCAGAGCCCGGCACACTTTCCTCTAACTTGATACCTGTGTGCTATGATAAAAGAGAAACTGAAGATTTCCAAGGCAGTGATGCCAGCTGAAACAGATAAAAATGTGCAAATGATTTAGCAAAGTGTTAAGTGCACCATCTGAAGTTGTGTCAGTACCAGTACCGTGAAATTCCTGCAGCTAACACAGAAAGCATTCCAAGTGCTAATGACTAAATTCTTTAGACTTTCAAGGTCTGGATTTCACTTGGTTTGTTTCAGTTCTTTTTTATCCTCCTCTAAGTGGACTCTTTGCCATTTTATTTTGGCATTTGCTTAACTTGAGTACTGTAAAACTGCAAAGTCATACCATCATCCTGAATAAATGTATAACAAAACAACTGACAAAAAGCGTTTAGTAAATAGAGTAACTTTTCTAACATTATTATCTCTCAATATTGTGCTTTAATAAAAACGATATCTCTTGAAAATTTCTCAGGGATTATTTAGTGTCTTTTATTTTAAAATAATGTGCAATCTCATAACAACATCCAACAGACACCTTAAAAGACAATACACACCATAAGAAACAGCAGAGGAATGAAGTATTACTTTTTTTCCCAATTTTCAGTTTTAGAATCTACTGGTCAACAGCAACAGCCATACTCCTATTCTCACATCTGAATTCATATTTTAGATAATTCTGGCTAACTTCAGTTTATTTTCTTCATTCCAATATGTGAGAGGGAGGAAGAATCTTCAGTCCAATTTAGACTTCTAGAGGGATAATCACCAGCTTAGAAAAAACAGACAGTGTAATGATTTTAAAAATCAATTTTCCATAGAACCATTGAAACATTAAGATTAAAAAAGATTTTTAGGATCATTGAGGCCAACTGTTAACCTCGCAGTGCCATCTTCAACAATAAACCACACCCTCCAGTGCCACAGCTATGTTTTTTGAACACTTTCAGGTATGGTGACTCTACCACTTTGCTTGACAGCTTGTTCCAATGACTGCTGTTTCAGTGAAGCAATTTTTCATAATATCCAATCTAAGGCACACACACATCAATGCAACTTGAAGCCTTTCCCTCTTTTCCTGTTGCTTTTTACTTGGAAGAAACCAATCCCCACTTGCATCATTCTTTCAGGCAGTTTTAGAGAGTGATAGGGTCCCCTCTGAACCTCCTTTCCTCCAGGCTATACAACCCCAACTCCCTCAGCCAATTCCCATCAGACTTGTGCTCCATTACCCTTTCTGGGACACACTGCAGAACCTCAGAGTGTTTCTTTAATGAGGGGCTCAAAACTAAACACAGGATTTGAGGTGTGCCCTCAGCAGTTCTGAGTCTGGGGGGATGATCACTGCTCTGGTCCTGCTGGCCACACTATTCTTGATACGAGCCAAGATGCCACTGGCCTTCTTTGGCCACCTGGGCACACACTTGCTCATGTTTAGCTGGTGGTCAACCAGCACCCCCAGGTCCTTTTCTGCTGGGCAGTTTTACAGCCATTCTGCCACAAGCCTGTAGCACTGTACTGAGCTGTTGTGACACAAGCACAGGATCCAGCACTTGGCCTTTTTAAGTCTTGTAGAGACTGCTTTTTCTTGTAGAGCCTTTTTGCCCTCCAGCAGATCAACACTCCCACCCACCTTGGGGTCACCTGCAAACTGGCTGAGGGTGCACTCAGTGCTCTCGTCCAGATCATCAGTAAAGATACTAAACAGGTCTGGGCCAAATACTGAGCACTGGGGAGTCCCACCAGTGACTAACCCACCAACTGGATGCAACCCCATTCACCATCACTCTCCAGGCCTGGCCATCCATCCAGTTTATTACCCAGTGAAGAATATACCTGTCCAAGCCATGGGAAGCCAGTTCTCCAGTCATGAACTTATATTTGATGGCAGACACAAAGACAGGAAAAAAAATAATGAAAAATCTTAAGCACGTGATTTTGGTTCCTAAATTTGCATCTAAGGAAACACACAAACCACAGCTAAAAAAAAAAAAAAAAGGAAATCTTCAGGTTTCATTTGTTTACTTGATTCACCCAAAGCATTTGTAAAAGAGACGTGTCTGTGTTATGATTTCAAATGTGGTAATAATCTGCATGTCCACCATGACTTGTTTTCAATACCAAGATTCTTACCACTGGAAAAGTCTTCCAACAGTAAGAATATCCTTCTATGCATAAGACACAGCATTTCTTTGCCAATAACTTAAACATAAGAAAGGGGAAATAATTGAAGACCAAAACATCAACCCTTCATATTTTAACCTGCTATTATTTCAAACATTTATCTGTTCTAGACCTCAACTGAACTCTCCACTTTGGTATGTGTTATTCAAGGGTTCTGTGTGGACTTGATTTAAGCATTCAGCGATCATGCAGAAAATAGAAATCAACTTCTGATTTTTCTAAGAAAATGAGAAAGCTGAATAAGGTAAGCAGCTTTCAAAACAAAATAAAACCCAGAGGCCTTGTATTGAACAACAGGGTTTTCCTCTTCAGTACCTAAATAAATAAATAAATTTACCAGTGTAAAGTAAAGCAAGCATGTGTGCTTTCATTACTGCTTCTCCACTAGACCCTAGTTTTACATTGTTTCCCTAATATATTCCATGAAAATCTGATTTGGCATTCATTCAGTCAGGTGTAAATTCTGGGCCTTGAATAGCCTGAATTCCTACACTAAGGGAAAAAAAAAAAAGGTAATCATAAGGGATTTGGCAATTGTTTCTTGAGATCATGAAATTTTGTAAGCAAGATGAATTCCCGCAAGCGTGGTAGTTCTTAAAAGAAACACTAGTGATTAGGACTGGAATGTGCAAAAAGGCTATAATTTTTACATTCCCCCTAGAATAAGAGGAACATTAGAAAATAGTCATCTAAACAAACCCACTGTTTATTTTTCTGATACTATTGTTGAACTATTCTGAAACAATCTTGTTGAAAAAGTAGCTTCCCTGAAGAACAGAAGTAAAAACAAAGCAGAAAAACTGTTACAGGCCTGTGAAGAAATGGGAGGAAAATAGAAGGTCTATAGACCCTAAGCTGAAGTCAAAAACAGTAGAACACCCCAAGGCCATGACAATTCAAGTGGTAAATAAAACTATGAAATGAAAACAAAATAAAAAGAAATCTAAACTCTAAAATACACTATTGCAAGAATGCATAAGAAAATGCATAATTCATCTTATATAATGTCCCATAAAATGAACTCAAATAGCATTAAAAACTAGATTTACTTTAATGCTGGTGCTGACACAGACTTTCAAGGATAAACATCAACAAAATCTGAGGCTAAACTGAAAAAATGCTTTTTATGAATAAGTTTGATAACATCTATCATCAGGCATATAACTGTATATCACTAATATAACTCTATATCACTATGTTAGTACACATGTCTGTTTTATAAACTGTGAATTCCAAGCTATTATGCAACTAAATTTATGAAATACTGACACAAACTGTGTTCTGAGTACAAAATACATAGCAATGCATGTAATTCTGAAGAAGAGGAAAAAAAGGAAAGCATATGAGGTGAAAAGAGCTGTTACTGACAGCTATTTTTCAAGAATGTTTTAATATAATACACATAGCTTGTCCTTAAACAGGGAAGCATAAAGAGCAAAGGACATCTGCATTCTTCTCTGTAATGGAAAAAGTAAGATGTTATTCTGGAACCCTCTGATTGTTTTTCCTAATACTGCTATACTTTCTGAAAAATAAAATGAAAACGTAGCAAGGTAAAAATAAATTATTTCCCTCTCATTCCTCAAGAAAATCTGCCTTATTGCTGTGACTCTCACCCATTCTTACAGCTGAAAAAAGTGCTTCTGTCACTACAGAGAAGATCTAAAATCTTTTCACATGTTCAATTATTGAGCCCAGAATTCCAACACTTTTTGTTTGGATATCAAATACTGCTGTATCTTTGTGATGTAACAAAGGTAGAAAAAAAAAATTAGTGATATTTTAGCATTTAAAAAAACCCAATCCACCAGTAATATCTAAATTACTCTTGTGCCCATTAGGGTCGTCTTCTCATTATTAAGTCAACCTTTTTTTGACATACTTGACAAATACTCATAGATTCTTCTTTAAATCAGAAGTGAGGAAATACCATATTTCACCAAATTTTACTAGTTGGTATATTCATCAGGTAAATCCTATCTCTGCAAAATGGTTATTTTAATGCTGCCTTCAAGTGAGCAACATGCCTGAAGATTAAATATAAATAGTAACTAAAGATTAAAAACAAAGTAAAATAGTTGTAAGTTGTCTACAAGGTATTGTTAATTTTTTTTTATTGTTAATTTTTCCCCATACATGGTACGATAATCCCATGAACAATTCTATGAATAAGAGGTAAACTTTAGAGTAATTGTTACTAAAATCAGCAATATCTCAATATGGAAAAAGAGTGTAAGAAACTGATCTAAAAAGAGAAGTAACTAAAAAGGTGGGGAAGAATAAAATGTGTTACTTAAAAAGGCTCAAGCATGTCTTTAATAGTAAAGGTAAATATTTCATTAGGGAAAGTCAACCTGTCACGAAAAAATGTTTTGCTGTACTACAGATGTCCTCATGCTTTGTCTGCCAGGAATCTTATGCATCAGGTCAACATAACACATGACAAGTGATTCCACAAAATCAAAATTGAATTTGTCATGAAGATATATATTGCACTCAGCAACATGAAGGAATAAGCAAGTTCTGTCCAAAAATCAACTCTTCATTTTCATAGGCATTCTGATAAAGAACATTAGAAAAATCATTATGTTGTTTTAGGCTTTTGTTAAGTATTTTATAAAATCAAAGGAAATTAACTAAATTATTAAGGAATAAACAATTCTGACGATCAGTTAAAGAAAATACAGTTTTCTGCTAGAGAGAACTTTACCTTCAGATTTTAAAGTCACACTGCAAGTTTTCCTGCATGTGATAAAATCACAAAATACAGCAAAAGTCATCTCGTGTGCTTTCTTTGCTATTCAGTACACTTCAGGGTCACAGATGAGTTTAAAATGCAGTAGTAAGCATTTTGATGCTAAGGCTCTTGAGAGAATAATGATCATGTGGAATGAAGCTGACTGGAAACACTGTCCTAGCAAGAATCAGATAATGTAACATAGATTTTTATTAGAAAATATAAATTTGTTGGAAAAAGTTCTCCATGGGAAGATATTCACTTGAAAAAATTGACCAGGTAGAGTGGTTGAGACTGTAATAGACAGTAGCCTGTTTTTTGCTGAGGACACAGGATACTAAAAGAGCTCACATTTAAAATACTTGAAGGCAATAAAATTTACTGAGGGTAAAAAGCCCCTTGGCTCTGAACAAGTTGCAATTCTGAGAAGTCTCAATTCACTGTCACTATAAAATTTTGATTCACTTCTGAAACAGAAGAGGACCATCAACTTTAGTCAAAAATTTGTCCAAGCTTGAGTATACTTTCGATTTTCTCCATATTGGCAAAGTCTTCACCATATGTCTCTGATATAGAGCAATGCCATAATGTAAAGTAAAAAAGTCCCTTCACAGCTTGCTTTTCATCAATACTATTCACAGTGATGGTACTCAGTAGTATAAAGCTTCTTAACCCACCTAGAGTTAAGATTTAGCTATATAAAAATCTGACAGCACCTGACAGAGTACAGAAGCCTTCTAATCTGTTCAGAGACCTCGTCTCTTCCATCCTCATGGAGTGAAATGAGTATTCTTTCTGGTGTAATTTCAGAAAAGGAAAATGATGAATGATACTCATTCTGCACTAATACTCATGCACACCTCTCTTCTCTACTATCATTTGCAACACTTTAGAACAGAATTTTGTCTTGTTACTCCTAAAAGACAGAACCTAGAACTTCTTTATTTTCATTTTTTTTTTCATTTCTACTTTATATAGAGCTTTATATAATTATACCTTCTGAATGCCTCCTACTATTTCTCTTGAGATAAAGTTTTTTAGAAGTGCAAAAGGTCCTCATGCACCCCAGGATAATTCTAGTAAAGCTAAGAAGGAATTGTAATAGTTTTGCTCCCCACAAAACACCATCCTATAAACAACATATTAATGCCACAGAATAACAATGATGCTTCATAAACAATATAGTGTTATTACAAAGGCACTGTATGCAAACTTACATGGAATGACTTTCTAAAAAGTTTATTTAATATAGCCAAGCTCCATTTAATATAAATCAGTTAGAATGCAGAATTAAGCCACGTTAATGCATACTTGTTTCTCTAAACAGTAAGCACTCTCCTGGTGACTGCAGGGAAACAAAGCAATTCACACCACTTGGTGCATCAACAGGAAACTCCATGCAGGTCACCCATGCTCTAAGGGAGAGGTGGATGCCAAAAGGAAAAGGCAGGCATATTACCCCCTTTTGGTTAATGACTAATTTGAATTAGGTGTTCAAAGGCCACAAGATTCAGTCCTGAGCTATATGAACAAAATGAGTGTTAAGGGCCACATATCTATTTGCATAAGGGTTAAGATTCAATGTCTCAGACACTTTTCTGTTTAAATCCTGAGTACCCTACACCACATCTGAGGTGTTCTCTGTGGAAGACAGTCTTCTCTCTGCAGAAAACTTTTAATGAGCCACCTTGCTTTCTTCCAGGTCTTTTTTGAATTTATATAGTTTTCTTATTGAAGAAATTACAATCATTTGGCTATATCTAGTAAGAATTAAAAATAAAGAGTACAGATTGCTCTTTGAGCCATCAGCCTAATGAAACTTGTATTCTCGTCTTCTGTCTCTCAGAACTGCCTTAGCATTTTTCTGTTTCTTTCCCCAAAATTTTCTCATTTTTTACAGTAAATCCACATCTCCTATAACAGGCTACCAGATAATAGTCCCAGTATAAGGTGAATAGACCAAATAGACAAACCAACTGACATGCCAGCATGTATACAGAGGTCAGCCTGAAAATACTTATTTGCAGCACATCTTGAAAACATCTTTTCTCTCTGTGAGATTCTAATTAGGAAGTTAATTTTTCAAAGTTGTTAACCAGGATAAACATGGTAGAATGCATTTCTAAAACCACAGTTTCTGTTTCCAAGTTGACTCAACTGATCAATACGCTTTAAAAATTATTATGAGGGGACTGACAGGAGAAAAAAAGGAGAAGACGACTCAGATGATTCTATAAGCTTACTTTTCAAAATAACCCAGACTATAAAGAAGAAAAAGAAAAATATAAGGAATAAATTGGCAGCTAATAAATAGTTAACAATGAACTGTCTAGGAAGTATTTAATTTACTTTGGACAGAGCTGATAGTAAGGGCAAGAAAACAACTTACCCTACAACAGCAATGAAGTAGAATGACCATCAGGAGATTTATTGGAGTAAGAGTGACTCAAAATAATTTTAATGTTACCTAAAATTCATCCAGCAGTTAAGCTCCTTGTGGTAGGTCTATAAAACATCTTGTAAGTAAACACATTCCTGATGCTATTAAACAGTTTCACTGCAGTCATCAAAGGCAGTCAGCATCTTATAAATGCAAGATGAGTTCAAGTTAACGTTGTCACTGGATTTGTTTGCCTATTTGATTGTTAGCTGCATTCACTAGTGCATAAATTTTCTTGTCATTTTTCTCAATGTTAACCACCTACAGCATCTTTTAAATACTCCCAAATTCAGTATTAAAAATAAATTCTTAAATTTTACATTTATACATTAGACACTTATAGACTTGCTCACTGCAAGTGTGAGAAGGTCAGAGCTACAAAAATACAATCCTCTTAAATATGTAATCCTCTTAAAATAGATTTTTGTCTGTAAATTGTGCTTGAAACACAGATGACTTCTATGTCAATGTTCATTTTATATACATTAATATGACAGTGGAAGAAAATGAAGAGTTTATGTTCTAAACACTGACATCAAAGTTTTGAAGCCTGAAATTGCAGATAGTTTAGATTTCCTGAAAGCTGTACTAAAAGTCATGTTCTATCCTGAAATCTCCTTCATCCCATCTTCAGATTCTTCAGCACACCAACAGAAAACACTTCCAATCTTTGCAATTTCTCCTCAGGGCTAAAAGTGTTCCTTTTTCTCTGTGGTGCTGTCATAACCAGGCTCAGGGGTGGATCTCTGCTCTATAATCACAGTGGAATTAACACCCTACTTACGTAAAGACACAGAAGCAAATCCAGAGTTATCAGGGTCAATCACAGAACACAGAGACACCACAGCTAAAATATTGTTTCACTGATGTAAAAAAACACCAGTTGCTCTGTCTTCTTTCCTTTCATTCTTAATTTTGTTGGGTTTTTTCAGAGCCTAGAAAATCTGGTAGCAAACAGACTTTTCAGACAGCTGCCTGCAGTTGTGGGATGCAGGAGTGCACTGGACACTTCAAGTAAATCACCATCAACATCCCAGTAGCCATGTTACTGAGGAGGAGAAGCTCCTTTGCTCCTAATAATGAGGATAAAGTTTTGCTGCATGACACCTTGGAATGACCTCTGCCACACAAAGGCTCAGTGGATTTTGGAAATGAAAGTGTTGTCCTTCTTAGGTGGAAATTTCTTATTTAAAATGCTCTAACTACAAACACTAAGAGCATGCTTGTGTTGAAAACTCACCTAAAGAAATCCCAGTATGTATTAAGGAAGATCCACTTCTCAATTTTCAGGAACTTTAAAAAAAACCTAAATTATTATTCTGTAGTAAGGAGATAATGTGAAAATGGGTTTTTTCTTCTTTTTTGGTTTTACCTCATATAGTTTTAAGCATATGTACTTTTCATGATACAGTTTACTCACATTTTCACTATGTTTAACTAAAGAAATAAAAGCAGAGGGGCAACATTTTTCTAAAAACCCCAGCACTAACACTCAAGGCATATACCTCTCAAAAAATTTTGTCTTCTATGGACGGTGTAGATAGATGAAGAATGAAAGGAAAATTACTTCTAGCATAGCAGATAAAGCATAAAATTCCTATTAACTAGAAAATGTGGCATAGAAAGTTCATTTCCTATGTTGGTGGATAATGTGACCAGCTCCCAGGAAAAAAAAAAAAGGGAATTAGTACCATATAAACACACATTAACTGTTTAAATGCTATTGTTATTATTTGCACAATATCCAATCAAATTTTAGTACAAGAAATTATATAAAATGAGATTTGGAAAGAAAATCACTGCTCTCATATCTTCAATTTTTCCCGCTGTTTTTCATACTACTAAAATTTGAATACCAATAGGTATTTTATATATATATATTTTTTTTTATATATATATGTTATACTTATGCTTCAGAAACTAGGTTGTGTAAGGTATGAGGTCAGGAGCCAACAGGAGCATACACCTTATTATGCTCATATGCTCTGCATTCACTAAACCAAAATATGTTATACATTCTGAAAATAATTGTTTTTCATTTCTTATAGCTGTCCCTAAAGTCAAGAATATAATGATAAATTGCTAGAAGTGTAACCACATTTACAACACCTGAGACAGAATGCAAATATTTAGAATACAAGTTCCCTGTTATTAGACTCTTGGCACTGCTTTGTGTCAATATCATTACTGTATCTACAGGAATGCCTTTAATTTTCTGAATCTTTCCTCCCCTGCCTGTGTCCTCTAAGGAAATTGACAGTTGTATTTTTTGGGGGTTTTTTTTGGCGTATATAAATGCACTTCATACACAAAACTAAACTCTGAAAGAGAGAGACTGATACAGGCTTGTTGTCTGATTGTTAACAGAGAAATTCACATCAGAATTTGAACTGTGATCAGTCTGAGTTATATTGTCTTCCACCAGAATTCCAATTTTAACCTTAGACAATTTGAAGACACATAAAAATTGCCTCTCTTCTCTATCATAGAGTGCCACATTCCAGAACAACAGAAATATTGAAACAGATTCCTGCTACAGAAATGAAAAATAAACAAATATGAGATTCATTTCCTCAAGTTGAAGGCTGTTTGTCATGTTAGGCAACCTCAATATGAATGCAATCATCTTCCTGCCTATTGGCATAAATCTAGTCCTTCTTTTGCACATTCACCTGCAGACTGCACACTAGATTCAGTGAAAATTTAATACCTTAAGCATGTAGTCTTGATTACCTACGTTTTTGAATATCTGTTCATGTTCCTAAATTTCCAATATTACTTTTTTTTTTCCTCTCAAGCAGAAACTAGTGATCCCCAGGCAAAATTATAAATAATGTGGCCAAATAATATAACTTGTATCATTCACAGGCATCTAAAGCTGTAATATAAATGTTTAACAATAGCACAGGCATTTTCTATTGTAATTAGACATTTCAGTCATGTTCAGCTGAGTCAAGTAAGACAACTTTAAGCAACTAGAGATGTCTTCCTCAAGATCAAACCTAGATTTTCAAAATTGCTTTTTTGTCTTTTTAAAAAAATTTCTGAATAATAAGCATGAGACCACACCAGCTTTAGGCTCCAGGTGGGTTCACTCATGCTAGTTTTATTATTTAATGATTAATTTTTATCTTGTATATAATTTTTTTTCTGTGTGTCTTAACACTGTCTCCTCCAAATAAGGAAATATTAAATAGAATTGCCACCCAGTAGGCTTGCCCTAGATAAACAATAGAAAATCCCTGAACAGATTAGTGGTTTACAAATGCTTTAATGGTTTCCTCTGAGACAAAAGTCTGTAATCTCATACTGGGGCTAGCTCTCTAGTTCAAAAATTCTGCTACCAAAACACTAAAATATTTGTTACATACAGAAGAATATGACTTGTGACCTACCTTGTGTGTATAAGTCAGTAGGGTGCTTTCCTATATTCCATACATAAAAAATATACAGATTTCAATAAGAAAAGCTGACAGAAAAAAGTACAGAACTCCTCTGATTAAAGCTCTGGAGGACATTAAAGATGTACAGTCAAGGTCTGTGCAGCAAAATATCATTTTTTCAGAGATATGAGAGTTCCCTATGAAAATCTGATTTGATATGCTTCATGTAAAATATATATGGTCATTTAGGGGCAAAAATAAAGACACAGTCTGTAACTTTAGTAGAACCCTTGAAGCATGAAGCAGCAGAAGAGTACTGCATGGGCTAAAATTAATTTCTGCATCTTTGACTGCTAGATTCTAATACAGATGTTTAGATCATCCATACATGAGGGAATCTTCAGTACACAGATATATGTGGAATGCTATAATTTGCTATCCCCACATCAGCCAAACGAGTTAGCATTCAAGAGTGTATTAAACTAGAGGAATTAAATCAATTTTGGCAGCTCACATGTATGAAGGAAGCTCAGTTGTTGTTCTGCTGCCTGAAAGATTTTTTTGTTGCTCTTTGAAGGTATTTTTTAAAAGATACAGGGTGCAGCCACTAAAACACAAAATATCTGCAGCTGCTTCATGAACTCAACTCCACAGACTTTGCAGAAAGTTCTGATCAGATCTTGTTGGCAAATAAGACATGTAAGTTGAGTTAAAACAAAAAAAGGATCTGCTAAACTATAGGGTCCAATTGTCTCTCACAGTCTTGCACATCTTGTTTAGCTGGGTTATGATCTAACTTCAGCAGTGAAATCAGTAGGATCTGACTCAAACTTAGATCTCTCATACCCTAGAAGAATATTTTAACCCTTACATGACAAACATCAGAGTATAATCTTCATTTCAGAAAGTGACTCCTGCCCAGTGTTGGTCAGGGTGGGGGAGGCCAAGTCTTACTGAGTAATCTACTCAAAACCTCTAGCTGTAGACTTTGATAGGCCCAAGTTTATGATTTTATTGCCAGACTATATAATCAAATTTTTAAACTTTTTTAATTAAACCCATAAAATTAACCTTTTCCAATAAGATTAGTCAGATTTTTACTTATCTGTGGCAGATTTACAATTTTACAGACACTTAGCTATCTCACTGATGTTTTATTCTGCCAAACTCTTTTGGTGTCTCACTGCTGCTCCTAAACTGGCTGCTACATTTTGACATCTTAAATCAAAGACATGAAAATATTTCAAGCTCAGCCAAACTGGAAAAATTTTTCACTCAAGCAACTATTGTAGTGAAAAAGATACAAGTATTTGTCCAAATACACAAAAATAATTTTAATGATTATTTGATGTCCTACTGTAATTTTTAGTGATTTTTTTCATAAGTCTAGTTCTATTTTTAAGATATACACGTAAATCTGTGTTGTACATTATACTCTGCTACTAGTATGTACTGTAATTTGCACACACACAATTTTAGCTCATGGAAAATACAGCTTTTGTTATTAGGTCCTGTCTGGAAGTCTTTGAAAAGTTATGTTACACAAAACAACAAAATAGATCTAAACCACACTATTTGCTCAGTGCTGTTATGAAGATTTTAAAAGCTGCGTGTTACAGATAAAAATTCCATTGGGCCCCATTGAAAACTTCCCCCAACCAGCAATTTAGATCTTTGCTTTCGCTTTTGAAATGCTGAAGCAAAGGAAGATACTTTCTGTATACCTTTACATACAAAGGATAAAAACATCAGGTTAACCCTTGTGTAGATGCTTGAAAATCTATATGCACACAAGTTTTACTCAGAAAGCTTCCACAGGAACATAAATTATATGTAAGTATCTTTCACATTTACAGGAAGATGACTTTTGCTTAACTCTCCTAAGGAATGCAATCCTGTAACCTTGGTCTCATCTATTAAAAATCATATTTCCTTGTCATTTGGTACCTTTTTGATTTGTAACACTGTGTCACAAGCATTAGACAGCACAAAAGTCTCTTTTCAGCAGTATCAATAGGGGTGTAAGTTCACCAGTTATTTAGCATCCAAAAAGTAGCCTCTACACATTCTGATTTATCTTTAAGTTTCCCACCCCCTTAATGCTGAAATGATTTTATTCAATATAACATTTACATCTCCAAACAATAAGCTCAGAAAACCAAGTCATGATAATTAAATTCAAATGCATTATTTGCCTAACCTGAACATCTTTTCAAGCATTTATTTTGTTAGTCTCTTAGTCAGTTGTTAAAGCACTTTAACTTTTCACAACCGTTAAAAACGTTGCTAAAAAAAGGCAAAAGTTTTCTAGCTTCTCTTTATAACTTTCAAACACAAAAGGTTGTTTGGATTTAAGGGCTTTTATTCAATTATTTTAAACAGGATTTTCATAGTACTGTTCTAAACTTTATAAATTATTAAAGAAAAAAAGAAAGAAAGGAAAGGAAAACAAGGTTTGCTTGCCTGGCATATAATTGTGAGGTTCTGCATTTCTTATACTACAAGGTCTTTGCTGAAATGGACAAATTTTCATTTATATTCATTTTTGCTTGTATTTTAGATTAATAAAATCATTACCTATATAGGAAAAAAAAATACAAATCTACCAAAAAGGTAGATTTTTAGCTCATAGGTCCATCCAAAAATTTATGACATTTTGATTAAGCTGCAACCATTTTGGCAACAAAGTGATTCCTGAGGTTCTAAAAACACGAGATATGACCAACCAAAGTACAAAACACATTTTTGATGCACTGTATAATTTATGCCAAATCTCTTCAGTGTGGTAACGCCACACTGGAAAAGCTCAGTTGAAATTCCATCCTGAAATTCCCAACTAAAGCACACATAACACATTTTTTTAAACACGACTACTATAAAAGAGAACATCAAGCATTTCGATATCCCTTTAAGACA
The DNA here is from genome assembly GCF_963513975.1 of Fringilla coelebs. Taxonomy (NCBI): domain Eukaryota; kingdom Metazoa; phylum Chordata; class Aves; order Passeriformes; family Fringillidae; genus Fringilla; species Fringilla coelebs. The sequence continues at coordinate 40,110,444 of NC_140032.1, read as the reverse complement.
TTTGTATGTAAATCTGCAGTCAGACATATGGCCCTCTTTCAAAACCAGCATATGGTGGCATGTGCAAACTGGAATCAAGGTAACACTAATTTTGTAGACAATTATTATTAAAAAAGGCAGGTAGTGTCATTCCATATATTAATTACAGATCTCTTATTAAAATACAAGCAGAAAATACATTTTTAGTACCAAGGAATTAACTAATAAATTTTTAGCTTTGAGGAAGATACTATTCAGACTACCTTTTAAGCAAAAAGTCCGTCAAAAACTATTACTACATTGAAAGCCAAAAAATATACTTTGATTTTTCCAATTTGTAACATACATGTTTATGGGATTCCAAGTGAACAGATAAAACATATTCTGCTAAACCTTGTAGTTGTATAGCTAAAGGGGAGAAGCTGATCAAATCCAAATGTATTCCATATTTTCTGTTACCTGAATAATGTAAAGCCTACAAACTAGCTATCAATTTTTCAGATAACATAAAATAGAATGGTTTATTTTTTCATTACAGGAATTTCATTATTTAGTAGAAGAAAATGACTGCTCCATTATTTATCATTTGCTGCTTATTTATTTAGTATAGGGGTAGCCAAACATTTTCGACCCAACAGCCAAAAAAATCAGTTTGATATTGTTCAAGATGACATTCTTTCTAACTCCAGGGAAACATGTCAAAGCGTAAAAGGTGAACAAAAAGAGAATTAGACATATCCTATTCTCCTGCTCTTGGGACAACAAAATAGAATCAATCAAGCAGTACCCACATGAAAACAAATATTATGAAACTATGGAATAATTACTAATGAGAAAATAGTTATGAGAGGAATACACCAAAATTAAGGAATTTCTGTGCGCTTTGTAAAGCGGAGTGAAAAAATTCTCCTTATTTAAAATATTTCTGATTTTCCATTGTGAAATAGGCTTTCAGTTTCTGTTTTACACATGACATGACAAAGCTTCCAAAATCAATGCATAAGCACTGGCATTGAAATGAATATAATGTGTATTTCAAGCTCTTGGTCATGAATCTTTGTGGAAAGACTGACAGACTAAAGGCTCTAACAAATTCAATTAGTGCAATATGAATTTAAGGTCCTGCTTCTGAAAGGCCTAGCTTATACCACAGAGTTCTCAGGAATAAAAGAAACACTAATAACTGATGACATACAGATACTGCAAATAAAGGTCATTTTCAGCAGCTGGCTGTATTACAATATGCTCCATAACTCTGATAGAACCAAAGAGTAATATGGCATGAGCACTCCTTCAAATTAGAGGATGCACATCCTATAGGCAGTTCTAAATTTAACATTATTCTTGAAGCTTGTGCTGTTGCAAGTTGTGGCTGATAAACTGCTCTTTTTTTATTTTTATTTAGAAAATAACAACATATTTAGCTCCTAGGTTCTCCTGCTCACTGAGTTGTAGAAGAGCTTTTCTCTCTATTTTTTAAGTGGAAAATCTTACATGTCACAAAGTTGCATTACCACAGTCCACCCTGCAACTTAAGTCAGCTCCTCTGGGCCTCCACACCATCTCAAGTTAGAAAACATTCAGGACAGAATAAATAATTAGGTGTCTGCTAGCTTTCCTTGTATCAATGATGTGATTCACCCCCCCGATGAAAAGCTCACTAAAGCTCATGAGTCCCGAGTCAAAGACCAAGGAAAAATTAAGACACAATTAAGTAAATTGGTCCACTGGTATCCAGCTTTTCTCTCTTGTTTTGAGAATAGTGCCAGAAGAAGTGGCCAGGTCTGACTACCTTGAAACACTTTCCTGGTTGCTCTGAGGTCCAGCTCCATCTTCTATAGCTACTCTCTTTGATGAGCAGAGGCACAATTAAATTGGCTGGTCAATGTTTAACAGAGGGGTATTCCCTTCAAAAGCAAACCTTAAAATGTTTAATATTAAGCAATAAATTGGTTTCCACCTGCTATTGGAAGATTGCAGAATCTTTTTAGTCCCTGTTTTTGCTAAGCACAACCCACCTCTTCTACCTCAACTTAATGAATTTAGAATTTTTCTGCATGAAGAAAGTAGGAGCATTTTCATGAACCGAATCCCTCTGAAAAGAGATACAAATTTCTAAATGGCCCAATGGTTCCCAAAGCATAAGGGAGAAATTTTGTAAATGCATTGTTAAGATGCTTTTATGGTACTCTGAGAAGGAATTTTTCCCTGCATTTTAATTCTGTCAGAATTTTGTGCTCTGATTTACATCTCTGTCTGCCATCAAAATCAAGCACAACTACAGAATCCCACTGAAGTCAATCAAATTCAATATATGTATATGAAAATCTAGTAGCAGAGAATGCTTTTGACTCTATGGCCTGCAAAAGGTGATAGCACACAAGTTAAGAAAATCTTCATATTCAGATTAGGGTGCTTTGTTTAATTCCATCTAATAATTTTTAAGCCATTTAAAATTCACTAATCTATTTTGCACTACTGTTTGCAGGGGAACCAATGTTTTTCAACAACCAGCATGATTCAAAAGTTCTCGAAAAAGTGATATGCAAACATAACATGAACTACAATAACCTCTCTGTGTACACTTAATATTCTATGAGTTAAAGTATTTTTTGACATTTTTCTTCAAGTTGTCCTTCCAGTGCCCTATATGAAATTAAAGAACAAAAATGCTAAGCCTGTTTAATTTAGAATAGCAATGAATTAATCCTAATAATGAAATAACTTCAATACAACGTTGTCTTTGAATCATTAGAGGATTTGCAGATAGTATCTTGTGAATGCAAACAAGATAATCACACAAGCACAGATACCAAATAACCCTTTCTCCAAACACTGGTGGGCATGCATATTCAACAAAATGCAAATATTGACTTTTCTGATAGCAACTAGATCAGATTGCTAAGGTGCCTGATGAGACACTGCAATCCCAGTGTGGGAAACAGCAGTGACCTTCATGCTCTGCACGGCAAGCCTCTAGCTTGCTTGCATTTATGATTCCCCTAAACTCTGAGCGCTTGCCACAACTGCAAGAATAAAGTAGACATGTGGAAAAGGGCAATCTCAGTCAGTACAGAAGAGCCTGAAAGAAAGTAAACAGGTTTCATGTCTCATGTTACCTCTCCAGAGAGACAAGGAAAGGAAGAAATGCCATTCGCAACTGACTGCTTATGAAGAGCAGTGGGCAAATAAAGAGAGTTCTTTTTTAATAAGCAAGGAGAGGAGATAGCAGGTCACACACCTTGCAAATTCTGCAATCAGTATGTCCAGCAAGTGTGTTAGAACACAGACCCATGAAAAATGCTAATGCTTTAAAGAGCATTCATTCAGAATAAGTGCATACAGGCACACAGAGAGTCACATGACATACTTTACCAAACACCTCCCCAAACACGCTATAAAACTCCAATTTTAAAAGAAGAAATCTCTATAATACTGTACATTTGAATTTGTATGTTTTAATCTTGAACTACATTACACTTCCAAGTTTTGCCTAATCCAACACTTCAATTTGAAGTGGAAAAAAAGAAATGAATGGGGAAAAGTCCAGCATTTCCTGCTGCTTTTACTACACTTGATATAGATGACACGATACCTCAAAATTGTTGTTTAAAATATGTATTTAAAGGCTATTAAAGACTCACAAGAAATACTTTTTTCCTAGATTCTGATTTTTGTTCTGAGATCCTCTTTCTACACATTTTTAATTGTATGTCTGTCCTAACATTTTATCTGTACATCTATGAACATACAGATATATAAGTTTATTAATATATATTTACACAGGAGTATGTTGAATGACCTTAGAAAGACTATGTTCAGGGAATATAAATAGCTTTATATTTGTATCTTTAGCTCCCATAATTCTGTATTAATTCTGCCAATGTATTTCATTTGTGATACTCCTAACTCTGTGTACTGCTTTTATTTTGAGATGTCAGTTACAGTTATAAAGAGTAATAAGATTTTTCAATGTTTCTGGGGAAAGAAGGTCAGATTACTGCTAATTAAACCAGAGTGCAACCTAGTTACATGATCCTTTGAGCACAGAAATTATGGTTCTGATACCAGAATGTTTTTATTGGGTTTTTTCCTCCATTTGTAATGCATTTTTAGTGGGCAATTATCCTTAAGGCTACAAATCACAGCTTTTACATTTTATGAGGAAGAATCAATGTGTGCTTATTAGAAAGTTGGTGGCACTTATAATACAAATGGGAATTTTCTATGCCTTTCTATTTGCTAAAATTCTCTAATCTTTCCTTCTTTCTGAGAGCCTTCATTTAATCAGCTCTATGCAGGACTTTAAAATGCTTAGAAAAATGCTGGCTTTAATATTCTTGGATTTATTTATTTCTGAGATAATGAAATGCTTTCTTAAATTTCCATTAAAGTAATGCTGCCATAGATTTTTATAGTCTTTTTAAAGAATGAAAACATCAAGATTTGACTGATTATTTCTAGTGGACCAGCATTCCCAAATGTATATGTGGGTTTTGTGCATAATTCAAATGAAGAATAATTTGAACCTTATTACTGAGAATTCTTGTTTTGATATGCTGCCAGCATAGCAGTCTAAGCCTATGCTTAGGTCTAGACAGGACACCAAATGCTAGAGAAACAAAAATTTATAGCCTGGGCATCATATGTGCAAATTCTACGTGCTACAAAGTCCAGTGAGAGCACAAAGAGAAGAAAGAATCCCACTCTGTCACGTTGCCACTGACTACAAAGACACTTGTTTATAGAATGGTATTTAGCTGTGCAACCACTCGTGTCAAATCTCTCAGATTATTTAACCAACCATCAGCCATTCCTTTATCAGGCGTGGATTTACCTTTTAACCAACCCCTGTGCAAGAAAATTCTGCTAAGCGTATGAAGAAAAATCTATCCCACTGTATTTCTTTCCCAGGCTGGAAACTCTGATAAACAGCTTTCTGATCAATAATTGTTGTCTAAACAGCCAAAGGCTTTGCCTTATGTAGTTATGCAGGGCCACACAGGATTACAGTTTGTTGCTGTCACTGCACTGATAGCATATGGATATCCTTTCCATAGCTGAGCAAAACAAAATCTGGCAAACCTCATTGTCAACTACTACGATTTTGAAAGGCAAACTTTTTCTGATAGTTATCTATACATCATATAAAATTAAAAAGTATTTAAGAATCAGTCAAAATTTACACTATTATGATTTCAGATAATATTTTAAAAATTGGAAAATATTTGATTCCCTATTACTTAATAAAATATAATTATTTCTTAAAGATCCACCAGGCCATCCAAGGTGATGGAAGACTAGGTCAGTTTACAAAAAAAAAAGCTTATAAAGACATGATCCAAACTGAATGTTCCCCTGGTTTTCACTCAGATCCCTAAAGTTCTCTCCTTTTCAGAATCTGAAACTGTAAACTATGTGCCCTATGACTATGAAGAAAGCCAGAAGTTACTTCAAACACTTAATCTCTAAAAACCTTTGAAAGTTCAAAGGCACACCCTACCCTTCAACATTCAAGGGAGGCTGCATTTTAAGCCCTACACATATTCTCCCCCAGAGAACACAGATTACTTTCTGCCATGCCAAATCTTGAAAGATGTGAATGGCTGGTATGAAAAAGGGAGAGAGAGCTTATGCAAAAAGAAGCACAGGTGGGAAAGAACATGGAAAAATAAGGCTTTAGAGAAAATTATCCAGGCCATGGCTGCACAACTAAAGTTATATTTACACAGGTGTGTAAAGGCAAAGAAACAGAATGTTTTATCATAACCCATAAAATGAAACATTTGACCTTGCCCTATAAACAGAACACCTTAAATTAGTCTTCCAGATAAGAGAAGCCCTGATTCAATTTAAAGGAAAAGCTGAGTGACTCCTTGTATCATGTCTTTCAGACAATTTCCTGAGTTTTTTCTTAGGAATTTGTGTACAGATAAAGCACCAAACTTACTGCTTAGTTTCACAGAACCAGGGAAAGACGTTTCATTCAATTTTTACCTTATTATTTGCACACAATCACACATACCATTTTTATTATCATATTAATTCATGCAAAGAAGAGAAAACTGCACATGAAGAAATATCTTGTTGCATGCAAGCAGTACTGCCTCTTGTTTAAAATAATTATCATCTACCTAACTTGTCATTTCAGGAGTTACATGCTTTTTTTCAAGCATCTGTATCAACATTCTTTCAAAGTATCCCATTCTGCTACGAAAAACAAACTGTGGTCTTGAGTTTTACTTCAAAATACTGTCTGATCACTGGAGTGACTCTTCTCTATACTTGCTTATGATTAAATTAAATTCAATCTAAAACATTAATTCCTTCAGTAGTATATAGAGATCTACATCTCAGTAACTCTACTGCCAACTTCTTGCCAAATTAGCAGCTTCTTGCCCTTTTTTCTTCCCAGGATGCCTTTTGTATATTTAAAAAAAAAGAAAAGAAAACAAAACCAAACCACCACCTTTTTTTAATAATAGAAATTAATTTTTTTTACATTTCAGCAAATATTTTAAAAGCTAATTTGAATAATGACCACAAATTTTATTATTAGGAAGAAAAGGTAGAAAGCTGTATTCATTCGCTAAAGACATACAGAATTGCATAATAAAAAAATTTTGTATTCTTTTTGCACTAATTACTTGGACAGTTACAATAGAAACATAATTTTTGATTTTACTCTCTTTAATTTCTTTTTAAGCTATAAAATATCTATTAATTGTTTTAATAGAACTAAAATATTTTATTTAAATAGCTAAGTTCCTTGTTCTAATTTGTGTCATGTACGAATACACATGAGTAGGCCTATATTTGTTATTTGATGCATTTTAGTTTACAGCTCATTCATCTAAGGAATTAGCCTTTCAGGTTTTGGGGAGCTACTTTAAATTTGAGGATTAAAAAAGGAAATTTATAAAAAAGTCTCATAAATATATATATATACACACACACACATATATATACATATATATATACATATACACACACATATATATATATATATATGAAAAAATTTATATATATGAATTAAGAAGCAGAAAGACATTTGAGTGACTGTGTTCTGGGTTGGCAGGACAACAGGACATACAAACATCATATATCCAACCCAGGACAGACTACAACCTCTTGTTTGGATCCCTTCAGAAGAAGATATAATAATTACCCACATTAAAACTGCTAGTTAAAATGGATGCATTCATTCCTTGTAAAGTTTCCTTAGAAACACTAGACTCTTAAGCATAATCTAAACAGACAGCTGGGTCCACCCTTTATGATAATGTGCCATGCAGCTTTATTAATCTGACCTTTGGAAACAAATGAGAAATTTTATACTGCCCCACCATAATTGTTAGTGACAGGCGTTTTAGCAGCCTGTAATTTGCACTCCACTGTAACACCTACTTTCAGTTATGATGTAAACCTTAACAGGACCTGACACCATCAATCATGTTCTGGTGTCTAAGGCAAGTGACAAAAGAGCGTGCTTGGAGTAAACCAGAACACGACCTTAATGATAATGAAACACATCAACCCTTGCTATTCAAAGACAAAGGCAAAAAATGAATACTGTAATTGTCTCAACCAGCATCTGAATGATACACGGTGCTGCAGTAATTGGGAGTGAGATTTGAGGTGGAAATTGTGCTCAACAGACTCATTTTTCAAGTTTATATAAGTTCTGATTCTCTGTTAAGTTGCTTGCAAGACTTATTTCATAGGAAAAAATATGATTTTAATGTATAATCAATAGCATTCTGAGGACCACTGTATGAATGCAAAAATTAATTCTGTTAAGGTAAGGATGGCATGAGTATGGAAATTTCTTCTATGTAACACAAATGTGTCAGGTTTTCTCTATATAAATGTTCTTAAAAGTTTTCGGCCTATGAACAGCACAGAAAACCTATATGTAAGTTATGTTGATAGCTGTCAGTGTTATAACTATGCAATAAAAACCAGTAGCCGCATACCTGAATGAAAAATATACCTCTTTACAGGTATTTATAAAAAACTATATAAATTAAATAGAATTTATTTCTGAAATACCAGAATTTATTCAGATCTTTTGCTTCTGAATGCTATGTATTCCTCCTCAACTTCACTTTTTTCTTTCATGGCAACCCTTTCTCAACTTTAAATACTTCTGTATGAATAACCTAATTGAACTGCTGCCTACATTGGATTTTAAGTTCATATCTAAAAAAAATTATTACAGAGCATGCAAAGATCTCTGTGGATTTTAAAAATTATCTCTATGTATATCTTTTTCAGTGATATAAATATCATAGCCTCCTTTCTGTGCAGTAACAAAGTATCACAGCAGACTTTTATATAAACATAGAGATAATACTGAGATCTACTTATAAAGCAAATGTTATGCTACAGGCAAATAAAACCCAATAACAGAAGTTGCTTTCTTCTAGTATAAGTTCTAATATACATTTTTAGCTTTTACATTGTATACTTTTTATTTTAAAATAAACCTCAAGTTTTTCCTTTAACAGCATTAGTACATTTTCTGACACGCACTTTGCTTTTTGAAAATCTATTCTAAAAGGAAAACTTCAAATTGTTCAGATAGGAAGATTATTTTGCTTCCACAGTCTGTTACACAAAATGTGAGCTGCACTTTCTATCATTCTCATTTGTTTATTTTTGGTCATAATAATTGCCTGCTACATCACAAGTAGTGTGAGCTAGCCTGCTCCCCCTGGCTACTGTATGCCAAACTTAGCTAAGATATCCGTGGTGCTGATAGAAATCATATTTTGCTCTTTATTCTGAGAATGAAGGCTCTGCAAAGGCATAGGGTACACAGAAAAGGTAGATAATACTTTAAACCAGCTGAGCTTCACAGGAAATGACCCATTTCACATTTAGATTTCCATTGTTAGTGTAATCAAAGGAATATTCACTACATGTGAGAAACATTGCATGCACAGCCTACAGACACTGCACTAATGTATATATATCTCTATTAAAGGATCCAAGAATACTTTTTCTGTGAATTTAGTGCAAACCTTCAGCGCTCAAGAGCTAATTCAAATTGTCTCATATGGCCATCTGTGGTTCGTGTACCTCTTTTAAGATGAAAGAGGTAAATGAAAGCCATTATTGAAAATGCACATTGTCTTAAGCACAAAAAAGAATCTAAATATATAAAACTACAAAGCTTTTAGCATTAATTTTTAACTTTAAAACCTCAACATTATAAATAATAAAACAACAGACTAAGTTAAAGTCAAGTCACATTAATTAGCTCTTCTCAGCCTACTCCTGAAACAACACAAGGAATTACCCAAAACATTTTCTTTATAACATTCAAGTTAAACAGTAGCTACTCTTATGTGGAAGCTAAAAAAAAAAAAAAACAACTGTAATGCTATTCAAAGTCTTTTGTGGGTCACACAACATTAAAATTCAGACTACCAATACATTTAAATTTAAATATCCAAAATTGCTACATTCATCCTCTGAGTGACTTCTTTAAAGCTAGTAAAGTCTTAATAGGAATGAATATGTATTCCAGTCAGTTTTCAGCACTCCCCTCCCCTGCCAGTGCTGAATCTCTTCTCCACTGTATCTGTTCAAGTTAAGTGTTTGTGCACTACAGAGAGAAACCTCATGAATACCACTGAACTTATTCTCTCTTGTCAAGTTCAAAATGTCTGCTTTGAAGTAGATTTAATAATTTAACAGAATGCAACTTAAATTTTAGGAGGACACAGATTAATATTAAAAAAAAAAACCAAAACTGGGATACCAATCTCTTATGTTAGCTCTACTATGCTACTACATGCAGAAGTAACCATTGGATCTCTTGTTGGAATAGATATGTCATATTGGAGAAGAGTTCTTGCCTGGAATTTTGACACAGACCATATTTTTCCCTTCCAAATTTCTGAATGTCATGAATATTGCATATGAGAAGAAAACCAAACTCAGATGTACATTTTCCTGCTGTAAAGAAAACCCAGAGAAGAAAGAAATTCTTTGTATGTATAATTCTTAAAGCTGCTAACAAGTCAGGCATGAAGAATTTCATCCTTTTATGAATGCAATTGACACATTTGTAGAATATTTTTGCTTTTACATTTTCTCCACTATCATTATATATACACTATTACATAACATATATAGGATCATTTATATATAAATTATACATAATAAGTATCAATTGCTATCTCTGTAATAATTATCAGAATATATGTGCATCCCCCCACATAGTTTTAAAAAGTGGCAATGGAAAGTGAAAATAATGGATAAAAGTGGAAATAATGGATATGCATTTAAGAAAAATTAAAGATGCATCTGATTATTCCAATTGATTTTTTGCATATACACTGACAGCTGTGAATTTTTTTCATAAATTTTTTAGTCTCATAGCAGAAATGGACTTGGAAACTTTGCAGCCAAGCAATATAAAGTTGGAAATAAGTCCTCTGTGAAAATGCAGACATAATTTGTAACAAAACACTCAAGAAATTCCATGTGATACTGTTCATCCCCTGACACTAACACAATAAAACTGCAGGCAATTTTTCACTAGTATGGAATGTAGGTCTGGAATTTATCTTAAGGTAAATGCTGCAATTCTGTAAAATATATGCACCATGTTGCATTCGCTTGTTATTACTTTAGCCTTTTTAATTAATTTTTTGACTAAGATAAAGTGTGTTTACCTCAAGATAACAACTGCTGAGGCCACATTTGTGCCCTTTACACTGTTTATGTCCATGGCATTACACTGGAAGCAGCTCTGACTAGGTTAATGTACAAATACGGTGCTCTATTGACAGATAGCAAAATTGGATTTCAGCATTGTCAAATAAGGCTTTGCTTAAAAGAAATAAGAAAACACTTTCATAAATCTGTATATACAGTAGAGACCTGGCTCTTACTGTATACTTTCTATGTCAGGTAATAACACTGTTATCAAATATACCACCCAGAACTGATATCTGACACTGACTCACACACTTTACTTTCTCAAAATGAGTTTCAAGCCTGCTGAAAAATAAATTCTAAGATTAACTGTTATACTAAAATCATTTTCACACATGCAGAAATTTGCTTCTTTTAAATGCATTTCATAATCTGACTCTGAATTGATTCAGACCATACCATTGTAATTTCTATAAATGTTAATCATGGTAAAGCCATTCCAATACAATCATAAAGAAAGAACGCTCCAAAACATTCAGTTAATAACACTACATCTGTAGGTGTTTTGTAAGAAAGGGAAAAGAGACTTATTCAGGTGTAAAACAGAACTCCATTTCTTATGACAATTCTTAAGTAACAAAGAGATTTGAGTTTCAGTTGACCAGGCCTTGGAGGAGAACAGAACAGGATAAAGGGGATAGGATTTGGCACTCTTAATTCAAAAATCCTCATACCAACTCTTCAAAGTTTATTCACTCAGGTAAATTGGAACATAATGACAAAGAAAAGAATTTCAGAACAAAACTGAAGGTAGGTCAGATTGGACAAACATTTACCAAGCTTTTGTTGCTACACATATTCTCTAAAGTACTACTTTTTTTTCTGACATGTACTGATCTAACAGAGAAGCTACCCAAGCGTGACAAACTAAAACATTAGTCAGTTCAGTCCAGGAGGACTGCAGTTCAGATTCTAACCACACAGAATTAATAGAGGTCTGTTGAAAAACAAATTAAGAATAATTAGTTTAATAATTTTAATATAATGATAATTATTATATCATACATTATTACATACAATATTAAATAAAAATATTTATACTTATTATAATATTAATATAACTTTATTCTAATTATTAAAATATATTTTAATACTGCTTGAGTAGACAAACTGAATCACTGGATACATTACAGAATGTAATGAACTGTATTTTTTGCCACAGTTAATGGTTTTAACATGACAAATGATGTTGGTATCAGACATTCTGCATCAGAACATGCATAGCTTTGTCCATTACAAAAAGTAATAACAGCCAGATATATTGCAGAATAGATCTAACAGTTTGTTCACCCACTGATAGTATCTCCAGACACAATTTCACTTTTACAAGTTATTATTCAAATAAGGCCTTACTGATTTTGCCCCTTAAATACGCTAAATTTAAAAATTTCTTAAGCTTTTTTTCCATTTCTTCTTGTCTTACATTCATGAGTGCACAGAAAAAGATACACCAATCTGGAATTTCAGAAAAGACCAGGAATGTTGTGAAGGTATGCTAACTTTTTAAAAAGGAAAAAAGCAAGTAAGATATGCAGGTGATGCCTATATGATTTCCTCTCTAATTTTGGTAGCTAAATATTAAAAAAGGAACAGATGTTTGTTAATGATATCAGAGGAGTCTGGCAATACGTTCTCAATCATAGATAATTATGTTTTTGAAACTAATCTGTGAGTCAATAATGGTTTTACATTCAGATTATAAGCATAAAGTGAGAAGTATTGAGTACAATTAGAAACTCAAGTTGTAATTAAAATTATGTCTGTCAAAATTCTCTAAATGGTTGAATTTTGAGCATTAGTGATGCTCAAAGCTCATATCAATAGCAGCTAGCAAACATTTTAAAACATCCTATACAGCTGGTACACTACACCTCTACAGGTGCTCTTAACTAAAGTAAAAAATTCTTCAAATTAATATGATTAAAATTCCTTGCCTGCACACTTTGAAAATGTTATGAAAAGTGCGTATTTTCCAAATCTTAGGTGGAGCAGTTTTTCTACCTTTCAAAAGGTGTTCTTTAAGTTGCCAGAACTATTTGGCAAAGTTACACTATTGTATCATTGCTCAATATCAACACAACCACCACCTTACTCTTGGTCTAAATTCTGACATTTTTCTGATTTTGTTGGTGGTTTTTTAGAAAGATAGTACACTTTTTTTCTCTATACTGAAATCAATTTTTTAATTCTCAAAAAATAAATTATGGTACTGTAATTCAAATTATTACTAAGCTTAGGGACTGTTCTGAAGCACTACCAGTTAGCTGAAATATTTTTGTGGCTCATGATTTCCTGTGTTCCAGTGTTTTTTCTGTGAAAAGGAATTGAGATGCCTTTAATGTTTTGCAAATAGCTAAAATAGGTCAACCTTCTGGTACTTCAGAAGTAAAATTTTTTCAGAATAATACTTTCAGAAACTATTTGTACTTTAAAGTTTATAACGTTATTTATTAAAAGCACATTAATGTCTCCAAAGTCAAACATAGGCTGGGAAGAAAATTCTGTACATTGCTTAAATGTAACACAATTTCTGATGTTTCCAAATCATTACAAAAAAATATCTATTTTATCTTCCACTATAGATTTGGAAACAAAACATTCTTTTGCCTGAAGGAGTTAACACTGGAAAAAAAAGGTAAGAAAGGTCAAATGGGACTTCAAGGTAGCAATTAAAAGTAAGCAAGGTTTGGTTGGTAATTGCCTTGTTATTTCTTTCCTATTATAGAAGTGTTATAAAACTAATTTCGTTTGTATTTTTCCCTGGTGATAATCATTTTCACATACAAAAAATCCTCAGAAGCATGAGTTGGCCAACATACATTAAAACTGTAAAACATTAACATCCTGTTTCACATAAAAGCAGTGTTGCTTTTCTCAAACAGTGTAGAAAAAGATCTGTTACCTGTTAAGTAAAACAAGGAAAAGAATATCACAGATCAGAAAGAGATGGGACTAGTGTCAGAACAGGGGGTGTTTGAGTATTGGCTTCTATTCTGGTGTGATTGACTTGGAGACAGAAAGGAGAAGCAACAGATGGGAAAAACAAACAGTTCAGAAATGTGTCAGGAGAAAAAAAGACACTACAGAACAATAAAAACATAGTTATTAAAATAAAAATAGGAATCAGATGTATTTTATAGCAATTTTTATAAATTAGTTAAAATGAAAAATTCACAGGTATTTAGAACATAATAAAATACACAGAGTGCTCCTTTATACTAATATATTGATCCTGCTGAAGTCAAAAAAGCATTTGACTTGAATTCTGCTGCAATCTTAAAAATAAAATCTAATTAAATTATTAATAAAAATTAGGTATTGAACTAATGACTTCAACAGAAGTTATAAGGCACAAAAGAGACGTCAGCATTTCACTTGGTAACTATGAACTTGCCTTCTGAATTAAGAGGACAACATTGCCTCTGAAAGCATCAGAACTGTTAAGAAACCACAGAAAACTTTTTGTCCTTTCATCATATGTAGTGGTTGAAATAAGTAGAGTGTAAGGAATATTGTTAGAAACCCATCCCAAGAACTTGAGGAAAATTTACCTATCTCAGAAGAACATATGCAGAGCACAAAACATTTACATATTGCATGTGAACTGTGGTTACTCATTGACAAGACAAAAAAGCTCATACTGAAACATTTTGTCTTGTTTCATACTAACCAGTATTTTAAGTAGAAAGAATTTTAAGATTATACATTCTCTAAGTGAAATAAAAATATCTTTCTGAAACTTTTCACTTACATGGATAGAGAACACATAAAAACAAATAAATTCCAAGAATATGAAAAAAGAACACCACAAAAAAACCCCAATAATAAACTCACCTCAAAATAGCATTATGCAATAAAGTATACCTCTAGATAGATTCCTGTTTCAAAGACTACTCTGTGCATAATTAGTATTCCAGACCACTGAAATCTTCCAAGTTGAATTGTCAGTTTAGGCAGAGACAAACATATCTTGCAGGAAGTTTAGCAGGTTAAATATGTCCTCAAGTGATGTTACAGATACAATCACAACAAATTTTGTGCAGCTCAGCACCAATATCACTGCCTAGCTGGAGAGAATGGATATCTCCATTCAAGTAGAGTTTAATGGGTTCCTTTGTTTGAAGGTGTGGATAACACTTGGCAATCCTTTGAAAATTGTTTCCCTGGTTAGTTCACTAAATTAACAGCTAATGAATAAGATGGGCACTCCCATCCAGCTCATTACTGTGTTCCTACTTTTACTTTTGCTCAGATACATACCATGATGACCTCCTGACAATAGCATGGTGGTGTGTGAGAAAGACTGTCAAACATCATATATAACTGACATAAATCATAAAAGTCCACAAAGAATGGCCCATTTCAGAATCCTTCAGTTTTCACAAATAATTTATTCCTGTAATCTGATCTGACTTGTCAAAGTCTTTTTTATAATTGGTATTAAGTTATCAGACAGGAAAGTGTTTTGAACAATACATCATGGATATGCTCACTACATCTAGAGAAGATTCACCTTTATATTGTATTACCTCTGAAAAGAAAATTATAAATCACAAATGGGTTGAAAATAGAGGGAATTTTTTGGTTCAATTATTTTTCCCATTCACAGTCTTCAAATGAAGGACCATAGGTCATTCAGATGATGTAAATTATCATATCATCATAAACAATGTAATTGTCCTGACACAACTCCAACCAGCCATCAGCTTTAGCTTTGCTTGTTTGTCCTCCATGCGAGAGAAAGGAAGAAAATGGGGATGAATGAGTACTGTGATAAATAACTGAACTAAGAACAGCTAACTCAGGTGATATGATTACACATTGCTTCCTAAGGTAATAAAAAAGATATAGGTTGTATAGTTTGGTTTGTCACTTAACTCCCTCCTCTCTTTGCAACATTTATCTGACACTCTTTCTCCTTTCTCCTTTCTCCTTGTTTCCCTTTTAAAGTATCTCATTTCCTATCTCTATAAAAAACTAAAATATCAAGCACACAAGCTTTGCCACCATTGACAATATTGCTTAGCAATTTTTAATGAAATTGCTTAGCAATTTTGCTTAGCAATTTTTAATGAAGAGGTTTGGATGTTCTCTCTCTTCACATACTTTCTTTTAGGAAAAAAAAGGTATGAAATCTACCTTTGAGTTTTGGAAGTCTTAGTATTCTTGATAAAAGGTTGTTTATTTAACCTGGATATTCTATTTCAGATAGCGCTTAGACAGTGACACAGTGTAAGGTGCAGTGAAAATATAAATTGTATGCAAAAACCACCCACAACAGTTGTTTTGCAAGGCAACCTACTAAGGGCATGACTAATTTGTGCACAAATTGGAATCACACCCAGTTTCAGATTTACTGAATGGAAAGGGAGAAGCTAAATTGATGGTACTGATGTTTTATGGAAGGATAATAACCAGCCATAGTCAAGGACACAAACTCAGTGAGAAACTTCGCAGCCCATCCCATCCAGAGTGCAGCAATCAGTGTTGTTCATCTCAGGGTTCCAAAAATAGTAGCTAATATATTTACCTTCTAAATTTCAATCCTTTCCTAAAAATATATTTGTCATTTCAAATACTAAAATACTTAGCAAACAATCCATCTGGATGTTTTTTTACCAAAAATGAATGCTACATTTGTGATAATTATAAGAATGTCCACATTTTGAAAACAATTGGCACTTACCTTTATTTCTTGAGCTTTCATGATTCTTTTCCTGCTGCAATTAAGAGCAGAAAAATGTATTAATTGCAGAATTAGTTATCACAAAAAGCATAAAATCATAGACATACATGACCCAAATGAGACAGTGTAGTTCCTGCTCCATCCTGCTCCAAAGTAAAATCAACTACACTTTGCCTGATGTCTAAAGAGTCCTATATAACCCATTTTTAAACTTATGTTTTTCACTTTTTTTTTTCCCCTCCCACAATGACTGGGATTAAGTGCTGGAACACATAACCCAATGGGGCCATGCAGTCTCTGTCACGACCTCTGTCTTGGGAAATGCTCATAATTCGACTGCACAAGTCCCTGTAAAACTGGGATTTGTTCCATGATGTAATTGTGAAGCATGAACAATCACTCAAGGTACTAATCTGCCCCCAAAATTTCAAACTTCAATTTTACACAATATTTGCTCAAAAGGATGCTCTTTATTTTGGATATTGCAATTCTTCAAATATTTGCTGCTGTATAAATTTATGCCAGCTAAAATAGCATTAGGACTAGGCTAAATGCAATACACTTCTAAATTTTGTTCCATTAAAAGATGGCTTTTCTTTTACAATTTTAACAAGAAAAGGAAGTTAGGTACATAGCTTTTTTTCTTTTATTGCGATTTTCAATGGGCATTTTTAAGCATTTTAGCTTTTGATAACAAAGAGAGTGTACTGATTACCCTTCAGTATTAATTGCACTGTTTTATTTTACCTATATAGACCAAGGACTTATTACTGTGCTCATAAGAGGCTCATTGAGTCTTAAAAGTATCCAGATTGTGCATAGAAATCTACAGAAAGACATTAATACTTCTACACCAATACAATCTCTTTTAACAGTAAATCTGCTAATATTTTCTAACTCTTAGGGACATGGAAATGTTTACTTAACATTACCTTAAGCTTAAGGCCATCTTATCCTCAAGTAATACATGTTGTTCCAACATTTTAAATTTTTTTAAATAATATGGCTAGTGATGCTGTATTTTTGTTGTTCCCTGCAACCCAATTTTGCAAATCTAAGTCAATGATTCCTTTCTTGTTTCTTTTCAAACAAATAAGTATGTCAAAACTTGCATGTATTTGGGAAATAGGTTTTCAAATTTTTCCATGACTACATTAGAAACACTAGTAAGATATTAAAAAAAAAAAAAAAAGGAAAAAATTCATTATTAGTAAAATGTGACGTACTAGATACATTTTTAGTATTTCCTAAACCAAACTAATGGTATTTCCTGAAATACAGGATATGACGTGAAGAATTTACCAGAATCAATTTTCATGCCATGCTGATTTTCATGCTATACTAAATTTAAAGCAATAGTTTTAGAATTACTGAAGTTCTTTTGCGTTTCATTTTACACTACAGTCAACATTTGGTTTAGAGGATCTGTCTAGTACTTTCTTGAAGTCTTCTAAAAGAAAACTTGCTTGTAATTTTTATTTTATATATCCTTAGAAGTCATGCAGTGAAACTTAGCCTTTAATAGGGCAGTGTAAACTCAGAGAATCTTGTTCATGATAAGAAGTCTGTGCTTATTAAAATATCAACCAACCATCAAGATTTAGAGTTAAGATGTAGCCAAGTTGTGTTAGCATTTTGGATGGTGGAATTTTATGGGCACCACAGATACTGTTCAGTTCCACAAAACTCACTAGTCGTTTCTCCTCTCTTTAGTTTGAAATCAGAAGAATGTGATTTTTAGCCAACAAAGCTGCAAAAGATTCTAAAGACTTAATCCAATAACTGATTACTAGATCATAGTAGCCTTGCAGGAAAGCAACATTAAAAGTCAAATATTGATATCAAAGGAGAAGAGAAACACTAATTAGGATGAGAATTACTTTTAGGAAGAAGAGAATGCAACAAACTTGGCAAATTTTAGAGTAGAAACAAAAGGATTTAGATGAAATTTTAACATTTAAAAAAGCCAGATTGTAGGGGTTTTTTAATGAACTGTGTTAAGCTTTCAAGGAAAGGAGGCAACTGAAAATATATTTTCAGACCTTTTTTTTCTAATATCTTTATTTTCTTTAATTTCAGCTGAAGATTTTGGAGCATATTTTTATGGCTTAGCTTTATCAAAACACTCAAATTTTAATTTTAAGCTGCCATTCAAACTAGAAAGAAAAGACTTTCATAGCGGATCACAGACCAACCTCGGTGTGATATCCCTTGGACCAAGATGCTTGGTAGCAGCAAAGAGCACCCACATAGAAGAAAAGTCTCTATACCTCAAGTTATTTCAAAATCAACCAGTGATTAAATTAGGTGTAACATCTCTGAACTCAGAAAACGGTTTTCTGCCTAGAGAAATCTTGCTAGATAAGAATTTTCAACAGAAAACACAGAGGTAAAAAACATTGACAAGTTTATATTGAGGGTGAATTAAATACAGATTCCTCTTTAATATTGAAAGATAAATGATGTGAAATATTTTCTGTAGAATTATGCTAGTGACCCAATGTTAAAAGCACCTTTAACTTAGAAAAATTAATTTCAGATGCTCAGGGAAATAGGAACTGCTCATCCTCATGGGCAACACACAAACAATTAAAGAAATTTTCCAGGGTCCTGGAATGTGAAAGAGGTGAAAGAACTATTGAAACTTGCAGTATGATTAATAATGAACCAATTGTTCATAATGACATTTATTTCCAGCTGCATTTGTGCAGTGGGCTAGGATTTTAATGCTTGTTGGCCTGAAAACAACAAAATTCTACCCATATATATTAGAAAATATATAAATGTGCAACCATCCTAGTATTAAGTAAAACATATTTCTGTATAAACCCATGTGTTGAGGACTTTATAAAACTATTATTACACATATTTCTGTTATTTTTCTCCTGTACTGAATTATGATATATAAGCAAAGTATTTCTACCCAAAATGTTAACAATAAAAATCTATATATAAATAAATTTTAAAATAAATTATATACATGCACACACACACATATATATATATATATCCTCATTCATGTAATCATTCTGGATCTCTATGTCTAGAATGATTACATGAACTACAATACCATACTGGCACCTGCTGATATGTGCCATCTGTAAATAGAATCAGCCATTTTGCATTCCAGGATATTTTTATCAGTTTCAATATAGCAAAATACTTCTGAGTTTACCACTCTCCAAACAAATGATTCAGACAGGTTGAATGGCATTTTATGGCTTTGTGTTGCATTACAGTGCATCAGCCTGACGAAATGTATCAACGCAGAACATATTAGAACTGTAAAGAAATCTTTCCTGTGTGCCCAAAAGTCTGAATTTAAAGTAAACTTTTCATGAAGACAATGTCAGATTTTCTGTTATGTTTGTGAACTGAAAACTCTCACAGATGGCTGACCATAAAAATTACTATTGCTACAAATCGTAAGTCATAAACTATTTCCAATATAAATCAAATGAGGCTCTGCAAAGAAACTTATTTAAATATAAACAAATGCTTTTCCAAAGAGCCTCTTTTTCTAGTGCTATTTTTCTTTTTTGTCTTAATACACAAACACTATCAACATCTCTTAAAACATTTTGATATCATTATTCAGAAATACCATGTTTGCTAAATAAGATTGGCAAAGTACCAAGTCTTATTTATAAGGGCTTCATATTAGCAATAAGGGGTGTAAAGAAGGATGATTAAAAGGACTCTTAATTTACCAAGAAAGTACAAAGCTATTTATAAGAAAGACCAGAGCTGATCTGTAAAGTTAGATGAAATTCTAGAACTAAGAAAATACACCAACCACTGAAGAAAAAGTAAAGCTCATTTCTTAGCCTCATTTAAATATATATCATGAGAATTTTGTTTGTTTTTTCCCTTTTTGAAAGAAAATTACTGTTTATAAACCTTGGATGTTGCACATAGAAGCATTCTGACTGCCACTTAATTCTATGTTTTTTAAAAGGCAAACTACATAATTGTATTTCATACAGATCCCCACTTATGGCTCTGCCTGAATCATCTGCTGAGGATCTGGGTATGTGTCTGCCAGAGTGGGCCACTGATAAAGAAGAGGAGCCTTACTTTGTCTTTGGAAAACTCAGACAAAGCCTCCTTTGCTATGCTGGCTCTATTTAAAAAGTGGCGGCTGAATTAATCAAATTCCTAAAATAAACAAAGTACTAATTAGTATAAAGTGTATAGTAGATTGTCCTTGACATGTGACAAACATTAAAAAAATTTAATAAGCATACACCATTAATTACAGAAGCTGACGAAAAAGAGTGTAAAGTTACTTGCTTTTCTAACATTTTATAACAAAAAGTTACCATTAGACATATAATAAAACATATTTAAAATGCAGAAAATCTGTTTTCTGTTCATTACCTTGATGGCTAATTCTGCAGTATGGGTACTATACTGATACTGATAACAATAATAATAATAATAGAATAATTGTTATTAAAGAAAGTATTTCATTTTCTTTCATAACAAGAGAGGTACCAGAATAGTTATTATTTTACAACATGTACAAGATATAGTAGCTGAATTAACAATATATTCACTTAAATTAATACAACAACTTTAATTACAAGAATTCTGAATTACAAATGTACAGAAACCTTTTATTCCTGGGTGAAATGGCAGCATGGTCACAGCCAGGGAGTAAAAGCACACATACTGCACAAAGCAATCTGGTAAACTATTCTCAGACTCAATTTGATCAATGACATTAGGCTGAACATTTGTGTTTCAAAGAAGTTTTATAGAATCAGACTTCAGCAGACTCTTAGCAACAGCAGTACAATTGCAATTTAAACTAGAAATGCATGCAAAGCAGAAGCAATGACATTTACATTTGTAAAGCTGTTCTGTTAAGCAGCAGTAAGCAAGGCCTTGCTTACTATGGTAAGGAAGAAAGAATGTGCAAAAAGTGAAGCATTTTCCTCTTGCTCTTGTCAGAATGCTATTTACTGCAGAAAGCTTTTTAGTTTAATGTTTGCAGCAGAATTCTTGAACTGGTATTCTGCATACACAGCCCAGTCTTCTTAGAGATTGCCACCATTTATAGCAGCAAATTCTGAGAAAATAATATGCCACAGGTTGTTCTTGTATTGATATTCACATGAATATAAGATTGTATGAAGGAAACAAGATGTGAAGCAAGGTTGCTAGATAAAAATAAGTTAATATATAAAGCTGTTGAAGTGCTCAGAATTAATGGTGTTCCCAGAAATATTGCTAAATATTAAAGTGTAAAGAATAAGCCTTACAGGCCTGTGGAGAAACCATGATGAAGTCTTGAATTCATAAATCTATATGAAAGCAACCCAACAGTATCTGGGGAGCCTCGATAAAGAGTGAAATGATTGTCATTAAAACCAAAACCAAACCAAGAAAAGCCCATCCACAGAGATGGGGAGGGTAAACTGTGAAATACACTGACTTGGTTCTTGGTTTGCTGATTTAGGTCTCTGGGGAACATGAAGAACAATCATGGCAGACCCAGGAAGGTGAGTTTGAACTAGCTGTTCCTCTCTGCATGCAGATTACAATCACTTAAAAGAGGAAGCAGAGAAGAAATAAAGGTATGAAAAAGTTCAACATCATCATTACACACTCTGAAGGAAAACTACCTCTAGACCAGGCTTCAACAAAGTGTGTGATTTCTATGAAAGAAGAGTGGACAGAAGAAGTTCTACACAAAGATCCACAGGTTTTTCTCTTCAGGACTGTCTGACGTAAAAGCAGATGACCTAGACGGTTGCAAGGGCATATTTTATTCTCAAAAGCAGCTTTGGATCACCTTAAGCAGAGCAGACAAAGCCTTTGCCCTCAAGGTGAAACAGTTCTGGGCTAAAGCTGCTGTCTAAATCCCAATGTTCCTTCAGTACCAACTGAATCGAAGCAGCTTCCTGCTAATGACACAGTAACGCGGTTTATACCAAATGTATACACCGCGTGTTGTGTCCTGTGAAATAACATTTCTTTTTTAAAATAGGCAGAGTCAGTCAGATTAGTATATTTTCAAAGAAACAATTCCTTCTGATAGGATTGTTCACGATCCATATAGACCCATTTCCAAAACAATGCTAGTGTAAAAAGACCTGCTTGTAGCAGGCAGCAGGTAGTTCCCATGACAAATAAGCACCTACAGGACCTGTAAGCCCTGATTACTCTTGCATTGAAAGGCAGCTGAGTAGTAGTTTAGGGTTTTAATTTTAAGCATTCTTATTTCACTAAATCGTAGGGGTTTAGTAGTACTGTAAAATTATCTTGTCGTTGTTGGTGGTGGTTTTTTGTTTTTTTTTTTTTTTTTTTTTTTTTTTTATTGTTTCCAATGTAATACCTTAAAACCTTGTCCATGAGGAATCCTAATGATCCTACAGGCCCAATGAAGCTGTAGTAAAAGGCCAAATATATATTCCTTCATTTTACTGAAAGACCTGTTTTCCAAATCTTGTCATTTTTCCACAATGAAAAAAAAATCTAACAAAATCTACATGCTGACTTTAAGGATTAACTCTTCCATTTGCTGTTACCCTTCTATCCATACGCCTCATTATCATCAATTGTCCTATAACTGGTCACAGTTCTGAGCTGAACTCAGGAAAAAAATCCCAATAGAACATGCACAGAAGGTTACTCTGCACAGATTTCTTAGGCAGCTCACTCTTACAGAAATACAGTGTAACTACAACTTCTTTAATATGATGTCTTCATACTTTGTTCTTTGATGACAGGCCAAATACATTCAAAATTTATAAGCAGTTTCACAGCACATGATCGAAAAACATTCTACCAATTTGATACTGCTGTGCAGCGTTGCTGTTTTTATAATGCTTTAAGCATTAAGATGTTTAATGCATGGATTAAGCAGCAGCAGAAGTGTATACTTTTGCATTAAAACATGTACTACTATGAACAAAACCACTTATATATTGAAGATTTTTCAAGCCAATTTATGTAGCTAAATCCATGCTACAGCTCTCCTTAGCTAAGTTGGAGGAGCTACGTAAATAAAGATTTTACAGAAGTAATTACTGCTGTTTGTGCATATTTTGCATTAAACTTCATATGCTCAGACACTCAGTGTAGTATTACTTCCCCATCCATAGACAGCATAAGATGTACTTTTTTCAAGCCTACCAAGAAAGAAATGCAATAACACAGGACAGTCAGTGAGGTGCTGCAGATGGATATTCTTATCTGATATAGCTCAGAACCGTATTCAGTGTATATATATTTATTTTGCAATTATCTGAGAACACTCTAGACTTGAATAGGCAAAGGAGGAGAGAGATCTCCAAGAAGAAACACTTTAGCATAGTGAATTATCCCTGGAAATTCTAGGATACAGTATTTAATGGGTATTCTATTACCTTCCCCTTGACATGAGTTCCTAAAGCTCCAGGTACCTTCAGAATTACTGAACAGTAGAATATTTCCTGACAATATACTACTTATGTGCTACTTAAAGCGGAAAAAAAAAAAAAAAAAGGCAAGCTACTGCAGATAGATCCTAGCCACAGAATTCCCAATGACATAAATGGAAGCAATTTGCCTAAAATCTCCATTCTTTTTTCTTTCTAAGTTTCAGAGGTGGTTTTAAGTGTAATTTTCTAAAACCACATAATGTATTTTGCTTTTTATTATTCAGTCTTTCTGAGGCTCATTCAGATCTTATTTTTCCTCTTGACAAATTTTTGTACAGATAGAAGAAAATCTACAGGAAGAATGACAATTAGGGATTATAGACATGAGAGCATAAACATCAATTACCTTCTTACAAAACAGGAATTCAAGTAATATTTAGTCTGCATTAAGACATAATTATGGCTAAAACTGTAGTCTATCTACCAGTATTGATTAAAACCAGTATGCTGAGACATTGCTAGGTTACAAACAGGTTGTTTCTACCATTCATCTTATAAGGGAAAATAAGGAAGTGTAGCAAAGCAAAAGAGAAGCTCATGATATGAATATTAATCAATTGCAACTGCCCTTTTGTAAAGTGTTCAACTCCATGTTTAAGGAATACATTCATTTAAACCAGAGTTATGATGAAAGGTTATATAATATTACCTACCATGTGACATTTAGGAAACTAGAAAGTAAAATTAAGATCGTATTTTTTCTACTGAATTTTAGCAAATTCAGGATTAACTCAGTATTTGATTAGTGAATTTCAACTTATTTTTCAAAATGAATTATGAAGCTCAGCTATACACTCTGCAGATATACTAACAACAGCTTACAGCTTTTCTGCTGCACAGTAAACAATGTACTGTAAAGCTTTTAGTTATTTTCTCTTGGCATTCAAGTTGGAAACAATTAGCTTAAAAAAAAAGGTTGCAGAGAGCTGAAATAACAATCTAGTAAATAGCTAAATTTCTAATCTAATTGATAATATTTTATTTTTAATTACAGTTCCTTTATATACATATATTATATATATAAGATATAAAGGACATCTATTTTTCTTCCCTGTCTTAGACTTATAGAAGTAAACAAAAATAAAATAGACTTAGTTCTGAATAATAAACTTCAAATAATGTCCTAAAAAACATTTCCTCGTACCAAACCAATGAGTCTGAATTTGTTCCACCTAATGATGGAGTAGGTCCCAGGAAGCAGCCACTGGCAAAACAAGACAGATATCTCCAAATGGTAATCTCTGCTCTTTACTAATTGCTAATTATAAACCACCAAAAGAAACTTTTGAGTATATGAAGGTATAGAAAATATTTGAAGATCCAGTGATTTCTTGCAAAGGCATGCTTTACTCATGCCTCAGAATAGGAATGAAGGACCAATGAAATAAATAGGTGAACTTTGTCTGGAAAGTCAGACTGATCAATGCAATGGTTTCTCAGACCTTTATAAAAATACCACTATCTGTTACAGTGGGATTAGTCCTTTACTGTTTTGGGGATCAGCTTATTAGCTTATTATCAGTAATACAGTAGTTACTATTAATTTCAGAACTGTAGCATCAAATTATGTAACACCAAATAATGACACACATACCAACAAGTTGAATACATTCTATTAGGACTATGTAATATTACTTGCATTGATGTATGACAATAGTCCTCAGGTAATAGTAATAGAAAGCAATGGCGTTTTCATGAAACATTAGTGAAATAAAAATTCCACTGATGCCTCAAGAGAGTGATAAGCCTTACTTATCCCTAGAAAATAGACTTGAATTACAGGCTGCTTATTCCAGGTTACATAACCAGAGTTATAATCAAGACATGAAACAAATTACTAATAATTTTTGTTTGGTTTGTTTTCATTGGAAGAAGGGGCACAGAATAAGCTTGTTAGAGTTTTCTTACTTCAAATACTATTTTGTTAGAATGCATTGGGCAGGTAATTCAATTCCATAAAGTTGTTTGATAGAACTGACAATGAACATTAAGCAGGATGCTCAGAGGACTGAAAAACCTCTTCTATGAAGACAGGCTGAGAGACTTGGGGTTCTTCAGCCCACAGAAGAGAAGGCAGGAGGGTTGCAACTAGCTGATCTTTAAGATACATTCAAGGCCAAACCATTCTATGATTCTGTGAGCAGGTTAATGAAGCAGTTTTAATAGCAACAGTTTTGTACTAGTAAAGTTTGGGAGAGCTTTGTTTTGAATGTTATGTTTTAGGCATTAAGCTTCCATGTTCTTAACAGTATAGTTCTTTAACTGTTGTTGTATCAGTGCATAACAATAAGAAAAAAAATGTAATTAGACATCTTTTCATTTGGCTGTCATTAAGCTCTCCATTTTCTTTGTGTCAGGCCTAAGCACAGATACCAAAACCTTTAATGCTTTCAATGGGTATCCTATCCTTTAGCCTCATTTTTTTAAAGGAGACTGGGGCTTGTTGTTGTTGTTACTAATGCTGCTATTTGGGTTTCCTTTATAATGGAAAAAAAATCTGAAACTGAAAGACATCACATTCCCTTAGCTCATGGTTGAAAGGATTTGAGTATTCTGATGGATGTAGTGTTCTTGTCTGGTATGATTTACCAAGGAATCAATTATCAAGAACAAATACAATGCCCTGAGTTGGACTACTTATATGATCCCACCAGAATTATAAAAGAGGAAAAATAACATGTCATAACAACCACTGTGATCTAGCAGTCACCTTACCCAGAACTGAAGGCATTTTAAAGTAAATAGCCTATTTCAGTAAGTTCACAAGCTAAGAGACTTTCTTACTGCTATTTTGCCTTATTAACAATGGAGATGAAGCCACTGATTTTTCCAGTTACAAAATTCTCAAAAGGAAAGGCTGCTGAAGAGAGCCAAATCAAATACACCTAAAGCTGATACACATAAACACAGATCCATGCTTCTTACCATGCCGCCTTGAAATGATTTCAAATGAAAAAATTTAAGCCAATCAGGATAATAAATGCTAAGAAATTGCTTAGCTATTGTGATGGCAAATATTTGTACTACAAGATTACAAAAGCCATGGTTGACAGGAAGTACAGATGGGTTGTTTAACCTGACATCTTGGTAACATAAAATCAGAACAGTGACTACTGTAAAAGAAAAAAAAGAAAAAGATATAGTACTATTTAATTAAATATGGTTTTATCTAAAAAATATCAATTTTTGCTCCCACTGCATATCACACGCTTAGTAAAACTATCACCGTTCAAAATGACAACTGAAAACCTACTCAGAAAAAAGTAAGCAATGAAGAAGTAATGGTTAAAAACAGTGATATAGTTTCCCAGTCCTAAAAGGAGGTAATTTATTGTGAACTTGTTTTTCTACCCCATGCATAGGAATAAAAGTATTAAGGATGTTTTAAAATATGGATATTGAAAAAAATATGGATGCTAAACTTAATACTTAGCCAATATAAGAAGAGTCTAATAGTGCACAAATACTATTTTATACTAAAGCCCAATGTAAGAAAGATCTTTCCTTCTTTCTTTTATTGCTGTACACCAGTGTTACACTTCCTCAGTATACTAATGTTTGAAACAAGAGTGAGTTGACCCTGGTTGGATGCCAGCACCCACCAAAGCTGCTCTATCACTCCCCTCCACAAGCAGACAGCAGAGAGAAAATATAGTGAAAGGTTCATGAGTTAAGGACTGGGAGGGATCACTCACCAAATACTGACACAGGCAAAACATTAGAGAAATGTTTTAAACATTAGAATTAGAGATATTAACTGAATTTACTGCTAACAAAATCAGAGCAGGATAACAAGAAGCAAAATAAGACCTTAAAAACACCTTCCCCCCTTCCTCCCTCCTTCCTGAGTTCTATTTGTTCTACCCCAGCAGCACAGGGAGATGGGGAGTGAGGGATTTGGTCAGTTCATCACACACTGTTCCTGACATCGCTCCAGGAGAGAAGCTCTTCCCCTGCTCCAGCATGGGGACCCTCCCCAGGAGACAGTCCTCCAAGAAGTTCTCCAACCTGAATCCATCCCATCTCCAACAGTTCTCCACATAATGCTGCTGCTGCTGTAACACAGGTTATTCTTCCACAGGGTGTAGTCCTTCAGGCACAGTCTGCTCCAACATGGGTTCCCCAGAGGGTCACAAGTCCCACCAGGAAACCTGCTCCGGCACGGGCTCTCCTCTCTCCATGGGTCTGCAGGTCCCTGCCAGCCTCCTTTCAGGCACCCACCATCTCCTCCACGGGCTGCAGGTGCATCTCTGCATGCCTGTGCTCCTCCATGGGGGACACCGCTGCTTCACCATGGTTCTCACCACAGGCTGCAGGAAAATCTCTGCTGAGCACCTGGAACACCTCCTCTCTCTCCTTCTGCACAGACATTGGTGTCTGCAGAGCTGCTCCTCTCACTTACTTTCATTCTGCTCTTGGCTTAGTGCAGTTGTATCTGCACAATAACTTTTCTTCCTTCTTAAATATCTTATCACAGGGGTTAGCACCGTTCCTGCTTGTCTCAGCCTTGGTCAGCAGTGAGTCCATCCTGGAACCAGCTGACAGGGGCTGTGTCAGACATGCAAGAAGCCTTTCATAGCTTCTCACAGAAGCCACTCCTGCAGCCCTCCTGCTACAAAAAACAGGCCATGCTAGCCCAAAAAAAAAGCCAATACTTAAAGTACAAAATTATTATAATTTAAAAACAGAATTTAGATAGATAACTACAATAAGAGGTGAAAAACAAACCACAAATGAAGTTGACCATGAAACTCTTACACACCATATTTATTATTTAATAAAATTTTACATTGACTTTTGAATATTATTTCTCATATTATAAGTACTGTCTATGCTACAGGATATCACTTTTATTTTAACAAAGCAAGACAAAAAAGGTTAATGTAAACAATAAAAGTCTACATCTTCTAGGCAATAAATAGAAGTATTAAATCCATGGGGAAAAAGACTGACAAAAAGAAGCAATGTAAAAATAATAGAATAAAGCATTTGTCCGATATTAAAAAAAAATAAAGAGATGGAATTAAATTATAGATTAGTCTTGAGGACCTAAAGAAAAAGAGGCAACAAGGAAGTTATGGAAAAGAGCCAGATTTCATAAACACACACTTCAAGTATTTGGCATCTTTCATGATCTCAGAAATCCAAACTGCACAAATTTAAACAGGAACAAATCACCTCAAGTAATATATATTAAAAAAAATATCTCCTGACTCTGTTTTACTATTACTGCAATTGCAGTTTGTGAGTACAATTTGCCATCATAGTAGAATATGAAAAAACATGCTAATCAAGAATCTGAAATGATAGCTGATGCAGATTGTGCTTGCATTGAATCCCAAATACCAGAAAGGTAAAAAAGCATTTCTTATCTATGCAGAGGGTAACTGGAAATCCTCCTCCTAGGATTCAATGTGAGAAGGCCAAGCTGACTGCTGGAGAAGATGATTACACTGCCTCCATACGCCACTATGCTATTTTTCATTCTCTGTTGCAAACCTGGCATGTGAAATTAAAAAAAAACGATGACAATCAAAAGGTAGATAATACATGTGACTATCATCACCCCTCAAAATATTTGGTTGGGATTAATGTTTTCCACTGTGATGATGTCCAGTAACAAGAACAAAAAAGATAGGTACAGCAAAAGTGGTTAAGATGCACCTTTGCTCCCTGACTGGGCCTCTTGATTTGACTACAAGTTTAAGACAGTCATTGCTAATAAGTATCAGCAGGCATCTTGAAAGGAAGAATCCACCTTGCCTTAATTCCAGATTTTGACACTCCACACCCCCCAGTGACTGACAAGTCGGAGAAAGGATTATAGAAGCAACTTTCCTAAGACTTAAAAAATGCTTTGAGCATGTAGTGAGACACAGTAGAAATAAAATGTTTAATTGATATTAGCTTATTAAGGAACAGTGATTGCAATGGGGCTAAAAAAAAAAAAACATTCCACATGCCTTTTTAATGCTGTTGCCCACAGGAAAAATCAGATTAGATTGCAGAATTCCTTCCTTCCCTGATAAAAGGATAATAAAATAAAAATTAAGCCAAAACAAAACAGCAACAACAAAAAAGGACTTCTGGACTACACTTAAAAGTGATTAAGGGGGAAAAAGTAAAACTGAGTCTTGCTTATTCTAATCCTGGAATTTGCATAGGACATAGATACTGGGCTCATGGAACCTCAGAAGGAAGAAAATCCTCATGTAATTTTAGAGCTGAGAACAGCACTGACATGACAGGAAAAGCTCTGTTCTTAGTCCTCAGGATTCACTGCTCATCTTCAACAGATTTTTTTTCCCTTCTCTCTCTAGGACAGAGGATTTTACAGGATCAAATTTTATGACTTCTCAGATCCTGCAAGCAAACAGATTTTCCAGATAGACACTGTGAGCTATAAATCTCAGGTTGTTTGGAGACCAGACAACACAGGGAAAGCACAGGCTATTTTTGAATCCTGGAATACTACTTTCTGCACATTTCTTTCTTGGCCACGACACCCTAAATGACAATAAAATCATTGAACACTCAGGCTGTCTATATTTTACAGGTGTTTCAGTGCTCTTAGTAGAGGGAGAACATTTTATGGGCTTTGGGTAAAAACCTAAAAGTCATACATGGGATTTTTTCTGTGCTTATGCATTCAAACTTGCTTTTAATAACATAGAACAGAAGCTTATGTTCTTCTCTTGCTTTTTTTAATTCAAAGTCCTTATTGCTTAAACACTTCTAAACTGGATCTTATTCTAATGTAACCTAAACCCTCTAACCTGACCTAGCTCTGAGCCCTAATTTAACATGAATCAGGGTTGAACTAATGAATTTAGCAGCAAATAGCAACAGTAAGTACGGAAGGAGAGAGAGAAAATGAAGAGAAGCAGGTTTTTTATAGGAGGTTAAAAGAAGTATTTTAGTCTGCAGAAATATCACAGACAAGAGTGAGGATTGCACAGCTGAGTCTCTTCCCCCTAACCCTTTGGTAAAAACAAGATGAAAACAAACAAGGCTGGAAAGCAGTTTGAATCAACAGATCACCACAAACCAGTGAAAGCCCAGCACATCCCCTTTGCTGTATCCTCCAGACACTCCTGCTCAGGTGGAAAACAGAAGCTCTTTTCTGATGGAGCATCCTGCACAGGCCAAGGCTAAGGCTGAGGCTCAGGCTGAACTCTGACTTCCCTGGAGTCTCCCCTCTCTCTGTTCCCATCCATGTTGTCAGGGCAGTGCTTGCTCTCGGTGAGGGGTATGCTCTGAATATTGGGAACCTGATTGTCCTAACCTCAAAAGTTCAGCACTGGGCCTAAGTAAAAGGAGCCCAGGGGACAAGGACTAAGTCACATCGTCACTGACTGTCCCTTGAGACCCAAACTGAACTGCTCCCCACCCGTGAGATCATTAACAAGGAGGCACTGTCATCTGTATTATTCCCTCCTAAGCCATGTGAACCACCTGGCTTGCCAAGGAGGGCTGTGCAGGCACGTGTTAGTTAGATATGCAGAGCTGGCATGCTCTGGAGCATACATATGGATGTACAGGCTATATTCCGTATTTCTTAGCGTCTGACAGAGAATCTGCAGCCAACTGTTGCCATTCTGTTGGCTGCCACCTGCCTGTTTATACCTGGAAATCTCAGAGCACACACTCTTTCACTGAAGACATTGCATAAACATTGGTCTCTGTCAGAGGCATGCAAATTACCAGAAGAAAATTCATTAGGATGCTAAAAATACTTCCTAACAATATCAGGTGGGAACCTAGGTATTAGCAAATTGCTCACATTACTTCAGCAGCAATGCAAGAAGACTCCCAAATGGAAAGTACCTTACAAACTTTTCCAGTGTTTTGACAAATGAAGAACCAAGGATTACCTGGCTCAACAAGAAATTCACATGCTGTTCAGACACAGCCTAGTACTTTTCAGCATAACCACATAAATGGAAGTTGTGGCAGATAAACAAGGGAAGGGGACTGAAAACAACTTTGAAGAGTGCTTTGTAATAATCGTTCTCAGTTCTGGTTCAAGAGAACTCATCTCTTCCCAGGTTTGAATATTTCATATATAAATAATGCAGTCAAACATTTGATCCTAATTACCATTATAACAGCCACGATAATGAACATTACTATAATTAATGGTGAACTATAATGAAGCACATGATCAAAGAACATTAGGACCTTTGGATGTCACCTTGTCATATCTCCCTGCTCAAGCATGGTCACCCACAACAGGCTGTCCCAGAACATGCCTGGACAGTTTTTAAACATCTGCAAAGATAAAGACTCAACAAGCTCTCTAGGCAATCTGTTCCAGTGCTTAAAGTAAAATAATGTTCCCTTATGCATAATTTTTTCTATTTATAAAGTTTTTTCCATAGAAATGCAGTTCTTATGCTTTCAGATTATCATACATACAGAATAAATTCCTACTTGTAATTTCTATGCATGAGAAGCTGAAATCATTCATAATCCCCTTTAAAACAGTACAACCTTTATGATATGAATGCCTGTTTCCACCACAAACACAATTATTATCTCAAGATAATACCTAAGTACCAACAGGATTGCATTTCCCTGCAGGTTGACATTTAAAGTTGCTCTGGTTGGACTATTGTTCAAGACAGATAAATTCCCCCTTTATTAGAGCAAGAGAGATTAATCATCTTTTTTCTTTTTTTAATCTTTGCACACATAAACTTGCATACATATTGCCTGATCAAAGCAAATATAACTCCATATATTCATTATCATCTGTTTGCAGTAAGAATTCTATCGGCATAACTTAATCTAAGCACTTGATTTATTAAGTGTTTGATTGAAGCAGAAAGTTTTTTCCCATATTATTTACATTTTGAGTATGCCTATCTGCGCCAAAGTTGGTTTTAAAAATTGACTTTAGAAAAGTTTTATATCCCTAGGATTTTTTAATAGAAACATATGTCCCTAATACCAAAAGCTCAACTATACAAAACCAATTTTTATCTAGATGCATTGCCGAAGGAAAAACCCACCATATTTTTCAATACAAAGTTTTATATCAAGTTTTAATTATTTGCATGTTATTTGCATATGTCTGTGTGATTCCCCCAATATTAAACTTTAAAAGTTTATTACAGCATATTCCAAGAATTATATGAGAGTTATCAGCATATTAAAAGCATAATTAAGTAATAGCAACACATGAATAGCTCCACCTGCATTCATTAAGACCAGAGACCATCTAACCCCCCCTATAATGCTAATACCCCGTATTTTGTCCTTCATTGCTCTCACAGTCTTCATGGTTTTTTATTGGGGTTTTTTGCACATGTGAGTTCTCTCTCACATGATTTATTCCATGGTTTCATTACTAGTCTCTCTCTTCCTTCTAGATTTCAAAGTACATTTTTGTGCTATTTTATTTCAGTTTGCTTACAGCTGTCAAATGGAAATAAAGTGACGAGACAAAGTCATATGCTGAGTATTATTCAAAACTCAGCATAAAAACTTGTGTGCTGATACAGTTATTTATTTCCTTGACTGTGGCCTGATTCAGTCTTATTCTGTTAGAGAGCATTCCCTAGAGGGTGCATAATTGTATGATTTTAAGATTTTACTTTCTATCTGTTAAGAAACTTTTTGTATTTAATCTACATAGCATACATTAATTAGCTAATAGGTAAGTATTCTACTTGTTTGAGAACTAATGTTGTCAGTTCCTCTTTATATGCTGAGATAGAATTACACAATATTGGGTCTTTTTATTAAACTGACGATCAAAAAGAAATATTTTTCATACTTTACAAAAAGGTACTGAGAAATAAAACTAGCAGTATCTTGAAACATTAATAGAAACTAACATTTAGAATTTCTGGCTATAATTCAGACCTTTTACTTGTAGAACAAAAATTCAGAAAGGTGAAATTTTTTTATCATCTCTCTTAGCCTGACTGTAGGTCTTAAGGCACCTCAGATGTTGCTCACATGACTACCATGCCAAGAAAGAATTAAGTTGATCAGAACTATGCTAACTTTAGACAGCCCATGGAAATATTACAGCCTTTTTCCTTGTTTTACAGAACCACCACAGAAGTTTCCCTTTTAGCTACCAGAAGAAGGGCAGCTGAGAACTGTTTTGGGAGTCCTGGATTCATGACAAAGGAGCATCAGGTGGGCAAAATTTGAATGGCACATAGTCATTGAAAATGGGAACCATGTAACTCAAAAAACATCTGCACTTTGCCATGGTCCAAAACTGCCAAATTCAGCAAGTCCTGGGAACACCTTCCTCTTGCAAACAAGCTTCTATTCATCAGTTAACTTCAACACTATTCTTTGATGAGCAGTTTCCCTGTATGCTGCTTGGATTGAAATTCACTGAGGACTGGGACAAGTCATTGCCTAAAGCAGATGCTGAGAGTTGCTTTATACAAGAGCCTCTCCTGGCTCCCCCTCTGAGTTTCTGTAAATATAACTAATTTCTATCTTTTAAAGCTAAAACAGATTTTATCACATTCCCCTTGAAAAAGTTAATTTCTGAACATTACTCCAATAAACACAAAAAAAGACAAGGCTAGAGTGTATTTTATGACCATGGAAGAAAAGGAAGAACTATTAGAGAATAATCCATACCTTGTGTCGTAATCTTACTAGGGGCTGATAGGGCCTAAAGCTGTATCCTTCCTTGACTGGCCACCCCTCTGCTCCCAGCAAAATGCATCCAAGAAGTAAAACAGTGGACCACCACATAAACATCTTTACAGGTCTGTTTCTGTGAAAATAAAATGTACAAGTTCAGAGATGCAATATTACTTTAGCATAAGCTGTATAATAAACACTTACAATAGTGACAATCCAATTGTGGACTTGAATAAATGTAGTAGATATAGGACAACCCATGTGGCACAACAGAAAAAAGAAAAAATGGTGGTAGTATTTGGGACAGCAGTATCAATTCCGTTGTGCTGCACCAAAAATTTTCTCATCATTATTTAATACTCATATGAGGGAGTCACTGAGGAAACAACCAGGAAAAGTCAAAGAAAAGACAGAACATAAAGGAAAAGCAGTGGTGAAAAATGCAATATGTTTTCTCAGATGAAAGAAAAAAAATTATCATCAATCACATGTTCATCAACTTTTTATTTTAAACATGGTCTCTTGTGATGAATGCACTATTCACAACCTAAAAGTTTATAATAATCATACTCACAGATTTATAGATACATATGGCATGAGAGTTACCTTGCATGGTTCCTAATGGATGTACATATATACATTACATAAGTGGTTTCAGAACCTTTTAGAGATATGCAATATTTATTATCGATATTCAGCATTCGTGTTGAAACCACCATGTTCAACTGATCTTCATTACTTCAACATACTCCCAAGTCAGTCTGCTAGTCTATATTATTTAGTCCTGCATTATGGGGCAGAGATGAGCCACTTTCATGCATGACTGGAGGTTTTTTTCCCCTTTCTACTTTGCTTTTAGTTCACTTAGCCTGCCAATGTAGAAACCTCTGATAAGAATCAAGAAATACAGGAGTAAGTACAAAACATCATAAGAGTGCCCTAGCAGCCCAGACTGTGCACCGATTTTTGAAGCCTTGCCTGACATTTTCTTTTCTATGGGAAATCATCTGAGCATAAAATGTGAACAAATTGGGGATCACTTATTATCCTGTATCATTTACAGTCATGCTCCTGGCAATACTGTTACACAAACTGTGGTTTTGATTCCTATCATTCCTCACATAGCAGTAGTCTTCACAATCACCTGAAGGCAGAGAGACTGAAGAGAATTAATTCCTGTGGAGATATTACATGTAGTAAATGGACTCTACTCTTACCTCTATTCAGTCTCAGTAACAGATCCTACTTAAGTCTGCTACTCTTCCCTGGGGACTACTCTACCAAACTTGGTATAACCACTGACAGGTCTGTTTCATCCTCACTCCAGCTGATTTTTACCAGCCTGCCTTGCCTTCACACTCGTAATTCAAACAAAAGCTCAACATTAATACACCATATTACCTCGACATCACTTACCTTTTGTTCCAGCAAACCCAATCTCATTCTGGCTCTTCCTATTAATCAAACTTAACGTTTCATCTCATTTATCATTACTTTTTCCAACAGTTTCCACTTCAATTACCTTTCTTTGTCACTCCAGCTTTTCTAATATACATAGTAGAAGTATTTCTCTTAGGAGAGCTTGCACAGAATACATTAAGCAGAGCATTATTTGAAACACAGAAAACAAGCTCTATTACAGAGGGATATTTTACATAAATAACTTGGGGCTGGGTCTTCTACACCTGCTCAGTAACGGGATATTATAGTTAGGATAGGAAATGACACAGTGGAATTTTTTTCTTGAGTTTCCCTCAATCTTCCACCAAAACAGAAGAGCTAATTAGGTGTTCTGGTGGATCTTTGCTATAGTATTATTAGAACTCATCAAGCTTACTGACAGGAAACACCAAAAAAAAGACTGCTTCAGAATTCTGAGGATTCAAATACATTATGGTATGGCATTTTCCTTCACTGACTCTGTGTTAGTTCTCAGTATCACTGCTACTGGAAAAGTAAGTCCATTAAAAAAAAAGAAAAACGGAACAAAAGAAATATGAAAAATCAGAATCTTGATTTTTTATCGCAAAGAAAACATCTATTTGCACCTGTTGAATTTTTTTTTAATACTTAATTGTTGAGTTTCAAGGTCAGAATCAGATTTGTTTAGCACTTGTGCATGCTAAGACTAGCATGGTTGAACTTTTGTCCCCCTTATGCACTTCTGGAATACCTCTCTGTACAATGAAAATTTGGTTGGAAAACAATCATTTCACAGAAGGTTGTAAGAGCAGCCACATTCCACCACCCTCCCACAAACTGAATAGATTTTAGTCTCATGTGGTGTAAAAGAATAGAGTCCTTATAGTTTTGAAAATTGCTTGACCTTGAAAGGCTCATGCTTTGTACTTGTACAGAAGAGAAAATTATTACATGCTCAGTTACTGACTTCATTGCCTGATACTTGGATGAACACTTATAACACAAATTTAAAAAGTAAGCTTTTGGGACACATGCCATCTAAAATCCTAAAAGTATGCAGAGTCTATGCAGTTATTTTTTGCTTTTTTAGAATTTAAAATATCCACCATTTTTAAGTAGCATACATTTTCTATTGAATTTATTGGATGTCTTAAATGATTATTTATTTTAAAATTATTACCAAAACCACAGTCCTCCTTAATACAGTACTATTATGAAGCATTTATTTTAAGAAAAAATATGATCTGTCCTAAGGACTTATATTGTCAAAGAGCTGAAGTAAGAGCAGGAATAAAAATGACTTTTCAACCCTCATTACAACTGCTGCATATAGCCGGAGAGAAAGAAATAAGGTATCAAGACTATATATTCATGTTACCTAAAATTGCCTCTTTCTTTTTCTACTTGAAGGTACAGCCCAAGTTATAAACAAAGAGAGTCTTAAATTTTATTTTAATATTGCATTATAAAGAAATCAGAAATTTTTTTGAAAAATTGTTATATCATGCGTTCTGGGGCAAAATGACATATTTTTGAAGTCAAATTTGCATTAATGATCTAGACCCTCTACTCATTATTATAATCTAGAAGAACTTGTTTCAATGTTTAGATAGCATTCTTCTGTATTTTTAACTTCATTATTACATTTTTGTGAAAGAATTGCTTCTAGGTTTTTATTATTATACATCTACTTTTATTTTCACTGAAGACTGTTGCTTCTTTATGCTCATATAACCATGCTTGGAAATCTGATGAGTTTACTTGGCTTATTCTCTCTTTAAGCGGCTACTCTGCATTTTCCTCTTTCTTTCTCTGCACATTTCTCACTTATAACATAGATTATAGGTTAAAATGCAAAGAAAATTTTAAAAACTGTAAAATATTCCAGTACATATTTTAACTGTACATATTTTAACATATATATATATATATATATATGATTTTTCTGCCAGTAAACACTGAAATTCTTCAACAACTACTAGCAGTAACTCCATATCATACATCTTATTAATGCAAACAGTTAATTTACAGCTACTCATTGAATGTAAATAATTGGGGGGTGGGCTCCTCCCCAGTTGCATACAAAGAAGTAGGGTGCTGAGTTTCTTTCCTCAATGTGCATTAATTCTTATTAACAATGAGCTTATTGCACTTTTTTAGCATCAAACTGATTGGTGTTGTAGAAGTCTTATGAGTTGTCATCCTTAGATTTTCCTCATGAGCTGAGGAGGAATAGAACGAAGGATGTGGAACAGATAATGGTTGTTCCTTATTTCACACTGTACAGTAATTTCATCAGTATCAAATTTAGATTTTCCTTTCTGATTCTCAGAAGGCTCTGTCATTTCACTTTTTAGCCTATTTCCAGAGCATTCATCAATCTGATGTACTCTGCAGTTTTCCCACTATTGATTTCTTTCCATTTCAGTTAATTCTGGAAATTTTTTATAAATCATAATCTATAAGAGGAATCTTTTATTCTGTGTCAAGTTTATACCTTAAAACTCTTGGATGAGAAGCACTGCTGGGAGACCTATAGCTTCTGAACTGACAGAAGGAATAGCTTAGGATATCTCACTTGCCTTTTTTAGGTAAGGGAAATGGGACTCTTAAATAATTTTCAGGTAGATTTTTTTTTCTAAGCAAAGAAAGCTACATGAAAAGTTCACAGAGTTTCCACCATCACCCTGATGATCAGATAGTCACTGCTGAGTTAGCAACAATTTCTTATAATTCTCAAGGAAATGTACTTCAAACCTGTATCTCCCTTTTCTCTCCTGCTAGTGCTTTTCCAATACTTTTCCAATACTTTGTGGAAAACAAGCTAAATCCCAGTTCTGACACCTTACTTATGAATATCTAATAACAATTACTATATTCTACAAGACCATAGTGAGTGTTTTCTCTCAAAGTTATTATTATTTCTAAATCTTCTCAGCAGTTCATTGGTAATATAAATTTTTTTCTTTACCTAACTTTTTCTTGTTGGACTAGGAAAGAGTTTGTTCTTATGAGAGTTTAGCAAATGCATAATAAGCACTACTTTACCTGTCCCCATGCTGTAATCTTCATAGAGAAGATTGAAAGGATAACATATTTTACACAACCAGTTCCAAATGTGACAATATGTATTTACAGTGTACTAAAAAATATACAATTAATCTAACCTGGCTTAGCCAGACTTTATATAAAGAGTTAAAACATATGTCCAGTTACAAGAATGCCCTATTTTAAAATGCATACATACTCAAAATTAAGCACTTTGCCATTTTTAAAGCTTTTTTTTCTTTCCAGAATTTCTCAACTGTTATGCTCTCTTCTGTGCTGATAAATGGTGATTAGCCAAGATATTTGGCTTTAAGATAAGAGATATAATTCATTTGAAAATGTAAATATTCCACTTCAATAAACTGATATGATCAACTTAACACCCCTAACAAAGTATAAAAAATGAAATCTTAAATAATGGCCCAATCACTGCACTCCTCCTCCCTTTAAAAGAAAAGATATAGCAGATATTAACATGGAATTATTTAAAAGGTCAATTTCAACATATCAAGGAGTAGCACTGTATGCTCTCAGGAAATGTCAGTCTCTGTCTTTTAGATATTATTAATCTGAAAATAAATAAGAATAAAATTAATTGTCTGTTTTGTGGGGATCAGGAAAAAGACCATAAGCTATGTCACCATATTCAGCGTTATTAATAGGTTTATAATACAGCCACAGCAATAAATATAAACCATGCTTCATTGCCTGTGACTTTGAGGATTTCATTGCATATCATGATGGACACAAATAACCAGGCATGAAAGGATACACCGCTACCATTTTTAAGATGCTTTTATCCACCCTTCTGGTTTCATGGCAGAAAGCTAGCAGCAAAGAAAGTATATTCTTGTGTAGAGAAAATTATACTGCATTAGCTTTGAATGAATAGCAGAAGTTTTAGCTAAAAGCATGTCTTTTCCCATTAGCCTGCCTCTAATCTACCCTTGTGCCCACATCTTCACACACAGCCTGTCTTCAAAAACCTTACCATAGTTATCCTTACACCAAAAATGGGGCTCTTACAAAGTAGTCACAGTATCATATTCTCTTATGAATATAGCTGTAATCCATATCCAGCAATGTTTCTGCTTGTCAAAATGTGCCGTGGAAAGCAGATCACAGTGCCACGGGGGCAGCTCTCAACCCCACGACTTCCTGACAGCTTTTGAGCGCTGCACACTTCATGCTGCCACCTTCCAGTTCTCCTCCAGAAGAGGCAGCTACACTCTGAACCAGAGTGGTTGGGTCACCCTAACTGTGTACAGCAGGCTTGGGGCGTGCAACTGTGAAGTGCAGCGCTGCCACGGCAGCCAGCAGCTCGTACATCTGCGTACCAATCTGTTCTGTCTCTCAGCCGCCGCTTTATATGGCTACAGCCACTCACTGTGCAGGCACATGCTCTTCATCCTTCACCCCCCAAAACAGGCTGGCAAGTCATTTCGGAACAGCCAGCGATGCTACTGACAGCTCATGTGCTGGAACACACAGAATGAGAATTTTTTTTTTTTTTTTTTTTTTTTTTAAATCTCACCCAAAAGACCTCATCATGCCAGATGCACCCTGCCTCCTGCTGACTCCTGTCCATCTCTCCCTCTCTCCTTTCCTGATTTAAACCACAAAACCATCAGGCTGCATAAGCAGGAGATGGAGTGCAGGCCCTTGAACTCCTGTCCTAGTGCACTTGGTCTTTGTGCAGACCTTACAAACATGTCAGGTTGCTCCAAGGCAGGTACACCCAGGCAGCACCACGGTGAGCAGCCAGCACAAGGGCCAGAATTCCCCGCCTTTCACTGTTACTCTCTCTGCCCTCCACCACTTGCACTGCCAGGTGCTGGTGGGTAAAAGCAGCAGCACAGGCAGCCCATGCCCTCTCTGTGCAGGGATGCAAGCAAGTTCCATTTGCCCAGGGCTTTTCTAGAAGGGCTTCTTTGGAAATGGCCCTAAAGATTTACAGTGGCTCATGTGAACCTGTACACAAATGGCCCTGATTGTGCCAGGGCCGTTTCTGAAAAGTTCTTGAAATGCAGATGCAGCAAGGACACTTATCTTTGCCGCTAAATTCATGCTCTAATATCATCTTACCATTTTCAGCGTATTTATTTATTTATGTAAAGGATGACACCCAGATGTCTTAGTGTCAGCAACCTCAGTTTCAATGAATTATAATAAAATGAGAAATGGCAATTTTAAAACCTTCTTATAAGTTCTTCACATGATCTCATAATGTCTTTAATATTTCAGAAAGAAGAATGAAATGAGAGTACTATAGTTCACATATCTCAGAGGAGCTTTGTTTAAAGGATTTGAGATGCGTGTATTGATCTGTTTTTCTCCCAAGACTTCAGTATCAACCTCAGGGTGATTTTAGCATCATTGATATATGCAAGTGCTGATTTGTGGAGGTTATACTGTTAGCAAGGTGGTCTCTTTCTTCCCTCATTAAACAAACTTGTCACAGCTGGTTCCTCAATACCCTAGAGGATTAATGTTTACCATCATGGAAGTATCTGAACTGATGGGAATTCAACCACTTTATGTTATGAAACCAGAAACAGAAAATCTGCCAGCTTAGAACTCAGGTGAATATCTTGGTATGTTAATATTTTACAAAATTTGTAAATTGACACCTAGCATACCATTGTGTAGCTGTCTCCTTTGCACATGCTAGAAAAGATAAATATTTTGGTTTTCAAGTTTTTAATTTTTTTCTTCTAAATCAAACGCTACTAACATTAACTAAATGTAAGAAGAAACAACAGCTGTTGGCACTTCCATAGTAAATTGTTAAGAGTACTTTTGAGAAAAGACATTATCCTAGAGAAAGCAAAATGGCCATTTAATATACAATTTTGTTTTAAACAGGTGAGCTGCTAAACTAAAAATTGAAATTCTCCATATCTGCTGTGATATATTCATCTACCACCCTTACTTCTCTCTTTTGTTATTCAAGAAAACATTGAAGTTTGGTAAAATAGAAGTTACCAACAAAACCATTGAAACCTTTGTGTATTGAACTCCCTAGATGAATACTAAACCGTGATACGTCTATCATTAATTCCAACTGCCATGATAATTTAGATAATCACTTTCCATTAAGTATTCTGGTTAATGGTATGATTTTATCCCTTTACATCTATGAAACTCTCTGCAATGAAGTGCTGTAGCCAACAGAGATAGATCCCATCTTTTTTACCCAGAGAAAGAGATTCTTCAATAACTCAGCTAAGCCCAGCCCCCCTGGAGATTGTTCCTCAAGATCACCATGAAAATGGCAAGACCGGAATAGACGGGTTTGAAGCTTTTGCCTCTGATCGGATTTGAAGTAACAAAAGAATTATAAAGGACTGCAGAAGAAAACCAAGTCTTAAACGACAAAAACATAAAGAGAGAAGGTAGTTAGGGACAGGGGAAGTAGCATTTCAGCAGTCTTCACAGGGTGGGAAGACTGCTAGAGTGCATATCAGCAAGAGATGTGACACGGGAAAGTCTATGACATGTAAGAAATCATGAGCTCCTGAAACACAGAAGACATGGATGCACTCTGGTGTGATGGAGAGGACACAGCAGCACAAACACTGACAGGAAATATGAAATTATCAAACTGCAGAGAATAAAGATGCATGTGGATTTTGGTGTAATTGGATTGAAGCCCTGCTCAATCAGTAATCAAACGGACCGATGAATGTTGCAGCTATTTAAATAAACGAGGACTGTCTGTAGCTGAGGGCAGTTTGTCCTTATCAGGATTGAACAAAAATACATTTGCCCTCCAGTACTCTCCCCCAGTGCCCACATTAATATAATTAAGTTAACTATAGATGAAATCCTGACCCAATTGACAACATGAAAACAACTCTAAAATCTACATTTAATATGTTTGGTATAGAATTTCACCCTATTTATAGGATTCAGTTGCAATGAAGACTGACAAGAATGGAAGCAAAACTTTAAAATAACTCTGTTAACTAAAATGAAAAAAAAATTCAAAGTTTCTTGTTATTGTATTTAGGAAAAAATCTATGTCTATTCATACAGGTTCACAGGACTATACAAATAAAGTGTTCTGTACTTGAATAACCAAACTAGTTACAGGTATTTTCTCTTTTTCAATTTAACTGCTGTGGAGTTTTTTGCCTCTCTCCTTTCCTTCTTTGTGGTGACTCAACTCTTTTTCTTCTTTATTGTCACAAAGGTCAACTTTCTTCATGAGCCTCAATTCAGAACAATCAGAAAGAAATACAGAAAATAGCACTTGTTTTGTCAGTCATAAACCTGGCATAGATTCCTAGTGCCATGTGCTTGGATGTTTAAGTCCAAATATATAAAAGAAGGGTTTTCTCACCTTATATAAAAAGAAATTAACAGACTGAAAAAAATAGGAAGTAAACACACACCCTTTCTGAGATCTGATAGAACGAAAAACCATCATCCTATCATACCTGATTAAAAAAAATAAATTGACTCTGACAGCTGACTTGGTCATTTGTGTTCTACTATCTATATTAAATGCAGTTCATCATTTTAGTACATAGTAATTTTCCTAGAAAAAATGCACTCTTCTTTAAATTTTGCAAAGACATTTCCAATCAAACAATGCATTTCTCATACAGTATGCTTATAAACTCTTTCAACAGGATCTAAACCTTCATTTCCTGCTATGTTTTAACTGTCTTATACTATTTTACTGGGTTTTATTGCTTACGGTTTTATACCACTCTAATATAACTACTAGGAAGAAGCCTTCCAAATGCATGCTGGAAAGCTGACAGTAAACCAGAAAAACCTACCATTTCCTGATTAGGTTGTAGCTAAATAGGATTTTAAAACCAGGTTTTTTTCAAAAATTCTTTAGCTTAAAAAATTGTCATTTCTAAGAATGGAATGCAGATAAATACATAGCAATGAGCGGCCAGTATGTGGTGATGAAATGGTAGTAGGTGAAAAAAAAGTACTTTGTGTCTCTTCAACCACCATTGCATAACACATTGA
Source organism: Fringilla coelebs (assembly GCF_963513975.1). Lineage (NCBI taxonomy): Eukaryota > Metazoa > Chordata > Aves > Passeriformes > Fringillidae > Fringilla > Fringilla coelebs. Next base: position 40,066,536 of record NC_140032.1, on the reverse strand, counting down.
AAACATTTTTTTGTGTTCGTTGACTTAAAAAAAGCCAAAAAATTTTTATATATTTTATTTTGTTTGGGGTTTTTTCAGTTTTGAGGGGAATTTTTTGCACTGTTTGGTTATTTTTTGAAAGGCAAAATGGTAAATATCTTCAGTTTTATTTATACAATAGAAATACAGGCAAATGTTAATGTAGAATTGACTGGAATTATGTTTTGACCATCAATGTGCCAGGAAACACTAGAAACAGCCTCAAAAAAACCCCTAAATTTCAACAATAAATTAATGCTCAGATGCCATCACCAGACACTCCATCTCACATCTGGTATGAACTCTGTGCATAGGCAAGAGCATCCCATCTGTTCCCATGTGAAAGTGTCACTCTGAAGCTACAGCCTGAAAAGTGACCACTATGCCTCCCTGAAATGTAAGTCTGTGCCCCCTCTTTCATCCCACCTTGACACTATTCTCATTTTTCCATTCAACCACCTTGACTCTAGGATTGTCTAGCACACCTCTGCGAAGTGCAATGCTCGTGAAGAGCAGCCAGGAGGTATTGCTGAACATCACATTCCAGCTGCTCTGTCACAAATGGTGACCACGTGGCAAATGTCCAAGTGGCTCTTTATTGATGAATCAGTTACTGTCACATGAATTATCCTCAGTGCTGACTAAGGTAAGCATCCCTGTGCAATTAGAACTGAAAGCTTCTCTTGCCTCTGGTTTGGGAATTCCTACCTCTCAGCAGTTTCAAATATTTCTTGTTGCCCAGATGAGATTTTCTGGAAGCCATAAAATACAGAAATTCATCAAAACAGAGAAAGAGGGTTTTGAAAGTTATTTTGAAGGTTTTTATCTGATTCAACAACATGCAATAGAGTCTGAAGACTGTTTACTCTCTTGCAGTGCTTATGTGACTATTAAGCAGTGGAAAGAGCCCCAGTGGAGGATAGCCAAGTGACTTTAATCAGTTTAGTATTAATCACTTTCATAGAATCATTCTTGCATTCTGAAAATCTCTAATTTTGAAAAATCAGGATTATCCTGCCTACAGATAGAGGGAAGACTCCACCTTTCTTTGTCATCTCCAATGTCTTAAAGTTGCATAAATGAGGCAATCAGACACTCAGCAAAGACTGGTGATGATAACTTCCATCTTCCAGAGTAAGACACGAACCATCTCATACCACAGCTGATAGCAAACCCAGGTCCAACCTCCTCTCTTTGTCTCTTCCAAAAATACTGAGTATGATCTGTAACAACAGAAAGTTCCAGCAGGAAGAAAAAAAGAGTGCCAAGAAAGGATAAAGGCAATAAATGGAGGTGGACCAAACTGATACATCAGGTCCACTGTTCATCTTCTTGGCGTGGTGCAGATGAGGGGAAAGCAGATGCTGCTAAGGTGGGAGAGGGGATATTCCATGTAGCAATGCACAGTGCTCATATTCCCTAATTCCTCACTTAAAAAAAGAGTGTCAACACTCATTGCTGACAGTGCACCCAAGTTGAACACTTGGAAACAAAACCAGAGCTGAGCCATTGCTGTTCTCTCTAAATTGACTGCTTTGGGCAGCCTCCTATGCTTAAAGCCAGCCCCACCAACAACCCCAGATCCAGTTTGTAAGGTCCTGCTACGTGCTCCCTATTAATATTCCTAAATAATATCATAGCCTCCCTACAGTTCTGAGTGAACCATATAATACACAATACATACTGAAGAAAAAAAAAAGAGAGTAGGCATCATTAAAAGTATCAAAAAGCACCCCTTATTTCCAAAGTAATTTGAATTTTTTGAGCATCACCCATGAAAGATTGCCTAGATTCAGCTCTATGTTTTGCCCCAGTTTAGGCTACTCTTAAAGCCCAAGGGAGTTATAAATGTGGAAAGCAAATATTAAAAAATTACTCCTGAAGAACCACTTACAACACTGGGAAAGGCAGTCCTTTCCAGCTTTTAGGATTTGTTTTTTTGGTTGGTTTTGTTGAGGTTTTTTTTGACCATAATGAGATATCAGAAACATGCCTGGGATGATAAATGCAGGTACTGTTTGCTTTACATCAATCTCTTTCTAGACTAGCATTCCCATAAGGCTGTCCTCACTCACGTGGGATAACACAATAGGGATAAAGTACCCCACTAGAAGCTCTGAGAGAAAAGCTTAAAGCTATGTCTTGGGATGCAGGGGGGAGAGAGTTACCTGCATTTCAGTGTCTAAAGTCATAAGACTGTACTGCTTTGTTCAAGTTTTATCCCATACTTTTACAGTCTATGTCTACAGTAACACACTGGTTCAAATCAAATCAGTTTTACATACTTTTGAAGGAAGCTGTCTTGCTCCAAGAGAGCTTAAACTGATCTTTGGCCATGATATTCCAACTGATAGGTGGAGAGCAGGCCAGGAAAAGGCTCATTTCTAGCCAGATCAGCTCTGTAATCCAGCTCACCACCCATAACAATACCACTGGCCCGTGGAAAGAATGGTCAACAGGCGTAATGAGACATGAGGGATAGCAGTGACCCCAACACAGTTCAATTAATGCTATGAATCCACTTAGCTACATAGTGAAATTGCACACCTTATTCTCTGCTCATAGCTTTACTTGCCCAGTTACATCAAAGTAAACACAATAAACCTTAAATCAACTTATTTAAAATATAACTGACAGGCTGTTTAAGCAAGCTTAGTACATCAGTATTACCCTCACTTTGTTGTGACAACAAACGTGACCAAGAATCCCACAGCAAAATGGAAGACTTTTGTGCTACTGTGACTCTCAATTATCTATTATTTTATGGATTGTAAATACCATCCTAGAGCAGCATTCTAGTTTCTAGGGTGGTTTTCTGGTCATAACAGCCCTTCGTGAACGTCCAGAAATTTAGGACTATTCTTTAGTAATGCTGACTTTTGCCATTTATAGTTTTCTGGTGTTAGATTTGCTCACTGGCTCTAATTTTATAATATTTCCTGTAGATGGCCAGAAATAACATGCATGCAAGGGTAAAAAGGAGGCTGCAAATTTCAAAACAATGCCATAATCTTCATGACAGAAGTGTTCGTCTAGTAATTAAGTGTGGAGCTTCTGCACATATGGTGTCTGATTTATCCTCATATTTTCACTGATGCAAACTTGCTATGATAATATTAATGTAAATGCAACCATACCACTTTTCAGTCTGGGAGCATAGAAAAGCTATTTTTTCTTCTCTTTTTCCACTAGTAATTGCACTTTTTTTTTACCCCAATAGAAACTGAAAGAAAGAAAAGTAGCTACAAAGTTACAGGTTTAGCTATTGCAAACTTTTCTTCTCATCCTTTGTGCATTTAAGGAAAGTAGCTACTACCCTTAAATACACAAAGAAATTCAATCTCTTTTGGTGGATAAGGATTCTGGTTAGGATTATTATCATTCTTCTGGTTTAGGATTATTCATCAGTGTTTCACTCTCAACAGATGCCATGATAGCCACCAAACAAGAAGAGTTTCTCTAGTGAAATATGTCCAAGGCTTCTGCCCTCTGCCTAAATATCTTACACTAAAATTTAATTTCTCCTGAAGAGAAAAATTACACTGTCCCTCAACATGGAGCAATAGAAAAAAAATTTCTCAGTCCCTAAAGTCCTTCCCAGTAAGGATATTTAACAGCACATGCTAAAGTTTTTGGTAATTTGTACGTACAATTACTAGGTTTTTTATTTCACTCATCACTCCCTTCCCCCCTCTGTTTTTTAAGCCCAGATTTGCCAAATTCTGACCTTTCACTTGAGAGCAGTTATGTTTCTTTTTCTGGGTACAGATGTATATTAGCACAAGCCAAAAGGAGTAGCAGGATTCAACACTTGTTTATACTGTTCAGCTCCTAGAAAGCATAACCTCCCATTTTGTACTCCAACTCTTGATAGCCTTGAGAAACTAGGTAAACTCAGAAATGTCCTAAATTGGAAATTCATGAGCAACACTTCTTAAAAAGTAATTTTTCATATTCAAACACTCAAAGATGAAATTTCCACATTGTGATAATACCAGCTTTGCCCCCTGCTCCCAACCCTCCACAGTTTTCAATGAAGATAACTAAATTGTAAAAATATTTATTATGGAAATGTCTTTCTCTGGATTGTTTCTCCTCTGCTTGTACTTATTAACAAACTTCAGAATAATATTTTTGCCAGGATGTACCCTTTTCAATCAGGAAATTTCAACTCTGAAGTTTCACTAATTGGCCTCATATCCTTGCAAATTACTTGAAGCTCCACACACACTGCACACTCATCGTAAAGCAGTTTAACTCTTTTCAGTAGCACTTCTCTATTTCACTATCCATCATTTTAAGTTCCTTAAGGAGGTGTTTTAATTTGTGAAGTCTTGCAGTTGACATTTTGTATCCCTGCAAAGGCTACATGATGAACAGCTTGTTATAGATAATTAAATACACAATTTTTAACATAAAAAAATGGTGTTTTGAAGCCAAAAAGGCCTTTTGTGAAATAAATTACCATCAAAAATAGATCAAGTAAACCCAATGAAAAAGATAACATAGGAAAATAAAAGTGCATAACTACTAATGGACCTAAATACCAGAAACAGAAGAAAATTAATTATCATTATTTCTGTCCCACTCACAAATAATTCCAATGCAGTTATTACAGGATTGCAAAATAACTGATCCCTCAGACACTGGTGAAAAGCAATCAAAAATTCATAATGATTATTGCTGTACAAACGTAGTCAAAATACAGAAAAAAGAGTGCTGAGAAGACACTTTTCTTTAAATATTCACTGATTACAGTGATAGCAGTAAACTGTTAAAAGCAAATGCTATTCTTCCTTGACCCCCCCCCCCTCCAATTTTGCTGTGGCTTGTAAATTGGTGGACTTCACCAATGGTAACCTCAGAAATTCAGTTTTAGAGAGAAATGGTAAACAGACACTTTAAAATCCCTCAAATTCCCAAATATTTTCGTTCCTTTAAAAGTGGGTCTCAGGGTTGATGGATGCAAATCAATATGGCACAGAAACCTTCTGCTGCATGCTGGGATAAGAAAGTTGATGTTGAAAATCAAAAATTATAATCTGAGATGTTAAGGATCTCAGATGTATGGGAAGTTTAAAATAAGTCCTTACTTTGAATATTGAAAAAAATCCCAACAATCATCAATGATTTTTGTAAAGCTTATATATAACCTCACAACTCCTTTCATAGCTCTTTTTGGAAGAGCCCCAACAGAACAGAATCACTGAATCATTAATCATTGGAAAAAACCTCTGAGATCACTGAGCCCAACCCTTAGCCCAGCACTATTGTGTTCACCACTAAACACTGTCCCCAAGGGACACATCCACACCCTGCTCAACCTTTTCCAGGGATAGTGGCAAAACCCCTTCCCTAGGCAGCCTGTTCCAATGCCTGACCATCCTGCTAGTGAAGACATTCTTCTTAATGGGAAATAGTTAGCACTCAACACTCAGACAATAAAATTTCAAAATTCAGAATTTCCATCTATTCATGCAAACACCTGTTCACTTTCTTCACTAGAAAAAACAACAAAGGCACAAATCTCTTTGTTTATTTTTTTTAAGCATTGAGAGCTTCGTGATCAGCTCTTTAGGCCTTCTTTCACCATTTACTCATAACTCCAGAAACATGCCCAGCTTACACAAAATACAAGTCTAACTCACTCAGATTGGATTTTTGTCTCTCAAAAGGCAAACAGAGAATGATAAAACTGAAATTATTAGCCATAATACTTCAACTGTTCATCAAAGAGTCAGATGCAGCATATAAATTAATAAAAGCACTCTAAATCATTAGAGTCAGCAAATTATATCACAAACTTTCATTTAGATCTCTTTATTAATGTGAGAGCTGTTCTATCTGAGAAACCATGAGAACAGGGGGGTGCTATTTTTTATATGGATTTCTGAGACTTTGGAAGTATAAATCAAATTTTCAGTATAGATTTATTAATGATTTATGTGTATATCATGTATATTTTTACAAAGACAAGCACAGCAGCCCCTTCAGAATTTACTTATGCATGGAAGAGATTACTGAGAGCCTAAAGCAGTAGATGAATGCGACTATCACATAGAAAAGATATAAAGGACATAAATATATGAAAATACTAGATTTTTAGTCTTTTTGGGACACCAGTTTTAAGATCTGATGCTTGAAGCAATCTACTAATGTTTCAAACGCAACCTCCAAGGTGCAGAAAACCTCCCCCCACCCTGCTGACTGCACCAAGAACATACAAATGTAGACTGTTCAAATATTTCTGTGAGAAAAATTCTCCAAGCATAAAATAAAAGAATCAGCTTATTATTATAATTGACTGTAGACTAAAATGCAACTATAGCTAAGCAGCACAGTTTAAATCCACTAGAAAACTGTCATCAGTTCAAAAAATAATTAACATTATACAAAAGTCAAATCTCAGGAGAGATGTTAATTATGGTTTTCTCTTTCAACGTCCCAAGGAAACAACTAAATCAGCCCATGCATCTAGGTCTAGAAAAAATTTTACAGAATATTTCTGTTTAGCAAAATCAGCTTTGAGCAAATATCAAAAAAATCTAAAAGAGAAAAATATATTTTGGTGTTGAAATAGCACTAATTATCACTGGGATTCTGAATTACATGAGAATATAAACTTAGTATAAATGAAAGATAGAAACATAATATACAGGTTACAGGACCAACAATTTTAAAACACGGTATTTTAACTCTTCAATATACTCATTCACCTTAAAAAGCGTAGGAAATGAATTAAAAATATAATCAGTCTTCAAACTATCATAACCTGGTGCTGTGTCTTGTACTTTATTTTAAATAAAATTTTTCTCTCAATCAAAGTACTTGATAATATGGAAGAGCAGCTCTGTGATGAACTGTGTTTCAACTTAAAAATCAGCCCTCAAGATTAAAAACATCAATTTCTCACTGAAGCTGTGGTTATGGCTAACCTTGGCTGTTGCAAGGAGAGGGAGGATCTGTGCAACTTAATTCCACTTGACAAGGACAGACCCAAAGTACTATCATAATGGGCTTCTCTTCTTTCTCTGTGGCCTTTCCACTGCAGAAACTGATTATGAGATGAACTTATGTTTCCATCTTGAAACAGAGCAGAGAGAAAAGAAGGGCTCACTGTCAAAATAAGATGCTACTTAAAAAAAAAAGAACTAAATTTAATTTAAATTTAATTCTTTTATCTATACTATAGAGGCATGGAGTTGATGCATTGACCACTCCGTGGATGAGGAATTGGCTGCATGGTCAGACCCTCAGTCCTGTGGTCAATGGCTCAATATCCAAGTGCAGACCAGTGACAAGTGGCATTCCTCAGGGGTTGGTACTGGGACTGGCACTACTTAACATCTTTGTCAGTGTCATGCACAGCGTGATCGAGTGCATCATCAGCAAGTTTGCCATGACTCCAAGCTGTGCTGTCCAGCCAACACTAGAAGGGAAGGATGCCATCCAGAGGGACCTGGACAGGCTTGCGAGGTGGGACCGTGCAAAACTCCGCTCAAGTTCAACAAGGCCAAGCACAAGGTCCTGCACCTGGGTCGTGGCAATCCCAAATACAAAATAAAGGCTGAGTGGAGCATCTCTGGTGAGAGGGACTTGGGGGTGCTGGTTGACAAGAAGTTCAACATGACTCAGCAATGTGCACTTGGAGCGCAGAAAATCTTGGGCTGCAGCAAAGGAATTGTGGACAGAAGGTCAAGGGTGGTGAGGATCTCCCTCCATTCTGTTCCTGTGAGAACCCAGCTGGAGTACTGCATCTGAGAATCCCAACATAAGGATGTGGCCCTGCTGGAGCAAGCCCAGAGGAGGGCCACCAAGACGACCAGAGTGCTGGAGCATCTCTCCTATGAAGCACCTCTCCAGGCTACGAGATCTGGGGCTGCTCAGGCTGCAGAAGAGAAGGTCCCAGGGAGACCACACTGGTACCTATATATTCTGGTACCTATATATTTCTGCACAAAAGATGAACAGGTATGTTTTACAAGGGCATGGAGTGATAGGACAAGGGAGAATAACTAACTGAGAGCAGTTTTAGAGCATATATTAGGAGGAAATTCTTCACTGTGAGGGTGTTGACCCACAGCTTGCCCAGAGAAGCTGTGGATGTTCCAAGCCCTGGAAGTGTTCAAGGCCAGACTGGATTGACTTTGAGCACCCTGGCGTAGTGGGAATTGTCCTTTCCCATGGCAGGGGGTTGGAATGAGATGATCTCTAAGGTCCCTTCCAATCCAAAACATTCTTTCCTTGATAATATCAGATTTTGCACTGTTACGAATACTACAGAGATAACTGAGCAAATGTTTGGAAATTATACCGTCATTCAGAGAATTTTCTGAGCATTCACCTCTCAGACCTGAGGAATATCTGTAAAACACTGAGAAAATCTGCCTTTAACAGAGGTACCTGATCTCAGATTTCTGTTAGGTCTCAAATCTCTCATAAAAGGTGAATAGTTAACCAAGATGTTGTACAAGCATCACGTCCTACAAAAACTTCTGCTTTTTGTTGATTTAAGACTCAAAACAGAACCTTTGGAGAGAAAAATTAGAAACTGTTAAAAATGACGATGCAAAAGGAACAAAAACATCTCCAAAATGTGACAAAATAATTCTCTTTCTCTTAAAATATAAAGGCAAACGCATTTTCAAAATTAACAAAGTGCATCTCTTCTTTTATATAGGTACAATAGGTTATTTTCTGCTCTATAAATAAAAATTCGGACCACTGAAACTCCAAACCATGTATATTTGTGAATTAGTAGTTCATTCACGTGCATTTAGCTTTCCATTGCACTACAGTTTGTCCTCAGAAAGCAGATGCTAGCCTTTTCTGTGTATACACTAATTGTGTTTGAACCTTGCATGTTTCTTGCTATCACTGGGAGGCCATGATTGCCACCAAATACAATCCTCAACTACATAAATAATTGTAACATTAGTGCACTACATTCAAGCTGTAACAGAATCAAAGGCAGCATTTATCCTTTTGATTGCTTTTGCACATGAATCAAGATTTCCATTGATCTACCAGAATGATGTGAAATTGCTTTGGTTTTTCTTTCCCAGCAATAATTTATAGCAAAATTTGGTAAAACCCATGAACAACATATATTATCAGTTATAGTGATGTTTTAAATAAAGCTTACAAAAGAAAAGACATAAAGGAAATAGAACTTGAAATGTTGAACTTTGAAACAAATCATCATCTGCAAGCTCTTGGAAAACAAAGTTTATTTCTACTGCTCATGATGTAAGAATTTTCTACCTGTTTTTGTTTTGTTGCTTGTAGATTTGTTTAAATGTGTATAATGATTTACATATTATTTAGGAAGACAAAGGCCTGTTATAACAAAAAAAACCCATGTACGGTTCAGAGTTACAATGCAGAAAGCCCCTAAAATATTTTATTTCCTAATGGAAGCAAAAGTATGTACAGTAATAATCTAGAAGTTCCTATCATTTAATGAAACAGCATTTTTAGTAATGAATAAGTTTTTTATCTGATTAAAGTTATGAGCTGCTTTCAAATTACTTTGTTTCTTTTTGCAGATATCAGGAAATTCCTTATGAAGGAACTAAAAATACTTTCAGAAAGTTTTTAATATGCTGATGTGAAAATGATAGTGGCTTTTACCACAAGACCGCCTATTCAGTGGTAAAAATATTTCAGATTACAATAAGCCTCACTTGGAATAAAATGAGAAGAAAGCTCTCTCTGTCAGGAAAAGAAAGAAGTATTTTAAATATCCTTCATCTTCCATCTAACATTTTCAAGTACTTTATTGCACACAAAAAAAAAAGTCTTTCTAAAGTCTGCTCTGAAAAGCACTGCTGGACACCAACTTCAGTTAATTCAAATGCAAATAAACTCTGAACTTCAACCTACTTCAAGCAATCAGTGCTAACTCTCCTCTCATTTAACTCTTTAGAACTTATTTTCTTAAGATTTGCAGGACTCAGCAATGCAACCAAATAGTTCACCACTAATTTTACATAATGTATGGTATAAAGAGTGATTAATTGAATAGACTTACCATGATTATTTCTAGGATAGAAGGGGCAAATACCTGCATAAATTGCTATCAAATAAAGCTAAAAATGGATAACAAATAACAGGTTTCCAGTCAATCTCATTCCCTCTTGGTAAGGAATCGTGCCTGGCTAAACCACAGCAACCTCTCTTGGCCAGTATAGTTAGCCAACACAAACAGAAGTAACAATGGCATAGAGGAAAAGAAAGATGCCAGCAGTTAGGGAGCCTTTTTGAAGTTCTTCTGCAACAATAACTGTGCAGTAATTCCTTGATCTGTTCTGGCCCATCCAAATGGAGACACATCTGTTAACAAACCCAACTGCTACAAAGGAACACAACCTACCAGAACTTTGTAACTAGAGGTTACTCAACCCAAAACCCAACTAAAGAATTTGTGAAACACTACAGAAGAGAATAAAGCTGTGGGTTTGATTTCTCCTGAATGTTTTTCCTGGGCAGTAGAAACCCTCGATATTGGCTGTGTTAGAGGGAATTTCACACAGCACTATTTTCAAAGGGGCTAGACTACCACTTCTCTTGGTCAGCCCACAGCTTTCTCCATGTCTCTTTGCTACAGAGAAAATATTTGATTTGCTGCTCTTCTGATAATATAAAATTGTTATTTTTTCTGTCTACCAAGAGTCAGGGAAAAGCATGCTGTATTAAATATGTATAATATCATATGCAAACAAGTTTCCAGTCTTTTCATTTGCTGACAGCTATTCCCTATGCTTCAGAAGGTACCAAAAAAAAGCTTGAACTAAAAAACAGGATTAAAAAGATTTACAAACAAACTTGCTATTCTATTTATTTTAAAGTTATGTAGCATAACAGGCCAAGCTACACTGAATGGTTAACAAATAGAGTCCTGCTTTTGCTTTGAAAAATTGTAAAACAAAGTCAAGAGTGGCATTTGAGTCATTGCTTTCCCTTGAGCCAGTGATTCACTCCTGCAATATTTAATGTCCACAGTTATCCCATATTATTTGCCAGTCTGGAGAAAAATAATCAGAAATTACTTCCTAAACTTCATTTGACCTCTTACCTTTGAGATATCAAAGCCAAGTTCACATCTGTTAAATGGCAGAACTATTTCTATTGGAGCTCCGTATTTAGATTTCAAACTAACAAAACTGAGCAAAGCTTTGTTTTTAATATTATTTTATAGTTTCTAAAAGAGAAGAGTGACACAAAATTCATATTTTCCCAAAAAGTTACATGAAGTCACAGTTTGGGACAGCATGCATTTTTCTCAGAAAAATAAGAGTTTGGTATTTTTAAAAGATGTAATTTACGGAACAGTTCTTTTATTCTAAGATTGAATACTGCTTTTAAACAAATACAGAGAATTATTGGATAAACTTCACACAAATAAAAACAGGATGAAAAACTGACAAGATTAGACATGGTAGATCTAGAACACACCTAGAATGGAGCTACCAGAATATTTGGACTTCTACTGATCACCATTTGCTGTCAATGACCTTAAACCAGGAAGCAACCAATTGATCCACTGGAAAAAGTAAGCTTTGGACCCCTGACAGGGTTGTGCATATATTGATATTTTCAATAGTTTTGTGCCCTCATATGCACACCTTTGTGCGCTGGTCAGCTTAAGAAGGGTCCATAAAGTAGCTCCGTAAATCCTGTTTTTGTAACAAAACTCCTCCCTGATTTCACATTAGCTCTGCAGTCAGGTGGGTGGTCAAGTCATTAACAACTTTTGCATGATGTTGATAAAGGACTTGGAACTACCTGTTATTCTTACAAGTTTACAAATATGCTTGAACAAGCATGCTGCAGACACTGCAGACAGACTTCTAGTTAGAACCAATGACCAAAATGGCTATGGACCACACATCTATTTAGAACACCATTTTGTTGAAAAATAGCAGTGCCATTTCATCTCCTTCAGAGTATAATTTCAAATATCCATTTTTTAAACATTATTTTTCAAATAAATCAGCCTAATACAAATGAAGGCAAAATATTACATAGAAAAAACAACCAGATATAAATTTAAAAGTACAGAATTAATGTCTTAGTATCAAAGTTTATCATCTGATTTATGCTGGTAAAATTAGTCTCAGAAAGGTCAATGACTTTTAATCATGTAATGATGGAGATAGTCCTGTTAACTGGAAAAAGACTATGTGTATGAATAGAGACCACTCAAGTGAACAATGATTTTCAGATTCAGGCCCTGTATAAACATCAAAATTTTAGATATATAATTGGTGGGTTTGGGTTGCAATGTTGTGGGTCATTGTCCCCCTTCAGTATTATTGTAACGTCTGCACCACATGGCTCACAATAACTTTTTCAAAATAATTTTGTAGTGTCTACTTCAAAAAGTAAGCCTCCTGAATCTCCATACCTTAAAAGACATAATTTAAAATTATATCAGAATATTTCAAAGCAAATCAATATTCATGTCAATGACAGATGATAAAAGCTGTCTTAGCTGATGGATAGACTGCTAATGAAGGCTTGCAACTAGTGCAAGTGCTATGCAATAAACTTTCATTCCCTACTTGAGAAAGGAAGAAGAGAGCTGCTGTGACTGGGGACAGAACAAAAAAAAACATATTTCCTAATTCTACCCAAATGCAATGAAAGTCTTGGCTGCCTGAGCTACTTCCTCCTTATTTTTCTAGCTTTCAACTTTACCCATAAGTAGCTCTGTGCTGCTGCCTGATGGTTATCTTTATACTCCAGCTGATACAAACACTCAGCAAAATAGAACCCATCTTCACATAAAGGAAATTAAGCACAAGTAAAAAAATGCTACAATACTAAGAAGCAGTCCCCCTTTCATCAGTTTCATCCCATCAACAAAAGTTACTTTCTGTACAGCTACTACAACCGCCAGCAACTGTGCAGGACATCTGGGCAGAGAAACACTTGTGGTTGAGATCCCAGTTCCTAAGAAAATTCATCACAACCAAAAGAGTATGAAGTGCTACAAAATCCCAAAAACACAAGGTGGGGACTGCATTTTCCTGCTTATTCTGTTCAGTAATCTCAGTAGCACCGGCTAGCAGCAGCAGCAGCTTATTCCCTCTGGGATCTGCCTTAATCTCAGACAGACACCCCTGCGTGGTGCTCAGCTCTGCGTGTGCAGAAGTCAGTGCACGGCACCCAGCCCCGTGTGTGCAGAAATCCCTGTGCAGCACCGAGCTCTGCGTGAGCACAACTCTGACAACTCACTGAAGCAGCAGCAAACTCCTCTGTGAAGCAGAGCTCCGTACCAAGCTCACGAAATGTTAAACGCTGCCGAGAAAAAAAAGACATTGCATCTGCCCACACTTCTCAGTTCTATTCAATTACTGACAACAGCAGTCCTACAAGTGCAACATAATACGGTATTATTAAATCCAAGATTCTCATTTACCCCTAGTTGCAGCCTGGGAGCAGGCCTGATGTTCAGCCAACATGAAAGGACACAAATTCACGACTTTCACAGACACACACATCCCACACTGACCTTGGAGGCAGAGGTGGTGATAATCCCTTTCATAAAGGTGCTGCTTCCCAAGTTGACAGCGTTACAGTGCTGAATTGTTTGTCAAGTAACAGGGTATCACCGTCCTTCTGTTACACGCATACTCAGGCACGCACCAGAACACAGAGCAACATGCGGCTGCTTTCAAATCCTCTTTAATTCCATCTTTACTTCCCAGAATGACCTCGCATATCCTGTCCTCCCCCAGACAGAATCAACCAGAGCTTCTCTAGTCCACCCCAAATCGGTTTTTATACAAAGTAGGCTCTGTAATGTCTTTTGAGATCCTTCCTTAATATTCAAGATTTCTAATATAAAACATTTCAACCATTTAAAAAATACTCTGAGAGGCAGTTTTCCATAAAAATAAGCCTTGAACTTTCCACTCAAATTCATCTTTTGTTTATGGAGCCCTTTTCACTGAAAGCTGCACCCTTTTTCAAAGCCTTGCCCCTACACTGACCTGAGGGCTACCAAGCTTCCAACTTTGCTCTGCCTTTAATTGCCGGCTCCTCCATGCCATTTACGTGAAAAATATGCACGCGCGCGTGTGTGTGTATATATTGGTATTGCTGCTTACCTTGTCCAAGAGTCACTAAAATCCACAAGGGGAGGGAAAAAAAAAACCCAAAACACGAAAACCCCCAGCTCGACGGGTCCTCGTGCAAATCGCAAAGAGAGCAGCACTTCTTCTCCCTTTAACAAAGCCACAAGCGGCTCCGCCGCGATCCGGTGAGCGAGCGAGGGGACGAGCGAGCGACTACTCCGGGGCAAAGTGGGCGCAGCTCCGGGCAGGGCGCTTCCCGGCGGGAGCAGGCGCGGGCGGCTCGGCGGCCGAGGCGCCGCGGGGAGGCGGCGGGCGGGCGGCGGGCGCCCTTCAGCACCCGGCGCGGCGCGGACAGCAGCGCTCCCGCCCGGCCCCGCTGCCGCCCGCCCCGCCGCGCCGCTCGCACCGCCCCCGCACCGCCCCCTGCGCCGGGCGGCCTCCCGAACTTGCGCTCCGCCGCCGACCGCCCCCCGCTTCTGGTTTGGTGCGTCTTTCTACGGGCCGGCCGGCTGGGACGGCTGGTGTTGCCCCAGCACTTCTCGCCCAGGGGGCTCCCTGCCCGCGCAGGGGGCTGTTACCCGGCGGAGGTCACGGAATCCCTCCGGCTTCCCCTCCGCAGGGCCGTGGCCCCGCACGCCCCGCGGCACCCAGCGCCCGGGCAGATGGCAGCGCTGGCACCGGCAGCAAGCGGAGCAACTGCTGTGAAACAGCGAGGAACTCCCCCCTGGAGCACAGAGGGGTGTTGTGCCGGCGACTTCCAGGCAGGGGGTTGTAATGCAATATTCATAAGCTTTAATATATCAATGTATCAAAGCTCAAGTACGCTGGAGGCTTTGCGCACCTGTATCGGTAAGCCTAGCGTCTACACCAGATTAAGGTACTTGAGTACTAAAGTAGAGGTCCGTGGTAACCCTTGCCAGAAACATGGACGTGTGACTGGGAATCTTAGTTATGCAAAACATAAGGGGAAAAAAATAATCACCTTGAGATAAGACCATTAATTACACGCTCTGTTTATAAGCACGAGAAGAGGTACCTTTGGATGAACAGGAACAATCAAAACAAAAAATCCAACTGGAAACTAATCGCCTAAAAACTTAGAGATATATTTATGTGAAGTTAAGCAGAGAAACAGTATTTTGAAGTGTCACTTGAATCTGCTTTATTGTGAGATAACAGTTTTAGTTATCTGATTTATTACTTTTAAATTAATTTACTATTCATTCCACCACTTTTAAGGAGTAGCTCTTTCATCTTCAATGTGAAATCATTATGAAAATTAAGTATCTACTCCTCATGCCATTATAGGTTACCTGTTTCGTGCCTTTTGGGAAAATACATTACAGATTAAACTGTCTTTAAATCACCCATGGCTAGGGTAAAGCCAGACAGAGGTCAGCTGCTCTGACGTACATCAGCTTTCTAGGTTAATTACACTTGTGCCTACATGTGGAATGAACACGCAGTAAGAAATAAAAACAAATGGTAAATACCATACCTAAAACCTGAACTAGTAAAACATAGGAAATAATAAAACAGGACAGGTTGGATTGCATTAGCTTATTGCTATTTTTTTAGGGAGTTCTTACTGGACTGATAATAATTAGGTCACAGCGCTGCAAGAAGGAACATGATTAACTTCGACACACAATGTGTGAAGTATAAAGCCAAATAAAGCAGACTTTCATTGACCCAACCCTTCCTAATTGCCAGTTATCATGAAGGCAGCTTGTCTGGCATCTGGGTGTAATTTATGAAACACTATTATTTTACTTCTCATTTTTCTCTTAAGCCCTCTCAGGTTTTTTGCGAAGTACAGACAATATAATTGCGCTACTTAAGGACAACTTCTGCAGTACAAAATTGACACTGAGTCTACTAGCACA
Organism: Fringilla coelebs; assembly: GCF_963513975.1. Classification (NCBI taxonomy): domain Eukaryota; kingdom Metazoa; phylum Chordata; class Aves; order Passeriformes; family Fringillidae; genus Fringilla; species Fringilla coelebs. The sequence continues at coordinate 40,050,548 of NC_140032.1, read as the reverse complement.
GCTGCACCACAAACTCTCATAGGACAGAGTAAACCCCAAACTGGCTTGTTCAAAACTGAGGGGAAATTGAAATGTTGTGAGGATGAATAGGGACCTTGTCCATCCATTCTCCTTTGCCATTATGAAAGTACATGAAACAAACAACAACAATTACGTAGATGTTTTATATAACCCAATTATTGAAGTAGTTGGGAAGCTCGTCAAGTTATGCAAGGTCTGACGTATCATAACTTACTGGTTAGCTTTGCAAATTAATAGATAATGAATCCCCAAACTAGCAGATGGAAGACCCTCAGAACTTCTGAAAATCTATCTTGTGAGGACTTGCAGTACTAAATTTCAGCGTAAATAATGATACAACCGTGTAATACATTGTAATACATTAAGGTATCTTGGCATTCTTGCATTTCTGAGTGTGTTTATCTGATCATACATATCATTATTCTTTGTAAACTCACTGAGGTAGCAATTTAAAAGCTCACATTTAATTAAAATTAATGTATTTTTAGCACATACATATTTTCTATTTTTTCCCTAATTTTGATCTGTATCAGCTATAGACCACAGTTAGAAATTAAATTTTGTTCATTCACATCCTGACATCTTTCTGTCTTCTGCTTAATGGATATTATTTGTGAGCTCCATTTTATACATTGTTGGATCTGTTTTTACACTCACACACAAAATATGTGAATGTTTTCTTTTTACTGTTTTTGTTTTGTGTCCCTTACATTACATCATCCCTTTGCAGTTCAAACATTTTCATCCACAGAGTGACCAGGATCTTACTTTATTGGATGCAATGCAGACCAATATATATTATTGCAAAGAACTTATTCTGTGCCTAACAATTAATTGCTAGTCCAGAGAGACTGTTGCTGCTTAGTAGTATATTTCTGATTTCCATAACCTTAATTTGGATACTTTATGATCATATCTGGCACATCCCAGTTAATATGCCAGACAGTTTTCTGTTTGGTATGCTCCTGAGCCCCATGTGCTTGACAATCAGTTATGCTATGCCTGGTTTTTATACATTCTACCCCAATTACTCTATTTTGAAGCATTTGCCATTGAGCAGAGGAAAGCTCATGCAGCAAGTTCTGGTGTTTTCCTGTAAAGATAAGGAGCACAGAAGAACTTCAAAGCTGGTTTATATTTGTTTAGACTATAGATATTATTAATAAAGATTTTCTATTTTGTATTTATGAGATGCTGGTTAATATAATATCTAATACAGCAGGAAGTTTTATTCAAGACAAAGAGAAGATCAAAGTCTCAATATATTAAAGGCAAGTTAATGCAAATAATAGATGATAAAAGTTTTAACAAGCTATTCAGTATTTTTCATGTTGTGGTGTAACTCCAGTTAGCAGTCAAAAAACGGGACAGTGCTCTTACACTTCACAGCCTCTCCAAAACTCACTGAAGTTAGAACAATATTTACTTTCTTTGACTAGTGTGTATCTCCTTTTCTACTGCAAAAAATTCTGGAAAAGGGGTTATGTTCATTGTAAACAGCATTGCACCCAAAATGAATGCAGAATTAGAGAGTTAGCGTAGTTTTTCAAAAGCGGCTAGTTTTTAGTCTCTTGGCTTTTCTACCACTAGCACTTCTAACACAATTAGTTCAATTTTTTTTTAATTTGTGCTTGGAATTTTGTGGTAATAATCAGTAAGGGACAAGAATAGGATATTTCAAAAACTTGCCTTGTTACTTACTCATTAGATTATTTCAGTGACTTCTGTGGGTCTCGGTACCCCTCACCACATGCAAGTTCAAAAGCATAATTTTATTTTTCTGTGATCTGTCTTTAAACACATGAATTGAAAAGCATTTCCATTAACAGCTACCCAAAATTTAGGATATTATTATCTGATACTACTAAATGTTAATTAATTTTTTGTCCCAAACTACACAACAGTTACAATGTGGTAAATAAGACTAAAAAACAAAAAATTAATTGCTTTTGTCTTTGAATGAAGAATATGCAACACTTTAAACACAATTATATTTGTAGTGTAATAGTGTCAAAAATAGTTTTAGGCATGATAAATTCTAACAATAATAAAATCTTATTTCAAAATATACAGTCCAAAGTACTGCCCTTTGTAGGATTCAATTTCCATTTCCTCTTAACAAATTATTCCTCCTTTTTTTTGAAGACAACAGCTGCCCCTTCAGTGCAGCTGTTACTAGTGAAGATCATTGATTAGCTTGAAGTCAATGACAGCAAAGGAACTCTCAGGATGCTCTGATATGAGATAGCATTAATAATCCTCAAAATCTCTCTCTCTTGCACACACACACAGCATGAAGTCAGGACACCTACATCTTTCCTTCATTTTCCACTGGTCTAATTCGCTCAGTGTCTGTTCAATGTTTTAATGAAAGGTGATAGTGCATCCCCTATAAGCTCAGTCCTGAACAAAAAGCACAAGAAATGCATTGAGACCTGGACCAGCGCTTTGATAACAGCAGGGCATCCTGAGCACCAGAATGACAGACACTGGCAAGTGGCAGAGAGGAAAATTAGCTTACTCGTGGCTTGGAGAAAGGTTGTGCCAACCATCTGTCACAGGAGATCTCCCAAATGACAGCAAGAATCATAAAGGCATATTAAGGTTTTCCCATATCTCCTCAAAGCCAGTTCTCCCAAAGGGACCCAAATAAAGGAAATAAGCATTATTGTTCACACACAAGGAACCTACCTTTGAAATTCATCAAAATAATTCAAATGCATGCCACAAAATAACAGATATAGACTCGGAGTGGGTGGGGGAAGTGTAGGCTCCGAGGTTAGATCTGTAGATTTTTTCATTATGTTTAATAAAATAAATGCTATAAATTCATTTCAGTGTGTAGCAGATTTGCAATGATAGTGATTCTGACAAGATTACATTGTCCCCATTCTCATCTTGTGAAAATAAAGTAACAACTGATTAAATAGGAAGGAGATAATATACTACAGAACTAATATCCACATTAAAAATTACTATTGGAAAAGAATTAGGCAATGAAGATAAATATTTAATTTCATATCATCTAGCTTTTTTCAACTTCATTTGGGATCAAATAATTTCATTACTCATTATCGTTGAAATCTGAAAGCATACTGCCACTCGATAGTAGATAATACAGATTCTATTTTAAAAAAGAAAAAAACAAAAAACTCCACACAAAGAGAAAGCTGCAGATAGTCAATTCCAGTGCCTAGTGATAACATTTATAAGAGATCTCTTAGGGCACCTACTGGGGAACCTTAGCATTGCATGCCAAAGAAAGCCTGTAAAAAGGGTAAAAATCTTTCTAACCGATTTAAACCAGAACATTAATTCAGCCTTTTTTTTTTTTCTCCTCTGGGCAGTCTTCCTTCTACTGACTGTAGTACTTAAAGCAAATAACCAAATGAGAAAACTTGACAGCTGAAGGTATTCACTGATAAAAGGGAAAGAGGTATTACTCTACATTTCAGAATATGGCAGCTCTTGACTATTTAAATGTCTATTAAGTTAAATATACCATGTTGTGTTTATATAAAAATTTTTTTACATTAAAAATTTTACTAAAACCACTATGAGAATTTTAATTCATAGGAATTATGTATTGGCAAGACTCGCTAAGTCTTTGGATTAAGCTTGTTTATTCTTTTAGACAATTTTTCTAAGTATTTAGATATTTTGATTTTTGATTTTTCACCTCTGAAGTTCTGTGGTAGTAATCCTGACCTCTGTAAAAATTTTTCATATCATTTTCTTTTGCCATTTGATTTATTTCTGTCCACTAATACAGAAGATCCTCTTATTTTATAGCTCATTTCCTCAAAGTTTCTCACAGGTGATTTCTGGAGACATATGGTATGTAGCTAGGACTTTAGCTAGCCTGGGCCAGAAAGAGATTGTACAAGTTACTTTACAGAAAAAAAAGCTGGATTTATTTATAAGCAAAAAGCTGGATTTATTTTTAAGCAAAATTTCTGTAAGGGCCTCTCTGTTTCTTTAGCATTATTTTGTGTTTTCCAGTAGTCTGTGACCAGTAATAGTCACTTAAAAAGTCTATGGAGAACCTTGTTGAAAAACACCAGCACCAAACCCAGAACAATACTGAAATCCCCTTGAGCAGGGGATAAGTACCATCCTTATGTTCATTTTATGCATTCCTACAGGAATTACACTTCACAAAAAATTTTGAAAAGACATTCAGACTTCTTCCCTCATTTTTCCTAAATCTCAGTGAGGGAGATGAAGCACAATCACTTATTTTCAAGCAGGTTTTCCTAGGGAATAGGCCAATAAAATAGTGATTGTATGTCTGGAACAAAAGTCTAAATTAATACACAGTGTTGTGTAGCCTAATGCCCTCCTAGTCATGTATCTCATCATGCTTCTGATCCCATCCCCAGTGGTACTAAGAATATAAAGGAACCAGTTCTTCAAAGAATGCACTTACTGACTTTGAAGCAAGTAGGTCTGTGAACTCTGGTATCTGTACAGGGTAAGAGACTTTTCCTACAGTTCTAGAGAACAAGAGGAGAATATAATAAGATATGTAGACACATCTTACCCTGTCTCTCCTTGAGACCAATCAGCTTGTCCCAGAAGAGCACAAGGAATATTAAATGGAATGAGTATTCTGGCTTATGTAACTTTGATGCAGCAGAATTTCTCACTTCTTTAAGAGATGAATCTCATCAAAGGTTTATACCCATATTACAACAACTACCTATGGTAAAGAATGCAGTGAACTTTTCAGCTGGGAGACAATGCCATTATTCTACATATTAGCTAGTTCACAGCACTACTCAGCCAGAACTTGGTCTTTCCAGACAAGATTCCAACAGTCTGAATAAGAATTAAAAACAATACAGCTAAGCAGTTCAAGAAAAATGGAAATTTCATCCCCTGGCTACTAATTTCCAACTATTTTGCCACTGCTTCGCCACAGAGGAACAATGTGATGTATAAGGAGTAGTATGACAGCTTCATGTTGGCACACCCTAAAAAAAAGGATATCTTCATACTTCTTACTTCTAACGTAGTTCTTGGGATGAAATTAAAGCTGTAGTCTTATATTCTGCACACATTTTATTCATTTGATTTCATTTTCCTTTCTTTTTCATAGGTGACTCTATAAATTATGACATTCACAAGAAACCAACTTCTGCCACTAATTTACTGTTAAATATTAATAAGGACATATTTTTTAAATAATATGAGGGATGTGAAATGGTTACTTGAGACTCTCAGTTTTTATACCTCTCAATGAACCCAATTAAGGAATCAGCCATCTCTACTCCAAAACTTATCTAATTTAAAGTGACAGGCCTTTAATTACATATGACATACTATCCAATTATATGTAGAAAAATCTATTTTTACCAGTACAGTACTATTTGAAAAGTTGAGGTTTGATTTGCCAAAAATATCAAATTTTCTCCAAGTGCTTTACTCAAGAAGGAAAAAAAAAAAAAGAGTGCATTACAGCTTGTTAAATATTCAGTTAAAGACCTCCTTTGTAGTTTATCCTACCCTTTATGTAATTTCTATTGAAGTCAGAAATAGACCAAGTAGGTTCTTGTTCATCATTTCTGTGAATTTATAGAAATTTGAGAAGGATTACCCAGTCACACATGAATATAATAAAATTTGGAAAAAAAATAGGAAAAAAAATTATTTTGGTTTAAATAGCAATTACAAAGAAGTTGCTGAAATTCATTATAAAAGAAAGTTTTGTGTTTATCCTTAACACATCTGATTCCTTTACTACTACTCAGAAATACAGATCACATTACTTCCATATACTTCCACAAGAAAAGAAAATACAGATGCCCTTTTTTTGCTTAAATGGGAAAAGTACTGAGAGGATAGGCTGTTTAAGCAGTTACAATAGAAATCTGGGGCAAGGCTGGGAACAGAAGTTTCCTATTTCTTATTCTTTCTTAATCACATGATGATCCTGCCTTATCAATCCACATGTCAATTTAAAAGCAGTGATTACAAGTCATCAATAGTGATGATCCAATATTTCAGTACAATGAAAAAAGACACACAACTGAACTTCAAGGAGAGTTCAGAAAAATCACAGTAGCCTGCCTTTTAGCATAAATGGCACTGCTTGCCTGATATAATCCAATACTCTTCATTCAGGAAAAATACTTATAATCACTGTAAAAAATGCCTAATGTGCTCACTTTGCTTAGCATGTGCTACAGAATGTACACACATCTTTGTATTTCACTCAAAACCTGCAGAGATGCAGACAGTACAGTAACACTGTCAACATCTTGAAGCAGGATCAAAACACATACCACAGTTCTGCTGGTGCTTCTCTGCTAAATCAGTCCCTTGTTTTCAGTCAGGAAGCCAACATCATTTTGAAGTTTCAGAATTCAGAGATTTACACAGTTCATAGCACACATTATAAAAGTATATTAGGTGCTGCTCACAAGTTTAGATATTTAAGACATCAAGTGACATTCATGTAAATTTACATTAGAAAGCTTTAATAAAAGGCTACAAACTTGCTAAATAAATCATCAAGTTTGAAATGCAGGTGCAATGTGCATGCTCATTTTGTACTTATCTGTAAGCATATATATTCTAGCAGTTTCTGTCCACACACACCACCAGTGGTTTTCTCCAGCAGCTCTTCATTCAGTGAATAGATATGAGTGAGACAATGTCTACATGGAAAAGTTATTTTCTTTAGGCACATGTAATTGCTAATCACCTATGAGGTGTTTGTGCTTAGTGGCTTACTGAGCATCACAGTGGCAGTCAAGTTTCAAGGCAGCAACCAGGTGAATAAACCCAGAAAGCCTCTCCTTACTCTATCTGAAACCATGCACAGCATAAACTTAGTGTTCTGCAACTAGTAACATTTCATATGGCAGGTATTTTACCATCTGTTGGTGTCTTTCACAGTTTTGAGGGGTGACAGAGGAAAAACTAAAGCTGAGGTCTAGACAGAGAGGTGCAGATTAGGTAAAGTGACTTACAACCAGGATGGAATTGCAACATTAAAATAGGGACAGAAGACAAGGACTTGAGGGACAGACGGTTATATTTTCAGGAAAGGGTATTTCCTGAGAGAAACATCACTGAAACAACAGAAGAGGTTGGTTGAATGGCAGTACAAGATCACAGACAGAAAGATTCTCTGGACAGCTGAGTACCAGGAAGTAGAGATAACAAGAAATGACTGAAAGACCAAAGAAAGAGTTGAAGAATAGAAGAAAAAGCAGGTGAGATGGAGAAAGAGGGAACAGAATTCAATTCCTGGAATAACTGAAGAGGCTAGAGACAGTGAATGGATAAGAAAACTCAGTAGATACGATACTGAGGAAAGGGAAAATAAATATTATGAGATCACCTCATGTCTCACCTGCTATTTTTTTTTTAATGGAAAACACTAAGCATGATTTTGTTCAACATGAAAGAAGCAAAGAGGAGTCAGAGGGATGAATCATTACTTGTTTCATCCAAAAAACAGCAAACTATAAACAAAAACTCACTCTGAATTGCAGAACAAAGAAACCTCAGTTCAGTATCTGCTTGAAAATAAAAATTTGCATGTCATGTTAAAATTTCTATATCTATTACAGAAAATGATAAACCAAATATAAATTGGCAATCTTGATAATAATCTATTTAAAATTGTCTACAGATGAAAATATATTCACCTAGTAAACTCCCAGATAAATTTGAATAATGAATGTATTTCAGAACCAGCAACTTGGCAAATACAGAAATGGCAAAATTAATGAGATGTCCATGGAATATATTTGCTAATTTTTTTTATAGTACTCCCAAAATGCAGGTGATAAAAAGAAATCAAAAGGACAAGGCATGTGCACTATGTATAGGCTTTAGTAATGCAGTTTATGGTAGAATTAGCAACAATATGCTGGATAGCAATTACCCAAAGCTCTTCAAAATAAAATCCTGTTGCACTCAAAACCTTCTATAGGTGCCAAGCAGTACAAAGACTTATTAAGAGATTTGCTTAGACCAGCCATAAAAGCATAGCAAAACTACATTATCTTATTTAAAATTGCCATTCTCAGAGGACCATATTTTAGTCTAAGTGTCTGTGGATGCAAAACAGAAGTAGTAAGAGTGAAGTTTTAAGTATCTCAGCTGTGACTGCTAACCCCATCATGCAATATAGAAATAATTCAGTATGTAGTTTAACACTAAGTCAGGTACAAGTGTCACAGAATCACAAAATGTTTAGAGTTGGAAGGGACCTCTGGCGATCATCTAGTCCAACCCCCTGACAAGACAGGGCTGTAGTAGCAAACCAGACTAAGATATTACACAACCTACTGGTAGAGCAGCTTTAGTGACAATATCCTTTGAAATACAGTTTTAAAATAAAAGACAGTTTAATAATTCTGGAGATTATGCTCTCACTCTTTCCTAATTTGGTGGTACATTTATATTCGGTGGAGTAGCCTCACTCTAAAACTAAATATGCAGAAACAAAGCCAAGTTCATCATGCTGTGAATATGCTAAAGCATTACAGCAACACTATAAGAAAGGACTTAAAAAACAGTTCGGAAAAATGAAACTGGTACAACATATCTAATTTCAAACATTAAGAGCACTATTACAGGAAGCAGCTTGATTTTCTGCCCTTGGATCTATTCAACTAAGACTGCAGCTGGTCCAGTGGATCTATTTGACTGTCTACAAAACAGTGTGTGACTACATATGAAACACAGTGATGGCTGCAAAACTAAATCATAGCTGGGATGTAAACAAAGTGGAAAATAATATGGATTATTAGGACATATTTTGGTGCATAGATTTTATTTCTGTCCAATTCTGTGGAATATTTACCAAGCACAGTTTCATCAGACCAATCCTGCATGTTAGGATGCAGAAGTGTCATTTCAAATCTATAAGCAATGGCTGCTTAGTAAACCTTACCTCAATGTGTGGCCAACCTGCTTGAAATTCTATCCTAGCTTTCAGATCTTTCTTCAAATCACTCCTTCATACCCATCTGAGACATATAACTGGTTGTAATTAAACCAAAAATAAGGTCACTGTGCAATTTGCCCTTATTCTTTGTATGTAGACACATGCAACAGGTCTTAACACACTAATGACCAGTCTGCAATTTACTGTACACAGGTCAGTTCATAAAGCCTGTTTTGGACTGACAAATTTTTGTCTGGTATTAGAAAAACTATCAAAAGTTGTGCTTCAGTTTATATTGATTCTTTCCACATGTTGTCTTTGAAGGAATTAAGTAAAATTTGGACTGATCCAAGCTGTAATTGACTTTTCCAACTGATTCCATATTGTAGCTTTTGGAACTATTTTCTGTTTTAAAATTGAACTTTGTACATTCTACAGATACATCATCAACCAAAAATTTCTCTTTTTATGAGTAGTTTTTCTTTTTTTTTTTTAATAATCCAGCCTTCAAGATCTCCTAAAAAGGACAACTCTTGTGATTTTAAACGTAGGGATTTTTTTTATTTTATTTAATATATGATTAAAACTATTCTTATGTTATTTCCGTCAATGAACTCTAAAGCAATGAGACAATTATTTTGATACATTCCCTTAGTGTCTAACTGAAGATTTAGATACTGAATTTTGAGCATCAAGACTTGAAGAATAATCATCCTTGTTCTACTTGAGCTCTTCCAGCAGTGTTTGTTTTGATTAGATAAACATAAAATAATTAGGAAACTCTCAATGTGAATATTTGGTTGATTTTGGCACACCTTCCTGTCGTCTATTTTGTCATCCCGCATACAGCTCCAAATTTCATGCTGGCATTAACAGCTGTGCTTTTTGTTTCCATTATCTTTTGTGCCTTTTTCATCAAACATGAAACAGGAGAAACTCCTTGGTGTGCTACATCGTATCTGTCACATGCAGTGTTCTGAAGAGGAAATGTAGAAGCGTAGAAGTGTAATCTGTGTTATTGAAAAAATTAACAAGTGGAACGGTCTGTAGAACATCAAACATTCACTCTACATTGCTTTCCTCCTTCCCTTGCAAGTTTATATGACTCAGAAGTGAACAGCATACATAAAAGCATCCTATGGAGCTCTATGGGCTACACTGCACAGTGCAGATCAGGATTTTTAGAAAAGTGCACTCCTGAGACATGGGCATTTCAAATGTCATGCTTCATCCCAACTAAGATGAAAAAAGGAAGTTGTTTGCTTTTAATAATTTGACATAAACGTAAAATGAAAATTTAACCACATATTCTTTCCTCACAGAGGATTATTAATTCTTCTGATTTTGTGGACTATGCCTGTTTGTGCTATAAAAACCACTATTGACTTTAATGGACTTTTGGTAACAATAATTAAATTATTAAAGCTTTAACAAACTCACAAAAAAGGAAAGTATCACATTTTCATAATACTGAAAAATCATTGCTATAATTATATTCTTTAATTGCATAGTCTTTCTCTTATTTATTTACATTTTTACTTCATTTGAGCCATGGAATTTTTTTTCTAAATTTAATATACATCTCAAAATTATACTTACAGTGCTCTTGCCTTCTTAATTTCAAAGTTCTTGACCCTTTATTAATATACAAATATACCAGGTGATATTTCTTTAGTCTTCATCAGTATCACTGAGGTTTTGCCCATATTTTCTTCTAGAAAACAAAGTTTACATTCATTTTCCTGTAGCACCTAAACCAAAGGATATTGGAAATTTTTTGGTGGAACTTCAGAACGTCCAGTATTTTAGGTAGATTGCCTGACTTCTTGAAGACAATCAGAGGATTTCTCTTATGTTCAAGTAAATCAGATTGGAGATACCATGTCCAAATAGATATTTATTTTTCCTGCAAGAAATCAACTCGAATATTACCAAACTACTAACTAATCTGATTATCCATAAATGAAGTTTGTGCTACATACTTTATATTATTTTGGCTCATTGATTTTGTATGGAGTTTTAGTCAAAGTATACCCACCAATAAAAATTGCAAGAATAAAGATTTTCTTCACAACCAGTGTGATTTTGGTTAAAATGCCCATGATGACAATCGCTAATTTTGGTAGTGATAGTTTAGCATGTTGTTCTATTTCTTATGCAGATGTTTATAGAAAAGTGTATGGAGGTTCAAATTTGAATTGAGAACAAAGTACCCATGGAAAGTCTTGAATGCAGTTTTACAGAAATGTGTGTAATAACTCTTCTGTACCCTACTCCCCTCATATTCTCCAAGAATAGCTGATGATTATGAACTGTCATTAGCTTAACACAAAGACTGTATAGCACGTCTAGCAGTTATCAAAAGATATAAATATCAATGTTACTGTTTGAAACATACTTTAGGAGAAAAAAAACACATTCTATGGTGTCATTAACTTCTCTATACTGCTACAAAAACACTAAGAATTACATTTTTTTCACTAAATGCTAGTTTTAGCTATTCAGAGTTGTGCAGTTTTGTTTTTATTTTCTAGCCTTTTGCTTTCTAGTTAAGCCAGCTGAGGTATTGTTACGATGATCTAAGTTCTGTTTGTTACTGTGTTAGTGTATTACCTGGAGACCATATTAAAAGAAAAGTTCTCCTTCCTTTTTTACATTAGTCCCTGTTGTAGCAACGCTGAGAAAAACAAAGGCCTGAGAAAGGGAGCAGAAGAATCAGAGCATTGAGGAGGTCACTACAACTAGTTCAATAAGTAGAATAAGTAATAATACTTCCAAACGTGCAATCTATTGAACTTGTCCACCTTGCTCTTGTGAGATCCCAGTACTTTGCAACCTCCAACTTGCCTGTGCTATCATAAATCCCAGCTTCCAGGAGCAGGCAGCCTGTCTTTGATCATCAATTCTCCCATATGAAATATGAACTTTCTCTGGCGTCAAATTGATTTAAGAGTGATGCTTTTTGTATCCTTCTGGTGTTTTTGTGCAACTTCCTGGGGAGCTAATTTTAGAAAGAAATGGAACACTTTAATTTTATATGAGAACTCTTTCAATCTGAAGATTACGTAATTTGCACTGAATTTCTTAATGTTTAAAAGATTTTAGAGCAAATTATTTGAGAGTTAATACATGGAAAATTTCATCAGATAAGAGTGTTATACAAGACCAAGTTTGCAGTCTCCCAGCTTCACTAATGCCATTCATTCTCCTGATCCTTTTCAGAGTATTTCATGTCTCCTACTAGTGGAGTCATTAAATCAACAAGAATGTTCAAAAATACTTTTTCCATATTTCAGCTTGGGAGAATCCGGAATTGCACTTTGACACTGGCTGTACATGAATGCTTACCAGTAGCTGCTTTGAGTGCCTCTGTCAACCTCCCCCCCTCTCTGTGAGCTCTTTTCAGCAAAAATAGTATGTCTCTTATTTTTATCCCATATTTTTAACTCTCTTCAATCTTATTAAATCCTCTGCAAGAGAATATAATGGCCAGATGATTCAGTGGTTCCCATCTGTACAGGAAAAGCTCTGGTAGCATCAGTGAGGATTTTTATATGAAATCCTCTCATCTGGGCAATATTATTGTGTAGTCTATCTGGGAGATTTTATGAAATCATAATTCTTTCAAATTCAGAGGAAAAATAAAACACCATACATTCAAGAGGGTGGGATTTTACCCATTTCTAGGCTTTCCCTGCCTTTCTTGTGAAATAAGGACCTTCTAATTCAAAAGCTCTGATAATTCAGAGTGGCATTTTTTAAATGGAAAATTATCTTCCCCCCCCCCCCCCCCCCCCCCCCCCATTTTGTAGAACTGCATCTCTAGAGAAGTACATTAAATTTGGATTCTATGTATTTGTACCAAAAGGGCTTATTCAGAGAGTTTTCTGTCCCTTATTTCTGTTATTCTTCTGAAGCATGCACTTGATATGCTGAGTGAGATTGCTCCTCCATTTCCCTTGACTTTGTTGGCTTTATTTTAAGACTGTTGACCAGAAAACAACAGGGCTGCTACAGAATGCTCATACTTTTCAACACTCTCCTATTCATCAGATCAAAATTTAACAGTTCAGAGCATCATGTTTTCTCTTTCCATCACGACTCCTAGGTCTCCAAGGACCTATGGGGTTTTTTTCTTTAATTTGCTTCCTGTGGTATTATTTGTGCTCACAAATGATCTCTGCTATGAGAACTGTAATTAGGCTAGTGTGCTTCAGCCTCCAGGCAGCTTTGAGCAAATATGAGAACCATGATATTTGGATCCCTGAAAAGGAGTACTGCTTCTTTCATTTGGTTTTGTACATTAGCTGGGGTCTAGAAACTGGAAAAAACCCTATAGATTTACTGCTGTAAGTCCCCTGCCCCTGCAACACAGTAAACCTAGATACTATAACCTCAAATTACAGCACATTTTATCCAAGGTTTTACTTGAGGGCATCCATATGATCTGTGATATTCTCTATGGGATTGGCAGATGCAGCTTTAGGACACGAAGCCCAACAGAAAACACCCCTTTACCCAGCTGTGCTTCCCTCTTCTCACCCCTAAACACTCCAATCTGTAGCCTTCTCCTGCAGTCCCCTCCTCTCAAAATAACAGTACTCAAATATAAGCATGTAGAAATATACTGGTTTCAATTTCTCACCATTTCAGATTTTATTTCTCTCCTAATGTTTGTCTTTGGGGTTCTTCCTGAGCTGTGGATTGTTGCTGAAGCAGACACTCTTAAAATAAGGTTATGACAGAAAAAAAAAAAAGATAAAAATTCTTTTCGGGAGAAAATTAGAAAGCAGAAAGCCACATTTCAATTGAAGACATAAAACAGTAAATTGAAGTCTTAGCTAAAAAGAAATAAGAATATGTAGTTGATTATATGGCACAAAGAGAGAAAATATCAGTATAAATACTAGAGTGTAGAAGGATAAAACATTAAATTTGGCAGAAGAGCACAGCTTCAGTGGCAAATACTTACAAAGGTTTATAAAAATAAGAATAAACTGAGTTCATTCAACAAAGAAAACAGGCAAAGAGGCACAGTTATACCTGGTAGCTACTTACTTAAGTGACAAAATTAAATTGATAGAGGATTAAAATGCAAGTTTCAAACTGTGGGGAAAGTGAGGTATAACCACTTTGCTTGGATTTTTTTTTCCACAAGTACAGAGATACTACACTAAGCTCTGACAACATCAGACTGTTAAAATAAGGTTTAGCTAGTGCCATAACCAGTTCTTATCTCTTCTTGATTGATAGTGAATACTTAAGCTATTTTTAATGCCAAGTCACTGATTAAGTCTAGTTGAATTAGTTAGCTAATTTTACACACATATCAAGACCATCAATGCCTATACCAATGCTACTTTCATATCCAAAACTGCAGTGTAAATGTGTGCATTTGATGAGTGCATCTAATTACTAACAATCTCAGCTTGAAAGGCACTCCTGGCATCAAAGCTGAAAGTCTTCTCTGTGACAGGGAAACACCCACAGCCCTCAGCTTGCCATCTCACATACACATGAGAACACAGTGACAGCAGCCACCTGGCCATACAGCTATTGCCTTTTTATTATTACTAAATATAATACTAATACTTTAGTACTGTTTTACTGTAACACAACAGCCAGAGAGCACCACATTCCACTGATTATGGACTGTCACATAATAACACAGACATAGCAAAAGCCAGCTGGGTAGCCCACCTACCACATCTATTGGTTTAAAAATGGATTTTACAACACTTAAATTTTTTTAATCACTCTTTGATCTTTAGAGTTCTGCAAGAATTTTGGTATTTTAGACAGACAAACACAAATAAAAACCACAAGTTCCCATGGTTCACACCGGCTTTGATTAGGAGTTTCTCATGTGCACATCAAGATCCATAGCTCAGGCTGCCATTCCATTACCACACAACCATTTATAACAAATTTCTGAGCACTCTGCTTTGCCTTAGGCTCATCTAACTCCTTGTCATTGTATTTTTCTCCATAACTCCATACATGATAATAATAAATGACACAAGCATGGACTTGATAGGAGAGCTGCCTGTCACAGCAAATAGGCACTGCCTTAACAAAACACAAAACTCAAGGGTCTCAGAGCACTTAAACTAATTTTCTTGGTTACTATACATCTTAGCTTGTGATTTTTTTTAACAAGACAATATATTATATTTTTCCAAGCTCATCAGTTTTTATCAAGAGACTAAAGATAATTTGAATCAATGCCTACTACATTACTCTTGGTCCTATTAAAATTTCCCAGAGGTTTTCCTTTGAGTTGAACAACAACATTTAGCTAAGCAATGTCTAAATAAGGATATATAAAGCCAGTCAAGGGAAAACTTTGCTAATTTATTCTATTGGTACCTCTAAAGAAACCAAGAGGTTAACCATGCTTTTATTTGTAAGAAAAAGTGAAGGTTTGGGCTCAACACTGATCCTCGTTTGCTTACTACTACACTTTTTGCATATGGGGGAGAGTGTCAGAGCACTGGACCATGAAAAGGAAGCTCTAGAAGAGAAGAGAGATTAGGAATATGAAGAAGAGAGATTAGGAAAAGTAAAGAGGTGCTAGTGTGTCCTGTTTCACAGCAGCAGACTTAGCCCCTGACTGTCCAACCAATACCTGCTTTAGTGATATGATGTTTTTTATAATTGCTTTTAAAATGTATTTCTCAATTTTCTTCTGAGAAGTTCAA
This sequence comes from Fringilla coelebs, assembly GCF_963513975.1. Classification (NCBI taxonomy): domain Eukaryota; kingdom Metazoa; phylum Chordata; class Aves; order Passeriformes; family Fringillidae; genus Fringilla; species Fringilla coelebs. Next base: position 40,034,918 of record NC_140032.1, on the reverse strand, counting down.
CACAATTGATAAGGCATTTTTATGAGAGAAATAAGTAATTAAACTAGTAAATTTCCTATATGCCAAAAGAACACTCCAGTTTCATGTCACTAACCTTTCTTCTTCCTTCAAACACATACATGTGTTCATGTCATCCTATACCCTAAGAATATATAATTAAAAAGTCAAACAACCAAAAAATATTTCCACAATCAGTAAGAGAAGGTATTTTAAAATTAGCATTTAAGTATTTACCATTTAAAAATCATTAAATAAAAGGCCACAAAATACAGAATATCATGAGTCAATACTATACTGATCGTTTCAAATGCTGTCCTCTCAGTTGACTTTGCCCAAAATATTTTCCACTTCCACCTGAGTCAGTTCAACAAGGAGAAACTGATCTTTATGAACTTAAGGTATGATTCTGCCTCACAATGAAAAATGGAAGTGATTTGTTCATAGATTTAAATATAGAAAAGTGATAATGGAAAGAGTTTAGTTTGCTATGAATACTTCCACTATCTACTTCTCTATACAGGTGCCCAGATTTTTATGTGCACATGCCTATAGGTACATTTGTATATATGTACATACAAATGTATCTTACTCCTCAGAATGATAAATGTGTGTTTATTCTCCAGCCTAAGCATGGAGGTTCACTATTGCAAAGACATGTGACAATACATTTTATTCAAAATATTTCATGTTATTTCTTTCATAAAAGATAAACAATTGTATTTTAAAAGCAAAAAAATATTCAAAAGGCAGAAAATTAACTCAGAAAAATAATCAGTGATAGTTATTCATAATAAAAATATTTTTTTAAAAAGCAAGATTAGTATTAAAAAAAATTTAAAATATGTTTGGTGGTCTTATAATAACACTTCCAAGGCATGTATTGTACAGGGTAATTTTTTTTTAAAGTTACTGATTTTTACTTGGTGAATCTTATATTTCTCAGATCACTACTCATTTGTGCACATGCCCAATGATTTCTAATCAAATATAGCAGACCACATCAATTTTGTTTTGTTTTCTGAAGTGATGGATGACTTATCTCTGTTCAAGAATGTGAAAATCTACAAGTTTTCCTTGAAAGAAACTTAGATGCAAGGCCAAATTACTTTTCTTTTTCATGTAGTACATAACCTCTAGTCAGTGATAAATTTCCCATCTTTTCATTCTCACACAGACATGATTGCCCAGCAAGTGTCTACATAATTTCATAAGTGCTGTTTCCAACCTTGGATCTCTTAAATTTCCTTTATTATCACTTGAAGAATTCAACAGCTACCCTATGAATTTTTTTTAAATTACATTTAAAAGGTTCATGTTTTACTTAAAATCATACTTAGTATGAGTAAAGGAACAGTTTAGTAAAGACAGACTGTGAGCTACATTACTAGAAGTAAAATACAAATAAAAAGGTCATAATAAACAAAGTGTTTATGGTTTTTAAGTAAAACAAAACCACTAATGACTTCTTGTTCCCTTCAAGTGATCAAATATATGCTTATAAAATATATTCAAGATTCATATTTGTCTAATAAATTTATAAACTATTTTTCTTACAACTATGTGCAAAAAGCATTACAACATTAATATATGAGCCAATTGAAACTGATATTGCAAGGTTTCATGAGGTAACATATTAGATGCCTTAAAAAACAATAAATCTTATTGTCACACATTGTTCACCCTCACCGTTTTGTAGGCTTGTAACCAAAAATATTTCATATCCAGACAATTCCAAGACTAGATATATCACAAAATCAGAGAATATTCTGGAGTTGCAAGGGACTCACAAGGATCCACAGAATATTGAGTCAGAAGGGATCCACGAAGATCATCAAATCCAACTCATAAAAATGTTTCCCTATAATTTATGACTCTCCCTAAATCACAGATATTCGTTGCTTAGAATTAACTAGAATTTACATGTTGCAAATAATTGTTACAACTTTCCTCTTTTTCTTGGCAGTCCAGACTTTTTTTGGCCTGTGTGAATATGTATTTTAGCAAAAAATTAAGCACTCTGATTAAAACCTACCACATTCATTTGGTGCTGTGCTTAGACATTCACTGCTCCATGACTGTCCAACTTTGTTTCAGATAAGTTTTGTTTAAAGAGTGGGTTAAAGCACAGCTTTAGTGCCTCTTTTATATTTTTCTCCTCACTATACTCATTATGGGAGTTTCAAGGACTTTGTTTAGACAATGAATAACTCTAGGGAGGGCTGCATCTCCCATGAGGAATAAGTGGGCTCAGCAGGAGCAAGAAACTGGGAATACAGAGCTGCTGCCCAGTTCAAGAAATAGCTAAAAAGAATAGGGGTGATAGAGAACCCTTCTTCTAGGACAGAAAGGGCACAGTCCTGCAGACCAAACTATTCAGAAAAGACTGATAGTCAAAAAGCAGTGTAGAGCTGTGTGAAACCAAGCCTGGAACTGAGGAGTTGCTCATTAGGAAAGGGTCAATAAGACTTTTGTCCTGTACTTCTCTTACCAAATCACGTCATTTTTAACGTAAAAAAAAATTGAAATTTTCTGTTCTGTAAATAAAGTGAATCATTTAACCTTAACTTTTTCAGATTCCTTCAAAATTAGGAAGAAGAGCTGCAAGGCTTTGCTGTAATGCTCAGGTTGTCTCTGCACTAACCTCAAGACCAATGCAGGTAGACACTTAAGAGCAAGTAGAAAAATAAATGCTTTTGTGTTAAATACAAAGCTGCAGGTAGAAGATTTTGTAGGATACTGTGAAGGAACCGGTGAGAAGAAGTTGGGGAGTTATGTATATATGGAGCATAAATATAAATACAAGAAAGTCAAAGGCCTGAAAAAAATACCAGCAAATCTTATTCTTGTACCAGAGGTTTCTGGAACAAATCAAGAAACTGCAGCTCCTGTGTGAAAATAAGTTTCATTCTATACACTAAACCCCAGGCTCACACAGGCACAGCTGAAGACTGCATAATCACTTGTTTTCAAGGAAGATTAATTCTACATCTGAAGACTACCTCTGAAACAAATAAATGAACCCTGGGTTGGAGTAGTGAGGCTCAGTGGTTAAAGGAGAGGATCTTGGTTTATTCACCATTGCCAAGAGACAGAAGAACTGGGAATGTAATAACACGAGTTTCTAAAAAAGCCTTATGTGAAAAACAAGGCTAAGTAAATTTTATTTCTGTGTTAAAGCAAAGATAATACTGTCATAAACAATAAATAGTATATACTTGTCTATAGATTCAGGTCAAAGAAACAATCCCAGGAGTAACAGTGAATTTATATTTAGACAAAGGCCTCCTGACCCCTATTTTGAAACGTTATTTGGCTGCACTATGAAAGGAATAATTAGAATGTCTTTCAGCAAATCTATGAAGGAACTAGTTTATTTTTCTCCTGTGTTCCTATTTTCTGATCTGTGCCAGTGTTTAGGAAATTTCAATAAAAAACATATAAATGTACCTTTTAAGAACCTTGTAACATTTCTTTGAAAAGAATGAAATAGAATGGTTAATGCTACTTTTGCTTTATGGGATGTAACTCTTAAATTCTTAAGTATTTCAGCCTTCAAAATATGTGCAGAAAAACAGTGGTTTAGGAAGGAGAAATTCCTTTATTTTAGACACATGAGAAAGTGAAATTCTGCAATGCTATATTTTATAACCAACTTAAAGCCACATATTTTTTTAATTTTCTTTTGTCTTTGTTTCTGCCATTGAAAAGTAGCATCAGAATAGTAACTAGACAGACTGTATTCAAGCAGGTCTCTCAAAGGAACAGGTGGAGGACTGCCACCACTGCCATACCTTGTCAGACCTCTTAAAGTGGAGATGAGAGAGCTGGGTCTGGAGTCAGAAGTTCAGGGAATATTTAATTGCTGCCTCTGACTGCCTAATAAGGATCTAGAGAAAATATAGACTTGGTTTCTTCTGGGAGTGCTCAGTGTAATGAGAGGCAACAAATAGAATTTGCAGGAGAAACTTCCAGCTACTTGCAAGAAAACTATCCTCAGAGTGAGAGCTGATAAACATTAGAATAGATTGGCCAGAGGTTTTGGAAACTCATCTTTGGAGTTATCAAAACATGAAAAATAACAAAATGCATCAAATATGACATGGATACTTTGAGCTTACGACTTTCTGATTATATTTAAAGATCACATTATAAATGTGTTAACAATTTAAAGCTTACTAATTAGGTGAAAAGTATTATTAAAAATGAGTAAAGCAATCTTATCCATAAATTCCAAATAGGCAGATAAACCAAAACAGGTGTGTGGGCTAATTTTACATAGACTTAGAAATCCTAATGTGTGGCAGGTATAAGAATCAATGTGCTGGATCCTCAGGGTAGTGTTATGTCTTCATACTAGGAGAAGTAACAGGTAATTGACCGTCTGCCAATTAACTGGGGTTTTTTATCTTCATTTTAAAAAACCCCCAAGAAAATAGTTATTTTAATTTTCATAAAGTGTTTTGTAAATACTGAAACATGTGGGTTTTTTTTTCCAAACCACAGCTATTGCTATTAGGCATGCCAACAGAAAAATTACATGAAAGGATATTTTTGCAATAAACAGGACCTCGTTGACATAGCTGTCTGAAAGTCTAACAATTTATTCTGACTAGAAATGTGCATGGTTCAGATGGTGTCAGTATTTGCACTGACTAAAAATAACGTCCTCTTTCTTTGTGCCATTAAAATAAGAAGTAAATACTTTATTAAAAGATACACTTGCCCAATGGCAGCACTGTTCATTTGTCCCTTCAGAAGCAAATGAACACAATATAGGTGTATCTCTGTGGTCCTATGAATACAGTCCTGCCATCAGAAGCAGGAGGTCACAGACTTCCTATTGGGTTTGCAGGGCCTCAGGACTAAAGTTTATCAGTTTGCTTTCTTTGCTTTGAACTTGTCTTCACCTGCCTCCAGCCTTCCTTTTGCCTTGTTTAGCTCTACAGGGATTTGTTAACAACCAGATGGACATGTTTGGTTTACATGTCCTTTTCTTGTCATGGTACACACATAGTTTTAATATGGGTAGTAGCAGCAAGTAGTTATTCTGTGTAGAGTGGGGGATTTATGGCTTTACTAGAATAAAAAAAAATTGTGAGAAATAGAGGCCTGGAATGACAGCAGAGGCTTCCAGAGGGGGCAGTGCCAGATGCAGAATAGAAATGTACTTGTTGAGTAGGGTCCTGGGCTGGTGATGGGAGCTCCTGGATTTACAGGCTACTCACTAATGGTCATGTGAAGAAACAATAATCCAATTTCAGACAAAACCGTGGGTTTGCGTCTAACGTGTAAATTACACCACAGAGCACACTTGCAGAACAGCAAAGAAACTAGGTGGAAGATATCCTAGCAACATATAACAATACCTGAAATTTTATATGTTCTAGCCCAAGGAAAAAGAAAACGTAATGAACAAACTTCTTGAAGCAAAAGGATGCTGGCAACTTGCTGTATCTTTCTACCTTGTTCCTTCTCACTACTCCTTGCAACAGTGAAATATTAAGAATTCTTATGAGGACTGTTTAACGGTATGATTAGTGTTTGCATTTTTATTATTTTTCTTCCTGTAATAATTGAATATTAACTGCTAAAGATGATTCTTAGATTAATCTGTTAAGATGCCAATTAAGAAAAATAAAAAATTCTGACTTTCCTTAAAAGGTCTTTGCCTATTTTGTCTGTAACAAGATACTAAGGATAATGTTTGTTTTATATTTGTTGACTTGTGACAATAATAATATCAAATCCAACAGTTAAATGATGCCTAGAACAAAATTTAAGTACTATTTAAATATTAATCTAGATAGTAATCCAAATAATGGGAGTTAGTAAGCAGTCATTACATTGTATTTAAGCGAAAACAACCCTGCATATTTCAATATGCATATTTTAGCCCTTCACTTCTAGGTGAATCTTGACAGCCCCTACCCAGTTTTCATTGGTTTTCTTTTGTTTCACAATACTCTAGAGTACAATTTTATGATAAGAAAATAACCCATATTTTCTCCTTTCATGCAAACCCATAAAAATCCCCAAATTATTACTTTTCCTGGAAAGCAGACTCACATTTCCAGCCATCTATTTCCATAAAATTGTCCGAAATCAGAAATATATTTTATGGCTGAATTTATCTTTCAAGTAAAAATATCAGATACTTTCCCTCCACACCCCATATCATCCCCACTCCCATCCCTTGAGAATAATTGATGAGTACCTCTAAGGATTGCTAGCTAAGTACAAACAAACAAAACTCTTAGAAATATGTTCTCTTTGTATTATATGCACTAACAAAAATTCTTATTGCCTTTGATTAAGGCTTTCAATAACTACATATTTTAGTGATTCTGCACATGGCATCTTTTTTAACATAATCTACGTTAAGCAAAATAAGTCAGATGCCTGTCTCAAATACCTCAGCTCAATTCCTCTCACTCTAATGAGTTCCTTCTTATCTGAATTTGGCTATGCACTAATTAGCACAGAATTAAATATATATGCACCCAACAGGGAGTGCTACAGATTTTGCCTGTAAAATTTAACAACCCAATGTGAGCATACTGAGTTTTGGAAGATTTCATTTTGTCTTCAATATGCAGAAACTTATGCTTTCTATCAGAAAATTGCAAAGTGCTATCATGCTACACATTTCTGGAAGACTCTTTAGCAGCATCTCCAGAGGGGATTGAATAAAGAGTATTTTAATGTACATTGAGCACATTAAATTGTTTCTTCCCTAAAGTCCTGTTTCAACCCAATATTCAGGATAGATGAGTTAAAATTGAGGGAAGAATTTTGCCCCCATGCAGAAATTTTAGAAATGTCCAATGACTACTGATTTATTCTTGAATACTGACCGTGTGACTGGGAAGGACTTAGAGGGGTTTGGAGCTATGGTGGTCACAGCAGGTACTCAGAATCTCTGAGGTAAAAATCTTGGGTTATTTTGATTAGATTTTTTTGTTAAGGTGTAACTTGACATCTTGGAAATCCTTACTCTAAAAATAGCCTGTTTATGTCACTACATTTCTGTATGAAATGTATGAAGATCCTAAGAAATCAGTATACATAATGGACAGTGTCTTTCTCATAGTGTCAGATCGAGCTTAAAAGCGAATTTCATGATCCTAGTTACAAATTTCTGACATTCAGTGACTGCATGAACACCATTTGCTGAACTTTGGACTATGCACAGTTATTCTCATATACAGAAATATGAGTCTATTCCTGTAAAATGTGTGATGAGTTCAAATACAGCAAAGCATTTTTTGCACTCTTTGGCTTAAAACAAGACTTCAATCCCAGAGAGTTCAAAAAGACTCAAATGCAATTTTAGGTATCCATTCTGACAGGTGCAAAGCTCCAAGCTAGAAGCATTTAATGAAGACCTTAGCATAAGCTCAGACAGCACAGGGATGGCTTCAGACAAATAAACCTGACGTGTTCCACGAGCCCAGTTAGTGAGTTTGATTTTACAGGTACACTGAAAGCTGCTAATACCTGGCTGAGTCTACACTAGGATCCAGTCTGAGACAAGCAGACAAACCAGGGAGCAGGAATAATCCAGCTGCAGCTCTGTGCTGATCATTTCCAAGATGATAAATTGCTCTGTAATTCTTAATGAAGCTGGTATACAGAGAGACACCCAAGTGGTTTCACTACACAAAACTGCGTAGAGTCAAATCAAACAGCTGCGAGCAAAATATTGCCCCATGTACAAAAATTATAATAATAATTATTTTTCTTAGCCTTATTGAGTAAGATCACATAAGATATAACAGTAACTAGAAGAGGACAAGAAATCTTTAGTTTTAAAAGAAAAGTATTTACTAGTAAAATACAGAAAGCACTGTTTTTACTATGGTTTACATTGCATCTGAACACTTGATACCACTTGACTACAGTAATGTAAATAATAAACTGCCAAATATCACTGCTGACATTTTCTCTGGGGGAAAAAAAAAATCAAACACATACACACACCAAAATCCCCAAAGAAAACAACCATCCTCCAGCAAATTGCAGTATATATTTAGTTTGTATTTGGAATTATTCTATGCAAAAATATGGGCTTTAAATAAGGCTTCATTAATTGCTTATGAATCATTTTTCTACACAATTTAATCAGATTATTTCTGCTGTATTCACTGAAAATAAAATTAAGCTGAAATAGACATTGTTTATCTGAAACCACACCATAAAAATAATATTTAAAATAGTAATAGACAGCTTTACATATCACTGAAAGATCAGTGACCACTGAAAACTCCCAAATGTTACCAATAGGTAAGGCTTTATGAAGCCTTATCTACCAGTAACACTCAAACCCTTGATATGTTGCCTCTTATTAAATGTGACATGTAGGGCCCACCAAGCAAGGCACAAGCAACATTAAAATACTTGATGTAAGGTAACAACAGGAATTAGCTGAAATACTGCAATAAATAAAACAGATGTATTCTTGCATAAATGCATAACATTTTTGACTTGTTTTCTCTCTGACTAATGAAAATTGTCTCAGCTAAGGGCTGAGTGATTCTACTATTTAAAATGAAGAATAGAAAAGTATTAGAAAAAAAATGAAAGCCAAGTTGTATAACATGGAGAAATTTAGATTATAGTTAATAGAAATGAAGGAACACAGAAAAATCAGGTTTACTCAATTGAGGCTTACTGGGTAAAAAACCTCATATTTCCCATGAATGGATGAACTACTCTAGTATTAATAGCTAAAAAATGAAGGGGTCTTTATGAATAGAAGGCTATAGGTTTGAAATACTAGGAAAAATGATAGCTACCCACTCTTTAGCCATGCTGCTGTCAAGATCCCTGCTCCTCAAAGACAACACACACCCTGGCACTGGGACAGCCTGGAGAGAGCTCAAGGACCCAGCAGCCAGCTAAACAGCACCCAAGAGAAAAACAGGTTAGATGCAAAACAACATGACAAAGAGGCAAGTCAGAATTTGCAATCTACTGTGCTATAGCATCTGTTTTATAAATCACTTTCATAAACCACATAAGCAGTATCCTTAGGTGTGGAGCTAGTGCTTGTTAGGGACCTTTGTTTCCCACCCCAGCCTCTGTCAGGTAGATTCTGTCTTATGCACTAATCTGTTTGCCTTCTTTTTCTTTTTTTTTTTTAATATGTTCCGGGATGGAGATTCCACAGCGTCTCTTACTTGATGGTGTAAAACTTGCTTTAGACCAGAGTAACTAAAAGTTAAGCATCAATCCAAGCATGTAAAAAGATATCTACATTAGCCCATAATTTACAGGCTGTTTACATTGCACCTCATTAGGAAATTGCTTTCCAGTCAGTCTGTAATCCCCAACTAGTTATAATACTTTATCTAGGCAGATTTTTTACGCAAGTTCCATGAAATGGTTGTTCAAGGAAATCTTTCTCAAAGACTGTTTTCTGTAATGAAACCTAAAACTACATTTGAGAAAGTGGAAAAAGTTATTTGGTTGTTATTGCTATAACTTTTATGTCAAGTATCAAGCTCATTAAATACTTCTTGAAGTCAGCAGTACTTGAATATTTTAAATGAGCATTACCCTCATCTTGGATATCTATTTTCTCTGCTGCTGAGATTTTTATTTTGGCTTCATGGAAAAGTTCAACAGTGCCAACATTCCCTCCCTTTCCTCCATACTCCTATCGCTTTTCTTCTGGTGATACTTGCACAATACTTCCTTTTGGGGTTCAGTAATTAAAATGCTTAGCCACTGCCCTGTCACCACAAGACGAGATCTTTGCAGAACATCAGCACCACCACTCTCAGAAGGCATGGAAAAAAAATTATGTCAGAAGAAGGAAGATAATTCACCATTATTTCTCTCCTATGTTGGTAATTCTGTCATTGCCTTACTACCTTTTAAGGTACCAAAGATATCAGCCTTCATTATATTCTCTTCTATAGGAAGAAATATTTTTCTGCAGGAAGTGTGACTCAGTCACTAAAAGAATATGCATAAAATATAAAGGAACACTATTCAAAATGCTCAAGAACCTTTTGAATTATCCTTGAGAACAATTTACATTTCAGTTTTCACATTATCCCTTTAAACTAGGAAGAATTCTGTAATCTTTCAGTAAATAAAACTGAATTTATTTAGCAATACCACACCTACTTCTTCTTTTCTCATGAAAAAAAAAAATTTTTTACCTTTAATTTGCTGTTGAAATTTCACTTTCCCCTGATATAAACTCTGTTGGTTAGATCATGACACTAATAACAACATGGTTGTGGGTTTGATCCCCATATCACTTAAGATTTGCACCCAACGATCCTTGCGGGAAAAAAAATCTTAGACTTTCCAAGACAAACAAAGACCCAAAAATTTCATAATCATACTAAAACATACACCTCAATCTTTTCAAACAAGAAGCAGAAATCAATGTTTATTCCCACTATCTCCAAAATCACGTTATTTGTACGGGTTCCACATATATTTGGATTTGAAAACCCCCCCATCAAATATGAACACTACAGGACTGATTCAATTTCTGCTACAGACAATGAGAGGAAAAAAAAAAAAGCCTCTTATCTACTTATTATGCTGCTAGTCATAATTCCAGAGATAACAAGAAAATAGGACATTTCAGCACAGGAATTTTGAAATAAAGAGTTTCCTTCAAAAATAGCAACTATGTGCATTATACCTTTACTAGAAATTACTATCTATGTCCAGACTTCTAGCTCATAGCACTTGGGAAGCAAACACATGTGATTATAGCTGGTGACTGCATCCCAACTTGCCATTCGCTGCTGTGTTCATGGGGCTGCCCTTCTCCTGGAAATGAGGCTCATCCAGTGCTGCCTTGAAAGGATAAGCTTCCCTCAGACCAGTGGCATGGACATCCAAACGTGCTCGGTGCTCTGCTCTGACACAGCGGTACAGGGAACTCTTTCTGTGCTTCCACCCACACCTCCCCTGCCTGCTTGGGAATACACTGACTGAGGCACCCAGACTTGCCCATTCTTTAACATGAAATGATACCTGTGCTTTGACTTGCAAAACTTCCCAATAACTCAGAGATGAATGCAGAACATAGAAAACAGAGCTGCTGTACAGCAATTTTGCAATTACAGCTTTACAGCTTCTTATCCCAGCAATATTTACAATATGCATTCGCACCTTCAACCAACAGTTCCTTTACAATATAGGATTATCAATATGCTGGCAGTGTCCTGATGGCATAAAATGCTATCAAATAGATTAAAAACAAAAAAACGGTATCAAGCCAGAGGTGGTTTTGTTTTGTGTCTGGAGTTTTTTTGGTATTTTTTTAACAAAATATATATTCCTGGTAAGCTGATAACCTTTTTAAATTGCTGTTATGCCAGCCTGCAGTTAAAATATTGTTGCTGAAGCAGAGTATCTCCATTTCTCAATTATGTAAATTTGTTCAAAAGAGGAGTGGAAAGGGTACCAAGGGTATACACACTGAAAGGAATGCAGAAATCTGACCAGTCCTCTGCACTTCAGACAGCTAAAAGATCACAGTAATCAAATAGAGACTATCTTTAATAAATCCAACAATGCAGCCCATTCTGACTACAAATCATTAATATTAATCACTTGCATTACTCAAATATTAGTTTTGGTAGAATCAGAAGGGTTGGTGACTTAACCATGGTCAAAAGTATTTTTATGCTGCTTCAACAGTTTCAGCAGAGATTCAAACCAAGAAATAGGAAAAACCTAAATATGGTCACTATAATTTCATAAGCATGTATCAGGATGCCTTAAAACTATTATCCCCTATAACCCTATAGTTCTTTTACATTTATCAATACATTTTGCAGGCTGCAGTACTGCAAATAGAATGACTTGCCAAAATACTAGGAAATTATTTTTCTAAACTAGTAACAATATCTGATGAAGTAGGGGTTTATCTCTGCAATCTCAGATTGCAGTGACGTTGCTGTCTCCAAAAACGTTACCCAGAATCTTGTGCAATGTGTTCTAGGACAGCCCTGCTCAAGCAGCAAGGTTGGACCAGATGACCTGCTGGTCTCTTCCAAACTGACCCATTCTGTGATTCTGTGATCCGAGGTTTCATAAAAATGAAACTCAATTTTTTTTCTCTACATTGTTACAGCAGTTATTAATTTAATGCTTTGGACTACTACACATCCCCTCTCCCCATCTCAAGTGAACATTAAATAAGTCCTATTCTTGGGGTTGGGAAAGAGGTATAAAATCCATAGTAGCAGCATGCCAGCAGATGCATACTCAGGACACTGAAATGTCACAAAGCACCGTAGCAGGGTAGGCTACAGTCCATGAGCCAACAGCACAGGACAGAGTTTTCATGGCCTTCTAGGCAAAATCACAAAGGTCTGTTCTTACTTCTTCCAGATACTGCGGTGATGGAGCACATGTTGCTTTACATGAAGGTTTTATTGCTAAGGCAACAATGGCAATCCTTAGACCAAGGAAAATTTGAAATTTAAATGCCATTTTCTTTTTCATCTTTATTATGACTGTGTGAATATTGTTTTATATAGCAAGTGCATAAAACAATGCAACTATTTGCCAGATCTTTAGATTTTTTAAATTTTATTTCACCAAACATTTCTATTATTTATTCAGACAGTACACAAGTACACCCTCTCTGCAATTTATGTATTAATCAGGAAAAAATATAGCTAAAGAGATGCATTAAAAATAAGATAAAATCACTGATTCACTGAGGTTCTGATAAGAATACATGTGCAGCTAGTTCTCTGAATGTTGCATGCCAGTATATCCCTTGTGCTCAGACCAATGACTCAAGTTTCATAGACTGTTAGGCTGACAGAGTCCAAGCAGACCTCCACAATTCTGGCTACAACACATTATGGGCAAAATGAGGCTATGACTGAAGAGCGATTCAGTAGCCTACTCAGCAAATCAGTCTGTGACTCAGACACTTGAAATAATGCAATGTGCTCAGGAGGAAAAAAAGAAATTAAAATGCAGATCCTTTTCACTTTGTTTTTCCCCAGTCAAACTGCACTGGCAGCCTTAGTAAGGCACAGGTTGCTGGTTTCAGTGTTTGATCATGAATGAACTTTCTTTGAAGGTGAGGAAAAAAGAGGAAAATAATAAAAGTGAATTATGAAAAACATGCAAGCATTTTAAAATGTTATTTTGTTGCTTTGCATTCGGAACAAGAATTCTCATCTAGCATCACATCTACTAGCTAGGACACAAAACCAAAACAAATATGTGTCATTACTCAGTAGCCAAGACTCAATAAAATATGAATGCACAAAGGGTGAAAAATTTTATACGCAATTCTGCAATTTAATCTCCCTCTCAATCTGTTTTAAAGTTCTGGCATGGAGATTGTTCACAGCCCTTTTCACCTCAACTATACTGTTAGAAGCAAGACATGTAGAAGCATACAGTTCAACTCCTGTGACATATATGCCCTTGTAAAAATTATAAATAAATAAGACAGCTTGGCTAATGAGAAATCTTGTGGAAGCAACTTCAAGTTCAAACACTCGTTTGGAAAATTTAATACACAGCTAGACATATGACAGCTCCTTCTTCCTTTACTTATATTGGGTGCCCAGAAATAATAACCTCTTAAAATGTTCATGTAATTAGACCATAGAGAAATCAGCCAATTTTAGTCTTCAAGATACAGATAACTGCTAGCTTGAGTTAGGTGTTAGCCATGACAAATACTGTGTTAAACATAAGCAGAAAAAAAAAAACCTGCATACACCATTTTTCTAACTCCTTATAAGAATGTCATAAAAAATAATAATGTGATAGGAATTATTTGTTAGATCCAACTGTTTGCAAGACAGTGAAGAAGATGTTGTTCACCAAAATAATGAGAAAAAGAAAAGTAATTCTAAGATATTTGTGAAAGATATTCATAATAAGGAATGAGGTAGTTTAACAGATGACAAGCCTGCTTCTTGCTAGTCTCAACACTACAGTATTTTGACATTTAAACTGAAGAGAGGCTGTATTAAAAAAATTAGCTTCTTCATTGCTACAAATATTACTCTATTTTGTGTTAATTAGAGTTACATATTAGGATTATCATGCTCATGAACAGTGCATGAAAGTTTAATTAAAAGACCACTAAATTATTCATTTTTAATGAAACTGCCAGGAATTTTGCAGAGAAGTTCAACAACATTTATCATATCATTACTCTAATGAGCTTCTTTCTAGATAATGAATAAAAGCTTGTAAGAATTCATAGAAAGTCCTTAAAGGTTGAACTATCTTCAGATGCATAATAAAAAACATGCCTAAATATGTTCCCAGATCTTAAAAAACGTAAACTTTAAAAACATATTCATGGAAGCAATGCAATGAACAACATTTGTACTTTTCAATGGGAAATGGGTCAGATGTCGAAAAGTAACGAGGAGTACTTCTAGAAGAGTACACAGGAAAAAAACAGTATGTAAAAAGATACTAACAGCAGGTGGTACAGATGAACTAGAGAGAGCCATTTAGAATTATGGATATTAATCATTGAAAAGTAAATTATCCCATAACTGCTAAAAATAAACCCAAAAAAGCAAACATGTATTGGGAACAGAATAGGAAGGATACAAGCTCTTGGCCTTTGCAAATAAACTAAGCAGAATGAAAACAGTGAATATATCTTTATCTTTCTAACAACTTGCATTGCATACAATTACTAGCATCCTAAAGGTGATGGAAGTAGTCAGAAAAACATAGTAGCAGTTCAAATAGGATTAGAATTTGGTTCTGTGATAGGCCTTGTCCTGATTTCAGCCAGGACAGAGTTAATTGTTTTCTCAGTAGCTGCTGTGCCTTGGATTCAGAATGAGAATGATGTTGATAATAGACTGATATTTTGTGGTTTTGTGAAGTCCATTCAAGTCAAATACTTCATTTTTCCTTGTCTCATGCTCTGTCATTGAAGGAGGTATGCAAAAAAAAAAAAAGCTGGGAGGGAGAATAGCTGGGACAGGTAAGCCAGAGTGACCAAAGGGATACTCCACACCACAGCACATCATGCCTGGTATATAAACTCAGGGAGTTACCCAGAAGGGGGGGCTGACTTAGATTCAGTGGTGAGCAATTGCATTGTGCAGCACTCATTGGGTTTTTTCCCTTATTATTGTAATTATTATTATAATTTACCATTATTACTGCATTTTTATTTTACTTTCAGCTGTTAAACTGTTCTTGTCTCAACCTACAAGTTTTACTCTGATTCTCCTCCCCATTCTGCTGGACTGGAGCATGGGGAAATGGGGGCAGAGTGAGTGGCTGTGTGGCGTTTCATCTCCAGCTGGGCTTAAACCATGACAGGCCTATTAAAGCATTAGCAGGATTTATTCCTTCTTGGCCCTCCATAAATATAAACTCTGAGAAGATAAGAAACAGTTTTGAAGCAGAATGATAGCACTTCTGATCCCCTCAGTAAGCCCTGTGGGAGTGCTGTACTCCTGCACAAGTGCTTCCCGTCGACAAGCTCTCCTATATGGCCAGAATTACATTTGAAAGAAAACTAACTGAAAAACACATACCCCAGTCTCCCAGTAGTACAATTCAAGGCAAATAAACAATGGACAAAATCACAAGGAAAACTAATGATCGAAGAGGTGACCTTACTCATATTTTCCCTACATGTTGCAAGCCATTGAGATGGTGAATAACCATACTATTCTTTCTTTCTCTCTAAATATGAAGCCTAGAGATGCTTAAATAAACCTCAAGATTCTCACTATCACTGAGACTTGTAACAGAGACAAATTTAACTTCTGTAGAAGAGAGCTGGTACTTTGCAATCCCCTTTTTAGCAAGACACATATCTTGCGTGAGCCATGGTTAAACCAAAACCACCAATGGTAATAAACAACTACTCTCCAACTTACATTCTTTCAAGAGGCCTACTTTGTCTTGGTGTGAAATTTTACAAAGACTTGATCTTTCCCTAGGCTTTCCATTAACCTTAAATGTGGGAGCATTTTATTGGAGCACCACATCACATTCAGAATTGGCGCTGTTTCCTAGACACAAGCTGCCCACCACTATCTAATACAAGGCACCTGATTCAGTAAAAATTTTGGTCAGGCCCCATATAGTTATTCTCATTTGAAAACAGTCTGTGATTTCTCCTTAAACACAAAACCTGGCGGTCATAGCAGAAATGCTTAATTTCCAGGACAAGGACTAGCCAAATATAATGTTAGAGTAAGAAAAACCAGTTTATCATCTCCATGCAGAAACAACCTCTTTCTCAGAGGAATGGGGCCACATCTGTTGGTGCATCAAAGGTCCATGCCCCCAGTTCCAAACTGCAGCAAGCCCCAGCAGCTGCTGCCAGCAGGCACACACACACAGGGCACATGTGTGCACAGTCTGCAACATGGAACACCAACACGCCTCTGTACGTGGGAACAACATCTTAGCACATCTTGCAGATGGCTTGAGTTTTACACACCCAAGCTCATCTTTTTTGTCCACTGAAGCAGGATCAAGAAATCTTCATGCTTTTTTTTCCAACATCTCCATTTATTATGTTAACAAATATAAATTTTATTTGTGAGAATAGATAAATAAAATTAAGGAGGTTCCCCCCCCACAACCTTTTTCATGGGGCAGATTAGAATCCTATTTAACATACCCACCCTCCAGCCCTAAATGTTCTCTTCCAACATGTCAGTGGAATCATAATAAGTTCTGAACTGAACAATTTATCCTAAGACATTCATACAATATACCAGAGTATGCTGCATTTTATCACCTCAGTTACAAATGCCTATTACTTGCATTCAAGTCTGTGCAAGCAGAGATGCTCAACTCTATTTCTGAAATTCCTAGCAAACTGCTTTAAGGCTCTATACAAATAAATAAAAGCAACAGTTTTTATACAAGATATTAACCCAAATCTGAGCTGCTACAAAATCTCCTTTGGTATTCCCTGTTTTGGAAGGAGTGTAGGATGGCATGAGAGTCTTAAGCCTATCCCATATTAATGACGTCAGTAGAACTAAATCCTTTATTTTCTACTTTAAAAACACCACCACTGATCATGTTAGCCCCTCCCATCACCATGGTTTTTTGATTTCTGACTGCTCATTCTTGCTATCACTGAAGATATAGAAAGCAATTTTAAAAAAATTGCAGTGTATGGATGCATGGACCATCTTTAGATGAAAAATTAATTCAAATAAAAGACAAGAGTCATGATTTTGCCTAAACGCTAACACTTCCTAATTTCTGCCACGGCTTTTGCACAATCTGCTTTGCTTCAAAGACAAAAAAAACTGATTAGAGGGAATAAGCTGTGCACAACTAAAATACTGTCACCAAGAATGTGGGCTTTTGAAAAAACTCACCAAATGTGTGGCTATGGTATGAGATTCCCTAGAATGTTAGAACAGCTTCATATCTGCAATCACTGAGTCTGACATAAATATTTTTTAAGCTAACATTCATTTGAATTTTTTTTCATTTTCAAACTTTTCTAGGATCTAATATGGTTCTTAAGACAGTATGAAATAGGAAAAACTAGAGAGGATAGATGAGCATGTGCTTATAGACAATGAAGAAAAGGAAAAAAAATATTATGATCAGGCCTTGAGAAAAACTTAAGTTGAAAGACACGTGAACCTATAGCCATAAGGATAGGGAAGGATACCAAACTCACTTTTTTCCAGTTTGAACATATATGCATTAGGCTGGGTTATAGAAACAGCTGAAAACCTCACCCTAAGTGATCTCCAATTCTTGCTGTCATCTGATAAACATTTGGAAATTCAGATACATAGTAGAAAGAGTAATAATTCCTCCCAAGAACTTTAGTCATAGCCCACCCCCTGATTTCAGCAGAAACCTGAGAAACCTTGGAAATCATAAAATGCATTTTTTTTGTCATATGAAGTCTTCCCTTGCATTTTTTTTCTGCCTTGAGTTTGGATTGTAATTAACTTTGTCAAAGGTAATAGCATTTTAATTGGCACATTATACTCCTAGTGAATAATCTCTTAAGAACATAAAATACAAAATTACCAGTTACAGTTTATAACAAATCAAGTGTTTAAAGCAAGAGGCAGCTTATTATCAGAAAAAAAAAAAAAACCAAACAATACAAGAAGCAAGCAAAATTTTAAAACCTAGAACTTAAAAGTTTTCGCACTCATCTACAGTTAGTAGGAAAAGAAAAAAAACTTTGTTAGCAAATCACAAAAATAGCTTTAGTAATTAGCAAAGGAAACAGTATTAAAAGCCAAAAATATTTAATCACAAGTTACTCCAGAATTGTGAAAACTTCTTCCAACAGCAGCAATACCTTTGAAGTTTTTCTTTACCTTCCTTTGAATTCTCAAACTGTATACTTTACGTTTTCCTGCACATCTTCCTTAGCAACATATCTTTAAGCCTTTAAACTGTCTCTGTCTAACTACAGAAAGCAAAAAGTACTGCAAAGCTTATATCAGTTTCTCAAACTGTGCCGCTGAAATTCCGAGGATTTTATTCCTTAACAAACGAAACCTCAGCACTTACAGATGACTTTCCAAGTTGCAAGTCTGCATGTATGTACTGGTGCTCAATAAAACAGCAGTATTTGCTTGGTACTCACAAGTTGTACAGCTCTGAGAAGCTCGAGGAGCACAGTGTTAAAATCCTGTTGATCACCTGGACAAACATGAGGGATTTATAAAAAGGGGGGCATATTGATCCCTGGGAGAAGAAACCTGCTTTCTTCATTGGGTGAAGGCAATGGGAGGGGCAGCAGCAGGTGCCTCTAACACTAATTAGGAGCTTCTGAGCTCAGCAGGGACTGCTCCAGCAGTTAACCACTCAGTGTTAACGCTCTGGCTCCAGGCAGCCTCTGCAGCCACATCCATGCCCTCCAGAACAGAGTTTGAGAGTTTTTACAGCCCTTTGGCAGCTGCTGCAGGCTCTCCTGCCATCCTACCTGAAAGCCCCACGTGCACACACCTCCGGTGCCGGCACACACAGGGCTGACAGAACATGTAGTCTGAGACTGACAACAAAGTTCATCGTGTTACTACTCATTTTTCTCCCTATGGGCCTCCAAAAATAATTCTTCAAACTGCCTCATGTGTTTAAATGCAGAAATGAAATCAGAAATTCAAGGATAGCTGAATAAAATTGCCCCACATTGGCATACCATGCATGATTCCTTTCCCGGATTTTTAAGGCCAATGAAACAATGAAAGCAATTTATTATTCACATTGCAAAACAACTTTTTTAACAAGTAGCCCTGAAAGCATTACGTATATATGTCTATGTATGTATGCGTGTGTATATATATACACACATATGTGTGTGTGCATGTATATGTATAGGTATATATATCTCCCAATGGCATCTAGGCTCTCCTGGTAGAGTCAATTAATCAATGACTCTAGGATAGAAATACATATGAAATATTTGCAAACAGGCTGGGCTAATAAGATTATTTTTTACATTATCAGGACATTACAGCTTGACCAGTGAAGAAAATAAAATGGGACCTTAACAGAAAACCCCAGCAGTACAGGCACAGGATGATCACAGAGGCCCTGTGAACACAAAACTTTAAGGGTCTCCTCCTCTTCCTTTCCCTCAACCTTGGTCTCAGGGAAAAAAAATACTTTCAGGGTATAGGGCAAAAGGGTATTTATACACCAAAAATGAAGCATCCCACAGATTATCAGACTCAGGCACATTTGCTCACTAATAAAAAAAAAAAAACCAAAAAAAACAGGTAAATGAACTGCGTTAAGAGATGCATAAACATAAAAACAGAGCTGCACCCAAGAATGAGGAGGAAGAAATCCTCCAAATCACACACTCCTTGTTCAACAATTCCCTGTTCTTAACTAAGTAGACTAACAATCAATTAATGGCTCTGTGGGTAGGTGCATTTCTGTAGCCCACTTTGATTGCCTGTGGTTTCATGAACTGCCCTAGAGAGTTGGTAGCAATGTTTGTGCATCATGCCACTCAGAATTGCATCAGACTGTGAACCAGACAAGCCTAAATTGGCAAAGCTGCATTTCACTACCATTTTTCCAGAATGACTTCTTCAAGGGTGTAGCCCGTTTCTGGAATTGTTAAGTTCATCTAGCTAATGAATGGAAAGATGCAGCTAAGATCTTCCATGTTGATGACCATTAACAGTTTTTACCATTATAGAATTATACATGAGTAATTTTCATCCCCATAAAGTCATCTACTTTTTCCAAGAGACCTTGCATTCTCCCCTCACTGTACATCTGACTTCATTCTGTTTTTATATTATTAAGTTGAAATGCATTTTTCTCTTCACTGCTTTTATTGCAGTATTGATTTTTTTGTCTAAGTCTGTTTAAATGTTTACCATAACATCTCTAACACTATTTTAAGAGAATGATGCATTCTCTTAAAATGCACAACCAATGATTGTGGTTTTGATGTGATTTTCCAATGGCATATCTCAGCAGCACGTGTTGAGCAGTTGGAAACTACCTAATTAGAACAGGGAGGAAAAAGAAAAAGGCTGTTTGAGATGAATAATAATCACATCCATCACACTCATAGTTTTTCTTACTTATGTAGCACACACCTGTGTCTAATTGGCAATGAAAATGATAGTAGGATGAAATACTGAGCTGACCTTATGTTATATTTCTCCTTCTCTGAGCTTAAAATAGATTTTGTATGTTACTTTAATGATATAGGTAGCTTTGTTTACTGAAGCATTCATGTTAAAACTCACTTCATGCAAAGGAACAAATTGCATTTTTAATTATGCTTCTTTGGGAGGGCTACGTAGTTAACATGAGTCGCTGCTTGTCAGTTTCCATCCATGATAATCATGGCAACTCGATGCAAAACACCTTCAGAGGCATTAATTTTTCACACAGTAAATATGGACACATTTTTGAAGCTGATCAGTGTATTAGGTTTTTCAAAAACATCTGCATTAGTGACTCATCTACATCTTTAGGCAATGAAATCTTCATAAAGCTGGAACAGTGTGCCCAGATAAGTTGTGGATGCCTGGAGGTGCTCAAGGCCAGGCTGGGTGGGGCTCTGAGCACCCTGCTCCCGCTGGAGGTGTCTGTACCCATGGCTGGAGGGTTTGGACTAGATGACCTTGAAGGGCCCCTTTTAACCCAACCATTTCTTGATTCTGTGAATGAGGGGCCTCAGAGCCTAAACCAAAACACAGTAAAATTTCTATTAAAAAACTGCAATTCAAAGATTATTCTTAACTTCGGAGAAATTAACTCAAGCAGAGCTATTTATGTGGATAAAATTAAACAAACGGAGAAGTAGAAATCCTGCATCCCTTCTGTGTCTCTTTTTTAGCATCCCATCTGTATTTTTCTTAACAACTTTACAAATTCCCTTTTTAAAATTTATTTTAGTGTAAACTCTTATCTGAATATAGAATAAATCATAGAATTGTTTCTGAGCACATTAATGAAAGAACAAAAAAAAAAATCCAAAACTAGATAAAAAAATTAAACAATTTTTTTTTTCTTCAAAAATATTCTAGGATTTTTAAGGAAATCTCTTTGCTTTCTTATCATAATAGACTTATGATCAGAATTTCTAATATTACAACTGCATCAAAAATGGCTGGAATGAGTTATTATCTTGAAATTACCAAACTCAATGTTCTGTCATTTCAAATTCAGTTAAAACTTTACAGCTAAATTTGAGATGAGATGATATTAAAATTAAAATGAACACATTAATTGCTAATAACTGTTTCAATCAAATAGTTAGTTACGAGCCAGCTGTTGTCTTAATGGATATAAAAGCATAATCCACTTTGAAATAGCAAAACAAAGCAGACAGCACACTGAAAACCAGCCTGTAGTGAGTGCACAAAGAAACAAGCCATGATATAGGACAGAGGGTTCTCTTTCAAGCATAGCTCCTGTGCTGATGGATCAGGCATGTCAGTATGTCAGTAACTTTAAACATCCAGCTTTCTGCTGGTATTGCAATAGTTTAGGGGCATGAGGAGGGGTATTCATTTGATTCACTAATACACACTACAATACTCCATTAATTAAATAAATATTAATTTGGTGTCTGAGAAATCAAAAATGTACTCTACATCTAGGTACATGTACATCTCTTTAAATGTTAATTGAAGCTTTCTGTCATATCTTTATTCCATGTTCTATCACTATTGATTCTTTTAATGGCAACAAAAAATACAAACCCATTTCAAGTTTTTTTGGTGGGTGCTGCTGGTTGGGGATTTTGCCAGTTTTTTGGAACCTCAGAAACTAGTTTGTTAGATTTTCTCTCCTTTTAGCAGAAACACATGTAATTCAATTGCCATAGCTATTCTAAGTGATAGAGCTTCATACACACTTCAGCTTTTTTGATTAAATCCAGAAGGATGTAATCAGGTAATTATTAATCCTCTTGTAGAGCTTTCTTGATTTCCTGTGATACATACCATCCAAATCTCATTTTCACATTTGTTAGGTCAGTATGCCTCTCCTAATCAAACTTCATAATTTTTTTCAGTGTTAAATCTTCATTCCACATTTCTTACTAAGAATAGTCAAGGACAACATTGTTTATGTTGTACTGTATGAATTCTACAACTTGGAGGTGCTTGCTTTAGAATTGGGGAGTTTATGGGGTCTTTTGGTTGTTTGGTTGGTTCTTTTTTGGTTTTCAGGTTTGTTTTTTTTTCTTTTTTTAGTGAATGTATTTCTCAGATACAAATTGCACATTCTGTCAACCATTTCTCCTCTAAGCAAGTGAAAAATGCTGGTGCAAACTACATTGCCATAGTGTTGGTGTACATCAACACTTAAATCCAAGTTAGCATTTAGGCTCCTCAATATTTTCTTGTATAAATCCCGGACCAAATCCACAAACCACTGCTCAACATTTGTGTCCCAACCTGTGGGATGCTTTAACTTGCAAGACAGTTCTTGATTTGACTCAAAAATGTTGTGGCTGTATAAGTTACGTGTCTTAAAACATCTATAGTCTGGTCAGGAAAATTTATGAAACTCCTTAGCATATAGAATCCTCCAAGAAGCCCCATTCCTTAACAGGGCAGAAGAGCCCTAATCAGCAAGGTATATGCAAATCCCACAGTTCTAGCCCCCAGCTTCCTCTTGGAGAGAGATATTAATGGAACCAAAATAACAGAGAGCAAAGAGACCTAAAGCCTATGCACTTCAAAGTGAGGATTTGTAACTCTAATTTCTACCTCTGAAATTTTCATCTCTTTGATTCTAAACTGTAAAATGTAAAAAGAATTCTGGAACCAAGAAAAAGGAGGAAGCCATCCTACAACTCCTTTCCTTTCTGTTTGATGAAAATTACACAGCTGCACAGGCCAGGAGAGTCTACTCAGGCTTTTAACTTGGCTATTAGAATACTTTCCTGGGAGACACACCTTTAAACCTTCCAGCAAAAAATAGTTAATCCCAAATTTACTGTTTACCACACGAGTTCTGCATGAAGTTGTGATATAAAATGCAGTGAGTTCAAAATTTATAACAAACATATATATTTGATATCATACAATGGATATAGCTTAAACAAAAATTCTAGACATATGCACTATAACAATATGCAGTTAATAAGGAGAAGTTTGGGATTGCCCTCATGAGACACCTTGCTCAAGCACAAGCCTATTTTATAATTTCTGGCTCTACTTCACCTAAACAGGAACAGATAATTATAAATATGTATTACTGGATCACAGTTTGTTCCTTCCCCAATATTTAGAGCTAGGTAAAACAAACATCTGGAACTCCAGATTGCTCTAGCAATCAAGATCTTTGTTGCAAATTCCACAGTGTCATTCCTATCACGAGAAGTGTTACACCATGTATGTAAATTTTCATACCAATGTTTGGAAGTTTATACTAAAAAATATGTCACTATTTAAATGAATTTTAAAAGTGATAGCAGGAAAGACTGAAAGAGAGAAAACAGCAATCAAAGCACTTGGCTTTAAAGGAACACCCCTGTTAAAGTCAGCTATCCTGAAAACTTGACTGCTTTCCCAACCTCTGTTCAGAAATACAACAGCATTCCTTAAAAGCCAGAGATTTGAAGGTGGTTGTGTCATTGAGATTCACTTAGGTACCAGGAAATTTTCATAGACCCCTCAAACATGAGATTCCAATTAATTTCACTGGGAGTTCTGCACTTAACTGAGTGTACGTTTCCTTTATACAGTCCAAAACTGGTAACAGGATAAATGAATTCTTTTAAAGGCTTTAGCACAAGATGACAGAAATTATATAATACTCATCTGATCATGAGAAAGCCTTCTGTAATGTCTCAAGGGAAAGCAAGAGCATAGCTTCTAACCTTTTATTGAGATTTAACACATCTTTCCTACAGTGTGAAAAGGCTAATTTAAAAACTTGAAAAATTCCACTTTCCACAGAACACACAAAGTACAACATTCTTGTAATGGGAAATTTTCCACTTTATCTGGATCACCTATGTCAGATGCTTTAGGGTGAAAGATCAGAGTCAATCATTTTGGGAAGTAATGATGCAAAAAAAAAAAACTAACTGGGGAAGGAAGGCAAGGGGAAGACACATCAGATTTCAGATGGCTCATTAGCAAGTACATCTTTAAGCTTGCATCCTTATGAAAACTAATTATGTTAATATGTCACGCAGTGACTGACTTGTTTTTTTAGAAAGTCAAAGAAGTTGGAATTCACTCTACAAATACCATAGCTGTTGAGAGATACATTTTCAAAGCGGCATGCATGAGTTACAACAAAAGTAAGGCTGGCCATGACAACATCTTTCACAACTGTTGATGTTGGAGCTCTTTCTATTCAATATTAATAAATTCAGCATGTAATTATTTTGCCATCTGTCTCCTGTAGAACCATTTATTTCTGTCCTTCAAGTAAGCAAACAAAAAAATATATTAAGTAATTTCTTCAAACAGAATAACTAATAAATTACAATAATGAGGTTTCTAGACCATATAAAAAAGTAAGACAGTTATTAAATGACTTATCTTTTTTCTACTATGCATAATTGCCATGACAAATTACTTAACTGTAGAATAACATCAGCATATATTTTAGCATGCCCAGAGTGTTGGCTTAGCTTTGTTGGCTTTGTTAATCTACCTATGAAAATTCCTATCAACATAAATTCTTCAATTTAAGATCAACTGGTTCAAATCTTCTTTCCAGTTTTGTTACTCTGTTAATTTCAACAAGAAACCTAGTATGTGTTGCCTGTTCTGTTTGCATTATAAAAAAACAAAAATGCTGTGGAGACATAGATTTAATTAAATCAAATAAAATGTGCATGAAAATTCAAGTATCTGATTTTCAACTTTTAGCATTTTGCTGAAATTATCTAAGAGGGGAAACTTCCCAAGAGGGAACACATATGTAACCAAAATAAATGTCCCTTCCTGTTTTAATTATTTGATTGCGAGATTGCATTTAAATATTCAAGAAATCAGTTTTTGATAATTGTGAAATGACTATCCAATATATGCTTTATTAATACAAACAACCTTGAAGAGCCATGTCATTGTGACAAAGAGCTGTTAAAGCAGCTTTTCTTTTACAGTTACTGTTTTATAAAGTCTTGCAGTTTTTGATCAGGTTCACTTTCAAATATTGTTGGTGTTCAATTGAATGAATTAAGCAGTTTTTACCTCTGTTCCACAAAACTACTAATAATAAACTGATCTTCATTCAAAATTGCAGCTTAGATTGGGTGAGATATATGTCTCCATTTATTTACAGATGAGACTTAAGTTCATGTGTATGTTATTTTGCCAACTTAAGTGTAAAATCATTTTAGAGCAATGAAGTCTATAAATCTGCATTTTCCTTTCAAAGTTGCTAGATAGGTTATCATCCCTGGAAAGTCACATTCCCAACTCCTGTGCATGTTTTTTAATGACCTGAAGATTTCCTCAAAGAAGCAAAGCAGATTAACACCTCTTTACTTTCAGGTTTCATGAAGTTAAAACCAAAAAAGAAACGTTACAACAATTTTACAATAAAATTTTGCACATTTTCTCCAAAGTGTTAAATCCTATGTAATATGTGTTTGTGGAAATTTTTCTGTAAGTAAGTTACCTAAAGCAGTGTAATAAAATTATCTCTACAGCTTGTACCTCTTGCTCAGTGTCATTCACTAAGAAATAGTTCTGCCATCCTGGTTGCTGTGCAAGATATTGTCCCACATCTTTAATTTGGAGAAATATATTTTTCTATTGTATGTTTTGGTCACTGAACATTTAATCTGTTCCTTATTCTGACATGCTTATTCTGGGAATTTTCTTCCCCTTATAGTCTATCTTCAAGCTCGAAAGAGAAGCCTCAATATCTGACAATTAACAAGTACTTTTAACTACAGTTCAGTCCAAATTTTTACACTTGCAGTTTCAAGACTGCAGACAAAACTCCTGTCATTAACAAATAATTAAAGTTACAATTTTATGTCAATAAAGGCAAAGTGTGACATATGTAATTTAGCCACTTGAAATATGTATTTCACATAAAACCAAAAAATCTTTCATCAATAAATTGTTCCTCCAAATCAGAAGTGCTTTTCTCTTACATCCTTAAAATGTATTTATAGCTGCAGAAAATTTTCAGGCTGATAACTGTTATGAATAACACTCTCAATTTATTTCCAGATTATATTATTCAGATGTAGCTGAAATTTAAAGGAAGCAATCCTCCTCCCTTTTCTGTGTTTTTCAGTTTCAAGAAGTTGATTGAGTACTTGCATGCTAGTAGTGACAGAAGCTAAGTTATCAGATTGCAAAAGAGCAAATACAGGATAATACATGAAAGTGAAGTTCTCTGAATTATTCTGAAGAAGCATGTCAGTGCTTACCTAGGAATAAATTTCCTGTCTTAATGACTGCTCAGTCTCTGGGCTGAAATTAATTCTAGGGATCTGAAAAATGAGATTTAATGCAATGGCCCTTGGATTTGATACATCACTCCAGATACTATGTAAAACAGACTAAACTGTCATATCACTTGACAAAGTAATGAGAACCATTTCCTTTAAAAAAAAATTGGAGAGAAAATATACTACAGAAAAAATGTCAGCCTACCACTTGTTAAAATACTCCTTTACCAGTTCTTGTATCAATAATTTTGTTTCTGTGGGTAGCTCAGGTTTTATTCCGTAGTTTTCTGGTGATTAAAAATAAACTTAAATTTTGATTGTCAGCTGAAAGTTTAGGTAGGCCTGGATAAGCAAGTCTTCATTTCCTGCAGCAATAGAAATGGGACTACATTCTTTGATGCTGATAATGTCTGTCTTTCCCACTCTTCATTGAGGCAGGTAAACACTTGAAGTACAACCAACTCTTAGAAAAGAGATCCTGTACTGGATATTGACAAACTTGATGTGACAGCAACTCTGAAATGTTGGATGTCACAATGTCAAAGCACTTTCAGAAAAGAAGGTGTATCAATTAGGTTGCACAAAGCCGTGACTGAGGTAAGGAAGAAGTATCTGAGCTTGAAATGACCTTTCTGTAAGACATTATTTCCCTTACTGTTTTGCTACTCTTTCCCTACTTAATGGCAACCTCCCTTTTAGAGTTTCAAAGCCTTGAAGCAGCAATAGAAAGGCAAGAGGTTGTAGCTGAGAGAGCTGTAAAATGAAGATTGGTGCCAGCCCTGGGGATTGGCAAGAAGAGGAAAGCATGAGATAATACAAGTGAGGTGATTGTTACTGGGGAAAATAGATTAATGAGGTGTGCAGCAAAGATATCTGAGCGAACAAAAAAGGAAAGACAACAATCATCCATGGTAATTCGACCTCAACAAAATCCCTACTACCTACAACAAGGTCATCAGTGGAAACCTCTATTGCAGAGACAGGAATGCAGCTAGGTTTGCTTAAGAGGGACCTGTTTCTTCTAATTATTCCAACCTGCTGCTGGTGTTTAATTCAAGGTAAACTGTAATGGATGAATCATTTTACCTTCTTCCAGATAACACATCGGAACTTCTCTGGACATCAGTGTTATTTGTCCACAGATAGGGAAGGATCTTGGATTGCAGTAAAGAGCCACAGAACTCATTAGCAAGCAATATCTAGAAGCAAACCAGACAATTATCTGAGAGCTCCTGCTCTGCTCTCACAACGGTTTAAATTAACCTGCTGATTGTTGGATTGAAATAGAGAGGAAAGAAATGCTTCAGCTCTCAGGTGTAAGAGAGATTTGGCCAAGACAGAAGACTAACTTTAGGATCCCTTCATCACACAGTTCCTGGGAAACAGAATAGCCTCTAGTTGGCATCTTTTCAAGGCATAGATTGCTTCCTAAGCCGCTTTTATTTTTTGACTAGTCATTTCTTCCATTTGAGAATCAATCGAGACTGGTGTGTTTATTTGCTCTAAACCAGGGTATAAAAAAATTTCCAAGATGCAGTTTATAAAATACATTTTAGTATGGATTTGAAGTAAATTGCAGTCAAATTTAACATATAGTATACATATATACTCTGTGACTAAAAGGCACTAAAGAACCTGAAGTATTAGGAAGGTTTCTTGAAGAAAAAGATAATTTCACCTTTGTTTAATTACATTTTACTCTTTTCTTCAACAAGCACAATTATACTGTTAGATCAATAAAGGAAAATTTCAAACATAGCAACAAAAAAATGCCTATTATGGGCCATTCATAGCAGTGGGCAAAAGGGCACCCAAAATTTTTTACAGCTGGAGCACATCACAGTTTCTAACTTTTACTGCTGTTCCTAAAATTCTTTACTAGCAGAAGTAACTCATTTTGGGACATGTGGCCAAGCCATAGAGCTGTCTCTCCTCATTCACAGCCACAATACACAGAATAGCTTGGGATAGACCATCTTTCTTGCGATTTGTAAGTTTTTGGCACTTGACCAGGAGTGAAGTTACTTCTGTTGATTTGTCTGTTGCCTGTTTTCCATGCCTGATCGGAAGGATGCTACTGCATCAGTGCTACTTGACAGACCCTGAGGTAGCAGCTGTGCAGTCAGCATTGCACCTCTCCTTCTCCAAGCAAATCCAAGCAGGCAGTGCTGTTCCAATGCATTTGACCCTGACTAGCCCATCTGGCTAAGAAACAAGACCTCAGGGTTAAAGGAGCTTCTTTCATTTCTACAGCTTAGAGGTCATTTGTTCTAGAGATGTCCCTGCAGAATTAAGGAGGTTTGTACTCTGACCCACAAATAAGAGAACAATATTCATCTCGACTGTATTCATCCTCCTTTTTAATAACACAGAGCAGTTAGGTTGGAGATTAAAGCTGTAATGCTCTTCAGCTGGTGCAGCATTCTGTGCAAAAGGCACTGTATTCACTGGGAGTCTGAAGGTATGCACCCAGGAAGCTGCTGATCAGCAATGTCAGTATCTTAGTGATTTGGGGTTTAATTTTCAGTCAACAAAAGATTTAAACTCATTCTGTCAACCTGCCTTCTCTGTAGAGAATATTGTGACAGTAGAAATAAAGGCTAATTGGCAAAACATAAAGCAATCCTATTCAAATATTAAGTAAATTCTTTCTCCATCTTTTTTTATTCCTTCACATAATGACTCACTGAGAGGGAATCTACTTAATCTAAAATTTTTAAGACTAAGTTTTTCATGCTTTTCTCAGAGTGTCTCAGGGTCTCAACAAAGCCATAGAATCATAAAATAGTCTGAGCTGGAAAGGATCATTGAGCCTGACTCTTTTTTTTCCCAAATGCTTTTTTCCTGAGTCATAATGCCCCTGACTTCAATGCACAACATAGAAATGACAGAATTCCAAAAATTTTTTTCAATTTTAAAGTATTAGGAAAAAATACACAAAGCTGCATATATTAAAATTATTTTACAAGAATCATCCATTAGCCCTTTTTGAGTGGAGCAACTTTGCATTTAAAAAAGACTAAAATTCAAGGCAACATATATATAACTTGCATCAATCTGGGAAACTAAATAAAATCATCTAGTAAATCCATTTGAGTATGTAGTATGGAGTAAAATAAAAAGGCATCAGTTTAATTATTTTAATCTTTAAATCAGCAATTTTAATTTCTGCTTAGATGATATAATAATGAATATAGTAGAATTGGGAATTATACAGTTCATTTCAGCACATAGGAAAATATGGCTTCTGCTGGATGGATTTAATACAAGGTTTTTTTGTTCTTGTTCAACTTTTTTTCTCCTCCCCACATAATGAAAAAAAAGGGAAGTACTATTTCCTTCCAGAGGAACTCAAAATATGGAATAAAAGCAAATATTTAGAAACACAAAACTGAGGTCACAAGCCTTTAGGAAGATGTTTAATATTTACTTGTTTCCAGCCATGAGGCAAGACTCAGATCATTAATCACATAATTCCCTCGGGTTGATCAAAGTAGCCCTGTGGTAAATCTGACAATACAGAAGTAGCAAGTGTCCTCCTAAGAATTTTTATTACCTACACAGTTAAGTTTTCCTTTCTTTGGTCATGTACACCTTTTCACTCCAGAAAAAAAATCGGAGTTGGCTTTCACCAACAAAACAGCTAGAGGCATCTCCTCCTACATGGAACAGAAACAAAGTGTTTCTGCATAACTTGATTTTTAGACTTGTAGAAACATTATCATGGCCTTTTAATGCTAATCTCAAATCATCTGCTTACTAGCACTTGTATTGATTTTTGCATAGGTTTGTCTTGATCTTAGCCTCTCACTGCGAGTGCCTTTAGCATAAATTCTGAGATATTGTGATCCGAAAAGGTTTGCTTGACACGAGTAGAAATACTTCCCAAAGCTCAAATTTCTTGTCCTACTATTTCTTAATAGGACTGCCTGTTTTTCACCCGCTGGCGCTCATTACCACAAACTAATTACAAGAACAATCAAATACATTTTTCCATCCTCAGCAACCAAATGCTTCAAGCAGAAAAAAAAGTAGAGCAAATTTAAGATTGTAGCTTAACTATATATACAGAGCCAGAAGAAAATCCTCATCCTTTTGACTGACCTTCTATGTATTTCATGAGGGAGCATCTGATACGAGAAATAAACTAGTCAACTGGTAAAAGTAAAGCACTGCTATCTTGCCATGCAATCTTTTTAGCATGTCTAAATAAGCAGCCCATACTTCTCTTTAAAAAAACCCTTTTTCTTTACTGCATTGTCACAGTAAATTGAGGCATATAAACATGTCAAATCACAAATGGTTAATCTCAATTTTATATAAATGATGTTAAAGTTAGAATAAAATTATCATTCCCCTCACATACCCTTACATCCAATGTCATAGACAATAGTTTTACTAAAAACTAAAATTTCAGATCCTACAGTTTTCTATACTGAGATGCATATTGTAGAATTTGACAATAGACACACATTAGAAATTGCTTAGTGTCACAATATGCATGCAGCTAGATACAATTATCAAAAGCATTATTAAACACTGCTATCTGTGCAAGCCAGGGCATAATTTCAAGCATCCTGTCTGAATTCCCTATATATAAATATTTCTAATCCTCATCTGTGGCTGACAAAAATTAATATTTAATTGTTCCTGGAATAAAATAAGCATTTAAATTAAGGGACTGGTAACATGGCTTTTTATCACTTTTTTGGAAAAAAACCCAGAAACTAAATATGGTCACCATCAGAGGTGACTCCAAAATTAGCGCCTAACTTAAACAAAAGCATCTTGGGAAAAGCCACAGGAAATTTGATATAAGAATTAATTTAGAAATAATTTATATTTAAATATGTTTACTTAACTTCATCATCACATTCTTGGAAAGAATTTCTACTACAGAAAGTTTCTTATTACATATCTTCCAAGGCAGTATGTGGTTAAAAATAGATATATTATTATGACTGATTTAACCCAAAATTCTCTGTTATATTTAGGAATATAAAACTATAATTACAGTATATTGCATACTGCCATTTAATTACCTTATTTATAAGCACAGATCTTTCCAACCAGAAAAACTATTTCTCATTAAACAGACTGCTGAAAATAATTGCTGCTATAAGACAATCATTCTTCTCTGTACTCAACTTACTAATTAACTCACTTATTAAGTATCACTGATTCCCTCAGAACCCAATAGAAGCTACACTTCTTGGTTGAACAGGCAGAGTCCCTTGGACCTAATTTTGAGGAACATCTGGGCTCAATTCAAAGATTGCTTCCTTGCTGTCCTGCATTACCTCAGTGTCTGGCTTGCCTTGATCTGCTATGGTAGCAGCATCCCTTACTTTCTTTTTAATAAAAAAAGAAACTGCATACCTCACATTCTATCAGAACAGGAATATTTCTTCAACAAGGAGCAATTTTGCCCCATTACTATTCCTTACAATCAAGCAGCACAAAAAAACCCCAATCAAACCCCCTTTAAAAACAAGCAAAGAAAAAAAAAACCCAAACCCAAAAAACCCTCACAAAAATAATCCACAAATACCCCAAAATACCTAGAGATATCTTTGCCTCCAGTAATATTTGATTGAAGTTTATCAAGATAGCAACAAGCAGTAGTAAATTAAACCACAAAAGAGATTACACTAGTTTAATCAAGTTTTAGGGCAAAAACATTTGTGTATACTTAAAAGGACCCTTTAACAGCATACATGGGTTCAGTGTCCTAAAGACACAAAATATCCTTAACTGTGAACATATAACTTCAGCTGAGGCTTCATAATGTACAGAAATAAAAACTTGTCACTCTGTCTGTAGGATGGTGCTGCCAGATTATTCATGAGCCCAAACAAAGACTGCATTCTGGAGTTTTGAGAAAGTATCAGAAGAATGTGTCCATTAGCAATACAAGTGGACAAAATCATTTGCACAAGGGGAGAGTCAAAACTTTTCAGGAACTCTTCAGAAAGAAGAGGTACCCAGATGATGCAATGATTTCCTACAAAGTTGAAATTTGGTTTCTTGGAGTTTTTGGTATGTTAATTGGCATGACAAAGAGCACGGTCCCTCTGGGAAAAAATGATCTTACCAGAGGAAAAGGAAATTCAAAGTGGTCTTGAGTAGCAACAGGCAAAGCAACTCTTCCTTTTATCCCTAATTCATTTTCCTCATCTGGAAAAGTGGAAAATATTATTGCATGTATTTGTAAATAACTAGTAGAATCACCTTTTTTTTTTCTTTTTGAGATATACTAATGAAGTGAGAATTAAAAACAAGGCAACAAACCAAAACCCAAAACAAACACAGTCAGTTTTTTCTACACAGCTATACAGAGTATGTGATTCTTGATTTTACAAAAAAAAACCATGGCAAGTCAATTTGGATATCTCTCCTGTCTCCTGGTTATTCAGAAAGATCTGTAGTTGGGGTAAACCAAGTTAGCATTCCCAAATAATTTAAATCCACTTTGTTCTGGAAGATGCATGACTCAAAGTATTTACTGAAATAATGAAATAAAATAAGAGTGGCTCATCTTACACAAACATCTTAGCCATAGCACTGTTAAAAAAAAAAAAAAGGGGGGGGATTTAAAAGGTGGGGGAATGCAAAGTGGGGGAGGATGGGAAGAAAAGTTATCCAGGAACTAGGAATGAAAGTAAATTCCAGAAAACTTGTTAGAAACCCTTGGATTGGGACCTATGGAGGGAGGCCTATTATAAGATGTTTCTTCTGCTTAACCAGAATCATTTTCACTCCAGTGAGGCAGCCAGGCATGTGCCACACACAAAGACATAGCAGATTCAGAAATGCAGACAGGGGAGCTAAGAAGTTTCCTTGGCACAACAGGAGAGAAAAGACAAAACAAATGCTCAAGGCTGCACAGTGGAATGACAAGTGTCTTAAACCAAAGATGTGTGTGGCACAGAGATAAAAACAAGCCCCAGCAAGAGCCACATGTGTAATTCATGTAGGCGCTTATTTGATAGGACACCTATTGAAGCTGGCTTTGTTATGCCCTCAAAGAACCCCAAAAAAAATTAAAAAAGGAAATACAAAAAAACATTGTCATATTCTAAGCACTCTCCAACAGTTTCACGCTCCTTTCCTACCCCATCTGTCAGAAGAACTTTTTTGCTTCCTTTTTTTTCCTTCAGATTCTCATTTTTAATTTAGACTACGGAATTGTGAAAGTCCCAGTAGAATAAGAACAAACTTTGTTTAAATATTCAATGTCATAAATAACATTTTTAATAATTCCTGCCATAATAAATGCTCTCATTTAAATAGACCCAATGAATAAATTTGTCCTATCATATTAGCATAAACAGAAATACTCATTTATGACACTAGAACAGCTCAGCATTTGTTGGCCATCTGTAATTACAGACTTACAGATTAGCCCAATGATACATTCTGCTTTAAGAGACGTTTAAAAATTGTATCAGAGAAGAACAAACACAAGCCAAGTTTTTTTCCCTCAATTCAAATTTTTCTTCTTGCTAATGTAAGTCAAACCTTAACCCGAGCTATAATACAGTTCATTGCACTTTTTGGAAGCGTAGCTAAGCCAGTTACTTCTGCTTTCATGCTCAAGTAGCAGACTTGAGGAGTGTGGCCATATTAATAACTCTCATTAGAGTCAGGAATGTCACTGAGAGTTCATTCATCTGTACATGCTCTGAAAAAGAAAAGATGCAAAGGTACAGATTCCACGTGGCTGTCTAATAATCCAAAACCCAGGTGTTCTCAGAATACAGAATTGCTGCATTGTCGCAGTTCTGTTCTTTGTACACAAACACTTCCCTCACCTGATCTCTCAGCACCTTTTCATAATGGTTTTTTGTAACAAAAGAAGAAAAATACAAACAGGATATACCCCATTATAGCAACAGTACCTCAGCTTGCTACAAAATAGCATTATTTTACTGAAAAATAATAGCAGATTTCCTAATGCCTAACTTGTTGACATTTTGCTTTCTCTCAGCAGTTGAGAAAAGGAGACTGATAGAAGCAGAAGAATGACTCTCTACAGCTTGTGCCTATTTAGGACAGAGCCCCTACATTTCTTCATTAGGATTATATTTATAATTGAATGACATCACAAAATAGCTGACTTTTCTTACTTGTTTATTAAACAGAATATTGAAAAAATTAGCAATATTATTGATTATTAATTAAAATACTTTAGGGACAATCCTTGCCTGAAGACTCGGGTAATAGGATGTGATTGGCAGTATGAGAAATTAATCTAGTAAAGTTCTTGGGTTTTTTTTACCCTATTTTTACTGTATTGCTGTTGACTGCACATTCTGTTCTCACTTTTCATGAAGGAAGGACCATTACTTCTGTCTCAAGTAGTTTTATATGGCTTTTAAAAAGCTTTTAGGCACAGTAGCTACTTTTATGTTAGAACATTTTTCAAGTATGTTCTGCAGACAGAGAAGGAAAAGAGTGTCTAGCACGACATGTTGATTGCTTCCGTGTATAGAATATGTAAATGGCAACTGCCCAAACAAGATTTGTGCAACATATATTGCAAATTCCAACAAGCTCCTCATAACAAAAATTTAAGGGATATGGAAACCTATTTCCCACAAAAAACGAAATTAAGAAAGTTTAAGAAATACAAGATTTTGTGTCACACTACTGAACCCTTGGTAGCACTACATCAAAAGAGTAAAAGAAAATTTAACGCTTCTTTTTTTGCCTTGAAGAAGGGCTGGCAATAAGTTAATTGTAGCAGTTACATTCTTATGGCAATTAGGACTTGGCTTTGAATGGCTTTCTCCCTTAACCTGCTCTTAGTTCCTCAGGAATAACAGTTACCATAAAGAAGCCCAGGAAAATCTGATCAAGCAAGTAAGAATATGATTTTTAAATGATGAAGGAAACAATCATAAAGAACAACAAGCTGAAACCATGAGCTGGCTAAGAGCTAATGGCTCAGGATTGGTAGGAACACATGGACAACGTCATGGTGGGTGTCTGCTACAGGCTCTCTGATCAGGATAAAGGATTAAATAAGGCCTTTTTAAACAATTGGAAGCCTAATGTTCAAAGGTGCTTGCCCTCATGTGGGACTTGAGCCACCACTACTGTCGAGAGAGACAACACAGCAGACATAGGGCAAGGGCACAAGGTTCCTGCCACAAGTAATACAAAAGTCAATGTGGGGAGGCGCTCTGCTAGACTTCAGGCTGATAAACAAGAAAGGACTGGTTGGGAATATGAGGTTTGGGAGTAGTCTTGCCTGTGGTAATAATGAGATAATGAAGACCAGAGTTCTGAGAGGAAGAAATAAGTCAAACAGCAAGATCGTAACTCTGGACTTCAGAAGAGCAAATTCTGACCTATTGATGAACCTACTGAAAAGAATCCCATGGGAGACTGTCTTAAAGATAGGGGATCAGGAGACTTAGTTGATTTTCAAGGATCACCTCATCCAAGCTCAAGAATAGTCCATCCTGATGAGCAGGAAATCGAGGAAAGGTGGCAGAAGACCTGTATGGATGAACAAGGACCTCTTGATAAAAAATTTGATACAAAAATGAAGAGTACAGGAGGCAGAAATGGGGACAAGTGACCCAGGAGGAGTATAGGTAGACTGAGATGCAGAGTTAGGAATGCTGAGTGTCTTTTGGAGGTGAATCTGTCAGATGTGATACTTGCACAGACTTGAACCCGAACCATACTTAGATCTACTTCCTGTCTGTCATGTTTAGGAGATGATACATCTCCACTTAGCATTGTTTTGCAGTATACTCCTAATGCAACTGCATTACAGATTAGTATGGATATTCCATCCCCAAAACCAAATGTGACCTCACTACCTTCTACTTAGCAAGATTAGCAAACGTGGAGGACAGCTGTATTGCCTTAACTATAATGGACACATTTTGCTGTGGTGTTCACTCTCCTGGGCTATTGCAAAGAGAATTAGATGAGGGAACTGATAAATCTTAAACTTACATAAATTTCTGAATGTGTGGTATTGACAATGAGAATGCCTGTGTGCAAAATACTGCCTTTCTCGTCTCACTTGTTTAAAAAAGTACATCCCTTATTAATCTTGTCCTTTAATTGTTCAGCCACCAGCAAGACAAAAATATCTCAATCAGGTGTACACCTATTTCTGATCCCAATAGTAGAGAAACCACATTCACTTGCTGCTGGCTACTGCAATCCTTTGTGGTTTTCCACAAAGATTTAAGGGGAGATCTTTTATTTTCTAGCATGTCAAAGGCAACATTTCTGGATGTAAAGTTAGCATGTCTCTTTCCTACCAGGCTTTTTGTAGAGTTATTGTTCAATCTGTAATTTGGGTCTGTCTGGATCAAAAAAACATAAAATAAACTCTATTGCTCTAAATGTCACCCCTTGTCTGGTGAAGACTCATCAGGCAACATGATAATTATTCCCTTCTTTGAATGCATTCCACAAATACAGCACAGTTTTCAAAAGATGGCAGCATAATTTGCAACATGCACTAGATAATCATTCTCTCTATTTCTCTAAGTCTGTGCAATAATCCATTATGTTACTTTTATGTTTCTTCTTTCTGTTTTATCTCCTCACACATTAAGAAATTTTTTCATGTATCACATATGCACATAATGTCCTAGGCAGAACAACCTGAAAATGTTTTATATATCAGCCTGCAACATTTTCTTGTGGGTAAAAGTAATTTTATAAATGGACCATATATTAGGCAGCCCAGTGTAGAACATGAAATGAAATGCTGTACAATTCAACTTACAGGCAATACAAGCCATGAATCATCATTCCAAGACAATTGACACCAACATTAGTGTTGAATTGCCACATGTGAGAGTCTCAAGGCTGGACTACTGCTCTACCTTACATGTTAACATAACACACCAGTATTCATGAGGTTAATATTCTCTGTCATCCTACTCAACTTCAAAATTGTTGTCTGCAACCACACCTTTGAAATTTAATATATTTCTGAAAGGATTTATTAACATTTATTAATCTTTCCTTACAGTTTTTTGTCCCTGCGTTGAAATTCATTTGAGTCCTGTACAAATGTTTGTGTTATATTTATGTTATAATCTTCTATTTCCAAGAAATTAAGTATTATGTTGGAGGAAATCTTAAGCATATAAGTCTCATTGGCTAAAAATTTGCAATTGCCAACTAGAGGAGGTTGATTTACTTATTTTTCCTACGCAGCTGGAGCAGGCAATACTTCAAATCTAATATATATGGATAGCATTATTTCTCACTTGTTCAGGACCATTCTGAATAATTACTCTCTGTAATTCCTACCATAGAGTAATAGGATGTCAATTCCTTTTTCCAGCATTAAATTTCTCTCTTCCTTTAATGTCTTTTGAAAACATCACTTAAATAATAAATAGGGATGCCTAGGGAGAAATAAACTCTATAAGGTATGATAAATAAAGTTAACAGGAAAAGTTTCAGGGTGGTTGTTGGGTGTTTTGTTGTTATGTTTAAGTAAAATGGGCCTGTCTTTTATTGTTAATGGTTTCTGTGATCACAAAGTTCATACATTCTTCTCTTATTAAAACAAATAACTTCAGTTCTCAGACTTTATGGTTCCAGTAAAACATATTTCTAACAGCAAGGGAAGTGCATACAGTGCAAAACATCAATCAACAGCACCATCTATGGCAATATAATCAGCTTTTCCAGCACTGTATAAAAGAAATGACAATTGTATTTCTGCATCAATAGGAACAAACTGAGACATTTTAGGGCAAAAAAGTATCTACGATATATTTTGTTTCTTTATCTGATGATTGAAATCACTGGTGTTTCTAGGAATTCCTGTGGGCTTCTCTGTTGGAAACATTCTGCCTAGCAGATATAGATGTTAAATAAATAAAGGAGTGCTAACTTGCAGAGCCTTATGCTAACTTACTCAGAGAAAATTTAGTTCTGAGTAAATGCAACAGTTGAATGAAAGTGAAGAGCAGAAATTAAATCTTGTACTGGAAAAGCACTAGAATTTATGAAAACACATGCAGTGTGACCATAATGGAACAGTGCAGAAATACAAAAACATGTAGATGGTACCAAGTATTTATACATGGCAATTCAGATTTTTCAATTCAGATGCCTTTAAAAAAAGCAATAAGTTATTAAATTTCATGATGTTTTGTAAAGTGAACTGAAAGCCTGTATATATATATTATGTTAAAAATGGGAAGGTGCTTGTTAGTTTGGCCCATTCCTTGTTTCACAATGAAATATTTACTCGAGAACTCCCACCAGCACCGCAGAGCCAGACTTGATAAATAAAGTAGGGACATATCAACATATTTATTGGCATAAATAATTTTCAGTATCATGAATTATGAAGAGTGTTCACATCAAATTATCTAAAGCTTGTGCTGTAGTTCCATTTCTATAATGAGTGCTGTTTTCTCATGGGTCAATAATCTTGACAAACTAGTTAGTTAGCTGAAATGACTTTCTTACGAAGATATAAACAATGTATAATACTTGCACAGCTAACTCCAAGAAACAGCACTTACAAAAGAGGTCATTTTTGGCATGTTTATTGAAAACTTGCCCCTTCCAAGCTGACTTCATTATTTTGAAGCCAGAATAATTACTTCTTATAGTACCTACAGGAAAAATACTGGGAGCAAAATTGGCTCAGTGGGACATCTGGTCTTCTTTTAATAGCATTCATAATTTAAAGAAGTGACTTTATGACTATAGCACCCCACTCTCTCCAGTTCCTAACTATACCTTTGAATATATAGCTTATTGGACAATAAACCCAATCCCAAATATTGGGAACACTTTTATTTAGCCATTGAGATTATAATTGTGCTCCCACAGCTCCTCTTGCATTGCCTAGAAAACTTAAGGGATTCAGTGTTACTGCTACTACCCAAATAAAACCCCAAAAGCCCACCAAACCTAAAAAATTTATGAATAGGTAAAAAAATCTTCCAATTTTGATACTATAAGATCATGTGTTTTAGCCAGAAGCATAAAGAAATAAGAGACCAGCAGATCTGAATAAAGAGGTTGAGAACTTATTACATAATTTACGCATTTTATAAGTTGTTTCAACTAGCTCCACTTTGGCTCAGGGACCAAATGCCCACTGAAGGTTGATGTTCATTGAGCACACTCCTGGAAAGCATCTCTAATTTCATTTTGTCTGAAGTTCAAGTACTGAGGCACTTCACCACCACATCAACCAAAGCACAAAAAGCAGGATAATTGGGCTGTCCATGGGGGGACTTCTCTTCCAGCCTAAACTTCTGGTGTTCTTCATACTGAAATGTTGCCAGATAGATGAGTTTTCTCATGAGGGGGAATTTAAGCAGATTTGTTAAGGGATAAGAGTCATGCTAGTGATTTTAAAATACATTAAGGAATGGGGAACATTACCTCAGGTAAAATAAACTTTCAACATGTAATCAGAAACAAGCAAAATGTTATCATTGATAGTAGAAGGCAGCTAATCCTGAAAGTCGTTGTCATCAAGTCATCTTTATGAGATAGTTATTCATTGGCTGACCCTCAATTCTGAATTTCTGCACCTACCAATCTGCAAATTGAGCAAACCTGAGACATGTCTTGCTGCCAGTTATTTTGAAAAGACTTTCAATTTGAATTCATCATGCCTTAAATTTAAAGTTTAAGGGCCCACTGCATTGAAGAATATTGATAACTTAGTTTTTGGCTAAGCCAAACAAGTGCTACAAGGCTCAAAGACATCTGATAAGAAAGAGTTACATGTTAATACTTCTGGATAGTCAAATAGGACCAAACAGGGATAGAGTCAACCTTAAAATGGAGAAAGGAGGCTTTGGAGCTGAGGTGACTTAAGGGGGTGGGCGTGCATTCAATCACATGTCCCTAAGAGAGGGAATTGGATAGCCTATTTAATTTTCTATTAAATCTATGGGCAGATCAAAAGCCTTCAGTTACCCTAAAACTCCAGAAAGAGGGTGAGGTAGAAGAGGATTTTAGGTCTTTAATAAGTAATGGCTCCAAAAACTATTTTGAAACAGAAAACAGTTACATGTCACCCCAGCTTTACAGAGCTGGTCAATATTATTGCTTCCAGACTGTAAATACCAGTCAGCTAAGCCACTTCGGCATAGCTGACCAAGTCCACACTGTTTAAAGATCACTGTCACCATCTAGTGGCAGTCAGAGAGTTTAGACAGCACCTCAAATAAGTGTTTATTATGAAAGAACAGTACATTTAGATATTTTCTAGTTGTATGTCATTCATTTAAGCCCTTCAGCTTAATACTTGGCTAGAGTTTTAAAGTATAATCTAATTGCCATTTATAAATTTTTGTTAAAAACTAGAATTTACATTTTCGGGGAATTTGCTGTCCGTTTCTCACGGACCTTTTCACATAATTTTGGGAGCTGGACACAGGTCTACCTACAATGTTTATTATAGATTAATTAAAAAATCTTATATTTTTAATTCCTCTATTTTTCAAAATAAATTAAATAAGTGCTCACACTTATTACTGTACTGTCATTTTTTTCCAACTTCTGTGAGTTACAGTCTTACAGAGGATACTCCATAACACCGTTGCAAGCGTAGACTACTTTAAAGGGGAAATATCTTTGCAACTGTGGTAAAAAAACTAAATCATTTCAATAGTATTGTTCCGATGTTGTGCATACCACCTTTCCAACCTATCCCCTTTTTTCTCCTCAGTTTCTCTATTTACAATCTATTGGTGTAGAAAGAATAAAAGCTTTTGTTATACAGTAGTTTGCAGTCATAACATGTTCTAGAAAGCAAATATGTGCCTGTACTTAATGCCCTTTCTCACAGTGATTGTGTAGTAGTAAAATCACTGACGTAACTAAACATTTACTGTTCATAAAATGGAGATATTAGCATTTGTTGTTCTGATATACTACTACTCCTTTTCAATTATAATAAATAAGATAGACTTATTAACTACTCATTTGCTTTGACAAATCAAGAAAGTCAGTTTTTACTATATGAGTAAGAATACAAACTGTCATGCCAATCATACCCCATAAACCTTTAGAATACATAACTAAAAATGCCAAATCCATAACACCTGCTACAGTTCTCTAAAACTTGTGCTTTCCATTTAGTCAAATATATTGTCTTTTCTTTATTTCATTCATGGGACTTCATAATAATTTTGTGTTTTACCAATGCCAAGAGGAGAATCCTGTGTATTAGCCTGAGGAAACTTGCTTCAGTTTTCACTCTTGACTAAAAGCCTCTACCTCAATAGTTTGGAGGAATTTTAACATCCTTCTCCATAAAATAATATTTCCTTTGCCTCATTGCCATTTTTTCCCCCCCAAACTGCCTTCTCCTTTTCCTATGGGTTTCTTTTTATTTGTTTGGTTGGTTGAGGGGGGAGTTTTTGTGCACAAAAGGTTCTATGTGAACTTTATGTCTCCCACGAGTACTATGCAACAGAGATTACTACTGCCCTCACCAGAAGGTCAAACCCTTCCTCACCTCAGCACACAACATTTTGTCTACTTTACAAACCATGACATTCTATCATTACTAACTTGGAATGCATGGAACTACAATAAATGAAAAGCTATCCCAGCAGGACTGCAGGTTTTATTATAAGGCTTTCCCTCCCCAGCACAGAGATGTTTGCAGTTTACAGCCATAGGTCCAGTCTGTGTTTTAAAAGCCAGGAACATAGGCAGCCCATACTACTTATATGGTCAATATCCCAACCAGAAAAGCCCCTGAACAAAGAAAATCTCCTGAGTATATTATTAGAACAGCAAAAAGTTAAATTGCAAAGAATGCATCAAGCTTTTGGACAGAAAAAGAACGTAGCAAGGAACTGAAAGAAGCAGTATTTTTTCTCCATTTACTTGGAGAAGGGGGAAGAGACAGGTGAAGCTCCACTCTGTTAGAGGCAGCAAGTGCCAAGGCTTTGATATATTACTCAATTCACCACAAACACAAAGGAGACTCTAAATTACAATCATATAATCCACAGAAAATGTCAGCTGCCACTGAGTGAGGTTTTTATATTTTGTTTTTGAAAAGCCAGCAAATATATAAAAGTACAAAGAGTACATACTTGTAATCTTGTAGGAGTGCTTACTTGTAATCAGATTAAAAAAATAAAAAGGCAAACAAAAAAACAATAGCAAAAAATCCTTATGTTGCCTTGAAATGTTTTTGTTTGTTTTGTTGGTTTTGTTTATGCTGTTTCTGTCTACTGAAGACTATCATATACTGTTCAAAAAACACAGTGAAATATGTAACGAGCTCAAAAACAAT
The DNA here is from genome assembly GCF_963513975.1 of Fringilla coelebs. Classification (NCBI taxonomy): domain Eukaryota; kingdom Metazoa; phylum Chordata; class Aves; order Passeriformes; family Fringillidae; genus Fringilla; species Fringilla coelebs. The sequence goes on along the minus strand of NC_140032.1, from coordinate 39,991,782 downwards.
AAGAAAATCGTATATTGCCCAATTCAGGTCTTGGTGGATTGCCTAAAATACTGATAGAATGCAAATTACCAGCAACCTGTGATTCAGAAAGCAGTGACCATAACTAGACAGTGGGATTAGCTGTTATGAACCAATAATTGATGCCATTTGGCCAACACCACCGTGTATCATTGCAAAAACCAGTATATTTTGTCAACACTTCAGTTATAGCAGCAATAGGACATGCAGGGATAATTATGAGGCACATCATTTTTTAAAATGGGTTTCTACAGACTCTACCAGAAAGCGCCAGTACAGAAGGATTTCAAGTTTATGTTCTTTTTTTAGAAGCTGTTCGTTTGGAAGGAATTACATTTGCTTTGTCCTCTGCTAATTCACACTCCCTATTCCATAGAATATCACTTTTCAAGTCAGAAGAGAAACAGAGTGTCTTGATATCAGGGAAGGTGAGGCATTTTGAGAAATACATGAGGTTTATGTACATCCTCTCATGCATCTGCTTTTCATTTATATACGTATGCCTTCTCACTGTTTTACACCTTGGGTTTATGTTTTATAGCTTTCCCAGTGTTTTTTCAGTCCTTGGACAGCTTCTTCTATAAATTTGACAGATGTCTGTGGACACAAGAAAAACCATCAGATGTACCATTTCTTTAACCACTGCTATACACACATTGGGTGTCATAATTCTTTCATTTGATTTCCAGCAGTTTGGTTTTATTGTTTGCATGGCTTCCTTCCTCTGTGTACATTGGCTTTTACTTTCTAAACCATTCCCAAGACTGATTTAAAGCGTGCTATTCCACTACTCCACCACCCCGCCTCCCATAACTCATCATTCCTTCTGTTGACAATTACTTTTTATAGGACATTTGCACATTTCAATCGCATTTCCTTTCCCATTTAGACAGGAGTGGATGTCCATATAGATCAACTTGCTCCAGGCTGTACTGAGAAGAGGTGGGACCAGAGGCTGTAGTGACCTGTTAGGATTTCTTGAGGGTTAGTGGCAGGGTTCCCAATAATTTCTCTGTGCCTAAAGAAGGCTTTGATCAAGCCCAGGAGAGAATTGTACTGAGAATTGTACTGAAGAACTGTACCAATATTCTTCCTTTGGTTCACACTGAAGGCTTGAGGCATATGGGCCAACATTTCCTGGGGCCAGAAGGGGAAGGAAGAGTGTGTCATACACAGTCTGGGTTATCTAACTCACTGCCATAACAGCACTGCCAAGGTGCAATGCATGGCCACCTTGTTTCCTGTATTAAGCTTGCCAAGGAACGACCAAAGTCAGTCTAATACGAGCAAAAGCAATACCTATGGCATAAATTGCTAGAACTGGCAAGCAAGGGGCAGCAAACTTCAGTAGAGGCATCTTACAGACAGCTGTGAATAGATGTTTCCACCACTTAAAGCAGCCCAAGCTAGTTTTTAGGAAAAGGACAGCAAAATTGATGTGTAACACAGCAGATTTACTGGAAGTAGTAAAGAGCATCACTAATATTTGAATATTTTGGTCTTAACTATGCACATTCAGGAGGCAAATTAATAATTTTAATAGACCAAGCTCACACACAGAAAGGAGAAGAGACCTGAAGGTTTGTGACCTAGCACTGATATCAGTGAATGTTGTAATCATGCAATGGTTTTAAAAAATTTGCAAATTTAACTATTAGTCATTGCTGAACAAAACAGCATATAATTTATTCAGTATCTTATTAGAACTCCATGGGTTTTTCACATATTGAGTACATTAACCTTTCAGCTAAATGACTTAGTTTTACACAAGAATAATCTTGTTATTACAATTGTTTGACTAAATTTACACTTGGCTCACCTCTGTATGAGATTAAGGATTTTAAATCTCTATTTTTAACAGATTTTTTGGTCAGTGATTTTAATACATTTTTTCAAATAAAAGCTCACCACTCTATTTTGTATTTCTGAGGCCATGTGAGCTCTCAGTTCATGGTGACCTTGATTAAAAAAACAAATTCTAGGAAGTACTCATATGAAGCAAAAATAATGCAGAACCAGTAACATCACTGGAGATAATGAAAATATGTAGTTTTGTGAACAAGTCCAAATTGTATGTAAAAATAAATAATCAGTATTTTAATTTCTGTATTTTTTGCTATAAATTAAGAGCCTGAAAATATCTACCAAAAATATCTACCAATATCTACAAGGCTTCCCATGAAAGCTACTAGTCATCTCAGGTGTTTTTTTTAGAGTCAATAAATGTGACCTGGACAGGACAAGGGGAAGACAGGGGAGAAAATGCTCATGGGGACATGTTTAGTCTATTGGATTTGGCTTCCTAAGTTTTACAGAAAAGTCTTTACTACAAGCCAGAATAAAGAAGTAGTTACAGAGAAACCAATCAAATGTAATAAATGTTGTACAGATTTGTATGACTTGGAGCAATCATCTTTGATGTGGTAAATTCATTTAACAGTCTCATGTAAACACTCTTTCAGAAACTAAGCAGAAGGAGGAAATTCAGAAAACAGGAAAGAGAAACTTGGATTGCATATTAAAAATATGGGAACTAAAGAGCAGAATGGCAAGCTTACATTGTTTTGTTGGTTACTAAAGATGAAGAGCAAGATACATGCTATACACACCAAAGAGAAAAGAATGGAAACCCAATAGCAGAACTATCTGAATTGGAAGAAATCACAGAAATATGGATATTTTGGCATTTATTATTAAAAATGGCAACAACAAAAGAACTCTGCAGTTTTTGTCTCTTTCTGAATTATACTCTGCAAAAGTGGTTTTTCTTTAAAGAAAATACATATAAAGAGTGAAAAAGTAGATTCTAGAAAAGTCCCCTTTCAATAATTAAGTTTCAATAAGGTCTTGTAACCATCTTAAATACAACTAAAAGCAATTGATAAACCACTGCTTCCAGCAATTTCATTTCTTGTACCCATCCTGAACTTTGTTACAGTTAAGATTTCTACTCCTCCTTCCAGTTTACTCTTCCAGACCCCTCGACTTCAGCTTACCTATGGATGTATAACATTTAGGAAGATGGCGATGTCACGGTACACCTCAGAATTTGAGAAATGGATCTTGGACAAGTCAGTGTTTTAAGGAATCTTCACAAGACTCCCTGGCAGTCACACTCTCAGCTCAAGAGACTGTCACTGCTGGGACCAAAGACCCTTCAAGCAGGTGACTCAGGAGAGCCCACGGGGCCAGCCCAGGCTTCGCTCCGCTCACACTCACCCAGCCAGACCAGGCTTCCTTACCATATGGTTTTCCATAGCAGATGGGAAGGCCCTGATTTCCTAAAGGTGACTGATATGATATGAATTGTATATCCTGCACTGCACTGTTTATTTGTAAAATTAATAATCTCCCATACTAGTGCACTTGAAGGGTCTTGTTCCTGTAAGCGTTGTGCTATAGGTGGGAAGTTTGAACTGTATTTTCCACTTCAAGAAAGTCAGCAATTTTTGAATTTAAATATATCTTAGTTCAAAGGTTGCTTGTACCTTAAAAGCAAAGAAATGTTTAAATATGAAGTAAACCTTAGTGGAGGCCTATATAAAACAAAATCAATTGCTGTTCTTTGCTTTAAAGAGTTCTTTAAACTTTTTCATTAATAGTAAGTAAAGAGAAGGAAAAGAAAGCATTGAGCAGTGTTTTCCAACACACGCCACCAGATAGCAGTAAAGGATAAAAAGATTTTAAAAGTAACCACTAAAGGCCACGGAGCAGAGTGACAGAGGGAAGAAATGAACACAGAAGCTTGACAATTTGATGAATCCCTCACAGCCTAATTACATACATGTGCAAATGCAAGGATGTCTAATGTGATGTAAATTACTTATTAATCAGGCATGAAAGAAAGCTATGTCCTATCTGGGAGTGATTTCAACCAGACATTCAGCTGCAGTCCTCCTTTTCTTGGCAAACATTCCGTTTTAGCCATTCTTTGTGTTTGGCAGCATAGCTAAGATGCCATCATCACAGTTCAGCAGGCCAAGATGACTCTTTTTTAGTGGTCAGGGCTGACCAAACTGAGCATGTTTATTGCTGCATTCTGGTGCATTAGATGAGCCTTTCAGACCTGACAGAAACAGGGACATTTTTTGTCTCCACTTAACAGCAGTTGCTTGCAGACAATGAAGGCAACCCTCAACAAAAAATCCAATTCTTCACCTGTCAATTGCACTGCACATTTTGACACCAAATGGCAGATACTCCCCATCAGACTAACATCTCTTATTACGTTTCAGAAATATCTACAGTATTAAATGAGTTTCTTACCAACTCTGTTATCATAGGTAACTTTTTTTTAAGCATACTCTTCTGTCTACATGAAATAATTTCTCTGATGGGAGAGGGCAGAATACTTTCTAATTCTTTTCAAATGAAACATCAGAGTACTTTTGCTGTTTCTCTCAGTGACTTCAGTCAAAACAATTTTTCCTCATAATTGTTTGCCATAACATTGACTCATTTTCATGAAGGTAGACAGCAGCAGTAAATAACAGGAATTCCTTTACTAAAACAAGAAAAAGTGCCAGCATCTGCATTAAAAAAAAATAAGTAAGGGAGAGAAAAACTTCTTTACATGGTTTTGATACTAATAGTGCTCAAAGTCTGCTAATTACTTGAGAAGCCTAAGATCATGGATTTATTTATTTTATGGTCTATGATGTGTAAATCAATTTCTAATACTGCGTGCATCACCTAGCTTGCAGTACAAATGTGAATCCTTTTCTGAGGTGATTATTCACTCATGAATATTTTGTTAAAGATGAGAATACAAATTTGCTAGCAGTTATGAAGATTTTGAGATGCAAAGATATGTAATATGCCATCGATTTTTATTACTAATATAGATGGGTATGGCCATACAGTGTGATGTTGAGAAACTGAATGTATACCTAATTTAAAAAACCTTTCTTACACAGGTAGGAGCTAGATCATATTAATACATAAAGCTTTTCTCAAACTGCTGCAGATATATCAAAAGTATATATACATGAACTTCCAGCAATGAGTTTTTGGTGATAGGCTGTTACTTCTTCACCATCTCCAGTTTTCCAAGTGATTCCACAGAACATCATTATCAAAGCTATTGTGATGACAGCACAGGTGGGAAAGAGAAGCACCTGGTCAAGCAGGCAAACAAATTTGAGCTTCCAAACAAAAACAGGTCTGCCAAACACACCATGACAGATCAGAGACCAAGGCACAAAATGGCATTCTGCTTCTATTCCTGCAGTTGCATATGCTGAACCATGTGTCTTTACACCACCTTTTGTCCAAAATTTAATCTCTACTTGGTACCAGGTAAAAGGTGTTACAATCATGTCTGTGTGAGGAAAAAAAAAGCACCCACGACCTGTTGGAGACAGAATGGGGCAAGGTTCTCACTATTCTTTCTCATTCCTGTTTCTACAGTATGCCAATTGAAATGCTTCAGTGATAAGCTGCACAATAAAATGATCAGGATAAAAAGCATTGGAACTGTCTTATTAGAATGTTTAATAACTGACAAAACATAATTTTTCTGTATGCTTTTAATTTTTCTTGGAAATTTAGAAAATGTTGTGAGCTTTATCCAATTAAGTTTGAGATAGTCACAAGTTCATATTTTTCTGTGTTTACAAAAGCATGAAAAATTATGGAAGAAATCATGGAAATTCCTCTATTCACATAATATGGGTGCAAAATGTACATAGATTCAACATAAATGTACATAGATTCAACATATTTACCATTCAGTTATGTCTTGCTGAAATTTTGTGCCAACTTTGAACTTAAACCATAAGAGAATAAAAGACTTTTACTTTGGGTCTTCCTACAGCAACTTGACCAGGTTTTGTCTGCAGTGTGTTAGGAACCTTTTCATGACTACTCGATATATATTATTCATTGCAGAGGTAGTAATCATGAATCATTAATTAATGATTAATACATTATTGAAGAAGTTTTCACTGCTATTAGCTAAATTATTTACTTAGAACTGTTTTCTCCTAATATTTTTCTTGCTCTAAATTGTAACATATAAATGGAAGGAATTGGCTGAAATAACCAGCGAGGGTCATAAACTCAGCAAGTTAGCTGTTCTTTGAGTAATCAAATTATATTCTTCTCTTGATGTCCATAAGGGACTGAAAACTCCTCTCTCATTAAAGGAATAATGGATATTGCACTACTCTCTGTCTCTCAAGAGCTCAATTCTGCAACGCTTATCCGCTGAAACTTATTGGGATCAGAGAGCAATAACTCGCCTTCACAGTTAGTCTGAAGCAAGGATCAATCATGAGCTACCTCCTTGTATTTAGCTCTTTGCATTTAGCAGGTTTGATTGTGCACCATTTCATGTACAACTGAAAGCTCACATAAGAAGACATTTTACCATGAACAATTCTGCTGAGTGTTAGGAAACAGTTTTACTTATTGTCAAACCAAGAAATCGTTACCTGGAGATATCCCAAATTCTTTTAAGTCTTTCTTATAGTTCCAAGTGACTGACACATTCCTAAGCTTATTTAAAGGATGTTGAATTATTTTCTGAAGTATTTAGCTGTAGATATATATCAGAAAGAAATGTATCTTCCTGGACTTTAAGGCTTCCAAGAAAGCTTTTGCTATAAAATCCAGCATGCATAAACCAGAATAAGAAATTGTTCTCCCTCAGGGCATAGTCTGAGATAAGATTCTGTCCTACAGTGTATCCCCAAATAAGTCCATTGTCCATGCCAATTAAATTCAAGCCAAAATCCTGCTTTTCTTTACTGATGCTTTTTCTAAAGAAATATAAGTGTGGTGTCAATTTGGATGTCGCATTCAAATTATTCATTTAAACCTAATTTGGCACAACTAAAGACTGTTCTGAAGGTAAATGGGTAATACATCTCATTTCCTGTGTGGAATTCAGCAACTGGAACACCGTCTGGAATAGAAAACTCATTTCTTAGCAAGTGTCTAACTTGCCAGTATATTTTAAAAAACAGGAGTATGTGTCCTTAAGGAAATCATGCAGGGCAGGTTACATAAACTGGGTAAGAAAACCTAAGTAAATATAATCCATTTTCTCTCTCACACCAAACACACAGTCACCATATTTTAGCAGCTGTATTCCTATCAGAAAGCTGTTGAAAATGAGCAGCTGATTTTTCTTCTCATTCATTCTGTCCAGCTTCCTTTCATGAAATACTTTAGTCCAGATGAGGTATTAGATTTCAAACTATCTAACGTGACCTCAATTTGGGCTCATACAAAAATAGATCCAGAAGTTCCAGAAAGTCAGCAAACGCGAAGGTGCTGTGACATCTCTGGAATATATGGCCTCATCCATAGATGTTATTCTTGTCATTCTCCCCAGAAGTCCCACATCAACAGCTTTCCAAATTTTTTCTTTTTTTTTTTTTCTTAATTGGAATATACCAAAATGATAATGCATGAATAAGCACATCTCTAAAATTAAAATAATCTTCCCAGTATGTTCAGCTTATCTTATTATTTGCAAAACTACATATTGAAAACAAAAATTGAAACTCCTGATTTAAGAGCACAAACTAAAAATTGATGCTCAAATGTGCCTGAAAAATGTAAGAGATGAAGAAAATTATGCAAATTTAACTACACAAATTTTGAAAAATATTCCTATTGCCTTAGTCACTATATGACCAGCTTTTAAAAGAGTGTAATTTGTTAGGTTTCTAGCAATTCTTTTGGAGCAAACTCTAAAATGTTCAATGTAATTGTAGCACCACTGACATTTTTTTCCTGAGCAGCTAGCAAATGGTCGCAATTTTCAGTCATTACAGCTTGAGCCAGCCTAGCCTTGCTAAAATGAAATTTGTACCAATCTTCTGAAGGATCTTGCCATGTCTAGTTTTTGCCATTTATCTAGGTGTGGCTCACATCAACCCTCCTCAGTGCTGAGATGATTGCTGTGTATAAGCACTGAGAGAAGGATCTGCTTTACTGGAGCTGAAGCTTTATCTTTCTCTTACTGCTGTTCTGTTATGGATAAAGCCCAGAATGAGAATACACCACAGACTCATTCAATTAAAGTTGCAAAAGCATATCTGATATTTTTGGATTAGAAAATTAAATCAGAGTACAATTTTTAGAGCTAGAAGTCAGCCTAGTTTAACCTTTTCATCTCACTAGTAGCTTTTAAATTAAAGAAAATTTTAAAGGGCACTCAGCACCTAGTGCACCCTTTAGAAATTATAAGTGCTGAATATCTTGGGAAAAAACCCCAACAACCTACATAAATCTAAGCTTTGGTTTAGAAGCTTAAGTACAGACATCCAACATTTAAATTTCTGGTTAACCTTCTTGAAATACATGGTTAAAGTGTTTATTTTGTCCTTTCACCTAAAGAATAAAAATCCTTTTTACTCCCAGATACATCCTTCCACCACAATTAAAATGGATGTTAGAAAGTGCCCCAATGCAGCATTGTTTACATAGCCTAACAAACCCATTGTTTTATGAACACAAGCATAAAACAGCAACATTTCTGAAAGGCATTGAAAAAGCAAATCCATTCTGAGACAGAAGGCAGGCTTTTAAATGTACCTGCATTCCCCCCAGAGCCAGAACCGACCATTTCCAATGGCTCCCTCCAAGCAAATGAGAGCATCTGCATCAGGCAAATGCTACTCAGCTCAATTTATATATGCCATCCATTCATATAGAGATAAACCTGTAAGCACTAGGACATTTCAAATTCAATTTTAATACCAATGGCTGCTTTGTAGTCCTCACCATCTGTCATACCAGGCTGCATATTTTTTTTTCCACAGTGTGATATTCTCATTCGCACAAATAAAAATACTTGTTTCCCCCATTGGAACTTCATGCATTCTACTTCAGAACATAAAAAATTTATCAGCCTAGCACTGACACTTAATGTCTTTTCGGACACAAACTACACACACAAGGTAACACAATTTCAGACAAAAATTCCTGTACTTTTGGTCTCACTTTAAAAATAACAAAGTCATAGTTTATGTAATTTGTATATTTTTATACAGGATGGTTTGCTCTCTTTGCATTGAGTGCTATCAGCTACTGTTGAAATTTGGAGAACAAATTGCCACAGTTTTTTATAATAAAATTCTATGTATAAATTTCTTCCAGCGACATATTAAAAGACATTCTGAGAAATATACCTCCCAAGAACTTGTAAAAGAAAGAGGGCTTCCATGTTCCAGTTGAACGTGGAAGCAGTCTGTCAAAAAATCCAGCAAGGGACTTGCTGTTTTCTTCTCTCTCCAGGTCAAAAAATAAAATACTAGTCAAAATGTTTTAAGTTTAATTGTAATATGAACATGTAAGAAATTCTCAGATAAAACAAATTGATTTTTTGGTTTGTTTGGTTATGTTTTTTGTTTGGTAGTTTTGGGGATTTTTTTCGCTGTAAATGCTACAGAGATCTGGAAGTGAAAACAAAATGGTAATAAAATACGTTGTGGGAGCTCTTTGGGCTTTTGCAGTTATTGGCATCCTTTCTCACTAAACATGTCACTCGGCAACTCCACACCAACCAGGACCCTACAATCTTCTCATTATACAGCTCACAGTAAGTGTAGAATCTAGAGAGTCCGAGATTTTCTATTTTTTTTTTCCATTAGAACTATGTTCCCTGCACTTTCTATTTCCTTAGCTTAAGTAATGCACCCAAAACCTACTGTCAGTTGTTCAAAATACCAGGTCACCTTTCATATCCTCGAGAGCCCCCAGGCTCACCTTTATAAAAGACACATATATTCTGCCTATTGCAGATCTGCCCAACTGGAAAGAACCTGTTTCCCAGGACACTGCTGGATGCCAGAGAATGCCAAAGCCACTTTTAAGCCATCCCTGTGTTCTTTCATTATGTTATTAATCTAATGACGCAAAAGCTGATTTTAGTAATAGAATTAACAAATTACTAGTTGATTAAGGATCAGTGGTAACAGATGTTATCATAATACTCCATATTTAGAGTCTCAGTGTTTTCTCACAGGTCTTAGGCGCTCTTAGTTCACATTGATTAAAAAAACCAAAAAGAAATAGAAAAAGCATGCAAATCCCCCTCAATACACCAGTATTTCTTTGTCCTCCTCCTCCCCAGTCTCAGTAGAGAGTCCTATGATTTCACTGTAACAATTTTAGCTTCCTATGACTCTGACCTTTATTATAAGGCCAACACTTTCAAGTTTACCAGCAAATCTGCAAAAACCTATTTATTCATTTCTTCATAAACAGCCTCTGAATACTAAATTAACTCAAACCTTAAAGCTGTAAGTCAGATCCACTCAGGATTCTTGGGCTAAGTCATCTAGAGCACCTACAGAAACATATATATCCTGTCTTTCATCAAACAATTTATATGTTCAGTCATTCATTGGAAGTCAGCAATATAGCCTTAAGACATTTCCATCATGCTCTCTTGTTTCAGATAATAATTACTGACACACCCACTTGTTCTGCTCCATTTACATTATTAGCACAAATGTCACAACCTAATAATTTTCAAACTTACAGCAATTTTAATATTCCTCACACTGGCAAGAAAAGTGTCAGTATACCACCTATAAAAAGTGTTAATTTGTGGTACTTTGATATTTATTGCTCTGCAGCAAAGTGCACCAAAATAGCCAAATCATGCACTGAATATCAAACTGACTTTTAAAACCAGGTGGAATGCTACCCTTTAGCAGAGGCTGCTTGGAGTTATTTTTAGTTAGAAAAGTGGATTTCTTAAAACTTAAAGTTTTGTCAGAAAAATTAATTCTAGAGAGGAAAAAAAAAAAGAAAAAAAACCACAAAAAAATCACCCCAACATTTTACAAGGAAAGAGACACACTGACATTATACCCCAGCAAAAAGACATTCTTCTTCTGTAGAAAAAGACAGGAACAAACCTATGCTTTCTCAATATGGCATTATTCAGCTTTTAAAAGCATTCAGAATGGTTTTCCTGCTTATACTTTCCCCTTTAAACTGCACAAGAACACAAAGGATTTCATTTCTGTTTATATTGAATGAAAAATAAAAACCTGTCAAAATATCTCAAAAAGTGTTTGCAGCCTTCTATTTGAGCTGCAGTTCTAGAAATACTGCTGGGCTCCCACCACAGCTTTTCACAGCCCTTCCTTAGAATAGAGCTGTTCACCCACGGTGGAAAATTACATATTTTGTAAGTTCTGCATATAAAGACAATGGAAAAATAAAAGCAAACAGATAATGAGTGGTGCTTTTATACACCCAGCTGGAATTTAAAAAAGTAGGCACACAATTCTGAGTGTACGTGTATGATTTAAAGCAGGGTTAATAAACAAAGAAACTCCAAATAAATTCTGGTACTGTTTGATATAACTTTCAAGGTACAGTCCTGTGGTGGGGATCTGCTTTATCAGTTCAATATTTCTGTCTCAATTTGTCACATTTCTGATGTGGTGTATTTTTATATTAGAGCCTACTGCAGAGCTGAGATCTGTGAATAATGGATTTTACATTGTGCTTTCTGAACCTCAAGAAAGAGAATCACAGACCAGATAGAATATTGCATTTGCTGTTTCTTTGTGAGGTTATTGCCAAATTTCCCCCTTTATTAAACAAATTTCTGAGTAGATATTTATATTTCCATTTTTTTAAGTTACCAAAACATGATCACTTTGCTTAAATAAAAAAACAAAAAGCTTTTTTTTCCTCTAGAATATTCAATAGCTTATTCAGGAATTTATATTAATAAGAACTTTTCCTGGGTTTATTGCAAAAATTTTTCTCATTTTTCATGCCATTTGATTAGGTTCTGGACATGAACAAAGACAAGTATTCTACTGGTGTGTGTTGCTATAGGATACAATTTTTTTTACTACTTCCATAAGTCTATTTTTGTTTCCTTGTTTTATTTGTTATCTAGACCAAGACACATAAGTTGTGGAGGTTGAGCTTTCCTGTTGGTTTTGTCAAAACGTTCTTTTAAATTTAGTACAGAATCCTCAGCCCAGTTTATAACTAGGTGGAGCAAGATAGTAGAATATATTGTCCTGATGAAATTTATTAAAACAAAATCTATCAATCAAACATTCTACATACTTTCTGGAAGCAATTGAGAAAAAAATGTTACCCGGCCTTAGCCACACCATACTAATTACATGGAGAATAAATTAATGCATAGTGAGTTGCAAATACACAGTTTAAGAACTGTGAGTAGAAGACTGAATGTAAAGTGGTCTCTCTCACACACCTGTTATTCTGAAATTTCAAAAGCTGGATAAAGTAGAGGTGGGTGACATCAGGGAGAGAATGAAGTACTGTTGTCAAATATTTAAAATATTCCCCTTCATCGTGGTCTCATACAAAATTCCTTTCCTAATGTCTTGCTAAATCTAAGCTTTCAAAAACTCATTTTTCACCACCAAAAATTAAAAAAATCAGCAACAGTGTTTATCTTGGGTAAAATTATTCCAAACCCCTGTTAGAGGGTCAGAAAAAAGAAATATATTAGCGCTGCAGTTTTCCACATGCAAGGAAGTCTTCCAGATACTGAAAACTGGCACTATGCTTGTAGGCTCATAACCACTGCTAGCCAGACTGCAGCCAGGGAGCTGCCAGGAGCCTTGCCCCACTGAGAGGCAGATGTGACATGCTTCCCAAATAAAGCTGTTCCCTGAAGCAAGATGAGAAGTGAGATTAGAGGAGGATCATCCCAATGACCAAGTTCCTCTGATTTCTCAGAGTTTTAATTTATCTTAATCTCTCCTCCCTGACATTCTCACTCTTGCCTTCTTTGTGCTGACTGGACTCACTTCCCCCCACCCCAAGCCTGCCTGTGTCCTCCAGGGATTGGTTTGCCCTGAGATGCCAGAGCAACTCAGTGCAACAGCAATCATATTTTAATAAATACAAGATTTTACGGAGAAAACCCAGGCACTATACTGAGCAATGAAAATATTTAAATTCACCTCGTTCCAATAAGCATTTCAATCAGCATCAGTGACATACTTCAATTTCTGCAGTGTTACCCTCTGTTAAATACAGTGTTTCTGTGTTTATTATGGAAACCAAATGCTTTAAGTAATTGAAGCTGACACCCAGCAATTTCCAGCAAAACATGTCAGCTCTAAGCATCTTAAAATATAACCTTGTTTTTATGAAACTGATCTGTCAGCAACATAGATCTCTAATCAACAGTGCTTCTCAAGATGTTAAAAATTCCCATAAAAACAGATATCTTCAAGTTTCTTGGAAACCACCTTGGGCTCACTCCCCTCTCTGAATACAAACTTACTCGGGGGAGAGAAGATGCTTAAACAAACAGGGCCATGACCAAGATCAGAATCTCTCAGAACTATTGCTGCACTGATTATCCATGACTCTAACAGCTACTAAGCAGCAGTGATTCAGTTTTGGAGCAATGACCAATAGTTAGTGTAGACTGCCCATCTGGGCTTCTGGAGGAAGCAGGTAGGTATATTTGTCACAATCAAATATATACAGCATACCCTCGCTGAAAAAGACCAACAGCTACACAAAAACACACAGGAGGAGTTCAGAAAAATAGGTGAAATAAGTGTCTTTTTGGAGCAAGATTAGAACAGGCCCTGTAACATGTTTCTGTATACCATGACAACTGTTTCTTCTCCCGGCAGCTGCTGTTCATGTGCTGTGGCAAGATTACTACAACATTGAAACTTCTGTTTCCTCAAACTTGACCATCACTCACCACAAGCCTTTCATTCACAGCAGAAGTCCTGAGATGGCCTGGGATTTTATATTGCTGTATAAAATTAATCTGCACTATTTATACAGCAAGTCAAAGCTGAAACCCAAATTCGGTCACAGAAACAGAATACAAATCTTCTAGTACAAATACTTTATTCTCAGTGGAGAAAGATCAAGCCATGCAAAACTTAAACAAATGCAACATCTCTTTGGGCCCTGGACTAAAATTCACAGCCTTACATTAATATTTCTGTTTCAGTGCAAAAGAAGGGTTATTTGCCAAATCATGATCTAACTGATAAGAGAGGAGAGAGAGAGCTCTAGCTTGTTTTAGATTTTAGACAACAAATTTTCAAAAGCTTGATGAAACAAAACATTAAAAAACAACACCAAAAAAAGCTTTCTTCACTAGAAGAAAGCTTTACAATATTTTGGACATTCATCACAAATACAGGGAAAGTCCTTCACATTTTCCCAATATGAAGAAATCTAATCTTTGCAACTTGTCAAGAAAACATGGGTATAACTACAATATTTTCAATAGGCTGCTACAGACCCATATCACAATAACTCTCATATCAGACTCATTTGAGCAGAAGGAGGAATCTAAACCTGGATTTAGTCAAGCCAAGAACATTTGTTTAAAGGAAGCTCCCAGGAAGTGAATGCTGATACTCTTGCAAGACACAGCTTGTGTTTGTGTCTAAAAATCTGCCTACAGAAATTGCTTTCCCTGAAGGCTACGAGGATCTGTCGCTTTCACATGTAGAATATGAAGCATTACTCATGCTGGGAGCATCTCAGAGTCAGCCTCTGCCACAGCAGAGCCTGGAGAGTTATCTGCATCTTCAGTGAAATCCGTGGGATTTAAAGAATCTCTGGTGGCCAAGCAATTTTTAGAGTATCTGCTCATAGGAGCAGCACCCAACCCAACTAAGCAACTTTATGGACTTCATGTTTGCTTGTTACATCAGAGAACGACTGCCTGTTGCTGCACTGCTTTGTCATTTTACATTTCAAGCCACTGGACTTGACCTTGTTTGGTGGCAATTCTGAACCCATTAATTATCAGAATGCAACTCGTTTAATGTAGCCCTGTATCACCCTAGCAGCAGTTAGTTTTAGTACTTTGTCTCTCTAGTTGCTGTTTACAAATTTTGAATACCTGTGTCATGGTCTACTCAAATCCAGCAAACATAAATTTGTTTCCTGTGTTCAACCAACCCAGCTAGCTTTTCATAACACACTGTAATTTTGCTGTTTTATATCAGAGTTTAATATTCAATGGTCCGCAGGAATAAAAACATTTCCCTTTTTTCTTCAAAATTCTTAAAACCTAGGATAATTCTTCAATAGTTCCTACTATAAAAGGGGATGGCAGTGGCTCAGTTCACAACCCCACTGAATGCTCAGACCTGAGAAATCTGTGTGAGACTGGAATGCACAAAGTCCTCTCCAGCATTAGCTAGTACCCTTGTATCCATCAAGATCCAAGCACATTTAATAAAGCCAATATAGATTCAGACTACATTATACACAGTCCACATGTTTTACTTAATTGCACATAGGAAACTGTGTTTAGTTTTTGGAGTCAGAGACTCTTAAATAGACATTATTATACAATAATAAAATAATAGTCTCATTTATGCAATAATAATTTCAGTTCATTATAACATACTAATTATTCATTCAAAAATATGCTTATGTGCAGTGTTTACTAATTCTTGGGAAAGTAAAACAGTTTATATTCCTTTTCTGTTTCAGCAACATAGGTAATAGGATGAATAATTTTATCTAGCTGACTACAAAAAGCTGTTTCTTCTGAAGTTCAAATCACTGAATCTTGTGGAAGTTAAATTTAGCTGTAACTGAGAGAATTCAGAAGGAGAGCAACAACATCAACCTGAAATTCTCCTGGGAAAACTCCAGAAGTAGCCAACTACCAAACCTCTAAATGTATTAGCTTTTTAATACACCTTTCAAGCAATAGGAAGCTAACCATTTCCTCCATAGATTGGTTTATTAATTTATTTTTTCTTTTGTTTTGAACTTTTGGGTGTGTTTTTGGTTGGGTTTTAGGGTGGTTTTTTTTTTCTCCTTTTTAATAGCAGTCAGTGTTAACAGGTGCTAATAATGATAAAACACTACAAACCCTGCCAATTGTGGTGAAATTAATTTATTCTACAACTATTAATTGTGCAAGTGTACCTGCTGGGAAAGAAAAAAAGGATGGTTTTAATAAAGAAACTCATATAATCTGTGCTGGCAGGAATTAAAGCAGTTCAAAGACTTAATACTAAACCTTTGTATAACTTGAAGAAAGAAGAGACTAGTGCATGAATTTCTACTACCTTCTGTGAACTATGCCCAACAATAAAGTAATAGGACTGCACTGCCACCAGGCATGTCCCCTTCATATCAAGAGTTATAGGAGCAGACTCCAGGAAAGGTAAAAAACAAAAACAAACACCAAAAAACAAAAACCCCACCCCAAAAAATAAAAACCAGTAACAACAAAAGGTCACAGTCTTTGCATGGCAGCAGGGCAGTAGGTGTTTTTGCTACTCAGTCATGATCATTCTACTGCTGTTATCATTATTTCCTACAGACATAATTTAATCTTGTGCATTAAATTCTACTCCCTTAAAAATAAGATTTGCATATAAATTTTTTGCCCTTTTTCTATCCAAATTCTGTCTTCCATGCTATTGAACACCCACACAAACTGCTTCCAAAAGAAAAAAAATTCTAAAACTGGCAGTTTGAAACCTTATTTAAATAAGGAAATTTTTTTTAATCTGAAAATCTCTTCTTTTTTTTTTGTGGCATTCCAAGTCCTCGTGAACCAAAGCACTTATCATTTCTGAAAAAGTTTTCTGAGTGTGCAGAGTTAAAAAGTGCCATTTTAATCACCATAGCTGCAAAAACCTACATAGCATTTCATCCCAACAGAAGCCTAGAATTTCTGTGTAACTTACATAACAGGCCACTTCAGAACTCACTACTGATACAATTACAACCACATGTGTAATTGTTGTGACAATCCATTTCCCAATCTTTGAGCAGCCTACATCCATTATGTAACTCGGGAAAGATATTCCTATAATATACATTACTATGCACTTTGTACTCCTGCAAGTACATTAGGTATTTAGGAGCTAGAACATGTCAGATTAACAGATTTTAATTTAAAATGTTTGGTCCAATTTTAAATCTAAAGAACATCTTCTGCTCTTCTGGAAAGGAAGACAAAATTGCCTCATTGATAGGCCACTTTGAAACAAACAAACAAAAGAAGATTGTCAAAAATGTGTCTCTCTTACTCCAATTCCCAGAGGAAAAAAACAAGGACAAGAAACTGCTATAAAGTTTCTCAATATCATACCAGCCTACCATGCCACACAGTGTGTGAGTATCGACAGGTATTACACTCAATAAGGTAGAAAAATGGCTCAGAACATCAGAACAACTCCCCTATTCAAGCCTCTGACTTCATATATTGCTGAAATTTAAAAAAAAATTATTATCCCATGCTGGAACATAGGCTAATTCTTGCCTGCTCTCTGGCAAGTAACAGGGGTTCATGCACATTGCTTCCCTTCACGCTTCACCTTGAATCATGAAAACTCAAACAAAACCACCTGAAACCCAACAAACTTTACAGCAATTTAGTCAAAACCCATGAAGCACTTCTATCTGTGAAAATGCAGGTTTCCAAGGGAAGAAGATTTTGTACATCAAGAGCACAGACAGTGTTTCTTGAACCTTTTTTCCCTCTGCTAGTAACTCAGTTTCTAGGAAAATATTGTCACATTTTGTCAGTAAAAAACAACAAAAAAAATCACAAACCCTCAAAACCCCCAAACACAAAACAGAGAAAAAACCCAAACCTTACCTGCCTTCACTCATATGAATAAGAATATTTCACTCTTTTCTACACATTTAGAAAGAGATGTTGAATTCAAATTTTCTCTGTAATTCACAATGCAACATTTGCTTTCATTATTATTTTCTATTGTATATATGGATAGAATTATGTAACACACCATCCTTCTCAAGGCTCTTGCAACAGTCAGCAAAAGGAAGGAACAAAGTTTTATCTGTAGATTCATGAGAATCAAGTAGGAGCAGGAGGTGCCCTTAACTGCTGTTGTTGGCTCCAATATTCAAAAGAGCCTTGTCAATTTGAGATAGGATTTGCAGATGTGAAATTAAAAAACCTCAAATTAGGATATCAGATTTCAGCTCAAAACTAGCTCCATTACAGCAATGCTGTCCATTATTTTGAAGGCTATTTAACTCTTTATATCCCTGACTAATCTGGATGATGAGAATAATGCTAAATATATTCCAGAGATGTGTGAAGCATCAGTGCAGAGAGGTGCAAAACAACTTTGTGATGGAAATTCTCGTTCCCTACGCCCTAACACTGAACTTTCTGTTCCTTACACATCTTTCTTTCTGTTTGCCACATGCAGTATGGCTCATACTCAACATGCTGCCATCGCAGCCTCTCAGAGTAGATACAGCAAAGCATCAGGTCTCTCTCTACCTTCCTGACTCCCCAGGTGCAAGCAAATGCAGGCACTCCTTAGCAGACCTAATGAAAGGATGTGCAAGACCCACAGAGGTGAAGGCACTGCCAATGCTGTCTCTTTTTCTTTCCCTCCCTCTCACACCTTGAGGAGGTGTGTGTTCGTGTCTGAAGACAAAAGAGGGTGGAAAGCAGCAAAGAACACCATGGAAACAGACACAACATAGAGACAGGGCTCAAACCCATTTGCTTCCTTATTAACTTGACACAGATAATCCCAGAAATGTGTTTTACATTGAGCACTGGCTGAAATTTTCTCTGCTAACAGCTTGAAGTTTCTATCTTTATCAATTCATACTGTGCTCAGAGCAACATGATTTCACACGTAATTCTGTGGAAAACTGCTTTTTACAAAGACATGCAACTCTGTTAGCCTGTGCTGATGATTTAAACGGCCCCCAAAAGCAAATCAAAAAAATTCAACTTTTGTCAGAGAGTGGGGGTTTTTTGGTATTGTTGTGTTTATTAAGAAGAATGGAGGAAAAAAAAAAAGATTCCTGAGAAAACAGCCAGGGTGGTCTTTGGCTCCATTCACACAGTAGGAGGTAAGAAATGATCCCCCTGGCTCCCATTACATCTAGATTTCCTTCCAGCCCTCAGGAGGATGGAGATTCTGGAGTGGGAAGTTAGTGCATAGTCTGTTCTCACCCCAAGACAGCACCCTAACTAAACTATGACAAAACTAGGTATAAATTAAAACACAGCTATCCAGAGATGAAAGACTCCGAAGTTCTGATGTTTAAAGCTTTTAAGCCAATTAGTTTTAATACAATTTTGTGATTTGTTGGTTTCATTATTGAGGCTTCATGGAGAACTGGAACTTTGGAAATTCCCAAGAGAATAAGATGTAAAAAGTACTATCAGCTGCCTTTTCCTTTCCTGATTGAACACAGAGAATAAATCTTCAGAAACTCAACTAGCTACCAGTGTTAGTAATAAAGGGTAAGATCCAGGAGGAAGGCTTTTTGCTGAAGCAGTAGAGGCTTTATATGCAACAAGGTCTGGCCAGCTAACTCTTCTCCTCAGTACACACCAGAAAAAACAGCATGAGAACGGAGCATCAGTCTGCTCATCTTAACAGGATTGAGAAACCTGCCAGAACTTGCAATAAATCCTGCTCCAGACGTGTGTGATGAGGCTCACAAACAGCCAGGGGAGAACAATAGCTGCCCAGAACTGTGCCTTTGGGAGGTGACACATGTCAATCAAAATGTAAAAGATTAAAGCAAGGATTACCAAACTTGCACATGCTTTAAAGTAATCCTTCAAAACATTTTAAAAGGCTGCATGTACTTTTTGCTTCTCTTAGAAGGAATTTGGGCAAAATCCTAGAGAGCCATAATCAGTGACCTAGTTTCAGCTGGGATAAAGTTTATTTTCTTCCTCATAGCTGGCACAGTGCTATTCTTTTGATTTATGATGAGAATAATGCTGCAGTTTTAATTGTTGCTAATTAACTTAATTTAACAATAATGTTTTCATTGTTGCTAAGCAGTGTTTACACTGTCAAAGCCTTTCTGCTCCTCACCATACCAACGAGGAGGCTGGGGGTGTACAAGAAGCTGGGAGGGGAACAGCTGGGACAGCTGACCCTCACTGACCAAAGGAATGTTTAATACAATGTGGCATCATGCTCAGCAGATACACTAAGGGAAAAGCTGGCCCAGGAGCTCTCTGGCAAATGATTTCATTGTGTATCACTTGCTTTCTATCTTTTAGGTTTTTTTTATCTTGCTTATCATCACCATTATTTCCCCTTCCATTTCAGACCTACTAAATTGTTCTCAACCCATGAATTTTCCTCTTTTTTTTTTTCCCCCACCATGATTCTCTCTCCTGTCCCACTACAGGACTGGGGGGATGGAGCAGACCAGGCAGAAGTGACTCTGTGGTGTTTAGCTACCTTGCAGGTTTAATCACAACAACCAGAAATCACTAGAGCACCTGCCCTACCCAAAGATCCACCCTCTACTGTGCAGGCACACAAGCTGGAAGGGAGAAAGAGAACATATAATAGCTTTTAAACCATTATGACAAATAAGTACTTTAATTTGTAAATGCTGCACAATATACTAGAGAATGACAGGGAAGAAAGAAAAAGAAACTGTCTCCTTCTCTCAGCTTTAAATTCAGCAAAACAAACAAACCTATATACAGTCAAACAGACAGAGAATTCTATCCTGATACCTATGTAATAAACATCAGAGTACTGCACACCCCCAACCCCATTGTATTGCCCATCTCAACAGTACAGAACACTGAATCATCACATTTCACAGACTTTTCTATCACACAGGAACGGAATTAGGGGCAGAGGTTTTATTTTTTACTGTTTTTAAAGAAAATTCTGACATTGGCTATTCTCCCACTGTCAATACAAAATATTGCTAATACCACACGTCCCTACAAAAGCAGGAAAACTCCAAATCAAAAGCACAAGTTGTACAGTTGTCATAGATGCAAATTAATCCTTGAAAAACTGCTTTGAAATTTTCATGGAGAAGATAGTGGGAAAAAGTCCATAATAATTCCACTCCATCAGAGCAGAAAGAGGGTTTACATTGTAAAAACAAATCAAATCCCTCCTCTGTATGCAGGAACATTGAGTGAAATTGTCCTTTTCCAAATCTCACACAATGCCCTGTAGTGTTCTCCATTTAACAAAACAGAAACAAAAATTGCCACAAACGGATTATAAAGACCTGTCTTGTCTCAGCCAAAACGAAGGAAATCCTGCTGATCCAAATGGATCAGCAAGAGGGTTTGTGCCCACCTTTAAGACATGGGTACCCAAGCCCTGAGCTGTGGGAGCACTGAGCTAGCATGGCTTTATTACCACACTGAAACACATCAGAGAGCACATCTGACACTGGCAGATCTGACAATGCTTCCTGAGGTGGACCTTCAAAATGAAGAGTTTCAAGTATTTATTTTGCTTCTAACTTAACAACTTGGTTCACATACTTCTGAAATCCAGTCTGAACTATAGTACACTGTCACTCATCTCAACATTGCAATTTTCAGTATTAACTGACAAGATAATTTGCTTCAAAAATACCTGGCACTCAGACAAAAAAAAAAAAAAAAGCTCTAGCTTCAATTATACCACTGCAAAACACCATCAAAAAAAAAAAAAAAGGTAAAGAGACACTTGAGAAGGAACAAAATTAGAAGATGAATTCAAGCTACAATTACCACAACACATTTTGATATATATTTTCACCCCAGCACATGCTATAGGGGAAAACATACCCATAATATGCATGTATATATATTTTTAATGCATTAAAGTGTCACTGCCTTTTAAATAATTCAAAACTATCCTGCAAGTTCCAATAATATTGTGAAAATTGAAACATGCTCTTAAATTCTATTTTAGACTTGAAAATGAATACTTTATTTTCATACAGATTTCCTCAAACCAAGAAAAGCATCTAGATTTTCCAGCTATGACAAACTAAATGCATTTTAAAGCCTGGATTGTTATTGAAACCTCTGGGCTGGCACAAATCACATGACCAAGATATTAGTCCTTTTTATTATTTTTAAAAAATCTTTCTGTAAATCAGATCTGGTTATTTGTATCATGAAAAAATCCCATCTTTCCATGATAGTTTCCTTCTTTCTTACTCCTGTTTAACTAAGACCAAAATATATGCAGTGAGTGGTGAATGGCCTTTAATGTGCCACACAGTCACTCTAGTCACACAGTCCCCAGACAAGTGAAATAACTCTTTCCTTTATATAGCCCACAAATTCACTCAGTTTGGATGTAAAACATTCTGCACACATTTTATTCTTCCCCTGACCATAACATTAATTGGTCTAAAGCCTCACTTGCAGCTGGGGCTTCAAATACCATTTTATCTAAGAACACTAATCAGATGTTTACTGCAATAGTAGATGCACTTGATTTACTGCACAAGCCATGTGATTAAACTGTTGTGATTTTATTTCTGTTTAAAGTTTTCCTACTGTCTTTCTCAAGCTGGAGAATACCTTAATCTTGTGTCTGGAAAAGCAAAGTTACAATGATTTTCTTCTGTCATTGTCACCTCAACCTACTCAGTATTTCCTGCCTTGGTTGCATAACTGGTTAGAAAAACAGATGGGCCCAAGTTTAGAAATACTGCTGAAAAGGTGTATATTTAGACATGCCAGTCATTATGGGGAAGGCATACTTCCACCCACCCTCACATATATGCAGTAACATATCTTCCCAGAAACATTAAGAACATGAGGAACAGAATGAAGCATTGATAGAAGCATTTTTATCAACCAGAACAGACAGATATATTATTTTTTTAAAATTTCCTTAAGATACATGATGTTATATGGGGAAAATACCAAGCCAGAGATACTAAGCCAGTATTTTCCCATGGGGAAAATATTGAGCCAGATCTTCACAACCCTTACCACTATCCACAGTATCTCTCTTCTGCAGCAAATATCTGTCTGGGATGAGATAATGCTGGCTGGAGAGGGATGCTCTACTCAAAATAAAAATAAAAATAAATTTTAAAATTTTTTTTTTAAAAAAAAGGCACCAGAAATGTGGGAGCCTACTGTTTAAAGGACTAATTCAGTCTTTTCAAACCTTTGTGGGTTTTGCTTTCTGTTCAAGTGTGCTTTGGGAATCAGAGAGTCAGTTTACTTTAGATCATTATATGAGGGAAAAGGCCACCAAAAATTTAATGCAAACCCTTCCCATGGAAGGCTGAGATTAAGATCCTTCATGAAACTGGGAAATTAGGACTATTTAGATTGTTAATGATCACTGTTATAAGTAAGCATGTTGATTTAAAATGTGCTTGATAAAGCTTAACAAGATAAGCAGCTGGGTATCAGAAACAAAAAATAAATTACACAGCTTTCAGCTAATTTCTTTTGCTAAAGTTTTGGTAAAAGTAAGGTGAATTGCTTGAGAGAAATTAAAAATGAGAAAATAATTATACATAATTAAGATCCCAGTATCTTAGCAAGGCAATCAGAATTCTAATAAAAAATTTCAGATTGTGTATCACAAATCTTCTGCAGTGCCCATCAAAATACACCAGAAAAAATATTTTAGGAGTATCTCCAAAACACTACCAATTAACACCAAACACCTAAAATGAACAGTTTCAGGAAGGTCACAATTTTTCACTTGTTCTCCATTAAATCCTCTCAAAGTATTCTGCAAACACCCAGATATTTTTGGAGCAGTTCCTATATGCCCACTCTGCTGGTCTCCAGTTACTGCTGCTGGCCATAAGAACAATTACTAAAGAGACAAAACGCTCTGCACTCTAAGACTTATGTTCAAAAGCAAAACACACATGAATGGACACAAGTCCAGCTTGGTCCTCATGCTTTAATGCCACCATAATTTTCTAAACCACTCACATTTCCCCTTGAAATCATGCAATTATTTTCTAAATTTTCTGAAACAATAAAAAAGTATATTTTCTACAATTGATCAAGGCCTAATACAGACACAGGAGGGACACTTCCCTTCAGATGTTTTTTTCTGGCACACATTTAAATCCTTTTTTTAGTCTTAGATTCTAGCCTATTCTAGTAGTTATTATTTTTCCATTTTGAATAAAATAAATCAACATTTATTCAAATATTTCAGCATTATCTACCAACACATTACACTGAAGTAGGGTCTCAAAACAAATTAGTCCTTTGACCCATCCACTAAAATGCCTTTGAGAGGAGCCCTGAACTTCCTTGGGTAAAAACTTTGGTTTTATTCCAATTTAAGGGCCAGCTCTCCCTCTGGAAACAGGAGTTAATAATTAAGAGTTTTGATGTTTGCATCTGATATACCTGCAGGACTTCTGAGCTTCCTTCAAAGCTGGGGTCACTGATGAAAAAAAAAAAAAAAAAAAAAAAAACCAACAGCAAAACAGCAACAGTATGTGTTGAGTCCTGTGCAATCAAAGGCTGTTTTCCAAAAAAGCAGAACTTGGGGACAGACTGATTGCCCTGCCAGCTTTCCCCTGAGTAAACACCTCAGCACCCTGCCAAGTGACACGGTCACAACAGGTCACCTTCCCTGCAATACTTCTCACCCTTCTCTTAATTAGAAGGGGATCATTTGGCAATATGCTGTGCTCCTTGTTCTTTTTCAGATCCTTCAGGAAAATGGAGACCCAATATCTTGAATTACCTCTTTTTTAAAGCTTTCTGTCTTCCTTAAAGACCACTCCATATTTCTCAAGAAAATACAAAGCAGATACTGTGTGTTAATAGAAAATAATGATGGCAGCTAGAGAATTTAATGGAAACCTACCCAGGAAAAGTGAGCTCTGGGACAAGCCTGGTCTGCAATGGTCTGTTTCAACAAAAAAAATGAGCCAGCAAAATAATATACATTGACTTCCTGCTATTGTTTCTTCTACTTGTGAAGTTGCTATAACCCTGTTTATGCTCTTCACAAAAGAGAAAGCAAAAAATTTGCTAGAAGACAGAACATTAATTATTATTTCCCTTCCACTTCTCTGCACTGCTAGTTACACAGAGAAAATGATAATGCTTCACTAAAATTCCCCACAATATGTCACATTAACATATCAATATGATATACTGGTATCACCCTACAAAAATACCGTGTTCCTCATTTGCTTATAAATTAAGTTATTCTCACAAGCAATTAAATGGAACATACACATACTATATAATTAGATACAGAATTATTTTTTTACCCACAAAGCTGTATGTAGTTAGATAGATAAACTCATCAAGAAAACTAATTTCAGGCATTCCCATGTAAAATTGCTTATCATTCTCAGCATATAAGGGGTTGCATATTTTTTCCTCATTTCAAATCAGAGTTAAGAGAGAAGATATTGAAAAGTTGCAAATAAATAAACAAATTACATTCAAAAGAAAAATAAATATTAATATCAATACAGGAAAATAAACTAAATTTTATCTACCTTGAGACCAGAGTCTGTCAGATATTTTTTGATACTATTTCCAGACTAGCTAGTAAAAAATATTACCCAAAATGTAATTGATTCAATTTAACTCCTCCTTAGAAAAAGGGGTTTTTTTTCCTTCACAGAAAACATTCTCATCAAGATCTGGGATGACAAGTCTTAAGGCTCCACACAGGAATGTGAGTTTAATCACATCACAGGTGAAGGTTATAATCACATAACCAGTACCCTTCAAAGATATTTCTTAAAACTTTACTAGGAGACTGGAACTGCTGTTTGTTAAGTAACCAATGGGCTAAGCCATAGATCATCCCCCAAAACCAGTTTTAGCAGTAGTCAGCAGAATCACACGGATGTGGAAGGCACGATCACATTGTGGGCTCACACAAATTGAGCAGCTTCAGATGGAAACACTGAGACAAAACTTTCAAAGAACACCAATAATTTGGTATTGAAGCCCCATGTCAGGGATATGAACAGCTCTGTAGAGCCTTTGCCATGACAGCGTCAGATGATATTTTAATTTCTGTCATCTCAAAGAGTTACCACAGTGACTACTTTACATCTTGCCTAAACATGCTCTTAAAAGAGCTTAAAAATATTGAGTATCCCCCTAAGGCAGTATGAAAGTCAAAGAAAAGTGAATATTAAAAATGTTCAACTGTTTTGGCAGAGAATATGTAGCTTTTAACATGTTTTGCGCTACTACTTAAATTGAAATAATGTCATTCACAACTACTGTAGTGGAAAAAGGCAAATAAATTAGGAAGTTAGGCCTAATTTTATATAGTTAGGATAAGCTGTGTATCTCTTTGTATATGTTTATATTCACTGTAAAAGCAAAAATGCTCCTATTCATTGGTAGCATTGTGTTCAATATTTTGTATTTGAAGGGCTCTGGTAAATGTAAAAGTGACAGTGAATAAAATGGAAAAATATTTAATACTCCAATCTGAAAGAAGAAACTTGCTATTGTGAGTAAAACATTGATTGCTTAAGCCAATAAAGGCTCTGTAATTCAAGTGTAATCACTAAATAACCCTTTTTTAAAAGAAAAGTCAATTTTTTTTTCTGCTGTCTGATTTAACCTTGGCTGGCACCTTATGCCTAGCACACAGCCTCTCGCTCGCACCCAAGGAAAGGGGAAAGAGAAGTAAAAGGACAAGACTCAGAAGCCTCATGGTTGAGTAGTTCCACAATTGCACAAAAAAAAAAAAAAAAGGAAAAACAATTATCAATTGTTCACCACCATTTAAATGATGCCCAGCTAGATCCTTTCCCTGTCTTGATAAATGTTGAGAAGTTACTCCTTAAGGTATGGATCATCCCTTTGGTCAGTTGAGGTCATCTCTCCCAGCACGTTATGCACCTGCCTCCTGCTTGCTGGGGATGGGGGATGAGAAGCAGAAAAGGCAGTGACTAAAACACCTTTTATCAACCGTCTATTCAGCATGAATCCAAAACAGAGCTCATACCAGCTACAGTGAAGAAAATTAATTCAACCCCAGCCAAAACAAGAACACCTGCAAACTATTGTTCAAAAGCTTTTTTTGATAACTTGAATTAATATATTTCTCCCTACAGAGAGGTTAAAGGATTTGTAATTTAGGTCCCTGTTCAGAAAGTCATTAAGGCAAAACCAATAAATGGAGTTGTTTTCCTCATGTGGTAAATCAGATTATCTTAACTTAGTATTCATTATTTTGTCTTCTCCAACAAAAGCTTGTCTTAAAGAAATCTTACATTAACTCTTCACAACTCTTGTAGTGATGAGAGAGGGTTGACTGGCAAAGGAAAATGTGGACTGAGAAATGATGACAACTATGACAAAGCCTTTCCTGTTGTGCAGGAAAGCTGCTGAGTGGCACTGAGCTAATTGTTCACCATGGTTTGAGAGCTCTGACTGAAGGATAAGACACTTATATGCAAACAGTTTTCCTCACTCTATTTCCAGGGTTTTTACAAGTGAATTATTTGAATACAATTCTTTGCTTGTCTACTGTTTTGTCATTTGATAAGAATTTATGAATATTGTATTATGCACAAGGCATATTAACTTGGTAACACTCAAAGGTGTTTGACTTAGGATGCTGGATATATTCTTCTGTGGAACCTGAAAGGCCCAATCTACAAAAGCTACAGGAGTAATTTCAGCTTCAAAACAGAGGAGCATGGCAAGCTGGTAGCAAGTCTGCAAACGGAAAATATTTGTTTTTCTAAAAAATAATCACCATACAGCAGAAATCAGGAGAGTTTCAGAGATTGCACTAGCTCTTGCTTTGTATGCAGCTGCCACGAGGGTCTGAGATCTGCAATGGATGTTCTTTAGAGAAAGATGATCTTGACAAGAACTCATATTTGGGGCATATGAATATGCAAAGAATCCTCTACTTTGATTTAAAATAGCAATGTTTTTAGAGGGGGAAAATAAAGAGTGGTGTACATCTTATATTTTCCCTCTGAATATGTGTCCCCATTCTGTCAAGTTTAGCTTGCAAAATTCCACTGGATTAAAATTACACATTAGGTTACCAGTGAAATGAAGTTTACTGTTGTGAAAATTTGGAAGGGTAGGGAAGAAAGGCAAGGAGGAGAGGCAAAGTGAGGGAGCACAACTTCATTTCATTAAGTGACAGAGATAGAAAATGTTTGCCTTTTTAAAGACTTTGTCTTTGCTTTTACTGATGGCATTGATTACTATTTATGTGCCCCCACTAAAATCAATCTCACAACTATGGCATTTTGATTCTTTATTTGCTTTTGACCAACAGCATTAATTTATACAGCCCAATAAAAAGATGGACAATTTTTCTCATTGGATGTGTTTAGATTTTAGATAAAGCAGTTGGCATAGGCATTAAAGATTGATTTACAATAGCCACCTTCTAAAACATCATTTAGCAATCTAAGTATGCAATTATAATTCCCAAGGTATAGAAATCAAGCAGTTCTTACAAACTTCAGTTGCTGACAGTTGTGAACATTGTGATTGTCTAAGAGTGAAATAACCTGTGTTCAGGGTTACCCCTAAAGTAACCCCTAAAGTCTGAGTGTTTCTTGCACTGAAATCCACAACCATCTTTTCCTCATTTCAGGAGTTTAGCTGTCACTGATTCCTTCTGCAAAATTCAAGAAAGACTGAATTTTCACAAAGGTTGGGGGAAAATTTCATGCATTAGAAATATCTTGTGTTCATTAAATACCCTTAACTAAAATTATTCTAAATCACTGAAGGCTTATGTCAAATCCCATGTATATCTTTTATGCAATAAGAAAGATTTTTCTGAATGTCCTTTCTCAACATGTGAAGAACCATTCATAAGATTCAATAGTGTTAAAAATAAACATGGTGAAGAAAACAGATATTTCTGTGTTTCCATAGCAACCTTATCTTTTGATCAATGGTACAACCCTGTGAAAAGACATAAGGACCATCAACAAAAGCTGCTCTTCTGACAGCACATTCTCCTAATATGCACACCTGCTAAAGGCAACACCACTAAAAAAAAAGTTCTTTACAAGAACTTCCAAAATAACAATCTGTTGCAAGCAACTTCCTCTCTACATGACCTGTCTTCTTCCCATGCTGTGGCAAGATACGGTGAGCAGCATGCAGGCCCTGCACATCTTTCACATATAATCCAGGTGACATTTCTCATTTCTGCTCTTTTCTAGAGCCATTCTTAATTTGGGACTAAGCAGGGTTTGCTGAACTAATGAGAGTTTGACCCCTTGCTCTGCTACCCCTCTAAAGAGGGACCTTTTTTCTATCATTGCTTTGTATGCCATGACTTTGCCTCCTGCCCATGACTGATCAGCACCCTGCCTCCAACCTGGGAAACCTGGAAGTGCAAAAAGATAGTTTTCTGAACACTGTATATTTTTTTTCTTAGAGGGTTTTATCATAGAAAATTGTGTTTAAAGTCAGTAGCAAAGCAAGGCATCACTGACAGAGAATACAGAAGCAGTTGATCTTACTGTCAGTCACTGACTTCAGCTTCAACTGTATTCCAGGAGTGGCCAGATGAGCCAGCAGGATCTATTCCATTCAGACCCTGGGTAGCCTTCATCCTTTACTATTTCAAGACAGACCACTTCACTTTACCTAGGTAGAGAAGCACTTACAAGCACCACAGCTCAGTGATTTTGTAAACCACCTGTGTATGACTACATGATCACTTCCCAGGCTTGGGATGTTGGGATGCAGGACCTTGACTTTAGTTATTGACCTGAAGTGGTAGTGATAAAGTATGGATTGCCTTTCTGTAAGAACAAACAGCCTTCTTTATTTTTGTAATGGATCAAATCAGCCAGAGGGCCACCAAAAGAATCTTCTCTCTGTTGTGTCAGCCAAGATTTGCCAACCTCCAGCTGGAACATGTGTGCCCTAACAAAACTGGGCATGACAAGGATGGGATTCCAAGAGGTAATATTAACTCATGGACCTCAAACCTGAGCATGAAAAATGACCCTGTGCTCATTATGTAATGATTTTCCCCTTCTTTATATCCTAATGCAATATGGTGGGCATGCATAGTTCCTACTATGTGCACATCCAAGTCAGTGATAGCTAATTTTTAAAATTGTTAGTTACTTCTTAAG
Organism: Fringilla coelebs; assembly: GCF_963513975.1. NCBI lineage: Eukaryota > Metazoa > Chordata > Aves > Passeriformes > Fringillidae > Fringilla > Fringilla coelebs. Next base: position 39,961,953 of record NC_140032.1, on the reverse strand, counting down.
GTTTTGAATCTGTGGAAATAAAATATCTTTAAGTATTATTTTAAAATAATTCTAATCTGCTTATTTTCTTTGCTTTTTGCTATTGACTCTTTCCATTCAGTGAGAACACCTAAGTGATGATAAGATTCAAGATTATCATAAAGGACTGATAGATTTGGGTAATCATGTAATCTAATGGGTGTCTGCAGTGACAAAGACTTGGCTGTTTTGTAGACTAAACCAGTATTTTTAGTTCTTACATTTCCACTTTTAATTTTGAAAAATGGATTTCCCAAAGAAAAAAAAAAACAGTAGAAGTTACAAAAAAAAAAAAATCATTGCTTTACTTTGAAATTTTGAAGGAGGGAAATTTCAGTTTCTAAACATAAGGAGGAAAGGAGTAATCCGTGGGGGGGAGAAGCCAACAATAAAACCCCAACAAGAACAAAATTGCTTGGTACATGCATGAAAAACTGGAAGGAAAAACCCAGGCATGTGCCCTTTTCATCCTGTGCATACCCATAAATATGATGCTTTTTTTGGACCCTTCAAAACCTCATGTCTCTGCTAAGCTGCATCTCTGGCCTGTGAGAGGGGGAGCCCAGCTGAGCTCTGCTTACATGGCAGTACTTTAAACAGGATGCCAGGGTGCTGCAAAAATCCTGTAAATGCTAAAATCTGCTTAAAATTAGGAGAACTGCAAGAGTGCACAAGTTCAGATATTGCAATCTGCTTTAGCTGAGTGTCCCATTTAGGTGCCTGTATAGTACCAGAGTCCAGAGTGACAGCCTCAATCCATAGTGCTCACATCCCTGTATTCCTGCAGTACTTACAGCCTTTGCTATTGCTCACACCACTCTGAATCCTGCTGTGCTAGGATGCATTACACTGCATTTCACCAGCAGAATTTTTGTTACAGGTGCAGTAGGAGATACAAAACAAGTCAGAAAAATAGGGAGATAATGGAAATGTTTCTTGCAAATGGGGGAAAATGCAGTAGGGAAATAATTTAGGTGCAAGAGATAAGACTTCTATTGCCATTTTTTCAGGATGTACTGTGGGAGCACAAATGTAGAAGCTCAGATCAGACACAGCCCAAGTTCCACTGGAATGGAACGCTAATTAACTAACCATGAATTATTCAACACAATTTAGAAAAGTATCCTGAAGGGGCATATATGGCATAAGGATGCTTTAACGTGCCATTTCCCACTCTGTGCCTAGAAAGGTCAACAGGGCACTATATTAGCATGAAATTACTTGACAATATGACTTTTGATGATTTTGATTGCAGCTTCTTGCCAGCACTACAACGTAGGCATATTTTTACAGAATTTTGCAACAGATAAATTGTCATTCTAATTGTATGTTCATATATTTTAAAAATTTCTACTCTTCCATGCATCTCATTCCCAACTAGCAGAATCAGGCTGAAAGCAATTAGATGATGTTGCCAACCACCTGGTCTTCTAACAGGGCAATCAAAATTAGATTCAAATCTAAGCCACTTAACATTCTTTAACAGGAACAAAAGTTGTGTGGATCAAATAACTTCTGCCAATCAATCAACAGGGCTGGCCATTTGCTTCAAAGACTTTCAGGTTATGGAAAACTATCATTGTGCTTCCCATGTAACTGAGATGCATGGAATGACCTGGTGGATAACACCATGCTATGAACAGAATAACAAAATTGCCCCCTAAAAATATAGAATTTTCATTTCTGAGTTAGCCTGCTGTTAGCCCAACAGTCCTGCTGTTAGTCCAACAGTCCTGCTGTTAGTCCAACAGTCCTGCTGTTAGTAAAGCTGTGCACTAATCCAGGAGTGTTTTCAACTCTCTCATTCAAACAATACAGGTCCTGTCTATCACTCTCAGTATCAGAGAAAAAAAATAACCTTGTGCTCCATTTGAAAAATAGATCATGGCCTGATCACGTGCTGGTCTTTTGGATGAAACTCCCCTTTTACATCTAGAGAGAAAAAGCAATTCTTGGAAGACTTGACCAATAAAGTTCTGGTTAAGATGTAAATGCTAAACATGATAAGGCATACCATGACAAGGAGGGGGAAAAAAAAAAGAGGAAATAGAGTATTTGAAAATAGGTAGCAATGGAAGAATTGCTGGAAGTTCTTCATGTCACTTTCATTTTAATTTAAGCATATTTCTCTTGGTTCCTTATATACATAGCTGATCAATAAAAAGAGCTCTATCAGGGAAGCTTTATCTATGCACATTTCAAAGACTGGCAGGTTTAAAAGAAGAGTTATACTGCTCATCTAGGTAAACAACTGATTAAGTTCAGCAGTTTCAAGCTCCAGATTTATTATTTATCCTTGAAATCACACACACCCCTCTCTCAAATAAAGAAATGAAAACCCCTAATAAAATATGAAAATACAGAAGTGCTATCCCTTGCTCTAGTGCATTTGTTACAGAAGTGGAACTGTTGGGGAATGTTTCTTTATGGTTATTGCTGATGTGCCCTTGAAGGGCTATGAGCCAAGAAGCCATTTAGCCACATCAGCATGCTCACAGTGATAGGGGCTGGCTTTACACTGGGCTCCCAGAGCACCAGCACAGTTAATGCCTTCCACAGGGACATGGCTTGTGCGCCAGGGCAAGGCCAGTGGCCTTGGCACATCTCTCTGAGCCTTAGAAGGCAAACACTCTGCATTTATATTGCCCCCACAGGGAAGAATACAGCAAACCATCTTTCACTGATGCTTTACACACAGCTGATAACAGACAAAAACAAAATAATTTTTTTCTTGTGCTTCCAAAGCCTTTAGAGTTCTTACCTTCAAAGTGCACATTATGCTGTAAACCAGTAACTGCTAAACATCACCTCTTAGAGAATGTGTGGTCTAATACTTGCTAGCAAGATGAGGCAGCAGTGGAAGGGAGAGCATGAAAGATAATGATTAATATCTTAATTATTTGGAGGCAAAGTCCATAAAGCATGGAATGCTTTAATTAGCCTGTAGAAATAAGGAGCCTCCATTCAGAGAACTTCCACTGTGTTATGTGGTACCCAAATAAAGCTGATCTCTCTCTTCAGAGGTTCCAGCTCTAGATGTGTGTGTATGTATGTACATATACGCACGCAGACAATTTCTGCTAGAACAAATATGGATTTTGTGCTGTCACTCAGAGTAGAAACTCTTCAGAGAATGGTGCATTAATAGCCCCCAGCAAGCTGGCATGCAGAATAATTGTGTCCTGTTTCTTAGCACATCATCTTTTTCACAAAATGCTATGTCTTGGGAGACTTTGTCAGTCTGATATTAAATAAGTACTTCTACTCAAGGAATCACAATTTAGTCTGCACAAACAGCTTTGCCATACTTCTTCTAGGATGCAAAGAATATATTTTTTTAAATCAAATTATCACACAGATGTCCCTGGGCAAGCAAAAGGAATGGCATTCTCCCCACTCCTTTTTCAAAACCACAGGAATTAGCATAACTACCTCAGCAAAGCAAGAGTCATGGCAAAATTAAATGTGAAATGACAAGAGAGGAGCATAAGCTGTGTTACCACTGTGGGTATCTCTCTGCTGTAGCTGAAACTAACTTGGTCACAAAAAATAGTGGAAAGCAGAAAAAGGGAAAAGTTAGGAAGCAAGAGAAGCCAAGAAATTTTCACAGCATTCAAGTCTCCATTAATTGTATCTTTATCAAATGAAGGCATAACACCAAACACACATTAATCTTCTTTCCCTTTGGGGATACAAAGAACAGGAAAATGGAGTTCACTTCAACTAACATAACTAAACAAACAGAAAACATAAGAAATATAAGAACAGAGTGGATAGAAACGTACTTTTCACATTTGCAAACTATTAACAGTATTCTTACTGTGCTGTTTTGGGTTTTTTTAAATTAGATCAGTTAGTATTTGTTTGAAAGAACGATGAACATTCTGTGAACATGATGTGTGTTTACTTAGCCACCTCCTTCACAAAAAAAACCCAAATTTACAGCTGTGTTTCAACATGGATGCTGTGGAAATGTCAATTATTTCTAATTACATAAGACTTAAATGACTAATATTTTACTTGTCCCCTTGTTTTTCAAGACCCCTTCCACAGCATTCACCAGAATTTTTCTCTCTTCTTAAAACAAAATTAGTTGTTTTACAAAGAAGTTGACTGCAAGTGCTAAGAAAAAAAAATTCAATGTTGAATTCCTTTACAATACTGACTTTTGAAAATTGTTCTATGCTATCAATAAGTAACTGTGGGATTTTTCAGTCTACTTTTTGTACTTTGTTAAGAGAAGAATTTGAGATGTTTTGATTAAGATTCACTATTTCAATGCTGAGTTGTCTAACTGTTCCACATAATTTTGTGAAAGAAACATGAACCTCCTGGTGAGTTACACGAAAAGAAAATGGCAACTGAAGTTACTGAAAACAGAATCTGTCTTACTCTCATTTTACTGAAGCTAATATGCTATAGAGGCTACAATGTACAGTTAAATAATTATAGCAAAGGAAAGGAATAAAAAAAAAAAAATCAGTATTTTCCAAATAAAACTAAAGACTTAGATGTAATATGCAAGAGGAGAGAGATTTTTGTTGATTTACTGCATTTGCATATCTGTCAGGTTTAAGCTTGCTAAAATTCCCTAGCTAAAATATTATTGAATTGTACTACCTGGAAAAATATGGCAGCTTTTAAGAATTAAACTGTCACTATATTTCTGTTCAGTTTCTCTCCCAGTGACTGAATAGTCAAATTCTAACCACAGCTATGGGGATGGAAATGAGGGTGGAAATCTTTGTAGCAGCTGCTACATTTCATTTCAATATGTAGCCATGCATTTTTTCCAGGCTATTTTTTTTAGAAATTACTTTACATAATATATGTTATGCATTCCATGAATCAGTTCAAGCTCTATTTTGATAACTCATTTAAAGATGTTTTTAGATCTATGTACAAAGAAAAAGTTCAAATGATAATAGCAATAATCACCAGCTTGTCTTGCCTTTCTAATTTATAAATTGAGAATTACAATTACAAGGGGATAAAGGGGGGAAAAAATGGTTTTAATCTGAATAGGATATGGTACTCAATAGAATGAGCATGTACAGGAGTAGCATTTACCTCTGTGCCCAAGTCATCATAACTGCCAAGATTCACACCAGGACTGCATCAGAGGGCAGCCACCACAAAGGCTCAGCAGATGTAAAAAGTCCCCACACAATAGAAAGCACCAAAGCAAACCACAGAAGATTAAGTCCAGTCCTCCAAGAAACTGATATTCAGCATAACACAGAGCAGCATGAACAATTCTCAAGAGGTTCAGCAACCAATGCTGGAAAATGTACCTGCTTAGCTGGAATTTCTTTGACTTTTCTCACAGAACTCTGAGTTTCAGAGCTCCAAACCCCTTGAGCATTTGAAAATCTCCACCCTATAGTCAGTGAGCACCACGTGATTTTCGTGTCACAAGCTGACTTTTCTCAAGCTCAAGGAGACCTTCCCACACTCAGTTCATGCAGGCTGGGAGATGCTCACCTGGCAGAGCCCCTTCCACACCTGATGAGCTGATTTTTAACGCCTGCTTTTCCTCCTGGTGTGTAATGGTATTTAATGCCTGGTACTTAAGGCCTGTTTTTCCTCCTGATATTCTCAACACTTTCCTTTAGATTGCCTGGCTACTTGGCCCATCACTAGACCACCCCAGCTGTCCCTGTGTTCATTACTGAAAATGAGTATGGCATGAAAATGGGATGTGGCAAGGTTGTATCAGCTACCCAGCCTTTCCGTGGAATCAGCTGGGGTGGGAGAAGTGGTGCAGATGCTCCTTCTTCCCCCTGCAGCAACTTTCTTCCATTTAGTATAGAGCAAATTGTTTAAAATGTGGATAGATTCAAAGAGACAGCAGACTTATTTCTCACTGGGAAGAACAAGTTACTACGTTGTTTATTTTCTTATTTATCAGGAAGCAAAAAGTATCTGCTTCGATGACTATAACAATTCAAGGGAAAAAATACACTATCCTCAGTCCTCTCTATTTATGGTACAACCAAAATGGGTACAAATGCTTAAAGAGGATTAACAAAATAGAATGGAGAGGTGAAGAACTCTTGTTGGTAAGTCAATATTGGAGAACAGTCCCCCCAAACCACTCAAAAACTTAAGCAGAATTGATGCTGTGCTTGCATACATCACTGTTTAACACTGCCAGCTACCTATTAAGTGGAAGGGCAGGGCATCATGACAAAAAAATCTCTTTTCCATAATTTTGTCCCCAGCTATATTCCACTAAAGGGAGAAGAGGGGCAAATTCACAGAGTGGAACTTTGGGGTGAGTTGGCTGCTGGGTGCTTAACACCCAAAAAGACCTTGCTTTTCTTATGAGTCAGCAAAGTATATTTGAAAGTAGATATTAATGAAAATTTGCCCCAGCATGGAAGCAAAAAGAGAGGGTGGAAAACAAAGGTGTACCAGAAAGACTGAAGATGTGAGCAAAGATATGCTTTTCAATCTGCAGCAAGCCCTTCATTAAATCTCAAGTGCTTGAGCCATTCTTCACACATCTCAAAACCACATGTTCCCACACTCTTAGCTTTTGATTATAAATACAACTTTCACATTTTCCTAATGTCGAGTAGCTACTGCTTTGGGCAAAGTAGTACTTAATAGCATTCTTGAGTGTGTGAAATTTAGGGTAAGGGGAAAAATCATCTCTATTTTTTTAAATTTCCAGCTCTGTTTAGAGTAAACATCAGTTGTCTCATCAGCTGCTATTATGACAAAGAATGTACTCCAAGTGCACAGATGCAGATCCTGGAAACAAATTAGGCCTAAAAGATTTTTTTTCTTCTACTTTTCATAAAGAGAACTAAAAGACTGAATTATGTGCTGATTTTAATAACAAACAATATTGGATGACATTTTTTACTTGACAAAGTGAAATTTCTTCCCAACTGTTATTATTTCAGCCTGAGGTTTTTTCAAAATCATTAACCCATTAGTAACTGCTATACCTTCAAGCTGAGTTGAAGTGTGAGAGAACATATATATGAGTTGATTGAATGTAAAGTACTTCCATTCCACCCTCTGAGGGATTTTCAAAGACTGGAATTCTCAAAAACATATTCAGCAGATAATCTGCTCTAATTGTTTCCACCAAAACTCTACAGAGGAAAAGTGCTACAGCCAGCCTTAAAAGCTTATGTATATTGACAGCTGCATATCACAGCCTGACATGAATGCCTGTGAAAGACAATAATTATTTTCTGAACACACTCAAGATATTGCTTTAGTTCTGAAACAATAGCCAATGCTATTTTCTGCATATAGGAAACTAAAATATTTATTGCAGGTATCACAGAGGTGAAAGACTTCTGGAAATCTTTTGTTTCCATTTTTGCCCAGGAAGTTTTGGGCAATCCTTCACTCCTGTATCACCTACAGTTTGCTAATTGCTCACCTGTATCAGCAGCCCCAAAAGTAATAGAAATTTAAAGACTCTAATTCATGAAAAACCCACAAATTTGCAACTACTTCTGCTCTAATCAGATTCTTTTCTCTCTGGGGCTCAAACACTGGACTTGTTCATATTAAAGCATACGGGCTTTGTCAGGGACAGGAAGGCTTATGGATACCAGAATTCTCCATGGAAGTCTCCACAAGAGGTTTATCTCTGAACAGGGTTTGAAAAGAGGAGTGAACTGATCAAAGCCTGATGAATATCAAAGCATAAAAGGAAAGCAATAGAGGGGAGGGAAAAATACACAGGGGGTGTGGAAGCAGGAGGAGAAACTAAATGCAAGCACATCCCAATTGAATCTCCTAAATTTCCAAGTTCACAACCTTATAATAAAAGTAAATGCAATTAACCATTTATTAATATTGTTATAATCATAAATGTAGTAATAAAATATTATTCTAAAATAAAAATAAGTTTTTTTTAAAACCACTGCTTTTCACTGATCCTCCTTTCCCACCATCTCACAGATATGCCCAGTACTCCTAAAGCACAACTGCCTAAATTATCTGTTAGGATGAGCTATTCTTATGCCTTCTGCTATGACAAGCAGTTTTGCAATCAAAACAGAGCTGCTTATTCAAAAAAAAGCAGAAAATCATTCTTTGTCCTCCTGTTTTGCTTGGGCTTGGATACAACTAATGAATGAATGCATTTCCTGAATGAATAGTTACATACTGCTTGACTGAAGTTGATAATTATATTCATAATATTATAGTTAATAAATAAAGATCCTTACATAACTATTCTATATTATCCACATTTTTATAAAGTTCAAGCATTACAAATGTTTCCACACCAGCTACTGCAATCCCTCTTACTGTAGCTCAATTCCCACATCAAAGAAAAGATATATATAAGGATGTGTTTACATGATATTTCTCATTCTCGAGCAGGATGCAGCCAGGGGTTTTGATGCTTCTCTATCTGCCAAAATCAGGCAAATCTATGAATTAATATTTTCCCTATTTTTTAGGTATTCCTTTTCCACACAGTCCTTTCCCAAATAAGGCACAATTAAATTGTTGAAAAATGCCTAGCTCTCAACAACTCTGGAGATAGCGTCCCTAAACAGCATGCTTCTATAACTTTTCCTCTCTATATTTCAAAATATTCTGAGTATTCTGTCCAACCAGATGTTTACTTACAAAAATGCACCATGTAGCAATCTCTGCTTATCACATCAATGGAAATTTTGGGACATTGGATAAAGCATTCTATCAAGAATACTTGTAAGAAAAACTCATATTTTGGAATATTTTTAATGCCTTAAATGTGAAACAGCACAGTCCCTATATGTTCTTTTTAGTCATTTGGTGGCAGTATTTGCAAAGCATTTTCAAAGTCCTTCTGCTATGTGAAAATACCATCTTTAACTCTTTATTCAGCACTCACTATAAAATCCACTCTTGCTCTGCAAGACTAAAATACAAATGGTTTTGTGCACAGTAGTGTCAAGGACTAAAATTAACCACAATTAATTCCTTTGTGTTCTGTTAGATTGCTTTAAAAATGGTGTCTTGCAAAACTGTCAGATCCAGCACCAAACACAACTCCTTGTCCACTTCCCCAGGGGGATCGTTCATGCCCCATTCTCCCCAGACACCAAGAGCAAAACACTGTCCTGCTGAGAGGTGTTTAACTACAGCACTTCCTATTTTCAGGAGCATCTGTGGGCTCCATTTCTTTTTTTTTTTTTCCTGCAAACTATCTCATAACTTTACAGTAAACAAGAAACAAACCCAGTGTTACTCTGAAATTCAAAAATATCAACACAGCTTTGACTTTTGCCCATATGAGGTATGCATAGCATACACGTTACAATAATGAGCCTGCATAGGTGATTGTTTGTAGAAAGTTTTAACACTTTAAATCTAGAGCAATAAGAAGTTGTTAGCAAAATAATTGTATGAACTGCTGTAATACACCAGGATTTGACAAACTCAAAATAATTTAAACTAGAGCTTGAAAAAACTGAATTTATTCAAACTCACGTAAGTCAAATTTAAATATGTCCCAGTTTCTGCAAGTCTCACTGAGAAATGCTCAGTGAGAACTCTTCCAAGTTCAAGATGACAGCTTTCCCATTTCTGTGTGATGAAACACATCTATAGATTCACCTAAACTGTGAGAAAAATTCCAATATAACATAGCATAAGTTTAGGAAGTCCCTGTTAAAGCAGCAAGAACTGTAAAGGTCAAAAGCCTTTTAGTTTTACCAACAGAGACACCAACACAAACATTCACCCTAACAAAAGCAAAGCCTCATGAGTTTGTGAGTCTAAAAAGACACTAGTAAAGCTATTGCAGAGCAATAACATGAATGTTTACCACAACAGCATTCTTTTTAAACAACAGACCTATTTAGCAGTACAATTTAACTACAGCATTATAATCCCAGATGATACCAGTTTGTTACTTTATTGCATAAGAAAATGGTGGCACTTTCATGACTTAAATTGAGCACTGCCAGCTTCAGTAACACTTGTTACTGCACATTAATATTAGTCCCAATTTAAAAAAAAAACTAGAACTTTCAACACAAGAAAAAGAGCGGCAAACAACCAAGGAATAATCTCTCTTCTCATTGCCTTATACAGATACTGAGACCCTGTACAAATTGTTAATGATGATCATTCCTGCTTCTCAATAAATATGGCCCTTGAGAGCAACTGCATCACATTAAAAAAGCTCCATCATAGTCATCTTCACCTGAAGATCTGTACAACACTCACTGAACATTAAATTCCATTTTTATTTTCACCTGGTCCTAATTTTTCTTTTCCTTTTACAATCAGGATATGGATGCATCAGTTAGAAGCTATGACACTTCCAAACATGGGAAGCAAGGAACCAGGGGTCATCCTAGAAACACTTCAGTTGTTTCCCATACAAAGCAGGCCTGTTAGACATGTCTAAGCTAAGAAGGGCTGTCTGCACACTCTTTCTGACAGCACCTTCAGGTGGCCCTTTTGCACAGGTCTGAGCCTCGAGTAGTTGTGGTATCAGCACTGGATCCATCATTATCATTCAGTGATCCTCTGAGCAGAGCAAACTCGAGAGTTCACTGGCTCTGAGAGATGTCCCAGGCAGAGGGAGGTTGCTGGTTGCCATTGCTGTGGTCTGGGAGAGCTCAGAGGGTCTCACTTTGGGCTGCTGTGTTTAGAACCACAAGAGGTGGCTTTAGTCATAGTCATCTTCCATCCTGGCCACACTTCAGGTCACAATCTTCCTCTGAAAATTTGATCACGAAAATATTATCCCACTTGGAGCATCACTCAGGCAAGCAGAAAAAGTTTCCAAGGCTGTCTGTGAAAAGCCAGGTTTTCATCAGTTCCTGGGAACAGACAGTGGTTTTGATAAGCTCCAGAGGGGCTCAGCCCAGGTGCAATTCATAGTGGCCAAGATCTAAAGAAATTTCTCAATTGTAGTGCAGCTGGGGGTAGGTGAAAATGACTGGCTTTGCTCCTCATTCAAAAAACTTGAGAAGCCAGGAATAAGATTACATTGCAGGGGCTATGTTTGTAATCATGGCAGGCAGATTCTAAGGCAAGAGCTGACAGATCTGATGCAAGACTGGGCGCTTCCTCAGTAGTGGGAATATGTTTTAAGTCAGCAAAAAGAAACACAAATGCAGCAACTAACAAGCAGCAAGTTCAGCAGCCCATAGTAGCAAGTTTGATAAGGACAGCACATCATTACCACCAAAAAGTACAACTAAAGTGGTGTTCAATAGCACACACAGCTCTGGCAAACAACAGTCAACTCAGAAGAAGTATAATGTACGGTTCTTTGCGCAGAAATCCCCCTGAATAACCATTTTCTTCCAGAATATGGCCCTTTCCCTCAGCTGGCCACCTGGGCAGCCACTTTCATTGTTTTTCTGAATCCAAAAGACAAACCCAGGGCCATATTTTAAGCCTCAAAGACAAAGAGCTTTCTGCCATTTCTGAGACTGCTGTGAATCTTACACACTAGAAAACGAGTATTTATCAAATCACATCCAAGTACTTGCAGATACCATAGACTGTTGTCTTCAAGAGTCTACAATTGTACTCTCAGGCTATAAATCCATTGTGAACTACTAAACAGCTGTTTCTCATTTATTTAGTATAACCCATTTGCATGTGTGTTACGGAAAGCACCACCACTCAATGTAAAATCCATAGGATATTTCTATATTTAATCACTGTTTTCTAAACCATCTATGAGTGCACTTATGCAAATAATACTCCTTGTATAACATCATGTCTCAGCCCATGCCTCTGTGTTTTGTTGAACTAACTACTGAAAGCTCTGAGTGAGAATCCAGAGGTGGGCAGACTCTCACTGTGAGATGAGAACACTCAATTTGCAGCAAGCATTTTGAAATATTGTTTTTCTTAATTATTAAAACTTTCTGGGTTTGTTGCTTTCTTTCTTTCAAGAAGAGGTGATGACTATTTACTCTGGAAAAAATTTATATGGAAGTCTGTCCTTCTAAATGGATTTCTTCCCTTAAATCTATTCATTTTTCCAAACCACAGAAACCCATTTTAAATGTACATTGTCATATCAGTTTGACATACAAATATAATATGAGTATTCCTTGAACTTTGGGGCAATATTAATATTTTCTTTTGTTATTCTCAGACATATGACATTTTTGTACACATAAATTAAAAGAGAAGACAAAGTAACTTCATGAAGTGCAATAATGTTGCAAACAACATGTCAAAACCACCAAAATTAAGACTGCTGCTACAGTTAAAAGCCAAATTCTGTTTTACAGTCCACAAATACAGCTTCATCAAATAAAATTTAAAATTTCTGGCTGTGCTTGGCTCGTGTATGTCTTTCTTATTCAAATCATTTTTCTCCCATTCCTTCCTCTTTACCTTGAGAAATAGATATTAACTACCTCTACGTTTTCCTGCATGCCACAGTCATTTTCAATGACCTACAATTTTCAATGACTTGCTGCATTTATATCTTCAAAAATTCAGCACTTTCTGTAAATTTCCAGCATTTAGGCATGATCCCATTATCTCTGTAAATTAAATTTTAGTGTGTCCTTATCACAAGTTGTAAAAAGTAGTTTTCTTGCCCAAATATCTTGTAAGTCAAACTCTGTCTACATATTAAAAAAAAAAAATCAAATGCACACGTCATCATTCCCAACTTGTGTAAATCAATACATACTTGATAAGCAGTCATTTATGTTACATTTTGGTCATTAGCTTGAACTGTTGGAATAGTCTGCTGGTTAGATCCAATAATAAATGTCAGGCTCAAATTCCTTTAGCAAGAAGTTGAATTTAAATTTGGATCTGGACCAAAAGACCTCTGGAGATTTCATTCAACTGAAATCATTCTATGATTTAAATTCTTTGTATTTCTTGTGTAAGTCACTTAGAAGATTATTGATTGAAGTATTTCTCACAAGATCAATTTTGATTCAATAAGGCTAACCATTTGAAATGTTTCATGTTGAAAAACAAGACAAACTGTGAGGCCATTTAGTTTTGCAATGGATGCTAAATATTCAGGCCATTAGTTAATGATAACTCAAAGATTTTAAACAGACGTTATGAAATATGTAACATTTCACTGTAGCACTAAGAAGAGATGACAAAATATAGAACAAGAAAAAATTTAATGTAAGAAATATATAATAAGACCCCATTTCAGGTGCACTAATGCATATTTCAATCTGAATTACATAAATTCCTCACAGACTTCTGGATTCTTGGAGAAAAACATGCCTTCCTGCTGACATCTACATGAAGCATTTGGATGGACAGGAACCCTTTGAGTGCAGAGCCTCCCATATTAGACTAGTAAAATGTCTAAACACAGAGTTTAAAACCTCTAAGCTCACGCTAATTCATGTAGCCAAAAAATCCAAACAAACAAAAAAACCCAACCAAACAGTGTCCAATTATTCAATCGCATCCAACTTCCTTTATGGATTAAAAAAAAAACCAGCCAAAATGTACTTCATTCTACATTATTTAAATAAAATAGCAATGATAAAGTTTGAAAAATAGTTTCTCTGACTAGATCAACTGAAATGTATGGAGCATTTTACTAATTTTTTTTTTATTAGAAATAAAGAAAAAATTTTAAACACTCCCCTGATTCTCCAGTCTTTATAAAATATAAAAATATTTCATGAAGTGTGACAATTCTTTCCTCAGAAGCAACACTCCTCAGATCACAGGATTATGAAGGTTGGAAAGACCTCAGGAGACATCTACTCCAAACTTATGCTCAACACATGTTAAAAAATACTTCAAGCAGAGCACATGACAGCAAGATATCCTGTAAAGATATTGGCACTACCCAAAACTCAGCTGCAGAAATACATCCTTAGAGGAGCAGGTCTTCAGCTTGAAGCTTGTTCTGCAGCTCGACACCAAGGACAGGAATAGCTGCACCAACACCACTCACAAGACTTCATGGGGGAAGTTACTCCACAGGCAAAAGGAGTAGGGGAGAAAAATAAGTAGGACCCCTGGACACCTTTAACATAATTCTCTGTGCTTGTCACTAAACTTCAAAAGAAAGGGAATCAGTCCAGCTAAAGCTGAGAACAGTACATATTTATACATGACTTAGGCAACTGTAAGGAAAAAGCATGAGTCTTAAAGGAGCTCAAACTTCAAAGTATTTTATACAGTCCTCCATACAAAGCTTAATTCTGATAGTATTGCTGCAAGTGAACTGTACTTCATTCCAATTCCCAAAATGCAAATCTAAGGTATTATTTAGTTTAACAGCATAATTTTCTCCTGCACAAAAGTAATCTCCATATTGCGGTATAGAAATATAGATTAGATGATTTTTCATTTTGAAAAGCTGTGTGCATATCAGAGGAGAAAATTAGATATTTTAAATAATGTGTTTGTTCAAGTCAGCAACTCCTCTTTTTACAGGATTTCCCACTGTGCATATATTGCACAGTTAACTAATTATCTGAGCCCAGGTTTTTTAAACAAAATGGTCATAGAGGAAAGAGAAAAGTGGCACAATGATGCCATCATCACTACACTTAGTCCAAAAAACGTGAAAGTTATTTACAGTTCACTTCGTCTATACCTAAAAGCAACAGAACAAAGTATCCTTCAAATAGAAATGTAGTTCAAAGAATCCAAATTAATTTATTTATAGGAAATCAATATTTTTCTCAAATCTGTAGCATTTCAGATGTTTGATATCATCATAAAATTTAAGTATTATAAGCAGAAGAATTTAATTATATTTTCTCAAAAAAAAACCCTAAATTTAAACATTTATTATTTCTTCATGTTTTCTTATGTTGTGTTTTGCATCATCAACATACCAGGCGGCATTTTCAGTCCACTTTAGTAGAGAAAAAACAAAATGGGAACAGAATGACACTGTAATTGAAATGTGATCTACACTGAAAGATCATTTTTATGGTGATGCTTTAATTTTATTCTGACTCCAATCTGTTTTAGTGTTTCTATCATCTCAGTTTCCTGGAAACAGATATAAATGCAAAGGCAAGCTCAAGATGAGGAACTACCACACCTGGAGTGGCGCTTAAAAGCAATTGACTATAAAGAACTGCAAAGAAGTGAAATTTAACACAACATTTTTCATATTTTCACGAACCAGCCAAGATTATTCACGCGCACTTGGAAACAACGACAATCTCAAGAAGAGAGCAGGAGTTACTTCTCTGGGGAAAAGGAACTCTGTGAGTGAGCATGTCCCCTCTCACTGGGAGAGGTGGCACTTACCTAGAGGAAAGTTGCTGTTAAGGGTGACTTGATCCTACAGGCACAACCTTTGGGTACAGCTGGCCGCTTAAAGGAAGCTATCCTGCTGGTCTCTCCTCAGTCTCCAAGGAGCTTCAAGCTGGTTTAGGAGGCTTTTAACCTCCTCTTCAAATGCTTCCAGAAGAGCCCTGGCTGCCTACCTCTTCATGAGGATTAAACAAGCCACAACCTCCAGAACAAGACACCAACCCAGAGGCACCAAAGAAATCTCATTTATATGTAGCTACCATCGCAAGCACCTGGGATGAGGTTGCCATAAGAGCTGACAGCTGTGTAAGTAGGAGGGCTCAGTATGGCTGTTGGAAGAGAATTTGGCTCCTAAGTCTGAAAACCTGGCAGTTATTTGTCTCAGAGGAGGACTAAAGGGTCGGTCGATGGCCAGATGGAAAAAGTTAGGAGACAATCTAGCAGACTGACACAGGCAGCTTATGATTTAATTCTAGAACACAGAAGCCCATCAGAATAGTTCCAAATGGTTCCAATAGTTCCAAACTCTCTCCTCACCGTCTACCTTATGCTGAGGGCTACCTGCATGGTGGCCTTGTGGTCCCAAATGCTGCAGGACTTCCAGGAAGACATCACACCTGAAGCAGTGAATTGCTGAATTTTTCCCATGGATGTCTGAACTAGGGGTGTCTTTGTGTAGTTCCAGAGAATTCTTTTGTCTTCTAAAGATTGCTAACAGGCAGGAAATGCAGCTCTGAGCATGCTGCCAGCATATGAAAGAAAATATAGTAGGAAACTTAGCACCAGAAGAAAGTAACTAGCAAATAGACTGCTATTGTTCTAAAAGAGATGGCAACCTATTATGGCAGATGGCAAGAAAAATGGGTGGAAGCAGATGCAATTTTTAGGATGATATACCTAAAATATTCCAAGTTTATTTACAGTGCACTGAGGGAAAAGAATGCACGCTCAAACATCAGAGAAGCTATTATATGGGTTTTTGTTTAGGAAGAGGAATGAAGTCTGCCATATTGCAGTGTAGCATGATAGATCTTGCTACAGTGGCTCAGACTGTGCACTCAGGGTGTAGCTTCACTTAGAGCTAGATTTCTGTGTTTTAGGCACGAGTTTAATAGTACAATTTAAAATCTTGCTTTTCACTTCTAGGCAAACCTGATTGTATGACTGCACAGTGTTTGCCTGCTACACTGGAAGAGAGCAACATTCCCTAATGGAGGAATTATGACTACACATAAAAGCCATTACAATAAGAAGCATGGGGTGAAAATGATCTAAAAAACAGCAGAGGACAAGCTGTTGCCAGCATTGCCCAAGAGTGATCCTCCCTCTGGAGGGATAATCCTTAATGATCATAATTAGAAAAAATGTTCCTTCATTAATAAAGTAAGAAAGAATTAAAGCATTTTAATATCTTGAAGTATGAAAGGGCATTTCCAGCTTCACCACATTAGGGCTCAAGTTTTAAGAGCCATATATTACACATAGAATATGACCTTTCATTATGATAACAAAATACTGCCCATAGTTTGAATAATTAGTGAAACAATTTGACAATACTTTGAAAGATTCAGAATCAGCACACATTACCTAAAGACAAGCTGAAAGATTTTAAAAACCAGGATCATTACAATTATCAGGAAAGGTTATTTTTCTGTTTTCTGCATATTCTCAGGAACACAGACTTTCAAAGCATAGCATTCCCATACTTCAGATGATCAGAACAATGCTGAACCTGTAACTGGTATCAATAAACCCACATGAAAAAGTCAGCCAGGATTGAATCCTTTACTGAGATCCATTTCTCTTATTTAATAGCTTTTATTTCCACAACTGCTGCTGCATTTTGCTGCTATTTTCCCCTACAACACTAATTTTAAAAAGTGGTACCTAGGGGCAGAAAGATAACAAAAGCAATGGCTTTGAAAATGAAGGGTAGCCTATAAAAAATAGACAAGGCAAACACCATTGGGAAAAAAATATGACTGAGTTTAAAAGAGGAATCTGTAACTGAAAGGAATCTAGAGAAAGGGACAGGGAATGATTACAAATAAGAACATAAGGGAACAGCTGAAATTGATCAGATAAACCATTCTCATGGTCAGGATAATAACAGGATTTGCTATCAATTTAGGTATCTCTGCTGAGAATTTAATTTCATTACAATTAATTTTTTAAAAGTTTTTCAGATTGGAAGTCTAATAAATGTCAATTAGGGCTTTTTTTAGAGATCTTTTATCAGTACTTTTTATATGCACATTTAAAATCAGAACCTAAGATTAATACTTTTGGTGTGATTAAAAATTACAGCATGATACTCAAAATATCCTTTTTTCCCACTCCTCTACCTCCCCCCATCTCTATGTAGCTACCTGTAGGATAAAAATTATCAACAATCAGTGTGTAGTATAGATTTTTGTTCTTCACATGCAGCTGAATACCTATTCTACCAACTAAATTGTCTGTTTAGCAGGAATAGTAATTTACAGCTAGGATTTCCTAAGTATTTCCTGATGAATCAGTGATATATTGAACACCAAACAATGAGAAGATACATAATTCACAATCACTTTAAATCTTTTATTCCACTGCAGATGTAACATATTGGCATAGTCATTAAAATAGACTACTGCAGAATTTAACCAACTTTTTTAAAGGCATAAAAAATCCCTCAACAAAAATACCCTCCTGGGTTTGGGGGTTTTCCACACCCTTCTGCAGAAAACAGTTGTTTATTTTTTCCTAAATAAAGCAAATTAATGTCTAAGGCTTTCAACAACTCAGATAAGGGTTAAGCTTATTTTAGAAAAAGAAAGCTCCTGATTGACTTTCTAATGTAATTTACTTCACATTTATTCCATGAGTACTGGAAGTTTGAACTGTTGAGATAAGAAGGTCTTAAGGAAGGATATGTATCGTGTTGAAGCAGTAAATGACAAATTATCCCTTTCCTTTTCAGAGTACTGTTTTCAAACAATCCTTTTTTAGTGTTCAGTGTTGAACTGAAGGAAAGTTTTAAAATGCTCTGAGTATTCCTGCTGTCTAATCAG
Source organism: Fringilla coelebs (assembly GCF_963513975.1). Taxonomy (NCBI): domain Eukaryota; kingdom Metazoa; phylum Chordata; class Aves; order Passeriformes; family Fringillidae; genus Fringilla; species Fringilla coelebs. The sequence continues at coordinate 39,943,672 of NC_140032.1, read as the reverse complement.
CTGCACTTGTGGCATGACTCACAGTCTGACTACACTGAGGTGTTTGTCCTTCACCCAAATCATTCACTAGATGACACTCTTGTATTACAGTACACCCTCTTTGCTATGCAAGACATCCAACTGACTCCTTATAAATGAGAATGAAAATTTTAATGAAAATATCTAACGAAAATATTTTATATTTTCATGAAATGCTTTGTAGAGAACAATTCATACTTACAAGTAAACATAAAAACCAAACTTTAAAAACATTTTAATACAGCAGGTACTACTAGAAAGCAGTCTTAAAGCAACTGTACTTTTGTCTGAAGCTGAGATGTTGTGCTCAAGACAAAATAAAGAAATGAGAATTTTTCCTCATTTTTTCCCATTAAATTATTGCACGTATTTCTTTGTAGAATCAAAGCATAGTAACAGATTTTGCAAGATTGAGTCACTACTTTTGTATATGGCCTGAAGTAAAAAGCAAAGAACAAATTAGAAGTAACTTCTTTCAACAATGAACATTTATTTCACCTAATTACATTGGAAGACTAAATTAATGAATCCTGTTACTTTTTTTTTTCTCATTTCTACCCTGACAGGTTGGAATTCAAAGGATTTGAATTCCAAGAACTTACAAGAACTTACAAGAACATCTTCCACAGAAATGTGCACTAATTGCCTTTATCAATTCAGGTTTATTTCTCTAGCCACTTTTCCAGTCTCCCTACGTGTTGCTAGATGTGAAGATGTAGAACAGATCCATCATACTTCATTTCCTCACATGAAGAAGGGTTATGAAATTAGGAATTATGAAATTATGTTTGTGTGGTGTTAGAACACATGAGAATATAGTGCCCCTCTAAATCTGTGGCATGTGTACAATCTGCAAAAATGTTCCAGGTAGGACATCTACTTCTCTAGACGTTGTCTAGCACAAATAGTGCTAGTCAAGTGGTCTGCTGTAGAATCTACTGTGAAAATTAAGTTTCCATATCTCAGCAAGGGCCAGCAGCAATTTTATATCTGTAGGAATAATATCACCTGCATATAGCGCTCTTTATCTTGGAGTTTAACAGAGTGCATTTTACTCCTTCAAATAAATCTGCTCTGAAACTTCTTCTCTGCAGAGAAGATCATGCTAAACAAAGTTTAGACCTTTGTTTTCCTTGTACAATATATTTGTGAGCATACATGAGCATAATTTTTTGGTACTATAATTCTTTCTAATGTATGTGTGCAATGCCAGTGTTTTCTCATTCCCTCAAGAGTTAGACTCTATGGCCCTTGTGGGTCCCTTCCAACTCAGAATATTCTATGAATCTGTGAAGATATTTCAGAAAAGTAATTTACATGTATGCTTCCATGAAGAGTGAAGTTCTTTTTTGCGCTAAAATATATCCAGTTTTCAAACAGAAAAAATCTGCTCGGTTGTCCTGGTTCCAGCCAAGGCAGAGTCAGCTTTTTGTACCAGCCATGAGAGGGCAGAGCTGGAGCCATGTGGGCATGGCCAGGTTGGGTTTTTTACCACCTCAGGTCATTCCAGGGCTGGGAGTAAGGGACACTTACTTCTGAGAAGGTCATGGTGGGAGGGGCAGGCTGTTTGCCGTTGGTCATTGTCACCTGAGGTCTGCAATGAGCATTTTTGCATGTGAATCACCCTCTTTTTTTATATACTTCTGCTATTAATAGTGTTGCTGTTACTGTTTTATCTCATTTCTGTTTCCAGTAAATTGTTCTTACCTGAACCCATGACCTCTGCCTGTTGTGCTTTCTGTTGGGGGAGGGCAGGGACTCCTGGGTTTTTGGGGGTTTTTAGTGGTAGCACTAATTTGGGGAATACCATTTCCCCAAATTACCCAATTAGGGTAGAAATGTTTTACGTGTTCGAGTTATATACTAAGTTGCAAGAAGTTCATTTGAAGCATTTCCCAAGCTGTCTACTAGGATGTAAATGTTTCCAGCTTGTGCTGTATCATGAGTTACATGAGTTACTTAAAAAAAAAAAATCCTAATTCAGGGATTGGATTCAGTGTTTTAAAATATCTGTGGTTTTCAAAACACTTATTAATATTTTAACTTAAAATTTCATATTATTAGTGATTTTCAGTCAATACAGCCCAAATTCAGGTGGTTAATATAGTGTGAAGTGAATTTGTCCTTCTAAATATTTTAGGGGTTTCTTTCCACTTCCAAGCACGTCATCCACCCCATACTCTTCTGGAGATCTGTTGTCAACACCGCTGCTCAAACTCCTCAATCTATTTTCCACCGTCTGAAAGCTGGTCCTCTTATCCTTCATTCCTGGTGGACAATTACATACTGTCAAAAAAAAAAAGAAAAAAAGGCAGAAAAACCTTCAGCAGAAAGGTATTTGACACTTGTGTGGGAAAACTGAAAACATTAAAGCCCATAAAAGGAGAGACACAGATGGCAGGAGAAGCAGCTGGAAGCACGGCTCATTTCTCCTGCTTTGTTAGGTCAATTAGATTATGTGAGTATGCTCCAGGTAATGGGCTTTTTCCCTGAGCCAGTGCAGCTTTCAATCAGCCATCCTCCTCCAAGCTAGTTAATTATACATGTCAAGGATGTATGATTTTAAAGGCAGCTCTCAGGCTGACAGTGCAAGCAGCTGTCTCAGTGATTCAGAAACCAGCAAAAATGTCGCTGATAACTAGGCATTAGAAATGGCCCACACTAAATCTGCTATTAAAATTAAGGTCTGTAGCACCAAACTGTGGGAAAGAAAAGCTGACATCTACATTTATTCAGAAGAGGAGGACAAAAACGGGAATATTTTTAAGCTACAAAGAAAACCAGCAGAGAAGATAACCCAGGTATCTAATCTTTAGATATCACTGCCTGCAGGAAGAGTCAGCAGTTTGAGACAAAACCACTACTGACAGGTCTCACAATGAGTTTGGGGTTTCTATATTAAATTAGTCGGCTCTATAAAGTGTTGATTATTAAGAAATATAGTTTGCTAACTAAGACTTAGTAATTTCCTAATCACACTTCTCCCACACTCATGCACACTTAAGCAGCAGGAAAGAGAGCAGCCAAAGAGTCATGAAAAATCATAGACATTTACAATTAAAACATAACCAGTAATTTATTATGTGTACAAACATGAAATGCCACATCTTATAATGAGAGTTGTAGTCAGTGCTGTGAATTTTAAATGCTACATGATGATGCATACCAAAAGAAAGATGGAGAAGGACTTTTCACAAAGGAAAATGGAGAAGGACAGGAGAGGAGGAATGACTTCAAACAGGAAAAGAGTAGGTTTAGGATTTGAAGAAGAAACTTTTTATTGTAAGGTTGGCACATGTTGCCCAGAGAAGTTCTGGATGCCCCATCCCTGCAATTGTTTAAGACCTGGTTGGATGGAGCTCTGAGCAACCTGATCTAGTAAAAGTTGTCCCTTGGAACTAGCTGATCTTTAAAGTCCCTTCAAACTCAGCCTGCTCTAAAGTTCTATAGCAAGAATCCTAGCAATATATTTCCTATTCGAGTATGTTTTTCTGAGAATTTCAAATGGAATTTATATATAAATCAGTGTCCATTCCTTAGATATATCATGTCAAAGCTAAAAATTTTTACATAGATTTCTCCCTGAGTAGCTCTTCAGGCACTAAAAAACTGTCCCAGGGAAAAAAAAAAAAAGATTATTAAATGAAGGTTTACAATTTTATCACAGCTGAGTTTCTGAATTTAAAAAAAAACAACTGAGTAATGACATGGAATTCAATGCATAATAGAGCATGGTATAGGTAACTGCATGCACTCAGAACCAGATTTATTTAATTTCTATGTTTGCATAGTCAACTAAGGGATGCAGGAGGGAAAAAAAGTGCATATAGTATTTTCTTGGAATGGTATACTGACCACTAATCTGCCAGCCTTGAAGTCTGGAACATTTTAGGAGTTATAATCAGAAATTAACCTCATGTATTCCTAGGCCACCCTGAAATAGAAAAAACAGGATGGAGTTGCTGGTTGCATCAGGAGCATGTTTTGCTGTTCTCACCTCACCTTTGCCTCCATCGTGTGCAGCTGTCTCCCAGTGCCTTGTTCTAGCTCAGGAGGAAACAAATAGTAGCAGGATGTTACAGAGCAAGATAGAGCTTACCAACCTTAGAGAGAGGAGGAGATCACAACACAACAGGCAGCTGCAGTTCTCTCCCTTTTACATCCCACTTCACAGCTTCCCAGAGGAGTTCTGCTGAATCCAGACCCAGGTTCATAAAGTTAGTCTGGACCTTACCATAGTCTGCATCCAAATGATGTATTTCAATTGCTGTTTAAGACAAGACCACAACAAAACAACAAAATAAGAAAAATCAAAACATTTTCTATTAGAAATCCTGAGCCCAGTAACAAGTCAGATGCATGACTGGTCATCAGAGGTGTTTTTCTGTATTATGTTTCTGTATTATGTATAAGGTTTAATAAAAAAGAAAGAAGTGAACTGCAAATATCAAGCACCAGCACTCTGGAGAGGCAGGACTAATGGAGCCACTTCACAATTTTTTTCTGGAAAGGAAGGGTGTAGAGAACCACTAGTGAAATACATTTTTACTGTCTCCCATGTTATGGCTCTTCCCAAGTAAAGTTCTATGATGAACTTTTTCTTCTTTCTTCTAGGAATTACATGGTCTGAAAAAACAATGAGGTAGCCATGGGGCTTTTCTCAGATGTGCTGCTCTTGAAAGGCCACTTGAGACCTTCCCATTCTTATCTGAGAGGCCAGCAGGTGTCTGATCACACTGAAATAACTCACTTTGGAAAGGCTCTTAGCATAGGATGGCTGCCCAGAAGCTCTTCACACCAGCTCTTGGAATGGTGCTGTGGAACAGCTGTCCATTGTGCAGCTTGGTAAACTTATTTAAATTAGTCACCATATTGTTGTGACACTAAATTGAAGGTGAAACTTTTCAAAATCACATGAGTGCACAATCCTATGGCATCAGCAATTATAATGTCAAAGAACTCCCAGTAATTTTGGCAGTCTGAGCTTGTTACCAGTTATAAACTTGAAAGAAAGATAACAAAACTTTTAGTCAAATCAGATCAGTACCTGGGAAATATTTACAACTCTTCTTAGTCCTAGCACTACCTGTTAGTGTGTGCTTTGATGGCTTTAATTAATGTTGAAAACTCAAGTGAGGCAGAAATCCAGGACAGTATCTAAAGTAGCATTAGTGTCTTTCATTTAAAAAATACAATTTAATGACATGTAATCCATCCCAACATCCCCAGCCAAACAATATCAGTAGCTTTTCTTCAGTCTTGAAAAATAGTGACTCTTTCTGCTATCTTCATTCTCAGATGATCAATAAAGTAATGAAAGCCATTTGAAATCCTGTTTCACTGAAATAAAGACATTATAGAAAGTGAATTAATTACCATCCCCAAAAATAAAATCTTTACTGAAAGCAAATTTTGGTAATGTTGGTCCAGCAAATCACAAAACCACGCCAATAGGTTCTATTAAAAATTGCAGCTTTTTGGAAAAACAAAGAGACATTTCAGGCTTGAGAATTTTGAATGACAAAAGTCTCTTGATTAGGGAATACTATTTTTTTTTTACAGAGGAACTTGCAGCTATTTAAAAAACAAAATATGATACTTGTTTATTTGGCATATATATAAATAATTAAAATAATTCACCAGCAATTTTTTAAAAAACATAGGCAAGGGGATCATAACAGCACAACTCATGTCTGAATACTTTCCTCACTTCAGAAAACATGGGCAATCAAGACTTTTTTGGCCCCTATTCCTTTCATCACTCATGAGTTGCTCAACCCTGAGATGAACTCAGTTGGCTAGAGCAGAGTGCTAATGATGCCAAGGTTGTGGTTTTGATCCCTGTATGGGCTGTTAGCTTAAGAGTTGGACTCAATAATCCTTGTGTGTCCCTTCCAACTCAGAATATTCTGTGATTCTGTGTCAGAAGAAAATAACAGCAAGTCCTGTCTTGAAGACCACTACTAATGAAAAACCCTGCAGATGACAAAGGGAATAATTCAACCAAATACATGGTCAGAGTTTGCTTCTGTCATATATGCATTCAAGAAACACAAATCTGCTGCTTTGAAACAAGCCCTTACAGCTTACACCTGGCTGGATATAAGACAGCTGAGGTGCAAATAATTATAAACTTATCATAGGACATTGTAAATCAAAACACTCATGCAGTGCCATCTTACCTCTTCTGTCTGATGGTGTGGAGCAGCCAGTCTAAATGGGGGCATTAAAATCTTTTCAGGTAACTCCAAATTCTGTCTGGAAAATACCAGAGGATGCCTTTTTCTCATTCCATCTTTCTCATTACCATACACAGCATGGAGAACCCACCCCACTATGATATGTACAACACAAACAGCACAGTGAAAGGCGATACTCTAAGAAATCTGCTGAATTATTTATTTGGTAAATAATGTGTATAAACTATTCCTTGGTCTGGGTACACTCTATGTAAGTTAAATATAGGATATCTGCTTTATAGAGAGTTGACTATTAACTGACTTTGGACTGAGGTCTTGACAGTACAAGGAGTATTCTCTTGTAAAATTAGATCCAAAATTAATACAAAAACTTTTTTTATAAATATATATATATTTGTATATGACCAAATATCTGGCTTGTGTTTCAGTGTTACAAAATATTACAAAGAAATAAACACATCTGTTAAATCATATTTTTTGATTCACAAAGAATAAAAAGGTAGAACTACAGTGTGAAATGCTCCAAACAATTAGCATGTGAAGTGCTCCAAGGCTTTTAATGCTTTTTCCCCTGAAGTACTAAAAGGTTGTTTGTCTTTTGTGAATGTAATTTCAGAGAGGAACAATGTACATTAATTAACATAAAACCAGGTTGTTCAGTGTTCACGGTTCTCCTAAAATCCACTCTTTACATCTGGTGCTGAATATACCCTTTAATGTAATATACTCTTTAATATTTAAAAGATTTGACATCCACTGGAGGCTTATCATTCATTTCATGAACACTGCTTAGGATCTAAGCGGGTCATATGAGACCTGGCATCCTAACAAGGTCTCATCTTGAAAATACTTATGATGAATGGTACTGAATAATTCTCCTCTGGAAAGGCTCTGATCACAGCATTTGTAAGTATTACCAGGCCTGACCTATCAGCTGGATTTTAAAGTAACTATTTCATTTTGTTTTCTTGATTGTGTTAACTTTAATCAGGATTCTAACTCATTTCCACACACAGCTGCACAAAAGCTTGTGCCAACAAAAGAAAAGTGGTGGCACAGAAGTGGGGCTAAACTAAGTACTTCTTTCAGCTGCAGTACATACTTAGGCTGCTTGAGAGGCTTCCTAGCTGCCTTACCAAAATAGCACTAACCTTTCTGAAGTGAGAATAGGCCAAAAACCTCCATTTTCTTGGACAGTAATTCCATTATCTCAAAAAAAAAATACAAGGCAGAGCAGAAGCAGCGCCAGGACAGCAAATGGCAGCTGCAGCTTGTTGCCTGCTCTCCAGACTGCACAGCAAGGCAGAGAGGGCACAGAGAGAAGGCAGCAGAGCAGACCTCCAGCAGGCACCCTGTCCCCAGGGGGAGATGGCACCCCGTGCCAGGAGCACACTCCCACCCTTGGAACTGCAGTGGAAACACTAAGATGAACTTGGAGTAAACTGTTTGAAATATAAATAAGCTTCAGGGTTTTAATCAGGGTCTGTGTGGTCTGAAGGTAAGGACAGCTGGATGGGAGAGTGCTAAAGGAAAGAAATCTTACTGTGTTTTGCTGCAGTTATTGGGAATATGTATTTGCTATATGCCTATAGCTTTCAAAAGTATTCTTAACTGGGATAGTGAGAGAAGTGCTAATGAAGTAAAATAAAACAAATAAATGTTTTAGATTAGATAAGAATCGCTCTCCAAAGTTCTTAGGAATTTCTAATAAACAAGCCTTGATTAAGAAAACAACACAAAACTGAACATAGCATGGCTGATATCAAGCCTTAAATCATAGCTAAGCAGTGTTAGCAAAAGACCTCTACAACTGAACATCTATTTATTTTCTATGTTTTCATATTTATTTAAATATATTTTCATATATTTATTTTCTAGATGAGCAAAAACTTTCCAAAATAGGAAAAGTTAAACATACTAGCAGAATGAGTTTCCATATATGTCCTGTTGTGGAAGTCTGGACTAAAATAAAATCTTGCAGGTATTTCTTGAAAGCTATTGTATAGAGCCCAAAAAAAATTTCACCAGCCTTATGATATAGATTATACTAAAAATTCAATGTACAGCATGGTTTAAGATATTCCTCATGAGTGAAAACATTGTAGAGTCCTAAGGGATTCAGTCTCCTCTATATTTAAATTCTTACTATTAAACTAGAACAATTATAATTGCTAGTATGAGACACATCAAAGAGAGTCAGTAATTTTATACTCCTATGTTAGTGTCAGCTTATCTTTGAAAAAAAGTGAATGTTCTGGTGGGCACTCTTGTTGGAGACGAAAGCTTAGTTGAAAAAGGACCACTGAGTATTGGTAAAGCAAAATGCCAACACCAGTGACACAATATTTCACTGAACTCTGATGACACAAAGTAGGAAGAATTCCTTTTTTGTGCCATGCTGGCTTACTATTTAGCAGGTGGAGAATAAGCTACTTCATCCAAAAGAGTCAGCCAAAACGTTATTTGCATGATTAGAGAGAATTGTCTCATTAAAGCGTCAGTGCCCAGATTATCAAGTCTCTTTTCCCTCTTTTTTTATCTTTGGCAGAAAATACATATGTGCCTGGCATCATTAAAAGTCTAAAGAATGCTGTTTGGAACAGCTGATGGAAACTAATTTTTTGAGACAAGCACAGTTGAAAAATATACTTTATCCAGTAGCTCTTTTAATAAGATTTCAGAATGTGGAGACAAGAGGATTTCCGAAAGAGCTCAGAGCAGAAGGACTGCTGGAGAGAACTCACCCATCCTAAACTCATTCTGTGTAGTGTTAGAGTTCAAATGTGAGTCACCAAGACATCCTTTTTGTAGGGATTACAAAATATTTCAGACAACATAAATATGCTTTAAGCTAACAATCACCTCAGAAAAACAATGAGAATAGCAAAAAAAGAAACACATGCATCCTTATATCTGGTGCTTCAAGCATTTTTCTAGTCAAACCTAAATTAGTTTTATCAACACCTTCCAGATCTATAATTTCGACCAGAAGAAAGAACATCACTGATTTTCACTGTAAAATTGACTTCCATGGCTGTCTTGACTTGAAGATGGAGTTATCACCACTACAATGAATTCCTGGCTCTTTAAGTGAGAAAGATTTTTATCGTGCAACAGAGATGTTTATCAATGCAACATGTAAGTCAAAAATAGACTTTCCTAAAGTATAGTGGATTCCTTCATACTTTGATCTCATGTTAGAGGTTCCCTCTAAAAAGTTGAAATGCCAGCCAAGTTTATTCTCCAGCTTTGATTCAGAACAAGGGAATCAATCGCCTTCCTAAAAATTCTGCTCATTGTAAACAGATGCTTTAAAGACCTCAGACAACCTATTTGAGAAAAAATTTTGCTTAGTATTTAAAAATGCTTAAGTTCAATCATCATGGTCCTAAATAAGAACAAGGTAACTCTAAGCATAGATTTATGAATAATTGTCATTACCAATTCCAGTACTTCTATTGACACATTTTCCAAACGCTTCCTACACAGACTGATTTACAGAAAGCATACCATTCATTACATATCAACTACCTGAAACAAACAGCTGCATTAAAGCTCTTTAATGAGATGCTTGCAGCTCCTCCTAGGCTGTTCTTAGGGGGAAAAGGGCAATAAAGACAAATGCTTATCTTGACATTGGAATTCCAATCAAAACCCACTCATTATTTCCCTCCAGATCTTTTGGAAAAAAAACTCTTTATGGTTTCCTGGCACAGATCACAGTAATAAACCTCATGCTAAGGATTTTAAAAACACCACAACTGTAAAATCAGGAACTGGAATTCTTCCTAACATGTATTTCTCCTTGACCACCATCTTCATGAACCAGCATTGTCCTGTAACCTGCATTATACAGTCAAGTGAAAATAATGTTCCATTTTATCATCCAAGAATGTATATTTTTAATAAGACTCGACAGCAAAAATACAGATTCATGCATAGTGAGATTCTCACAAATAGTGAGATTCAAAATATTTGTATTATTAAAAATACTAATTTTCATTCAACTTTTTTGTTTCATTGTTTAAACAGAAAAGAAACTTATGCACCTTCAAAACTAGTGGTTCCATTCTGATTCCACTGAAAACAGAGTTGTTTGGCATTGTGTTAGAGGAATAGCCATAAATACTGAATACAAGTATACTGAAAAATGTAATTCCTAGCTTTGAAGTTCAGTTTCACAAAATTTTTATGTACATTTCTATCACTTAAAGTCGGCTCATGGATGCTTTATATGTGCATAACGCACGTGAGGTTCTGATTCTGGTCACATGAGCATCAGAATGATGAGTAATACTGAATTTATGGGATCAGAAGTGAGTCTAGAAAAAGCACTACTTACACACCACTCCAAATAGAAGAACTACTCAGCATTAAGATTCTTATTGCAGAGCAAAAGAGCTGTTGAGGAATTAGCAGTGGGAAATGATAACTCTGTAAAATGTATCCTGTAAATTGATATGAGAAATACAGCATGCCTTTGATATACTCTCAATAGCTATAATCTGGAAACATATTATTTTAAAGAACCTCTTTGCACTACTTGTACAGACTGCTATTTTATTCCTTAAGTACTCAAGTTGAATTTCAGGCTCTTTCTTTCTTTAAAAAAAATGAAAAAATAATTGGAAGCAAAACACTTGTCAAATCTGTGGTTATTCATTAAGCTTATTCATTAAGCTCTTAAAACAGGAAAAAGAGAATACTGTAAAATTTAGTATTTTCCACAGGTTGATCACACCTAACTTCTAAATAAACTTAAGTGTGCCAACATATTCTTCCACAAAACTTTTAAATATCATGAAGTTTTCAAAAAGTAATTATTTTTCATACACCAAAAATCCATTGTCTTTATATGCTAACTGGCATTTCATATTCAGTTATACTGATTTTTTTGCCTGCAAAATGTAGAGCATTATTTTAGAACTATTTTCCTTACATTAGCTATATATATTACTTACAACTTATAACAAACATATTTAAAAAACACAGATTTAAAAAAGAGTTTGACCTGTATACATTTCCCAAGACAAAGAAGACTAAGCATAACACAAATTTTTAAAGCAAATCAGATTAAAATGTGTATCTAGAATGTGCATAAATTTCTGTTTCTCCATTTAACCCAGCAAATTTACTTACTTACTTACTTTTCCTATCAGTCTGAACAGTAAATAAAAGGTAACAGACAAACTTCAATATGCATGCAGAATAAAGTATCCTAAATGTTTGAAGAACTTTAAATTGTACATTCTCCTAGAATATATGTTCTTCAGAGTAAAATTCATTATACAAGTGTGGTTTGCGATAAATTTCTATTTAAATTTTACATGAGAAACACATGAATATTAATGAAAATTCTTTACTAGCAGATTAATGTTCAGCATTTATAATGGTAATCCAGTTTTACTGTATAACATTTATTTTTACATTTAGTCAATTTCTATAATTAGCTAAAAGATGGTTGGAGTTATTTTCACACTGTTGTGTTCAGAAAATGCACATGTTTTCAGCTTTGATCAGATACAACAGTCTTGCACAGTTTGTATTTATCTTTCTAAACTATCAAGTGAATTACTTTTGACTTTTTAGAAAACAATCAAAACAGCTTTTATCTTCTCCATTTTATCATCTGTGAAAATATAAAATTAGTATTTCCTTAATTAAGAAAAGTACTTTTTAAAAAATCTAATTGCAGATGGAAAAACAAATGTTTGGTAAGGAGAAGTTCCAGAAACTGTTAAAATACTTACTTTTGTAATGCTTTGGCAGATGGATAAGATGATTGAAAATTTTTGAACCAATTATTGTTTTTTGATGCATAAATTTCCTTATATAATTACTGAATGCGCTGTATACAAGAATTTTCCTTTGTTTTTTTCTTCTATTTATTTGTTGAGTCCCAAAATATTAAGGTTTTTTCATTACTCTTAAAGGATCATAATCAAAGATCAAACCATGTGACTGGAGAATTATTTGTCTTAATGCAATGTATTTGCACTTCTTGAAAATAAATCAAAAAGTGACTTTTTCTGCACTTGGATCGGTCACTGATGTGACATGAGTAGGCATATAGAAAGGCATACTTTTTATGAGACCAATTTTCAATTTTTTTTTTTCCTGATATTATATCTTAGTGATTAGACAAGGCTTTTGCCAAAGACAGACCAACATATATATATATTTATTTATACAGGATGAGACTTCTAGTCATAATCAAAATAAGGATGCTTTAAGTGTTATTTCCTTAGAAGATTTTCTAAGATTTTTCTTTCCTGAGTCAACACTATTTTGCCACTAACGTAAAGCACAGCGCCTTACAAGTAGCTATAAAGAAAGTTAAGCCCATCCTAGGAAATAGTTTTCTTAATGGAATTATAGGATCTTACACTTCTGATCTACAGAGCATGTAAAACAAATGACTAAAAAAACAAACATTTTTTTTTAAAGATTCAGCTAAGCATTATTCATCAATCTTTTATGGGGCTGGTAATACAAGCATAAGCTCTTTATTTTGTGTTTCTTGTTTTGGTCCAGACAAGATCTTTCGTTTTCAAGGGGTGACCCTGTACCTATGTGTGCATTCCTTACCCAAGGCAAACAGAATCCATTCCTTGAGTGTGTTCTGCCATGGCTGTCTAAAGCTTTCATTCTACACAGCTTTCAGCAGCACTGAACACATCAGCAGCATACTGTCCCAAAACCACCAGAGACTGTATTTAAAGTAGGCTGAGCCTGCACAGACACTGCTAAGGAAAACTCCCTGTCTGACCCTCCAGGATCCACTCTGGCATGACCTGAGCTGGGATGGAAGCACAGAGTCTGGGAAGGGCCCTTCTCCAGGTGCAGCCAAAAGAAGTGGACTTACCGCTGTCCTTCCTCTGAAAACCAGCTTGAGTTAAATGATAACATATATACTCTGTGTTCCTTCACAGCAGCCTCACTCAGCCACTTTCTCTTGCATTTCAGAAAAAAGAAAGGAAATAAGGATTATCCTTAAAAAAAAAAAAAAGGATCTTCATGCTATTAAACTAAACAAAGAACTGTTCTTTTAGATATTATGTGGGTGGTTAACCTAGTTATAATTCCTGAAAGGCCTGCATATGTGAATTTGTAACCTAAAATCCTTGAAAATTAGTCCATTTTCTGTGAAGTAACTGTTTCCATTAAGGAAATGACTGTCTTAAACATGGAAAGAGCCAATACCTCTAATGGGCATTAATTCATGAAAACATTTCTTTTATTAGTCTTTTTTTAAAGTCTCTATAGGAAAAAAAAAATTCCTGCAGCATATCTTCCAGATTTATAGAGCAGGAATATATATCAATCAATACAACAGACATCTCTTTTTCTTTTAAAGTAATGGATTAGTTTAGGGAAAAGCCATTTGCCTTCTTCTCTCAAGACTGGTACCTCAGGAAATTCTACTTGAATTTTTTTTCTATTAAAAAAGTAAATAAATGGGATCATATCAAAAGTATTTGTCATAACAATTTTTGAATTTAGCAAAGTGAATTCTATTTATTGTGTAAATAATCTGTGCACCAGCCCACAGAGACATCACATATCCAGAATGGTGTATGGTAAACACCCAACTTAAGCCGAATGTACTCATGCTGTGACACCAACTAGAAGGACCACTGTATACTGGTGGGAAAAATAAAAGTATTGCTAAAATAGCTGAACAATTTCATTATTTCCTAAAAACATCTGCTGTACATCAATTCACGGCATTCTTTCCTGACCCACCAACAAAATAAGTGTAAGAGAGCAAAGATTGAAAAACTGCAAAAACAAATAGTGAAACACCAGAGTAACAGTAAAATGAGGCAAAACTGCAAACAGTACCAGTAGTAAAAGTTGTCTTAAAACCATAAATGGTGTTAAACTAACATAATATTTTACAAAGTCTACATTTAAAATATACATGCAAACAATGCAAGAACTATGGAAAGAAGGTATGACTGCTCCTCTTCCAGCCTAGTTATACTTTCATATCACTGATAAATTTACTACCTGCATTTTTGCTTTCAAAAGCACATTTCTTCTGATTTAATGCATCACTTAAATTTTATACTTTCAGGAATATTTGCAATAAGACATTACATCTGATTGGAAATAAATACTATCTGGCTTTTATTAATTTTGCCTCCAATTTTCATTATTTTACCTTAGTTAGGGTTGCTCTCGCCCACTTTATTAAAGTTTGTTTGGATACCTCCTTGATATCAATTAGATTGAACATTTCTGACACCTCAAATATATTTTATTATCTCAGCTCTGATGCACTGGTCCATATAGTAGCATTTTCCTTAATATTAATAAATTTAACAGAATCTAAAGCCTCCAAAACACTCTGAGACAGTTTTGGATTCTGTTCCACTAGCCATTTCCTGCCCACATTCATAAATACTGTTTTATGTGCCTGTTGAATGTGAGGTAATGTTCAAAGTAAGTAATTAGTAGCACAGTCTGGCCACACACTAACCTCTCTACAGGGATATAATCCAAATAAAATTAATCGGTGAATCACAAGACCTATTTTGTAGCCAAGATTTTATGTTGTACTTAAGGGTCTATAAAATTAAAAAATAAAAATGATTAAGATTTTTGACATCTTTTAGGCTCTAGTGTTTGCTAACATTGTTGTTTCTATTGATCTCCCACTGAGGATGAGATAATGAAAAACAGCCCCAGCAGTGACTACCAAGCCCTTTGATGAAGTACATGTTGGACCAGGGCATAATTTGTCTGGATGGCAGCAGAGCTGATCCTGTTGCCAATTTGTAAAATGCACCAGAAGCTTTGGCACCTGTTCAGACCTGTAGTTATGCCAACAGCACAGGCAGTCGGCTGAGTGCTGGGGGAAGCCAAGGAAAGGAGCCTGCAAACAGAATTGTCTGCTTGTCTCCCCACCTTTTTGTCAGTAGGAGTTTCTGAGCAGGGCCATATGTTACGGGGGTCTGCCAACGATTTTTCCAACCCAAGGACCAAAGGTTCCACTTGGACTTGCTTGACTCCCGCTGGGATAATAGTCTGGGAATTGACTGGGGATAGAACTGCTCAGTACAATGGAACTATCTGAGCCAATATCTGCATTACAGCTCTACTCCAAAATCTGAGTAATACCAGATCCAGATGATGATATCTTGCTAAAATAAACATTAAAAAGTCCTATAGGAGGTCCTGATTCCCACATGTGACTTTAACAAACAGTCCTTTCTCTATGAAGACACACATCCCTATGGAGACTCTCATATAAACACCTCGGTCTTCCAATTATCCAGCAGACCAAGTACTAAATTACATATTTAATATTTAAAGTTCACCAGAATAAAAACAGGAAAACCCTAGTCTGCTTCTCCAGGTGAATATCCCAATTACTAGGTGTGGGTTTCTTGCTAATTCTTGAATTTGCTTATCTGTGCAGAACGAAGCAGTTTCCTCCTGAAGAACAGAGGAATACCCAGCCTTGCCCCAGAAAGTCATTTGACTCAGTATTAGTGTTCATTCCTATAAATAGGAAAAGTGGGTTCAAAGTCCAGGAAAGTAAGCCTGTGTGTCTCAAAAGTGGATAAATATAAGGCAACACTACAGGGAGTACTAGGGGGTTTGCTTTTTGTATCAACCAGTTGTTTTGATGCTGAACTAGTAATTGTGTTCTGGGAATATACGTCACAGGACTACTTGGAGTTTGGCAATCCATTCTCTATGGAGAATTGGGAACTTTTTGTTCTTAATTATTTTGTGAGGCTTAGCTAGTTTGCCAGTTTTGAACGTAGCCATGTATTCTTCTCACCTGTAATACCTGTTTACCTATCCATTCTTTATCCTTTTCCTGTCCTGTTTCCCCATCATAAGACCTTTAACTTTACATATAGGAATTCCTGCTATGAGACTTCAGACTTATTTTGCATTTTCTGAAACAATAGCATCAAAACAGTCTTGCCTTAAAGGGACAAGAGGTCCCTTTAAGAAGGGACAGGGATTCTATGTGTACTAAAATTCTTTTTCCTCCAAATTCAAGCAATCCCTTTGCATTTAGTTTTTACCTCTTTATAAAGTAAAAAAAAAAAAAAAGTATTAATTTCTAAAACATAAAAAAAAAAAAGAAAAAACAGCTTTTAAATTTATCAAAACACAGCAAACAAACCCCCCCTGCCTTTATTACTTCAGGTCCATCTTGCAGAAAAGGGTGTAAGCATTCAATTTTCATTTAATTTCTTATTTCCATTCAGGACAGCACCATCATCTGTGAAAGCCGTGAGACTGTCAAATAGATATAAATTAGATCTGAATCTCCTTTTTTTTTCAACAGTAAATGCCCTGAATATGTCATTAACCACTGTGCATCATCAACCATACCAGCAATTTGTAACTATTCCCTCATATGAGGTAAGAAGCACGAGGGTACTTTATATCATTGATGTCAATGACTAACTCTGTCTCCTCTGTAATTCTGTCAGCTATGTCATGTCAGCTTTTGAATAAAGCCTCAGCTATAATTAACTGGCTTCCTAGGGTGAAATCAGAGTTTTAGTCAATATTGCTAAAGTTTAAACAATAGCTCTTGAATTCTGTATAGCACCTGTCACTGTTCCGTCTTTGAAATGCTTAACAAAGGTGCTCAGTCTTTTTCAACAGCCATTAGGAAGAAAAGCCAGCGTGGGTGGCAGCCTGTATTATCATATTCCAGATAATTGCCTTTCTGTATGCAATTTTCCTTCTAGCTGTTTTGCATGCAGTTATTATGAATCCATTGCATTCTGATAGCACCCAGATGCTCAAATTGAAATCACAAGCCCTTTTGTTAAGAGACTGTACAAAATATTCCTAAACTAATTTCTGTCCTCAAGAGTTTGGATTCTAAACACACAGGGCAGAATAACAAACTCATATAAATGGAAAAATATCCTCACACTGAAGAGAAGGATAATTTCAAATGTTGCACTTGCTAATAATCTCAATGCTCAGCAGTAACTCATTTCAGTTTTGGCTCCTACTTCCTGACTTTACTAATGGGAAAATTTTAATGATAGTTAATGAGAATTTTGCAACTGACTTCAAAGAAATTAGGATTTTACTTTATGAATCCAGATTCTGTAGAAATCAGATATGTGTGATGATAACATTTTAATGCTGACTAATGTCCTAAAGCACTGTTTCATAAAAGGCTCCCAGTAGGTTGCTATAACCTTCATTCTTCATTTCTTGTTTTTTTTCTTCACATCTTTTGTTCTATGGTAGGGCTTGAAATAAAATCTAACACTAAGTCATTTAGGAATTATCCTTAAAAGCAGAACAGGTTATTGATTATGTCATCATGCTTCACACATACTGAAAAATCTTACCTGATGACTGCAAAAAAGTTATATCTGATGATAGGTTACATTCAGTGTCTAGAGGAAAAGAACTCTGTATCTTCCAAATCTGATACCAGTTGATGGCTCACCCTTGCACAGAAGCAAAGAAAAAAAAGTAGATCCACATTAACAACCACTGAAAATTCAGGGTAAAAAAAAAAAAAGAAGACAATTGTTACTATTTTCAAAAATGGGACCAGAGTATTTGGAAGTTGATACAGAACTATCTCTTACTCATTATTGACACCTAAATTACATTAAATATTACACAGTAATAAAGAATATGATTCTTTTCAATTCGGTCAGTTTAAAACATATACCAAGTCCAGTAAGCATCTAGGGAAAAAAAAAAACCCAACTGTTTAGTGTATCTGTGCTTTACAACTAATTGAGTATATTTTACCTGACAGATCTAGAACAAGAAAGTTCTTAACAGTGGATAGGTTTTCTACCTCAAAGCAAAAAGAAAAGCACTGTACCCCAGTGCATCATCACGGAGACTGTAAATTGCTCTTTACCAGATCTATACAATTATGCTGATTTGTACCACTAAGTACTCCAGGGAGAGTTTCCCAAATATACAGTTCAATGAATGATATGAGAAACAAATCAGCTATGAAACATGAGATTATTATTTGGAGAACTGAAGAAATTTTTTTTTTTTACAAAGAAACTTTTAATAAATTACGTTTGCTGTTTATTTGTCAATCCACTGACTAAAGTTTGAAAAGCTTCTTGTGATTAATCATGCCAAAAGTACATCATCTCGTTGAATAAGTGTTCCTGTCCATATTTTTATTCTCATTCACTGGGCATTCCTTTTTTTAAAGTTTTGGTATGCTACAGAACCTCAGTAAGGATTTAGCATTTGCATAACTGCTTTGCTGAACAGGGACACGTTTGGCATGATTTATTGACATAGAAGCTTTAATAGAAACCACCATGAATTCATACAGGAGAAATACATGCAAAAGCAATTAAGCACTCATCAAAATGGACCATTTTCATATTTTATGCCCCAAAGGGCTCTGAGAAACAAATGAGAATCTGCTTCCCAAAACTATGCAGGGTGTCTTTTACTTGACAGAACCAAATTACCATAGCTGTTTATCCATTTTAATGATCTCTCTTTTTATTTTAATGCAAAATATGTGATAACACCTAGATTTCATAGAAGTTTATATTACTACTATCTCTTTGTATCTAAGGTAAACTAATAAAAAAACATGTAAACTAAAAGATAAACATAAACTTCCATTTCATTTCAATGGATCATCAAAGCATTTTATATTAAGAGGTCAAGAACATTCATTTAATTTCTTTGACTTTGTTTATTTTGCCTTCCTACTTCAAGCACACTTATAAAATGTCTTATATTAAAAAAAATTCTATGTCTCATGACATAAATCATATGCTCCTCACTGAAACAAAATATTTCAAAAGCCTAATTTCAAAATATGCTATTCAGAATTTCTAAATTAAGCCTTTTTCTGTCATTACAGAATGAAATAATTTTTTTAAAATTTATCCTGATTGTTAACATACATTATATTTTTATTCATGGTACTGGACATGAGGGAATGTGCATTTATCTTCCATAGGTAGCAAGAAATCTGGTAGCAAGATATTACAATGCAGAGCTATGATAATCCAAATTACTGTGTTTATGATAGTTATAAAACCACTCATTCCTGTTTGGAATACCACACTAATTTGATCTTTACAAGTTAGGAATTGTCATGTTGGATTGATTTTATTTTGGAAGAACACACTGATTGGTATATCACATAGCTACTCAACAGCATGGGACACTTGGATATGGGAGATCTTAGATACATAAAACTGCTTTTGTGTGATGTTTACTCACCTTTATCTATCTCATCTCATTGCATTAAGGCCTGCACACAGAACAAGTGCAGATTTCATGCCTTCTGAAATTCTGGTACTTGGGCTGCCACGGAAATTCTGCACTTTAAACAGATGAAAACCTGTACTGTAATATTAGGAACATTTATTTTTTAAAAGTTATATAAACATGACTAGGGATGTTAGAGAACTGCAACCAGGTAACTCCCAGTATCAACCCAGGCTGGGGGATGAATCGATTTGAGCATCCCTGCCGAGAGGACTTGGGGATGCTGGTGGGTGAGAGGCTGGACATGACCCAGCTGTGTGAACTCACAGCCCAGAAAGGCAAAGCTGTCCTGGGCTGCACCCAAAGCAGGGAGGCCAGCAGGGGAGGGAGGGGACTCTGCCCCTCTGCTCTGCCCTGGCCCCACCTGCAGTGCTGCACCCAGCTCTGGGATGCCCAGCACAGGAAGGTCTGGAGTGAGTCCAGAGGCCATGAAGATGAACACCATTCCAATGAACACAGGCAGAGAGAACCAGGCTTGTTCAGCCTGGTGAACAAAAGGCTCCTGGGAGACCTTATAACAGCCTTTCAGTACCTGCAGGGGCCCTCCAAGGAAGATGGTGACAAACATTTTACCACGGCCAGTTGCAATAGGACAAGGGGTAATGGTATTAAACTGAAGAAGGGTTAATTTTGATTATGTATAAGAAAGAAGTTTGATTGCATTTTTTTTAAATGAGGTTGGAAACACACTAGAACAAGTTGTCCCAGGAGGTGATAGATACTCCATCCCTGGAAACATTCAAGGTGAGGGTCTCTAAGAATCTAATTGGTGATCTCCCTGATCATTGAAGGGGAGTTCGACTTGATGACATTTAAAAGGTCTCTTCCAACACAAACTATTTTATGATTCCATAACAACTACAGAAAACTATATTAAGATCCTATTATGCACCAAAAATTATGACAATCTTCCCACTCACAAATGCAACATGTGGGGGAAAAAATTCAACCCTAACCCGGAAACGGGCAGGTTATGAACAACATCATCTCCAATATTGTTTAAGGCAGGCAATTCTCACAAAATGAAGAGGAAAAACAAGCCCCCAGTCAGTAGAGTTACATTGCTCCTCCAGATTGCAAAACTCTGCATGAAGTCTGCAGATTTGCATATCAAAATACAAAAGCTCATTGATTTAGCGTGTCGTGCTCCATATCACAGGTCATTAGATCTCAATCACGTATCCCTCTGTTCAACTGCAGTAATTGGTGTTTAATTAAGGGAAAATTTTGAGAAAACAATCCAATTTGGCTTTGGCACATTTACTACAAGAAGTATGAGGAAGACAGTAGCATCCTCCTCCTCCCCAAACCAGCAGGATTTCAGCTGGAAGATATGCAGAATATCCTACATTATTACTCCTTCCAGCCATGCTGAGGACTTTAAAGATGGTTAATTTAGCAACCCTACAGTAATTTTTTCCATCATTTAATTATCATCATTGTTAAAAAGGGGTCCAAAATTTCTGATAAAAGTATCTGTGGCTCAGCTAGCAGGCTCTAATTATGTCTTTCCCTGCTGAATTTAGGTGCTTTTTGTTAACCACTATATACTCATGTTGCAATCAAGTGACATCCCAATTTTATTAAAGATAAAGTGAAGGGATTGAGCTCAGTTCTTCACAGCAAGTTACTTTCTAATCTTAGCAATGTGTGAATAGCTTTTTTTCTTCATCTGCCCCAATTTTTCAACATTCTTTAAAAATTATGGATTTCATGAGCAATATCTCAGTGCTATATATGAACATCTAAGACTTCTTAATTTTTTAACAGATTCAAAGATTTCATTAGTCCCTTTTTTTCTACCAGACTGAACTGTGGGAAAGAATTTGGAACGAGTTCTGCTCTGTTCCAAAAAAAGAATATTCAGTGTGGGGATAAGTAAAAAAAATTCTGCAGATTCAGGAAGGTAATAACTAATTAGACAACTCAAGAGTCAGGCAATCTGCAGAATGAGCCAATGAACCACCATTAAACATCATCCAACATCAATTCTTGACTGAAAACCATATCTTCCCAAATAGTATTTTTTTAAAAAATAGGTGTTACAGAAGGAATACTACAAGTAATTTCCAATGTTAGCATACAGTGTACCTTATGGAATCACAGAATATCCTGATTTGGAAGGAAACCAGAGGAAATATCAAGTCCAACTCTTTGCCCTGCACAGGACTGCCCCATGTGCCTGAGACCCTTGTCTAAATGCTTATTGAGCTCTGTCAGCCTTGGTGACCACTTCCCTGGGGAGCTGCTCCAGTGCGCAGCACTCTCAAAGAACCTTTCCCTGATACCCAACCTAAACCTCCCCTGACACAACTTCAGGCCACTCCCTTGGGTCCTGTCACTGGCCACCATGGAGAGGAGATCAGCGCATCACCCACCCTCCTCAGGAAGCATTTTAAGTGCTTAAACTGTTTTCTGAAGTATTTCTGACATTTTAAATAAAATATTTTTGTAGCATCAACTTCATATTTTTTTATCTACTTTTACTTTTTTCTTTACTAATTACTGTGAAGTTTCCAATGTCAGTATGCTATTACTGTATTTTATGAATCACAAAGTCCAGTGTCTGGAAAGGAACACAAGAGATAAACTAGTCAATAAGCCTTTGCAAAGGCAGCATCTATTGAAAACAATCCTTCTAAATCCTAGACAAAATATTTATTTAAGATACTTAATGGACTATAAGGAGGATCAAGCAGATTTTCTGAAAAGTCTTACTTTTTCATCATATTAATTTTGACAATTCCTTGGCTCCTTTAGCCACATACAAGGCACTGAGAGAAGTATTTCTTCGTTTTCTCTTCTCCGTAGCTTTCTTTTTTCGCACGTTCATTTCCCCTGCTTTCATGACATCCTACTATTTTAGAAGCTTGTTAGAATTATGCTCTGCTTATGCAGATCTGCCTATACCCAAAATGAAAATGTCTAGAACTGAGCTGTTACAGCTAAATAGTTAGAGCTGGCTAGAGGCACTTCAGCATCCTTGTGACCTCAGCCCTGCTGAGAGTTACAGAGCATTGAGCAGCCCTAATGTAGCTGTCCATGAGATTTTCCTCTGCATCAACCTTTCACTGACTTATCCCTGAAGTAAGCTGCCAAAACCCATTTTTTTTCCTGACAAGATATATTATATAATTTATATGTACCTCATAAAATCAGATTATGACTTAAAGCTTCCAAATGAAACTTATAAAAGAAAAAATATCCTGATCAAGCAAAAGATTTTGAAAAGGAAAAATGGCACATTCTTCTTGAACACATAAAAAGTGAGATGATTTCATGGGGTTTGGTTTTCTTTCTGAATTTGTTTGTTTTACATTTCCATTGTCAACCCAAACTGAAAAGCTGGTTCAGAAGTCATATGGGATATGAGATCAGTTTTAACTCATCGCATGTCCCTCCCAAAGACAGACTGCTGATATCATCAATACCACTTCTAAGGTTTTGTTCCTTTTTCAAGGTAGATGTCTTATTCTGACCTTGCTTTGTCAGCCTCTGTGGGGGATGAATGTAACATGACCCTAGGTTTTTAACTGGAAAACCAGATCTTATTAGGATCTCTATTTTTGAAATTTGAAGACTTACATATTCATATGGCTTATATGGTGAGAGCTTAGAAATGCTTTGTAAATGAGTTCCAGTTCTGTATCAACTTGAATGCACGGGCATAGGAGTCTCTGAATTTGTACATAAGATTTTAGCACAAAACCAATAGAGGTATGAATCTGTGTACATCTTGTTTGCAATATTAACAGCAATAACACAAAATAAAGAATACATTTACCCTACAAAGAATCTTCAAAGGCTTTTTCTGTGGTTTAGATGCATGAAAATGTGGAAGGGATCAGTTACCACTACTCAGCAAGGAGCCTGGTTGCTGTTGATCACATCAGTGTTAATTTCTGCACAGTGACATGTTGTCTGGATTTTCTGCTAGGAAAACCTGAGTAACACAGCTTAGTATTTATGCATATCCACACACAAAAGGACATGTAGCAGAAAATCTCTGGATGTGCTTTTATCCTCAATTACTTTTACTGCAAAAGAGAGAAAAAAAGTAAACTAAGAAAATATTGTAAAGGAAGGAAGTAGAGAGGGAGCCTATGGAAAATATTGAAGAATATTCTAAATTCTATGAACTAGAAGGGAAAATGATTGCTTGTGTTTGAATTTCTTTACCTTAAAGGTGCACTGATATTCCTTTGGGAGTTTTACAGAATACAGAGTTTCACAGGCCAGAATAAATACCAAAATTCAGAGTATCTTGTGAAGACATTTCATTTTGACAATGTGTGCAATTTTCTTCTAACTCATTCTTTATAATACTCATTTCCTGGCTTTTGATGAGTACTAGTTTAACTGACATCTTTTTTCTTTGCATGAAAATATATATGATATTATTGTAGAATAGTGGAATAGATTAATTTTCTCCATTATATTTTTTTTCCTTTTAGCCTTCTTAACCCAGAATAACTGGTTCATTTTACAAGTCCCGTTAAATTTACATTTTTGCTTTTGGTTTGAAAGCTATTGACTTAACTAACTATTGCTAATAGAGCCTTCTTAATAGCAATACAAAAACCTGAATAAATTGCCAACAAATGGAGTTTTTCTTTTCATGGAAGATAAGACTAGCTTTACCTTTAAGCTCACCTGGGTTTGCATCAAAGGCAACTGGACAGTGGGTGCTGAGCCAAGACCAATGATCCAAAGTGCTCCCCAAGCAGGGAGAGGATCAGGGGTAGATTTGGACACATGATGTGGGTGATTGACAATCAGTCTCTCAAGCACTTGTGATTGAATTGCCAGGTGCTCCTGAAATTAAGGTAATACTGTTAGACACTAATGAAATTAAGAGTCAGTAGCAACAGAAGGAAAGGTCTGAGAAAACAAAATCTAAGGTTGGCACACAAGAGCAAGAGAAACAGAGACATCTGAAATTATGGTGACATTCAGAGTAACTATGTTTCAGCAAACATACAAAATGAGGTTGCACACTGCAGGGGAGTTCACTTTCACCAAGATCTCTGTGAGAACTTTTCTATAATGAACAAAATAAATTACAGCAAGTCAACCTCCAAACAGCTTTACAAAGTCTTTCAACCTACTGCATTTTAAAAAAACAGCCAATGTTCAGTTAAGTTTGATATAGTGACACTTTATTTCAAACAAGTTCTTTGAAGAATTTTCTTCTTGTTTTGATACATATTTGAAGTATTTCATCAAAACACTCTCTGGGAGCTCGTCATGTTAACTGCAAATAACAAGAAGTTACTTGACAGTGCCCAATCAGACCATTTTTATTAAATTTGCTCTTAAACACTAGGGCAACAAAAGGAACAGACTAAAAAGCTAATCCTTAAAAGCCGTGCAATTAAAATTGACACAATATGGTTAATTTCCAGTGTTCCCCAATTTATGTACTGTGTGTTTTAAGTACTGTGTACTTTTCCCTATGTGCTCTGTTACACATATGGGAATATACATAATTTGAAATTGTTATTCTATATATGTTAACAATATTTTTCTGATTTTCTGTTTTCAGATTTGTTACAGCATTCATCACTGTTGTACTACAGCGATGGATACTTCTCT
This sequence comes from Fringilla coelebs, assembly GCF_963513975.1. Classification (NCBI taxonomy): domain Eukaryota; kingdom Metazoa; phylum Chordata; class Aves; order Passeriformes; family Fringillidae; genus Fringilla; species Fringilla coelebs. The sequence goes on along the minus strand of NC_140032.1, from coordinate 39,918,584 downwards.
AACCCAGTGAGGCAGTGAACCCTTAAAAAGTGATTCATCTTACTTATGTCACTCATCATGTGTGCTGTGGTGGTGTTAGCTACCCTGAACACACCCAGGACTGAAGTCTAGCCTATTAAGATGTCTAAAATTAAAAGTCCCATGATGGTTTACTTTCGTAACTTGCGCATGTAAATTCTGCACACACTATAATGCCCTGTTTCACTCTCTGTTTCATCAGCTGATCAATCGGCTAATTGATAAAGGCATGTCAAAACCAACACCATTAAAGAGGCAATAAGACCTGCTGACTCCTGTAACAGCCAGGAATCTTTGAACATGTCTCTGGCACTCAGATTTAGCAAAGCAGTAACAATGCTTGAGAGGTTGGCACTAGTGTAAGTCACGTCAACATATTCAGCTGGACTGAGTTGCATAAATGGAAAAAACAGGAAAACATAAAAATTTCTTATCTAGTTCCAGCTTCCCCAGGCCATAGACAAGAGAAACAACTTGACACGATTTCACACACTATTTGCCTGTCTTTACAGTAGATCAGACTTGGAGTATGTTGCTGAGGATTCCATGTTTCTGTGAGCACCTTCCTCAGCCTCCAGGCTTCATGAGTAGTCTTTACTGGTATTCGCTGCTGCAAAGGTTTTGAAATGTTAATAAAAATCTTGTCTGATCTCAAAGAGTATCTGGAGTTCAGTAAATTCCCCAATCACCACTCCCATGTGGGCCTACAGCATAGCAAAGCAAAGCAAAGCAAAGCACACCTTTCCCAAAAAGTTACCTTACTTGAAGTATGCAGGAGAATTACCAGAGAGCCCTTAAGCTTCAGGCACCAACAGCTGTATATATGAAAGAGAGAACAGAAGTTTTAAATATCTCTTTAGTTTGACTAAATTAAGCTAAATGTCTTTTAATTTACCAGCATGCTCTTCCTGGTAATTGCATTTTGTTTTCTTCTTCTCCAACAGCGATTTCTTCCAGGAAAAAAAAGTAGCCCCTCAGGAGCTGTGCCTGTTCTCATCTTGTGTTTTTCTAACTCCATGCCTATTCTTTTCCTCCAGTCCCTCAACACTCTGGGTTTCTTAGAGACCATAAAAAGCAGTATTACAAATAGGCAGGCATCCCAGCAGTGAAAATAAGCTGTGATCAGAGCATTTTTGACAGCAGGAATATGGCAGAGGAGTGGGACTAGCATACACTCACCCAAAACGCTGCAAGAATTGTATCTGAGGAAAAATTAAAAGTGATCCTGCACCCCTTTCAATGTGGTGATCATGTCAGAAACACCTGGGATATCAAACTTCCTTGGAGAAATGGAGCTTTGAAGATCAAGTGTGTGGAGGTCACTCATCACTGCTACTAAACCAGGTACCCCACTTGCTCACGTGTGACTGCGAGACGTCTGTGATACCTGACACTGTTAAGACACAAAGAATGGAGATTCAAAGGATTCACATCCAATAAAAGGATTACATCTCTCACACCTCTCATGTTAAGCTAGAGGTGTATTTTTACATTTGGGGAGAGTTACCTCAAGTTATCTCATGGATATCAGAAGAACGCTTGTTCTATACGGGTTTTGTTTCCTTTTTAGTGATATTGAATTTAGTGGCCAATTTTCTGCAAATGCCATAGAATATTAAACACCAAGCCTGCAAATTTTCCTTTAAAAAAATAAAGAGAACTTTTCTCTAAAAATTTGAAAATGTAGAAATATTGTCACTCAGTTCTCTTTCTTTTGGAATAAATTTATGGTAAATCAAAATAGGATTATAAAATTATACTCTGTAAATCCATTAAACTGATAATATACAAAATTATTTCCAAGCATTTTTTTCCCAGATACAATGTACCCCAGCTTTCATCTAGGAAAGAAATCCTATTCTGCAAAAGTGTTAAAGCTGCAAGTATCAGATTTTTCCCTTCTTCCTCTTTTTTTTTAATAAAGACATTTTAGTATTGCCTTTCTTGTCTTTGTTTTCAAACCAAACATAGGCAACCGGTTTATAAATTAATTCTTTGGCTTATTATGGATTTGTTAATTTTTTAACATATTAACACACTTTGTTCTTACCAGCAGACCCTGTCTGGAAATGAAGAAATAACTGAAAATAAAGTAAAGCTATCAAGTTGACCTTCTGGTAAAAGACCGGAAAGTTGCATTTTTCCTCATCATATAAACCAAACAAAAATATTGCAAACACAATGACGTATATTTTAAATAGCCATATTGAAAATGCTGTTCCTCTTGCAAAATTAATTTTTTAAGCAGTTGAAGGTATTATTTTTAGTATCTCACAATCTACTCATCTAATTGATCCAACCAATGATAATCACAGCCCATCTGCTTTCTTCAAACTCCCTTTCAAGGGTATCAGCACACTTCAGCTGCACTATGCCACAGTTACTAAGGCAACCAGTGTGTGAAGCAGGCAGAAGCTGTGCTTATTCACATAAAAATATTCTCCTGCCAGAAAAACCCTACAAAATTATGTATATCAAAAGCTACACATTTACATGCAAGAAATATATATGAAAGAACTTTGGGGGAGGGGAAAAGACATGCCCTATTTTTATTTCTTTCTTTTCGAAAATTCTTTTATGTTTGTGGAATCAGGAAGTAGAGGTTTCATATGACACAAGTTAAAAAGGAAGTATTTGGGGCAAGTTATGAAGATTTCCAAGTGTGCAGTAGATATAGAAGCTGCTTCATCAAAGTTCCTGCTATGTGAGTCTGAAGCAATGACACAGATTTATGTTCATAGATAGAGTTCCTCACGTGCTCACTGGGTGATGCCAGCTTGGACTGCCCTGTGACTGTCAGGCTACTCCATAGTCTGTGCCCTAAGAGTCCTTTCCCAAATCCCAGGTCAGGATGATTTTGGACTTGGGGGTGGGGAGAAAAGCCCCATCCCTTCCCTCATGCTCATTTTTTGTCAGAAAAGCATGACAGGGACTTTTTATTTAAATATTTTGCCATTTTTCTTACACTAAATTTATTCAGAAGTGAAATACAAGGTTTTTGAAAGGCTTGAGAGGGTACCAGATAGAATCAGACGATTTGCAGAACACAAAACCAATTCTATGACATGCAGCAATATTTGGAAAGAAGTTCTGCCTTGATCTCTAATCCATTGCAACATAACAAATATAAAACCTCTCCCTCTCTTACAGCTTTCAGCAAATGCAAAACTAATTAGAATCCTGGGGAGGAATAGAGCCTCTGGGGTTATTGCAGGTGAGTAACATCTTTTGATGAATTAGCTGAAATATTAATGTACCAGAAATAATCACATTGCACACTGAAGGCTGAGACACTAAGTGTGTCTTGCATCTTTATACACAGCTGACACTATTTAAAAAGGCAAATAACACAGCTTTGAGGAGGCAAAATCCCTTACTGGGAAAATAGGAAATATCTTCCAATTTGAATGGGACTGCCAGGAAAGCTCACCTTTGGAATGGTCCCTGCTATAGTGAAATGTTAGCAACTTTGTTCAGAGCTAGACACAAATTTTCCTGTGAAAAAAGTGCATCAGAAGTGGTAGATTATTGAGTTCCAGATTATTAGTCTGATTGTCTGTGTTTCTTCATCTGTGTCCCACTTGAAAGATTTATTCTGCTTTAAGCACCGAGGAGAGGATTTGCTTGCCTGCTTCCAAATTATTCAAACAAGCCTCCTCTTATGGTTGGTAGAGAAATTGGCATTTATAGAAAACAATTTATCTGCACAGTTTTATCCCTGTCAGAGAAGTGGAGTTACAGCCTACTCTTCCCTGTTTCTCTCCACTGATTGTACCAGAAGCATAGACATCTGGCTCAAGAGCAGACATCTACATTTCATCAGGAAAATCATCCTCCCCTTAAGATCATGATCTACTGTCTTAGTATATTCCTGTCCTCAGAAAATTATTAGTCTGGGCAATGTAAAATTACCTCCGGAGTTATAGGGAACTTGTATAATTGAGAATATAGTTAAGAGAAGCCCTGCAATGAAGAGCAAAAATACCACCAGTTCTGACCTAGTACCAGTGAAGCAGAGGAAGAGTCAAGACTGTATTTACTTGCTACACTGATCCTTAGGAACCTGGCAGCCAGTTGCAATTCTGATTTGCATCCCAAAATTTAGGAATGCCAAGGTCAAATTAATACACCTAGTGTACGCAGCCAGTTGTACCCCAACTTACTCTTTTCCTTGCAAAGCAAATCTAATCCAGACTTGAGAACAAGGATCAACGTTATTCAGGCCATCCAGAATCAGGAATGATTTTAATGTAAAAGAAAGAGGAAAAATCACCTTTTTCCCAAAGATAACTAAGGAAACCCATGGATAAACACATTCTATTATTAGGTGTTATAGCATTTCCTAAGCATAGAGATGCCACAAGGTAAAAGAACAAACAATTTCACTAATACCTAGTGAAATTTTTTCCAAATGGGGACTTTTAGATTCACTGAAACTAAGTGTTTATTCTGTGTCATGTGAAAGATTTGCATGCTCCAAGCTTTCAGTGCCCACTTCTCATGTGAATTCTACTCAGATCAATCAGACACCTCTGGAAACTCCTTGCATAGTTCACTGCTTAGTATTCTGAGCTTCTTTAAAGTGAGCAAGGATCAGATAAGAGGATTCTGTAAATGCTTTAAGTCACAAAACATTAGGTATAAATACATTTTTTCTTAGTTATTGTAGAGTGACACACAGTCCTGACTAGCACAGCCACAGGGAAACAAGGACATGGCTTATCTGCACTTCGATTACTCCCTTAGCAAAGACTCTTGGCTCATCCAAATTCTGACAACTAAACCAATTTTGTCATCCAATTAATGGCATTTAATACAGCTAGGTTAGCTCTGGGGGAGCTATCCCAGCACTATTGTAGCTCAGGGTGGAGCAGATTAATCCCAACTAGTTGCATTACCAGTCAAGCTCAGAATAATAGAAAGGCACCAGAAAGTTCTCTTTCTGTGAGTCAAGCTGAATTCTGACACAGCAAAGTTTCTATTCCACAATAATTGCCATATATCTGAGTTTTCACTTCCAGAGGCTGAAGAGTTGAAAAGCAATGAACATTTTGTAGCTTGCCTGTGTGAAGAAGCAGGATGAAAGCACTTAGAGCACAAAAATTCAATACAGTGTCACCTTACAGCTGCAAATGATGGAACTGGAGAAGCTGTACTGCAGCTACACATCATTTCTATCAATAGGTCTCTTGGGCTTCTACTAGTAGAGAATGGGTACATTGATCAAGATGACTCGGCTGCCTCTTGCATCAGTGGCTCCAGTTGAGATGGCTGCTTACATAAACTGGATGAAAAAAGTTAATCTGCTGGGCAATGTGAGAGCACATCAACAGCAATCAAACAAAAGTAAGAGAAACTAGACTGAAAAGAGTGCAAGCAAGCAGTGCATGAAAGCATTATTCTTCTACATATTTTAACAATGTAGAGGGGAAAAATTTCCCACTGGATACATATTTTGGAGTGTAATTTGTATTTTTGTACAAGCATGATAATTACCATTATAGATTGCACATATGCTTGGTGGACATCACATAATTATCTCCTTAAAATGTAAACAAATATCTGCTGAACTGCATCCGCAGCCCTTTAGGTTTCTATAAATACTGCAATAACAGCAGAAGTTCATTTAAACAAATATAGCAGGCTATCTGCAGTTACTGTTGTTTCAAAGCTTTCATTGTGGAAACACTGTTCAAAACGTTGCACCCACATGCACACACTGAAAACACAGCCATTATATGCACTAATAGATTTGACTTTTGAATATTCTAAAGGAATATTCTCAAGCAAATAAACCCCAGACTAAGCCAGTGCTTTGTGCTTTACATGAGACTAGTTCCTATGCCTGAACCCATAAAGAAGTGTTTTTGACTCAGCTGCTCTTCTTCCACACATCTCTCTTGTTTCTAGGGTAATACTCTTCCCTAGGGGCAAACCATTTTCCCTTTGATGGTGTAGTTCCAGTGTGCAGAGTGTTGTATATGTGGATCCAAGTCTTTCTGCTCCTTAGCATCTCTCTCTATTCCTGTTTTCACTAAAACATTGTATGTGACGTCAGAGAGCTGCAAGCTTAAGATGTCATTGCAATGGTTCCCATTATTATTGGTCAGAAAGTGGGCACTGGAAAAGCCAAACTTACATCAGACTCCTTAGTCCAAGCAATTTTTGGGTAATACTGATACATTGTGACAGGAGCACTCGTGCAATCATACGAGATGTGCAACAGAAAATAAAATAAACATAAGAAATTAGCAGTCTTGTGATATTTTCAAAGAAAGAACAAATTACTTCATATCATCTCAAGTTGATACCCAATGGCATTAGCTGCTGAACTAATCACAGAGTGATTTTGATCCTGTGACTTCTGTGCACAGGGTTAGCTAAGAGTGCTTCTGCATCTATTCAAATTGAAGTGTTACCTGCTCTTAATGGGGGAAAAAGGCCCACAACTCAACAAACCTGTGTACCATCTTGCACACCTCTGCACTTTGTGTATAAATAAAATAAAGTGATGCTATAAAAGAAATTTAAAAGATAGTAAATTTGAACATTCATACCTTTTTTCTCTTTTGTTTCTTTTACTGCCTGTATGAAAACACTCATGCTTACTTGCTTTTTGATTTTTAGCTGTGGAGAGCTAGTTCAATGACTCACTGCTCCCACGCAGTGAAATCTACGTTCTTTATGTCTCTGTCTCACCACACATGCACACACCAGCTAACATGTACAGAGTCAATCATAGCTGCATCAATCTGTTTTCTTGTTTATAAAACTGATCTGTGCATAGCGTGTGGCTATACAGCCTAAGATGTCCAAGGTGTTCTTTTACACCTCAGGAAATCTCAGCCAAATGGCTGCAGCTTTCCTTCCAGCATCCAGATAATATTCCATAGCCTATACTTATTTAAGAGATGCTTCTGTGAAAAACAGGACAGATAAAAAAATATTGCATGTCTGGAACAATAACTGGAAGTAAATTTTGAAAAGAAAGAAAGAAGTAATTCAGAGCTACTATGTAGATTTCCAAATGAAAAACAAATTAGATAAATTGGACAAAAAAGAAACTAAATATAAACTTGATGAAAATCAGACATAGTGGAAAGAAAGTGGGCAATGAAAAAAAAAAAACCAAAATCAGAGAAATTACATGTTTCTAAAGTTCAGCAGTTTCCAGTGGGAAACAAGAATCAAAATATTGGCAAATACACCCAAAATTATTGTTTGGGTCCTTTATAAGTATAATTTTAACAAATGAAATTCATTAAGGTTACACTTTGGTAAACTTCCTAGGTCATCATAAAATTACTGATGGAACCTAAAAACAAAAATCTGTTCATTTTCAATTTGGAGAAAATCTGTATTGAAAATTATATTTCAGAGCCAAGAGTCAAATTGAAGTGCTTTTTCATTTTTATTTAAAGTTTTCTAAAAAAAAAATTGGGCATGTGTGGAGGCTTTTATCTCTCTTCAGCCAAAACAGTATTGCAATGTTGACATGAATTCACAAAATATTTTGATTGACACCAATGTTTCCATCAACATAAATTGTACTTTTCTATCAAGAGAAGATCATTTTGACCAAGGAAAAAGGCTTGACCTCCATGAGATGACCTGTAACTTGTTGAAAACAAAACCATGACACTCTCCAGTTTTCTGCTAAGATGTCATTCTCATCTAATTCCTAGAAACTGCACATCTCAGACGTAAGAAACATATTGACCTAAATACAGCAATCTCGCTTGGAATTGATAACAACGTGTATTCAGACCTAGAACACATCCTAGGAGGTGCTTCAGGGTTGGCAATCAAGCCTCTTCCATCATCCAGCAATAACAATGAGCTTCAAAATTTTTAATCAAACCAGAATCACAAATTCTTATAAGACACAATGCTAAAAATAAAAGTGGACTTTCTGTCAGTGAGTATGGGTTTGGCTTAACATCCAAGAATATCTAAAATATCTCTAGATACTCAAGAATGTTTTCAAAGTTTTCTATGTCAAGCTACCTATAATTCATACACAAAATGATCAGCAAAATGACCATGTAAGTATAAAATGCAGATAAATTAATTGCAAAGTTTATTAAGTTTTTTTCATAACAGGGTAGATGACAGGGAAAACAAAATAACGCAGAAGATAGAAAGCTCTGAATATGCAAGTCTCAGCTGACAATTACTGCTTTGGTTCAGTAATGACTCTAAAAAATTACCTTTATCTCAAGGGTTAGAGATTTCTTTAACAATTATTTATAACTCTTTATAACAGATGTCTCTGAATAATTCTTTAATTCTTTATAACAGATGCCTCTGAATATTTTGCTGTCATTACTGCATGGCTAGACAATAAATTTGTGAGACTCTGCTGCCTTTTCACAGTTAGTGTCTCTAATACTAAGAAATACATTATCTCCATTTGTACTAGACAACACTATTATTGCAAATTTTCAACTATAGTTCAGTACAACATATAATGATGAGCAAGAGGCTCAGAGGAACTTTATAGATGCATATATCTCAACTGCTTCTATGATATTTTATGTCCTAGACAAATTGGAACATCATTATCTTCCGAAGAAATGTATATTATTAAGTCAGAATATTCTTCAAGCATGTCAGCAACTCTTTCCTATTAACATAATTTCAAGTCCTGGAAGCATTGCATCTGACTCCAGGGTTTCTTCCAGAGTGGGAACTGAAAGCAAATTTCCAGACATAACACAGGGCAGATGGATTTGAAGCTGTTTAAGAGTCATTGCTGCAACTAATTCTTTTAATCTCTCATTTAAAGAAAATCAATATATTAGAAATAAAGTAACTTGATCATGAAATACATGTCCCTAATTCTTTCTGTAGTTTACACAATCTGTAACTGTATATATATATATGATATATCTAGCTTCCAGAGGAAAAATAAAGTGTAAAAAGGAATAAGCTATAGATTATTTTCTAATAACAGCCTGCCTTCTGTTGTTGATCTGCTTGCAAGTACTCATATAAGGCATCATTTCAACGACAAATTTTTACATGAGCAGTACAATTCTTACCTTCAGCTTAGTACAATTGAGAAGTTAGCTTTAGAGATACAGATGATGAAAACATTCATTATCACTTTTGAATACAGGTTGTCATAGGCTAAGATCATGTCTATACATCAATGAGTAAAATGAATGCTCAGTAAAATGTATTCAATAATTTTCAGTAATATTTATCAATTAAAAATAAAAGAAACTATTTCTTATTAGGTAGTACATGCACATTCCAGTAACTGAACGGGAGTAAATGTATGCAAATCCATTCAGAATAATTTAAACAGGCTGAGGAGGAGGTTCCCTCTTTGGAAGAGCCTGATCCTCTAATAAGAGTTACTAAGTGAACATTCAAAAGATCTTTATGCCCTTCATTGTCCTTCACATCAGTAATGAGGGTCTGCTCTCCACTGCTGAAAGGAGAGCTGGCAGCTCTATAGCAATTCCTTTTATGTGGGAAACACACCTTTCAAAGAATCTGAAGGGACAGCAAATTCAGGGCACGTGTGCCCTCAGAGCTCACCAGGCGCAGGCTGTTCTCCAGCTCTCCTCTGAACAAGGACTTGGCTCAGTTCAGAGTTTGTTTTGTAGTGTCCATATTGAGTTTCTAAGTCTGCATCTGTGACCTTTCAAAATAACACCGCAAAATTAAACTAATAATTTTTCTCTAGTGCATGTGGTCTGCAATTAGGAAAAAATTTGGGAAAGGACTTTAAGAACAAAGTTAGAGCAGTAACCATTGTTACAGACAATGTCTGAAAACAACCCCTTTCTGGAACAAATGTAAATTGAAAAACAAATCAAAGAGAATCACATTGCATAAGCAACTTTGGCCATTTCTTTTGCAAGTTAAGGGATGATAGAGACCGTTCCACTGTTTATATTTTAAATACATGGGATATGAATAGAAGCAAAGTGTAGAATGACCTAAATAATTAAATACCTAAATGACCTAAATAATTAAATATATAGACAGGCAACCTCTGCTAACATTCTGCAATGTTGTCATCTGGTTAATCATTTGCTTAACCTAATTACATTTTCACAAGCCAGTCTGATTAAAAACAGTCAATAAATATGTTTCCATATGTGTTTTTAAAATATTCTTTGAACTTTCAAGCTCTCACATGAAAGCGAAGGAAAAGGTGAAGAAAAAAGTGCTGGTAAACCTTGTGTAACCCACACTGCCAATCAGGGAAAATTACCTAAATTGCCAACATTGTTGTCACACCACAAGTAAAGGTGCAAGAGAACTATTAATGACAAACAACAGCTTCTCCAGAAAAATTGCATAAACACTATTGCTAGTCCTGCCACCAAGAAAGATGAGCCACAGTATCATTTTTGTCATAAATAACCACAGGCTTGTTTAATGGCAACACATTTGTAGCACTGTTTGGAGTCTCTGCAATGACTTTTTGCGTGGCATCTCACACAATACTGCCTGTTGTTGTGTTCCTTAGGCATGCTGGGAATCAGTATGGTTAGTAATAGCAATCACAATGAATGTGCATTATGAGTAATATTTTACTGCCAAAAGAATCAGCAATCATAATTTGTGCCTGTGTTAATTATATTTCCACTCTGACTGGTAGATAACGAGGTCAGACAAATAGTCTGCAGCCTATATTTAGTAAACAAAATCATTTTAAATCCTTTCATTCAGTACAGAATACAAAGCAGAGATTCTGGTGGGAGCGCCTTTTGACTCACATTTCCCTTTAAAGTTTTAGCCCAGACTGGAGAAAAGTTAGCAGTGTTTTGAATGAGTCTGAAGATGCTTGTAAGTGCCTCAGACAAGGATGCTTGAAGGGAAGCAGCTCTTTCAAGGACTTCCTGCAAATGCACTTTTGAAAAGGCTGTCAGAAATGGTATACACACTATCACAAAGAAACACAATCCTACAGCTGCACTTACACTTCCTTACAAATTAGCTATCAACTGTCACTTTGCAATAGTTACTTGTCCAAAAAGAGGTAAAAAACCCAAACATACTAGAGGAGAAAATAAGGATATTATATATTTTAAAAACCTCATGCAATTTCCAATTTTTATGTGCAATTCTGCACTTCATATCAATATGAATCTGTGTGCTTAGATACATCATGCCATTTGCAAATTATCATGAAAATAATAGTGTTTTGTGCCCAGATGTGGTGCATGCACACATCACTTGGAAGTTAAACAATGCTTCCAGAAAAGTTCAGGCCTAAGTGATATTTCTTGGGAAAATATTCAGGCTTGATTGCTCCCCTATTCTTCAGACAGAATAAACTCCTTTAATGCAAAGATTATCTCAGTTCAACATGAAGTGCTTGTGCTGTAGCCCTGCCTCTTGAATGATACCTGGAGCAGACCAGGTATCATTCAGGTGGTCACTCTCAACCATGAGAGTGACCACCTTCAAACATTTCCATCCCTCCCATCAATTAACTGCTGTAAAACCAGACCTCAGTGACTGAAAGGGCAATTCACCATGAGAAACAAACCTGCTGTTCAGTGAAGCAGGTGTGCTGAAGGCAACTGCTTCTACAGACAGCCACACCTGGACAGTGATGATCTAGACAATTATTTGCATGCAACCTCTCACCTCTAAATAGATTTACGGTAAGGTTTATTTTATTTAAGGAGTGATTATGCCAGCAGCTCTTCTTTATGATCAATAGTTGAAAACTTTTCTAACTATTCCTGCACAAATTACAAGACATAGATGTTAAAATGCACGTGAAGTAACTTTTGCCCACTTCTCCCTTAGCAAATTTTTTTCTATTAGGATAGATTTATTGAAATACAAAATATGAACTTGAACTCCTGTTAAACCTCTTAAAGGGGAAACAAAAATAGGAAAAACCCTGAAATCCATTTAAAAGATTCCACAAAAAAAAAAAAAAAAAAAAAAAAAAAAAAAAAAAACCCACAAAAACACCAAGCAACCACACCAGCAGTGGTGAGAAATAATGAAAACATCCAGACTTTGCATATTCATAGAGTGGCAACAATTAATTGATTTTTCACTCAGCAAGCCCTGGCAGCTATGTGGTTTCTTCTTTTGAAAAAAAAAAAAAATAAAGGAGTAGAGACACTAGAGTGAGCATCCAGCAAAATAGAACTTCTGCTTCCATTTTTCAATTTTTAGTCTTTTACACAAAACATCCATATAATTTATGAGCTAACACCTTTCAGCAGAGGAGAAAGAAAGAAAAAAATAATAACTCTTCTAGGCTAGTTGTTGTCATTGACAACTCAATTTATATCTGATGCAATGATGGAAAATGTCATAAGTCATGCCATTAGCCTGTCATTAATAAACAGTTTGTCTCATTATTTTACAGTTTCTTGAGGCTAACAACACATTGATATAATGTGTTTTCCCACTCTGAAAGTAGTATTAAAAATGCAACAGTGGCAAAGCACTTGAGGAAAAAAAAGGCAATGACAATTTCTATGTTCTATTTCACAGGTTTTTCCAGTTCACCTTGAAATTCATCTGCTAAGAAACACATTCTGAAAACTTGCTGAAAAAAATTTCTTGCAAACCTAAAGACATCTTGCATGCCTGAACTCAACAACTTTGTTGTGTCTCCTTCTATGCAGCAATTCTCTTTGAGATCCCTGTGCTTGACCATGCTTAAATATTCAATGATATCCATCCCAGTACAGAACATCTCTACAAGCACACTGTGCATGTACATCTGCTGTACATAAAGCCACACATGGACAAATATTTAGTTTCAATCCTTTTAATTTTTTTCTGCAAGCTTAAAAGCAAATAAGTAGTCAGAGAAATTGACCTAATTCTCCTGTAACATGTAGAAGTAAATAGTTTCCATCTAATCATCTTTTGCTCTGGAATTCTTCCTGCATTTAAAGTTCCATAGATTATAACTGTGGATAATTCTGTTAGATACACCAGGACACAGGAAACTAGAGGTAAGACACAAATAAAAGACACCAGCTCCTACCATCTATACTTTAAGATATTCTCTGGCATTCTGTGGAAGAATGAAAAGCAAGGCTGATCCACTCATCACAGAGATTTAAGTAACATTACCAATGCTATGCTTTTCTTTCTCTTCCAAAGTCCCTGCACTGTTACTCAGCCCACAACACCATTATTAAGGTAATTCATTGGTGCAACTCTGTACTTACACTGCATGTTGTCTTTCAATAAACTCAAATGTAAAAGCAATGACAAATTGCACTCAGCAAATAATTTTTTAAAATTACCGGCTCCTGATTTCTGTAGCTTTTGAACACAGTTCCTTTGACAATCTAAGAAGTCAAGGCAGCAATCAATGTTTAATTTAAACATTGCAGGGTGATAACCCCCAGGGAAACCTTGGCAGTCTGACAGGTTCCAAGAGTTCATAAGTGAAACTGGTAAAAAAAAAAATTTTGTAAGGAAGCTATGGTAAACCTGGGGAATTCATCTGCTTTAAAACAATAGAATAAATAGAAGAAAACAAGAGAAGAAAAAAAAGTGAATTCAAGGGCTCAGAACTACCTGTAATGAGCACGAAAACTGTTTTAAAATAACAGTGTCTGCAATAAAGCAGAATATCCAAAAGTGCAAAGAATATCCAAAAACTGGTCAAATTGCATTCAGCAGTATAAGGAGCTTGTAAGATGTACCAGAGGCAGAAAGACACCTAATAACTGTTCCAGTTTCCTGATGGGAGATAGAAGTACCTGGCTTGAATGGAAGTTACCTAGGCTTGTTGGGGAAGATTAAATTGTGAGCTCAAAAAATTTCAAGGAAAGGCCCTTCCTGCTTTAAGAAGACATCTTACTCTCTGATTCTTTTTTACTTTATCCCAAAAGCCAAGAATAACATTGCTTTGATAATATGTCATGGGCAAGAGAAAATATACATAAACTTATTTGTCCTGTTTTTTAATCACATCCATGAGAGACAGATATCTATTTGGCTGAGGAGGTTAATTTGTTTCTGAAAATGCTTCTGAGCCTTGTTATTCAGCTACTAGCTTTTGGCAGCCAAGAGAGAGCAGCAGAAGAATGTGAATTTATACTGAATTGCATAATAGTAAAAACTGCCCTTTTTTGTTTGGGTGAAGGATCTAAAATTTGTACAGAAAAGGGAATAGAACCTGAAAATTCAGGGCAGTAAGTTCATTTGTTTAGACTGGGTTTTTTTGACTTTTCATTATCCTATGGAGATCTACTTCTTGCCTCTGACAATCCCGGGAGATTTCTAACAGCTGGAAAAGGCTAGGTTGTTTGCCACACACAAGTTTTTATGAGAACCTGAAGGAGGTGAACCAGCCACAGCTGCCAGGGCAGTTCAGTAGTAGAGGTCCTGGAGCTCCCAGGGCCCTCAGTACAGCTCCACTCTTAGACAAAAGCATTTGTCCAAGGCAATATTCAGAAATTTCTCATCTTCTATCTCAGCAAGAGACAAACATGCCACCGGTAGGTCCAATGGAACTGCAGAGCTGCCCATGAAAATTGCCACTGCAGCCCCACAGAGATACATCATTTATTTACTGCTCAGCACACACTTCCTTTCCCCTTTCCCATTCTAGCTTGAATGCATGAGGAGGCATGTCCTTATACTTTTTTGGAACTTTCTCAGACTCATTCCCAAAGTGGCTTATTAAGTGTTTCCTTCAATGTGAGAAGAAAACCTAAACAGAGATCTGCATGTACACCTTCTTCTGGGAATGACAAAGGAGGCAGAGTCACAAAACAAGTAAACACCTTGGATACTATAGGAAAATATATGATTTATGGAAATAATTTATCTCTAAAATAAAGTGATTTCCCATCATTTAAAAAAGGAAAACTTCTATGCTGATAGTCTTCTATACCAACATAGAAGGAATATTCACGGGGTAGAGGTGAGGGTAAGGGCAAAAGAAAATAAACAAGATGTCTATGCATGCCCAAAATTTCTAGAAAAAATATATTTTTACCTGCAGTTGACTACACTGTTTTGCTATCAAATATTTCACCATAAAAATACAGTTTTCTTACTTTTTTTTCCTCTCTAATCAAATAATACTATGTTATTACAAAGTAATGACTGTGGAAAATGACCATGGCCAGAGACTCCAGACAAATTGGAAAAACACTGTAAACCAAAAACCTTACAGAGAAAAAGAGCAAGTTCTTTTTGATCAAAATATCAGACCTAGAAGGAAAGTTAACAGAAGTCATTATAGGCATGATTACCTCCAGAGACTGGGAAAGGTCATAAATGTTCCTCAAAGCAGTTTACCATGGAGTAAAATATGTATTTAATGATGTGTATAAAGAAGTGTAAAAAACTATCTAAAAAATATATAGAATCCCAGAATGTTTTGGTTTGACAGGAACCTTTCAAGTTCATGTAGTCCCAGCCCCCTGCCATCATCAGGGACACCTTTCACTAGACCAGGTTGCTCAGTGCCCCATCCAACCCGAGCTTCAGTCATGATGCATTTACCCCCTCTTTGGGCTACCTGTTCCAGTGGCTCACCACACCCTTAGCAGAGAATTTCTGATGCTAAAGGAAAAGAGATTTTGAGAAATGCAAGGAGACAGAGTAAACTGAGCAGAAAAGATCCCACAAACCAGCCCCTTTGCCCTGTCACCACCCCATTCATCCTGGCAGTGAATATTTCACATATAAGCTGAAAAGAGCTGTTATGTTACTCTGGGATTGCAATCTCAGCCCCTCAGACAAAGGTGCCTAGGGGCAGAAGGAACTGGCACTTTTGAAAGCAGGAGAGTTTTAAGGCAGATACTTTACAGATCTGTCTAAACAGCGAGAGGTTAAAGAGAGAGAGACCTGGGACATCATGTTCCCAGAACAAAAATGGGCACTTACAGCAGCCATCCTGGCATTTCAAGGGAGACCCTCAACCCATCTGGTAAACCTATCCACTCTGGGGTTCTTCTGCAGTCCTCAAAGCAGAGAGGAGAAGGGAAGGGCCAGCCACTAAACAAAAGACTTCAAAAGAAAGAAAGAAGGACTGCACTCAGAACTGATTGTATTTCAAAAATCCTTTGTCAAGTTGAAGATTTTGCTGTAAACCATTTCAGCCTCGGTGAACGAGCACTTACAGATTTTCACTTTTCCTCTAGTGAAGTTTTCACTGGTTTTTGCTAGCCAAAATATCTCAAACTAATATGCTTAACCTTACCTGGTAAAAAACAAAAGGTTGTTGAAAGGTATTTTTGCAGTTTCAAAAAAAACCAGCAAAATGTCCCATTGGAAGCATCTAAAGGGAGTAAATGGCAGTTCACCTTTAAAGTCTTCACAAAGGTATTAATGTAAACACTTCTTCACTTATGGTACCTCTGCTCTCCCCCAGCACCCCAATGCAGCAGATGGCCTCGCTCAGCTATGTACATATAGCAATACAGCTTCAAATTCCACTGCCTCTAGTGAAGTTTACCTTAAGCTGCACTGTTGCCAGGAGCTGCTGGGTCAATGACAAGGGACTATATGGTCATATTGCAAATATCTGTCTAATTTTTGTTGCCTGTGTCCTCTCAGTACGCCAGCCACATCTCAGAGGATGAGGCAACACATCATTTTCTACTCAAGTAACCTTGGTTATTTGGGAATTGAGACTGATTTTCCTGATTTTGCACTATGAAGATGCAGTGTGGGCCCGCTGTAGTACATACAGTACAAGGCGGCAGCAGGCACAAAGGAATTTGATGTTTTGTAGCAGCAGTTGTGAACTGCAGAGCTCACAGCTTCAGGAGCAAAATGTAACATGCTGCTCAGGGAGATAAATCTTCCTCTAGCCTATAGAACCAAAGTATTCTGTGTAGGCACTTCTACCTGTTGCAATGAGAATTTTTAATTTCCTTCTGTCTTGTTTGTACTTTTGCTGGTTTGATTAGAATGGTTTCTATGTTTGCATCTACCAGATCTGTTTTAAATAGTTTTGTTACTCACAGAGACAATTAAATAAAACAAAGAAAGTTTACTCTGGCTTACTCTGGCTCTTTCCATTTGCAAGACAGATGAGTCAGAAGGACAGCAAATGCACCATTGAATCAAGAAGACATGAGTAGAACAGCTTATTTTGTTTTCATTTAGTAGAAAAGTATTTTTTTTCACCTATGCTAAGAGGAAAAAAGTTCTTACTCTGATTGGTATGCATTTCCTTTATATATCAATGAAAATTCTACAAATAACACAGTAATAACACAATATTTTATCTTCCTTTCGTTAAGGCTGATCTTTACACCAGCTAGTATAAAACATTCAGTTAATGTTTTCTATCAGTGACTTTTCAGAAAACATTTCATTTTAGAGATTTTTGGACTAGTTAAGACCACATCTTCTGGTTGCTGACAGGCCTTCCTCAACAAGTTCATGAAAGGTTCCCCATAATAGTGAGAGAGGAAAAAAAAATTCTCTAATTCCTATTTCTTTAAGGTACATCTGGAGAAATTTGTTTCGCTTCTCAACAAGAAATTTGGTTAGCTTGTCAAAAACACATCTGCATTAGGCTTTAAACTTTTGTATATAAATCAGTTAGAAGGAACAGTTACATGTAAAGGAAGAGATGAGAAATTCATTTAGTAAACAGGAAAAGGTGTCAGCAGGAATTAGTAAACCACTTGAAAACTGGAAGTCTGTACTCTGGTATTTTGAAAAAAATACAGAAGTTTGAGCAAACTAAGGGAGAGATGTTAGGTCTGATGTTTAATGAAAAAAAATGCGGTTGCATTAACTTCCACATTTAGAATGTAACTGTGAACTCTATTAGCAATTCCTCAAAAAATGTCTACAAATAGTGTACTTCATTTGAATAATGATGAACTAAATCAGGTAAACATCACAGTGTCTATTTATCACTTTTAAATCTACTGATCAGAATATATTTTTGATTTTGTAAATTGAAACATGCTGCAATAAATGCAACATCTTTCCATTCCAGAAAAAAAAGTCATCTTGCACTTTATTTTTGCTGGGCAGTCACTGCTGGGCCAATGCCACTGTTAATTGCCTATACAGAGCAAGAAAAAGGGGATCTTTTCTAACCTGGTTTTCACTCTTTCTACTTGAAATCGCCACATTCCCCATTATCTCATAAATACATGCTGGTTAATGGCATCATTTACTTTCAATTTACGCAAATTTCAGAGCTCAATTTTTGAAAATTATCCATATACAATTTCTGTGACCATGTTCAGATGACATGTACATATGATTAGTCTATGACATGACATCAAGTTGAAATATAAGGAAAGATTGAGACAGTCATTCTCCAACGGGGAAATAAAAAAGTGAAATAGAAGTATAATAATCCAATTTTAAAGCAAGCATAAATGGTCATGCCCAAGTGACTCAGATCATGTTTAAATTCCAAGACTGCTTGAAGAAATAACTCTCTATAGATTTTTCATTGCCGTTAAATGAGCAATTTTTGTAATTATCTGATTCGTGTATCAACCAGGTGTTTCATAATATTTTGGTACCAAGAATCATGGGACATTTCTCACAAATCATGAAAGCCCTTTACTCCTGAGAGAAATTTTCTGCCCATTCATTAATTTTAAATATGCCAGTTAAGGCAGAAGTATTCTTATGTGTGTGATGAAATAAAATCATATTAAAAAATATTAAGAGCCTCCTGCAAGTGTTGGGAGTTTTCAAGAGATGATATATCATCTGGATTTATAAGGAATTATAGGTTAGTCCTATGCATAGCATTTGAATAAAATATCTTTCTATACAGTTTAGGTCCCATTTTGAAATATTTCAAATCTGTCTGGTATTATTAAGATTGAAATTTTGATTAAAATACATCAACTTATGTTTATTATTTATATATAAGTATATGTTTGGTCTTTGAGAGATGTATAAATCTCTGTAATCTGATTTCCAAACCTAGGAGCTTTCAATAGAGTTCACCAATTTCATAAATCCTGTTTCATACAAAGTTATCAACATCGGAATGCTGGAAGTTAAATTGCTTACTTAGAAAATATTAAAATAAATTGAGTTGGTTTAAGTGCAATAGCAACTTGCTTACAGCTCAGCATTAATGGGCCCTTCCCAAAGTGGGAGGTGAACTTGAAATGAACTCTGTTAGCACAAACGGCTGAGCTGAGGAGTAAACAGGGACAGTTATCTTCATATAAGGGCTGGGCCAAGGCTGGCCCAGGTGGGAAGAGTAGAACAATTAATGACCTGTCCATGTGGACATGGAGGAAGAATCCAAAGAGGCATTAGAAGACCCCAGAGCACAAATCATCATTACACCAAGAGGCGCATGCAGAGCAGATGGTGACTGGGTGCACGTACCATGAGGGTATAAAGACCCAGGGTTTTCTTTTTTCAGGGAACCTCTCCAGTGCACCCATCTAGAGCTGGCTTGCAATTAAACATTACCCTACACAACTAATTTCTAATATTAAAAAAAAAATATTAAATCCCAAAAAAAACTAATTAAAAATGAATGGTCCTTTTATACACTAACAGTTAGCCTTTAAATGCCTACAAGAGGCATTTTGTCCTCTTAGTGCTTGGAGAGGCAATCAAGAGCTTCTTTTTCTCTTTAATTACTCTCTTTTCATCCTTTCCAGGAACACAAAATTAGCAAAATGTCTACATCCTATTGAGGCAATGAGACAAATCATTTTCTACATACTAAAGTCTTGTGACCTTAGATAGGAAGCCTATAACATCTCCAAGGAAACGTGAAGTTGGAATCTAAACTTCAATTAAAATTATATTTGAGGGTAATTATCTGGGCCACAAAATGTAATTTGCTTTATCACTGGTCATTACTCTTCCAAAACTGTAGAGTTACTGTGCCCAGTGGCCTCAATCAAAATCTATTTGTGTACCTGCCTTACTTTGAAGCTCTAGCTGGATGGATAGTCTTCATTACCTGGTAGGTTATAAATGTGTTCAGCTCCTCTGCTGCAGTTTCTGCTGGCAGAGGGCACTACAGCCCAAAAGTAAATTTCTTTCAATGTACTTCTGGTTGCAGACTAAGGTTCTTTGAGAATTCCCTGCCTGAAATGGTTTATATGAATGTCACACTCTCCATTATTTTTTGAATAAAGAAAACTAAACATTAGCCACTTACACTAAAATGCTTACTACCCTTTAAATTTTTTTAATTAATAAAAAATACATGAAAGAATATCTGAGAGACACCTGTTGTCATGTTTGTAAAAGGAAGAGAGTTTCACTTTGAAACCTCTAAAATTTCACCTTGTTGCAACTGAGTGGCCTCTCAATGGCAAGAAGGTGTCAGTATTTATGAGCTTCATGCTCAGGGACTTGACAGAAGTGCAAAGAAGGTTTAAGATAATAAACTATGAATATGGGGGTGTAGGGAGGGACTGTAGGAGGCAGAAAAAAAAAGTGGTAGAGTCTTACCAGGAGTTCATGCTGGTGAAAGCTAGCAGGAATACCCTGAAACCCAGGTGGGCAAAAACTATCTATTTGCAATGCAAGCAAGATTCAGGGCCTGAGTTTAGCCCCTATCTTTTCTATTAAGACCAGCATCACAAAGGCTTATCCTAGGAGTTTAATAGGGTGATGTAAATGCTGCGGTAGATAAACACTGCATTTATAGTAGAAATGCATTCTGATGTGAAATCAAGGTGTTCACACTTGGCAATAACTCAGGAAAAATTTGGAAAGTCATTGTTCATTCTGTTTCTCTGCCTAGGTTTTCCAAAATAAAAAAAATAAAAAAAAAAAGAACAGTATTTAAAACTAAACTTCTTGCTACTGTTTGTTAACCAAAGATGGCAATAAATGATCCTTTGACTGCTCAGAAATAACCTCTTAGGTTAGTCAAGAGTTAATGTTGTTCCATAAACAATGGTTTCTTATATAGCAATCGACCAATAGGTAGGAATGTAGAGAAAAGACACGGATCTGTTGGAGCCTGTCCAGAGGAAGGTGCTCAGGACGCTGGAACACCTCTCCTGTGAAGCTGGGCTGAGAGAACTTCAGCTGGGCAGCCTGGTGAAAAGAAGGTTCATGGCAGCCTAAAGGTGGCACAAAGATAGATGGCGACAACATTCGGCAGGGCCTGTTGGAGCAGAGTAATGACTTAAATAAAGGGGATAGATTTGATCAGCTCTAAGGAAGAAGTAACTGCACAGTGAGGTGGTGGATGCTCCATCCCTGGCAATGTTCAAGGTTGAATGGGGTTCTGAGGAATTGGATATAGATGATGATATCCTTGCTTGTGGCAGGGGGTTTGGACTTGGCAACCTTTAAAGGTCCCTTCCAACTCAAACTATTCTATGATTCTATGACATTCTATACCTCTAAAGAGTGACTGGAGAAAAAAAGAAATTTTTAAAAAATTAAAAGGAAGGGAAAAGTAAGAACCACTTAGAGAACCATCCAAGTTTACACAGCATAAGAATCTTACCAGAAGGCAAAATATTGTTATTATGGGAAATCTCCCTAGTGGTAGAGCTAGGATGGGTTTTTTAACAGTTTAGTCCCTAAAAATTTCTGGTGTAGAAAAGTTATGAATTTAATGTGCAGCACTATTACTTATTTTTATATTACACCAGCATACTGGTGAAAATGCTGCACCCTAGAGAATGCTAAAGCTGAGATCCCATATGAGAACAATATTACCACTAACAGAAAATATTTGCTTGGAAATCCATATTTACAGGGGATTTTGCTGTGCTTAGCTTGAGAGAATTCTTGGACCTGATTTACTTACAGGGTATGTGGTTCTGTTGGCAACTATTGACTAGGGAATAGACAGATACACTGAATTTTGTAAAAGTACTATTTTTTAGTTTGAAACAAAAAGGCTTTTTTTCCTTCAGGCATTTCTCTTAGGAATCATTCCTCTGCCGTTCCTTTTGAAAGATAAGTGTTATATGTATGATCTGTTACTCTGAAGAGTTTTAAAAGGAACACTATTGTTACTGCTTGGGCTGCTGTTTTGGTTTGGGGGTTTTTTGTTTGTGGGGTTTTTTTGTTTGGTTTTTTGGTTTTTGGGGTTTTTTTTTGTATTGGGGTTTAGGTGGTTCTGTTATTTTGTTTTTATGTAATTTGAAAGAATAGCTTTATCAGAGCAAACATTTCATCACTATCCCTGGAGGGCCTTGAGATTGCTGACAAACAACACCGTAACAAGCATCTATAACTACTAGAGGTCACTTTTTAAAAAGAAGCAGACATACCAATATATGATGTATACAGAATAGGCTGATAGATAGAAGGCAGTTTCTAACAGTCTCTAGGAATATCCCAGGTAGAAAAGTCAAGATTTTTCAGTACTTTTCCTAAATCTTCACTCTGGTCCAATTCGTATTTGACATATGTCCACCTTGAGGAAGCTGCCCCTTGGTTGTCTATAACCTAATTTTCATTTAAAACTAACAAAATATTTTAACGAGATGCAAGCTTAAATAAATCATCATCTGTATCAGAAATATCACAGGAAAAAATGTCCACATTATTAAATTTTTCAAAAAAGTTAGCTAAAAATCACCCGGTTTGGTAAACAAAATTGGTTGCATATCCAGTCTCTCAGTTCCCTGAGGTGAGGGCTGGGAAGGGCAAGGAAAAGGGTGGAAGAATGGAGACAGAGGGGAAAATATCAACTATCATTTAAAAAAACCCAAACAAATCACACAATGAAACCTTTGGAAAAAAAATGTGATTGCTAAAAAATAAATAAGCTTTGAAAGGGAGCAGTTTCATTTAGTCATTCATCTTCCTTAAGTCCACTAGAGTAGACCAAAAAGATATATGAATATTCAAACTCATATTAATTACTTCATTTGCATATATAGGTACTTAAAGAATGTTTTCAGCCACCAGACTTTGTCCATTAGGCACTTTTTAGCACATTGAAGTAAAGGATGATATTAGAACAGCCTTATTCCTTCAAGCAAATAGTACTAAAATTGCACTAATACAATAACAGATAATAAGCTGGATCTTTACGATTAAAATGAAGTTCTCTAGTTCTCCAAAATACTGGTAAAAGTTATATGAAAAATAAAAAGGAAAAAAACCCACACACAAAACCCACAAACAAATAAACAACGTGTCTAACTCCTGTGCAATCTGGTCTAGCAGAAAGGATCCCATGGCACGGATAACAGAGCTGGATGATCTTTAAGGTCCCTTCCAACCCAAACCAATCTATGATTTATGGTTGATGGGGTGTCCCTCTAAGTAAAAAATGACATGCCCAAACAGAAATACCATCTAATTTCAGGTGTGTGTGATTTCTGCAGTGACAAGCCTTGCTGGAACTTGTTTGTGTTAGTAGCATGAATTGCCACCACCAAAAGCAAAAAGCTAAAACTGAGAACGATACTGCACAAGCAAACATTTCATGTGCATCTGTCTCATACAATCTTCACAACTCCCCTGCAGCTAGGTCGCTCTTATTCATCACTACTATGAAGAACTATTAAAAATAGATAGATTTCAACCAAGACAATCTGCCTTACTGTCACCTTTGACTCCCAACTTGTCCCCCCTTGCAAAGCAGCCTATGCCTGCTGCTCCCAAACACATTCAATTTCATAAACAGCTCAGGAATTATTTTAGAAACTGCTTATTAAAAAGCAGGATGCTGTCCTCTTCAACACATGCTTATCTCTCTATTCTTTGCTCTTTGCTCTAGCTCCAGCTTGAGTATGAAGTACCTATTAATGCAAATGGACCTTGAAAAGTCCAAACACAGATTGGTACTTGTCTTTTTATGGCGGCAGTGTATAGCAGAATAGCTTGTAGCCACCACTCAGTCACACTGACCTTCAGTTACACAATGACCTACGAGCTTTTTACATTTTTAATAGGAAAAAAAAGAAGCAATTCCAGTGGCCATTTAGCTGCAAGTTACAAAATCCTTTTAGCATTTGGGAGTTTTATGTTTTTCTCTCCAAGAGGTTAAGAAATGGGAATATGAATCAAACCACCATTTGGATACTGCTCATACTGTAGAACAGCATTTTGTAATGAGAATGAAGTTGTTATGCAATTTGTATTAATATTCACAAAATAGAGTTGATTGTACGGGATGGGAATATGCAGACAAAAAAATGTGACTAGTTTACATATACACAAATATGCATATGTGTGAATGTGCATCAGATGAAAAAAACTTGCCTACACAAAGTGCTACTTCAATTTCAAAGGCAATTTCAATTTCCTTTAATTAGTGTGAATTTTCTGCTATAGTCGCTTATTATTTTAATAATTTAACACCTAAAGCTTTCAAGCAACAGACACCTGAGGACTTTAAAAAATGAAGAACAAATTAAGTAGAAGATCAGAAGAAAGGATGGGAAAACTAAAATTACAAACACCAGTAATGTTTGACATATAAGTCAAGAATCTATGGAGTTTTTCCTGCCATTCATGCACTGTATGACCTGCTTTATTATCTCACATGATCTCCTGACCCTTATGAGTTGGATTCCAAAAAACTGCTCTGGTTTAGGCACCATTAACTGGTTTTCTAAACAATTTACTCATAAGTTCATAACTGTACAAGTGGTCTCTAAAATGACTTAAAACATTGTTAAATATAGAAATAGAAGATCCTTCTATGCTTCATATCCATTTGCAGGTATTTTTCTTACGAAGTTCTTTTTGCTTTTAAATTTGACAAGTAATGTCATAACAGCTTGGAAAGCATTAGCAACCTCTGAATTATGATGTTTCATTTCTATAGTCAATTGTTTACCTGGGTGGCTGAAAAATATAAACTTTCCTTTTTATTTAGAAGAATGACTCTCAATAAAAGTGTTGCTTTGCAACAAATGGTGTATTTGCAGCTGACTTCCTCTGTAGGAAGAGCGCCTGCGGCGTCAGCCCCATGTCAAGGTGATAGGTGCAGAGTTGTGAGCCTGCAGAGGGTTCTCCCTGACCAGTTTATACAAGCAAACATAAGGAAGAAATGTCGGTGGGAAAGATTTTCAATTGGGCAGACTTTTAACACAGGCAATTTGTGTGATGACAACACATTGTCTGTGCTGCCCAGAACGTGAGGCCAAGTCCTCCCCCAGGGCACCAGTGCCACCAGCCCTCCCAATACAGTTCCCAAGCCTCTCAGCCTCCCAGGTAGCTCCTTAGCTCTATCTGCACTCCTTAGCTAGTTCCAAGGTTGCAGTTTGTGACCAAAAGGATCCCACCAAGAAAACTCTAGTGAGGAAAAAAAGTCTGCATAACCACATGCTTAACCTGACACCCTTAACTCTCTCCACCAATAGCTACCACCTTCCCTGGTACAGCTCCAGCACATCTTTTCTTGCTCTTGTACTAAAGCTTCCCCTAGCCCTGTGTCAGCATCCTGAATACTGGCAAAAACTGCTGCAGTGCCTCAGAGCTCGAGAGGGAATGCTGAGTGCTGAGGGAAGGCAGATGCACTTACCAGCCCCAGACACTAAGGTCAATGCTAGCTCACCCCAGGGTGGGCAAGTTTTAGGACCAGAAGGTGAAACCAGCTTTCCCACACACATCAGCTCAAAAATGCTTTCTTGTCACAATGCTGTGTTATTAATCGACTCAGAAAATTTTAATCTGTTCTGGAGATGTATATGAGATCAATGCACTAGAATACATCTGAGATTGAGATTTCTTGTTTTATAAGCAATTTGAAATGTTGATGTATTTACTCAAATAACTACTGGTAAGTAAGTTCTTAGAAAATCTGTTTCTTATCAGTGACAGAACATAAATGATGCTTCTCAATATAAATATATATCTATAAGAATATACATCATTTATATTTATGTAAATTTAAATTACTTGTTCATAAGCTGACATGAAGTTTTCAAAGTGACTAATGTTCTTTGATTCCAGTCCAAAGTCTTTCATGTTAAAATATTATGAACCTTTGATTCAATTAATGTGTTGTTGGGTTATTAAATTTTAGTATATTTGGTATTAGAAATAGATGAAGGATTTCTACATCAAGAAATTTAAAATTAATTTGTAAGTGCTGGATATTTTAACTAAGAATAGTTGCACATTATTATTCTAACATTATCTCTTTTAGAAATCTGAGTCAAGTCTCAACTATTGCATTTGTGGCATAAATCAACCAAGAAAATATTCCTTAGGGTTCAGCTTAAAAATAAAGCTACATTGCAATCAGACACATACACTGAATCCAGTGTTTCCACCCAATAAAACCTTTTTCTGTCAGTGTGAGAGATAAACTTTGGTCACGGCACAGCTTTAAGAGAAAAGCTGCAACTGCTTTTCCTTCATTTAGAGCATCCACAAATGCAGAGCAGACATGGCTTTGGCTGTAGAAGACTCTATGTACGTATTGCACATGGTTTAGCCTCAAATCTTGCTCTTATTCAGTGAATATGAGAGAGAAGTGAGTGTGCAGGGCTGCTGTGGTGTTGCTGCTTTCTGCACATTCTGGTTTTTACACCGTACTCTCATCTGGGCGATAAATTATGGTTGGAGAAAACACAAACCAGACAGGAGACATACCTGCTTCTCAGGAGACCTTCTGGGCTGACAGAAGTACAGGAAATCACAGATGGTCACTTTAATCAAATTTGTCCTTCCTGTCAATTAAAGAGAAAGTTACGACTCCCTAAACAATAAAAATCTCCTGTTTAACATTGATAAACAATCACAGATGTGAATGCTTGGTTTTGCATTCAGCACATTCACCTGGAAAAGAACTAATCATTGCAAAATGCCATGCACCTTCTAAAGCAAATAAGCCTTTTCTAATCACACTGTGGATGTCAGATGAAATAACTGAGTATAACATGCTAGGAGAATATTTATCTGTTCTATAAACCCTGTAAAGACAAGAAAACCAATGTATTGGACACACCCATACTCTTCTGAAAACATCTATACCAGCAAAGTAACTGATTAGAACCACAAGACATTTAAATTCATTTCAGTTAAGTGTACTTTTCATTAGTGTGGTCAAAACACCTTTTCCTAGGATTATTGTCTTTCCTCAGTTCTCACGAAATAGATAAAAATCATGATGTTTGTTTGATCTCAGGATGTTCATATTTATTTTTCCATGCATGAAAAAATTTAAAACCAACAAAATAAACTAAAACCAAGATGAAGACATAATTGATTACTGTCAAATGTTTGTCTCTTCTGATTTTCAATCCTGCAATAAAAAAATTCTGTTATTGTGACAGACATAACTTCATAAATGAAGGAGGAAAATAATTTTCCATTTATTATTTTATGTCTAGGAGGACAAGATTTTTAAAGAAAATTAAAAAGAAATTGTTTTATGTTTCAAGGGAATAAGCTCTTGCATTGTCCTGCTGGATGCCTTTTTAATGCTGTTACGCAAATCTCTGAGGTTTCATAAGCCAAAATCCAAGCTTTACCAATAAAATCTAAAGAAAATAAAGACACGGTTCTCTTAAAAATAGCTGTACAAATTTTCAGATCTGAATGTTCAACATGTATTTATCGGGTCCTTTAGAATATTACTTGACAGCAGGAAAAAAATCAAAACCACAGAGACCCATTCTTGTTTAAACCCAAATTAAGCTTGGCAATAAAGCTGTACTCCTTGTAAAAGGTTGAAAAGCTTTTCCAATAAGAAAGGATAACAGGTTTTTTTGTACATGATTTCTGAATTCAAATAGTACGAAAAAGTCAAATATGACAAGAGTTGTCTATGGTATAACACTTGGAATACATAGAATTCTCTCTACAGTGGGTAAGTCATTGGAGTTTTCTTTCATTTGACTTTTTAAAATCAAAGATATGCATTTTAAATGTGCTAGCATATGTTGAAGACAGACACCAATTAAGTAAAAATGCAAAAGCAAACACAAAAGTTCAGGCTTACCAACAGGATCTGCTGTAAAAATAGGATTAAACAACAGCAAAAGTAACCAATGCAGTTGTACCAAGAACTAAGGTTAAAAGAAATGCCAGACTGCGAATATTGCACAGCTCCACAGCCTTGAGCCTGACTTGTCATATTTAGTGCATTCTCCTTCTTTACTGCCAAAATGAGATGATATTCACATTTTTACCAACAACATGCCTTAAAATCTCACCATGAACCACTGAGACATTTGTCTTACTATTGTTTTCTTCTTAATCTACCACTGCAATCATTAAATTTCCGAAGATGTTAAAATAACACAGAAAAGCAATCTCTCTAGTTATGAATGGTCGGCATGTTCTGAAAGAATACAACCTGTTCAGCCTATTGCTCGACCTGCAGCAGCACTGCTGGCATGAATGAGAGAAGGGACCCAGCCGGATCCCATTATTTCTAATATTTTCCTCTTTAGATGGTTCAAAGAGTAGAAAGAACAGTAATTAGGATTGAATCTGACATTTTTGATCAAGAAAGGAGTGGACCATGCATTACAGGATGCCTTTAAATAACACTGTAAAAACTTTGCAACCTGGAAAGAGAACAAACCTTGAGTCCTACCCCAGAACCTCAATGTATGCCCAAT
Source organism: Fringilla coelebs (assembly GCF_963513975.1). NCBI lineage: Eukaryota > Metazoa > Chordata > Aves > Passeriformes > Fringillidae > Fringilla > Fringilla coelebs. The sequence goes on along the minus strand of NC_140032.1, from coordinate 39,890,130 downwards.
CTGTTTTTCAAGTTGGATGTACTGGGAATGACCACACCCATTCAATGTTTGGCCCTTTCTATCAAGGTAAAGGGCTAAATGCCTTGAAAATAAAAATGAAAAGAGCAGCAAAGTAGAAGTCACATACTACCAGAATAGAGTAGAAATCTTTGTTCTAAAATGAACATAAGGAAATTGCATAATTCAGGTCTCTCAACCAACTTTGTAGATGGCCTCAGAGACAGCAATAATAGGTAAGCATAATTAGACCTAGTTTTTGTAACACTAATAAATTGTGAAAACTGTAGCTAAGAAAACCACAGAGAAGGGTGGTTAGATTTTTTCTTCTTTCCTCAAAGGAAGCTTCTAAAGTTTAACTGTTCTTTTCTAAACCATTGCAAACTGCAGCCATCAGGCTTTGGATCTCCATTTTCCTACTGTAACATATAAAATATGTTATATGGAACATATAGCTGGCTTTCATCCATGCTGTAACTCGTTATTTTATCATCTAACAGGACAAATAATCAAGAGGGTCATAAAGCCAAAGAGTATGTTTTTATCTCAGAGTTCAGCAAGATGACAGGCAAGGCTAGGGAATTATTTTTAGATATGAAGGTCATAAATATTTAAATTTGGTGGATTTATAATTTAAAAAGAAAAGACCATTAGAAACTATGCTGCTGGAGAGACTGATTTTCTCTTTTTTGCTTTAGAGACCTTGATTTCATTCCACAGCCTACTGATTTATTTTACATCTAAATGTATTGCAATAAAACACCTGGAAAATGCAACTATACTTCAGTAAAATCTGCAAATTAATTTCCCCAGGAGTCAGTACTTTGAAAGAAATCTCTAGAAATCTGTCCTGTTTTTTCTGTTGAGCATGCATTCCAGGTTCTTCTGTATTAGTCTGATAGTTTATGTTAGAATATGGTGAAAAATAATTTGAGAACGTTATTTATAATACTTTTTTTTACTCCTCTATCATTAGTTTCTAGGTTCTTTATTTTTAAACAAATTTAGACCATTTTCAATTACTGACATGCATATTTTTTCCACTTACATTTAATTCAAATTGGTATTTAACATGCACCCAGTATTCTTAATTATTTTAGTTATCAGTTTTTAATCTACTGATAACTAGATCTCATCCATTGGGTCCACAGAGAAGATGCTGCTTACATACAGTGCAACGTAGGACAACAACAATTGACTTGATCAGCTCTAGAACAGCTCCAAGAAATGCTTTTGCACATTCTCAGGTTTTCATGGTAAACCATGAGACAGATGTACCATTGCAGCACTTAGAGACACTGGTCTGCCTTTTTTGGTAAGCGGTGCTTCAACGTGATGCAGTTTAGAAGAATCTGATCATGAACAAAGAGGCATTTAAAACTCTTAAACACACCCAATCCAGTTGTTCTGGACATTTCTGTTCCTAATAATTATTATTGTTAATGATCTGTAATATTTTTTTCCTTAAGTTGTCCTAAAGCATATTTTCCATTTGACTTTTTACTCAAAATCAGCTGGATTTCCCTCCTGTACCCCCTCATAGGAGTGTTTTTTCAGAACCAATAGACTTTACCATCTTTCCAGACCCCTTTTATACTGCAGATGCCAACAGTAAAATATCACTTTAGAGCATTTCTCACTCTTAGTAATCACCTTATCAGGAACAAGTATTTTTTACAATTAAAAAAGCCTATATTAATGTCTACACATGCATAACAAACATGCCTGGTTGTCTCTCAGAATTTCTAAGGAGTTGATATATACAGATAGAGCTGACATATTCACTATTGGTGTATCCTTGGTTATATAACATCTGAGCACCTCACACTGTTTACATGCAACGAGGTCATCTTGGGAGTTCTTACATATAAATGAAGAATTGGGAAACAAGGGAAAAAAAGCTGACTTTGCCACCAATCTACTTTAGACAATGGTAATCAAAATATGCTTTACAACCCAGCATTGCATTTTAATTACTGAGCCATCGTACTTTGAAAGATGTTCAATTGATCTATTCTTTGCACATTTTTAATGTAAAGGCAAAACTAAATAAAAACCACAAACCTACCTATGACCCTGTTTAATACCTTTTCTTTTAAAGAATAAAACAGAATGTTTCAGTGCAAGAACGCAGACTTTCCCAGATCTTAAAAGAGCTGACAAAAGAGCAAACTGCTGCTGTCAGTAGAAACTATCACTTGAAGTATGACTAGAGACTACAGAATAGTATGAACTTTTCTCTCTACACTGCCATAATCAACGGGGAAACAACCAAGCCCGCTGACATCTAAAGTAACAAGGCTCAATTCAAGTTGTCCCAACTGTGGAACTTTGTGATGCCTCGAAGCAACACATAAAACTCAGCTCTGCACCAGTGGTGAACTTTTAGTACTTGTCATATCAGAATGGAACCAGCAGGCTTTTGATTACTTACTTGTCTCCGCACAACCTTTTTTATTCTTACGTTTTCAAAGGCTGTGCCTGCTCATCTGCATGCAGCTGCAATTGCCTGAATTATTCCAGCTTTAAGTTTCAATTTTTACACCCCTACTCACAGCCCATAATCTTGGTGTCAGTTCCCCCAAAATGGTTGCAGATTACTCAGCAGTACATAAAAGGAGCTGGTGGAAGAACTGTGAACAACAACAACAAAAAAAAATTAAACTGCAAAAAGAAGAAAACATGATCTTGTGACTTAGAAAATGTGTCCGCTATAAACACATTGGAATAAAATTAACTTTGAAACCTCAGCAGAAATAAGCGTTTACAAATTATCTCAGCAAATAAAAACACACTAACTGTTGATTTGTCTTAGGTGAGCAGATGAGAAGTTGTTTTGTTTTAAGAAATAATGCGCCCTTCAGGCGCTGCTTCTGAAAAAATTATACTGTTTAAAACCTGACAAGATTACATAAAACTAACGCTGCTTCTAATAACTGAGGCTTAAACTAAAAGTTGCATAGCTCAAGAGCTGTTGGGCTGCAAAGGAAGGCTTGCTACTGTAAAAAATGGTCTTTGAGGGCCTCCTTGGTTTCTGTTTCCCTGAAGCAGTATGTGCCCACAATCTGGTCCCTGTTGGTGCAAACAGCTCTTCCTCCGCAGCGTCTGGCACACGAAGCTGTACTTCTGTCTCTCATCCAAGCCGTGTATTTACACATCATTTTGAAACTTCATACTCTTTTTTCTGCTTTCTTTTGAACACTTCTTCAATTGTCTTGCTCAGACACTCTCTTTCAGTTGTGTTATATACAGTTTAAACTTCAATTCTCTGAAGTGCTGCAGAGCAGGTTTCTTGCTAATGAAGTTTACTACAGGTTACCAAAATCAGGATATAATTCTCTTGGCTTAATGAGCTCTGAATTAGGCTTTCAGTAGTGTAAAAGCCTCAGCACACTCAGGATCCTTTTTGTACTTCTGCATTTAAGTGGCATGGTTTGGTAAACATGCAATCAGAAGGCCCCCATCAGTTTTCAGATGCCAGGACTTGGATAAAATCCCTGTACCAGCTATTTCAGTTTTATTAGCTTTGAGAGCACAGATTGCAACCCTTGAAAAAAACAATAAAAAACCCACAAAACTAAAACCCACAGAAGTTTTTCAAAGGTTTTTTGAAGTGAGTTAATAGGGAACATAAAATCATTGAGTTAGGTCAGTGGATTCTGCAGTGACTATTACCAACACCAAACCAGTCTCAAAATATGAAAAGCTCTTGGTTAACAGCTTAAAGAAAATCATTCAAAGAAAACAAGGGTCAAACAATCACTGAATATATACTTACCCCTGCTTAAATCTTTTACACAAACACACTTTTTTTTTTCTGACTAGTGAACATAGGACAAAAATAACCTGGGTTAAAACATAGCTGCTAATCTGCAAGAAAAGCCAACACCTCCTCTCCAGGACTGCTGCTGGGATGATAAAGAAAGCCTGCCTTAATAACTCTGCAGCTGTAGCAAGAGTTTTGTTTATCAGAGTAAAACAAGCCTTACAGCACCAATAAATCAAATTTCCATATATTGTGGCTTAACTTTGCCATGCAGCTAAGCATCACACAGTTGTGCCCATAAGCAGATTTGATATGAAATTAGCTTTAGAAGAAATACATATAAAAGATTTAAATAGAACAGATGAAAGCTTGTTAGACAAAGAAATAAATGTTAAAAAATCTTTAATAAATTTTTAAAATTTTGTGGTAGAAAAGTATGGCTCCAAAGTTAAAATATAACAGTAGTGAATCAGTTAAGCAGAATCAGTGTGATGTCATATCCCTAATTCCAGACAAATGTGCAGTGCATTTTCTCTAGGTGTTTGCAAAATGGTATAACAGGAATTTAAAGAGTTTCAAATTTAGAAAAAGTCACTTGCTTCATACTAAGAAAGTGAACAAGAGTCACACAGCAAAATGTGAAAATATCAGGCAATAGACATAAAGCAGCTTCACTGAGCAGGCATTCTACCAACACAGGCATTCTTTTTGCAGAACCCTAAGACAAGATGCTCAAAAGGAAACAAGCAGCTACAATCCCTTGGGACCTTGAAATTCCTACTGACAGGGTCCTTGGAAAAAAGGTTTTAAGAAGTATTAATAGCCATATAATAAGAAGTATGATTTCAGATGGCTCACACTCCAGTCAGGCAAAAAGAACTATTAATGGCATTGTAAAAAGTAAAAACAGCATTTTGTACCAGAGATAAAGACTGAACTAGTTTGGTTCAAGTTTTTTACTATATGAACACACAAGAGACTAAATTTATAGATGGACATTATGAGATGATTAGGTAGAAAAACAACACCTGGTATTTTTAACCATTGCAAAAAGATTTAATTCAAGAACATGGTTGAAAGTACAATAAATTCAATTTAATTTAACTTATAAAAGAAAAACCTATAATACATAAAACCAAAATGGTTTTGCAAGGACTGTAGATGAAGTATTACACGTTGTGAAGGAGAAAAATAAAAGCTATATGGAATGTAGAGCAATATTTTAAACTGGGTTATCAAGGCTGCTCCAGTATCCTGGATACTGGAAATATCACCTTATATCTTTTGTGTGGAAAAATTGTTCAGAAGCTGTAGAGGAAGGGAAAACAATTTAAAAACTCTGAGAAAACAGTTCAAATTTTAAATTCTTAGCCTGAGGAAACTGAAACTGTATCTCTTTTTCTCAGTGTTGTGTACTAAGATTCATTGTTCATGAATGCTGCTGTGTGTTCTGACATACTGAATCTTGGAGCACCAGATGTGTGACTGTCTTGAAAGAAGAATGGCATCGATCAAAATGAAAACTGGCATACTCTATTGTTTCCTAAAGACTCAGGTTTGTGTCTTTTTTTATTTCTTCCTCTCATCTTTAATATCCCATAAAAACACTGAAGGAAGTGTAATCAAATTAGATGAAAACAGAAGGAGGCTACAGGATCATAGCTGGAAACTACAGCTCTTACTGTATCGTAAGTCAAACTCCTCTGTCCAGATTTGCTTCTCACTGAATGTCCTTTGAACACCAAGGATTTCAGGAGAAAAAAAAAATCAGCTAATGGACTTCTTGGCACAACACATTTATTTTTTCCAGAGTAGCATAATTTTAAATTTTACATTTTATTAATAAGTTTTAACCTCAAAGTTCAATTTTAATTAATTAAATGAGGGGGGGAAGCCAGGTGACTTTCATCCCGTCAATTGCAGCTTTAATTTAATCCTTTAAAAGCAAGTATAAACATCAAACCTAAAATATAATTGTTCTACCAGTAACAGCTAAACTGAACATAATAACCTGCAGTCCAAATAACCTTGAAAGCACAGAATGCAATTTGAGCCTTAATACAACTATGTGCGTGTGTAAGCAGTCTTAACTTTTTCTGCTCTACAAATTATTATTTATCTTCCCTTTAAGAAGCATAATAAATCTCCAGGACAGGAAGCTTTGAAGACTCAGTTTTCTCTGAAAATTTTAATCCATGACAAAAGATTTCAAAAAGTACAGTTATTTGCATTTAAACAGATGTAGTTCTTTCCATTCTTCAGTTTTAAAATAGCAATATAAAAGATTTCCACTCCTCAATTCCTATAGTGTATTCTTCTTTGTCACAAAAAATGGCAAAGCTACAGTTGTTCCCTCCCATAGGGCTCTGGTCTGTATCCCTGCAGCACCATTAGCAGGCTCTCTTAGGTTATTACAGCAGTTATTGATACCAATTATTAACGTGTGAAATATTGATTACAAAGTAGGACTTAACAGAAAACTTCATTCCACAGAAGGCTTTGATGTTAGGCACACTTTTCATCATAAAGTAGGCTAAAAAGCAGCTCCAAACAAGACCCCCATCTGTTCCAGATACAGGCTAGCTAATGATGGCAATGGAAATGTGGGGTGAACATCAGGTTCTGGAGAACTGTTTGGTGAAAGTAAATATTAACATAAACATAATAAAACAGTGATATGTCCCTTAAATTTGTGTTCTTTTTCATCACAATATTCAGGCACAGGCCTCTAAAACACTGCCAAGAAACTTTCTTCCATAAACTGTTGGACTTACTGCCTGCTTTAGCCTCTGCTAGCAAGGTGTTTTGGGGATAACAAAATCCATTGCATTTTAATTTACTACACAGACACCAGCATTTTGTCACCAACATACATTAGAAAAGTTCAAATTCAAGTTCAAGAACTTCTTGTTCAGTTGTCAGAGAAAATAAAGGTTTTACACAGTATTTTTATATATCTTATCTTCCAAACAGAAATAATGTGGTGGGATTCAGCCCACTTCATGCAGTTTCCCATGCATCAAAACCTACTTAACTCTCCAAAGCAGGGTGCAATTTCTGATGTGCTTGGAGGAAGGAGGGGTTGTTGTGCAAGTCTCCTCATCAGTTTCCAGGGTGTTTCATTAGAGCATTTCATCTTTGAAATGCCACCAAGCTGCTTACCTGTCACCAAAGGAAAATGTACTATGACTCAAAATTTCTGGTCTCAAAAATGCAGCCAACGAATTTATAATACACTTCTAATAGATTTGCAGCAGGAAAAGGGGCAGGGTTCTGTGAGTTAAAAGGCCTATCCAGTCCTACACCCTTTGATTCTGTTGTTAAAAGTAAAGGATGCAGCAAATGTTTTATGGTCTGTATATCTCTCAAAAATTACCTGCAGGAATGTTGTGTTTTGCACCCCCATCCCTTTGGTAATTCTGCATAATCCATCTGGAGAAGATTTCTGTTTACACTGAATTTATTTTTACTATTGCTCAAGGTCAAAACTGAAGAAAATATACCTTGAAGCGCAGTTTGAAATATTTGAAACTGGTAGAAGCAATCTGGGTACCTAAAACTGCTTAAATGCATAACATAGTTTGCTAAATAGTACTGTATATCTTCTTTAAGCCTTTACTTTCATTGATATAGCAAATGGAAGGAAAAAATCCTCCCAAAAATAAAGTTATATAGAAAGAGAAAAACAGAAAATTTTGGGGTAGAAAGAATTTTCAGGCTTATCTAAAGTATAATAATTTATACATTTGCAGTGAAAATTAATTTTCTCCTTTTTCTCTTTATTATAAAACCTCCAAATTCATATAAAAGGAAGTAACTATAATCCCAAATAAAACTTCTACTATTTGAAATGGAATTAGATTACACATGTAAGTTATCTATGATATGACAAATGCTTACAGAGCTGAAAATACCTACCAGGACATGCTGCAAAACAAATGTGATTTTATAATTATTTCAGTTTTCTTGTTCAGTCACAAATGCAGATTATCATTAAGCAACTATGAGGACACTATTAAAGTTAATAATTGTTCAAAACCACCTAGATTTGGAGATTACTTTGGGATTTTTTTTACAGTTCCAAATCATGTGGGCACTTTTCATGCGAAGTTCCTAACTTCTCTCTGGAAGCCCCTTCCCTGAAATACTGTGTCACATTAGAAAATCAGAACATATTTGAGGTGAAAGCTGGAGCACCAGACCACATTTCAGCTTGCTTATATCACCCTGGTCATGTGGGCTGTATCATCCAAAGAGAAGCCCAAGTCAGGAAAATCCAAAGGAGCAAGAGGCAATACACAAAATACTGCCCCTAGACAACTGCAGAAACCTAACTTTTGTTAGGTGTGGTGTGTAATACCTAAGGACTTCTCAAGCAGCAGGAAATACATATCTATATTTCATACAGATTGAATGCATTTCTGCAAATACATGGATAGCACCATTCTGCCCCCTTTGACCTTTGGAAGGTGAATATATGCCTCACTCAAAATAAATTTACAATGTAAACATATATATGGCTGAATTTCTTCAGAAGTATTTCACATGTGTTAGACACCCATAGTGAGATTCCAAGTTATGACAAAAAAGTTATTTTCACTGTTAAAAAAAAAAAATTCAGTTGACATGTTTTGTTCTTCATTTCAGAATATTGATTATGTATATACCAGAAAATATCAGCAAAGGCTTACTTTTTCATAATCCTGAGCAGAAAGAGGAAAACAAATATGCTAAAAAATCTTATGAGGGTACGACTAATAACTACACTCATCATATACAACAGTACTTGCAAGCAGAAAAGATAGAATTTCTCAATTTATCTACTCAAAGGATAGGGCCAAGACAACAGAATGAATTCCCCTATTAGAGCTGAGACAGTACAGACCTCATCCCAAGTGCAAGGCTTGTTCCCTTGAATTGCCACCTCACATGCCATGCAGATATGTACAAATACATAAATCACATCAGCCAAAGGAAAACAGTAAATAAAAAAGCTCTATCAAAACTAGGCACTTCACTTTACATTCCCTTGGTGACAAAGAAAAAAGAATAAAAAAAATAAAGGCCTCATGGCACATTACTAAATGACAGTTAAAAAACACCATATTTTTAATGGAATATGATAATGAGTAAAACAGAAATAAGACTAATAAGAAATAGAAGATGGATGGACACTCTCCCTGTGGGTCAAAACTGGTTTCTAGATGTTAGAGAAATTATTAAAAATCATTGTTAATTTGTGTGGTTCAGCCTTTCAGGAGTAATAAAAATAGAGTCAGCCAGAGATAAGGTTTGTATGGTAATGAACATTCCATAAAAATAGCTTCTATGCTTTTCTTTTCCAGTGAGCTTCCCTCAAAATCAAGGGAACCACATTGCCTACAACAAATACACTGCCTGGTGCTCCTAACTGGGACGTGTAAGACTGTACTCCAAAACACATTCATATAAACAGTGTGCCTTGTGGTACATACGTAGTACAAAAATTTTGTTAAGGTCCCTTTGTTGGTAGTTAAAGCACAGGTTAAAAGAGCCAACTCAAAATCCAGTGTGAGCAATGGCTTTGATTTTTTAAATAAAAAAATCAATATATTGAGTTCACAGTTTTCCCATGAATAGAATAAAGATCAAAGAGACCCACTGGGGCTAGATTGACATTAAACCATGTCACATTCTAGGACAAAACTACTTCACAGAACGGGTTACCCTTTGAATAAACCTCAATTTCAGTTCAGGCCTGTAAAAGAAAATTACATTTCTAACATGGTTATTTAAAGTAAATCAAATAATTATACAATAGCAAGGATTAGTCTTTTATTATTTTTAAATGTTAATCACCTTTAAAAGTGTGACGTGTGAAGGCTTTTTAAAAGCTGTAATATACCATTTCTATTAGCAATCTGGGTTTATTTCTCTAGGTGGGGATTTTGTTATTAATCAATCACATGGCTACACCATAAGCAAGTTTTGTGTGTAAGAATTTTAATTGTTTCTATAACGAAAACAATCTCTATCCTCTTCTCCTTTCATAGGAGTTAAGACTTCTAAAAACATTAGTTTGCTAAAGGTTTCCCCAAAAGGTCAATGGAAGAAGCAACTAGAAAAGCCAAGAGATACAGTTTGCTTTCTGCTTCTGCCCTGAGTCCTGTTTTTATTTCTGTCACTCAAGAACAGAAGCTCACTGCAGGTTTTCTAAAACCCCCAGAAGAAATTTAGTAGGGTGACTTTATTTGGGCAGTTCCACGTGGAGAGCTGATTGACAGGCACAGTACACACTCTGCAGGGCAGGTGGCAAAGGCCATTAGTGCCTGCTTTCCTTCACACTGCCCTTCCACAGCAGGACCCCTGGCTTCTGCCTCCAATTAGTCCATAAATAAATTATTGATCTGTCACTGCTAAGCTCACACTGCTTTCTAGCCTTGAAACCTCATCGCTCTCAAATATGTCCTAGGGATCACTAGGTTGTAGAGTTACAAAAAAAATAATTGCTGCATATAAATCCAGACATTTTTAAAATACCTGTGTCAATTTGGCACTCTCCTGTCCAGACTTAAACCAAGAAATTATTTAGCAGTTTTTGTATGAAACATATTTTTGATCTCGTGACCAAGGAGTTACAAATAATAGAGAAGCAAATCACAGTTGTGCAAATGCACAGGACGAATTTTAATTTGCCTATAACAACAACCATTACATACTCGATTTCTAGGAACATCACAGTGTCTATTTGGCTAAAAAAAACTCTACAACAATCTAGCCAAATATCAGTTTTATTGTAACTCATTGGGAATGGTGGCCCAGGAAAGGTCCCAGATCAAGGACGAGAGTGCCAGATTAAGGTAAAATATAAATGATCAAATAACTGCAAATTACAGCCAAAATATCTGTGTAAGTAACATACATAGAAGAATCATATCAATATACACAATTACATTTAATTTCCATATATAATATTATATTTACATCTACAAACACAGAGAAATTGTCTATAGAAAAATATATGTGGTCTGTATATGGGGTTTGTATAGAAATATTGTGCATTTAAAAAATAAATTTCTGTAACAGAATATACATATAACAGAATATACATATAATATACATATAACAGAAATACATATAACATATCTAGAAATATATATATAATCATGTTTCTGTATATAAAGAAACCATAACCAGAAATCAGAAAAAATTATGAAAAAAAAATCATGCACAACAGAAATCTGACCAATAGACATCATCAGATAATGGAGGAGAAGAATAAAAAGTGATACAAGACTGCACTGCTTCACTATCACTAGTCAAATTTAATCTGTAAAGCTGGAGAGGTTTCCAGATCAAGGAACAAGGCAATATTTAAGTTGCTTGGTTATTTCTATTCTTGCTTAGTTATTTCTATTATTTTTTATCATTCCAATTTTTTAATTCTCTTCCTTTCATTATTAACTTTTAATAGAGCAAATAATTTCACTCTCTTTCCTTTCTGTTTTTTCCACATTTTTAGTACATAGTTTGATTTTTAAACCCAGCCATTACACTTCAGTTATTTTTTTTAAATATTTTGTGCTTAGTTCTTTTAGGTATGAAAACCAACATGATTGTCCTTTTTATAGTTTGTGAAATGTCATTAAAAAAGCAATCATCAGTCTCAACCAATTTAATATTCCTCGACACTTCTGGGTCATAAAAAAGCCTATAAAAATAATTAGCATTTACCTGACTTCTTTCCCTTCTTTTGTTTAGTACAACTTAGCTGTTCTCACAATAAATGCAAATATTCAAAATCCTTTGTATGTTGTTCTGAGTTTTCTTCTTCTTACTTATGTGGCTGTCTTTTTCTAGAATCTACAATTCTGTGCAAAATTTAACTAAACAAATTAAGAATTTCTATAATCTTGATCTGCACAAGCCGTACTTGGCTACTTTTCATTATTATTGCCCTACTTCAGAAGGTTTTATAAGTATACAAGCAGCCTGACAGCAGTGTTTATAGTCAGATATCTTTCTCCTGAAAGAATGTCATGACTTTTGCATAAATCTTTTTTCCATTCAAATATATCAACAAGAAGCTAGTGCTTGAAAAAGACATTGCTTGAAATATTCCAGAGCTTTGCAATCAAAAGTTCCTGGCCTCTTTTTGTGCTTCAGAGACAAAATGTTGGAACATTCATCCTAAGTCATTAATAGAGGCTGCTGGTATTTTGTAGATACAGCTGTTTTACCCCAGTTTTGAACTTTTTGGAACACAGTCAAACTTAATGAAAGCTGTATTTTTTCTCAGTATTCTGACTGTAAACAACTTCCGATGATTCTTTCAACAGAAAGAATCTGGCCACTTCTGAGAGCCAGATAACTCTTTTAGACCTTCCCCAGGCTGTTCCTTTCACAGTGCCTGCTCTAAAAATGCCATAGGTAACAACTGCTGAAGAAAGAGAAGCAAAGCAAGACAGGCAATGTCACTCTTGGCAAGGGGAATGCAGGAGGGCACCGGGTAAACGGGGAAAAGAATGAGAAAATAAAGTGGGACTATCACACAAGGGTGTAAGTCAGGGGGCTGAAAAGGGAGGAGGATGAAAGCAGCAGGCTGATGTCCTCCTCTGAAAGGAGGGAAGAAAACTTTAAATTGTGCTACATAAAAGGAAAGAAAAGAAAGGTGTGTGACTGTTTGTGATGACATGCAACCAACTTGTCCCCAGTGATACTGCTTATTCTTGCCAATGATACCTAAAAAAAATAATAAAACCAAAGCCAAAAATGCATAATGAGGCTTGTAAATTAGAGCTTATTAATTTTCATCATTTTACTCACCCTGTCAACATTCTCTCCTGGTCACAAAATACACTGGAAGGCTGTAATGTGGTACAGAATCAAATTGCAAGCTTTGTACTCAGCTGAATTCTACTCCACTGTTAGCATATCTAGATGCTCTTCAGATCACTGAGGGACAAAAGCACAACATTTGTCACATCAAAATACAAGACTATCACGTTCTAAGGAGACAGAAACTGAGATTTTTGGCCAGCACTGCTAAATGTCATTTTTAAACACAGTTGGAAGTCCTTCCTGCCCAGTCTGTAGTACTTCTGAAGCCAAGGCTTAGTGACATGACTTAAATGGGATTAAAGTGAACCTGAATTTACCTCCAATTTTGAAGCATAATTAGAAATCTGAACCTCAGTAACCACTTGCTCAAATTGAGAAGGCAGAGGACAAAGTATTACTTTTCCTTTTGTTTGGACCATAAGAATATTTTTACACTCAGTCCCTCTAGAATTGTTCAATTTCTTAAACACTTCAAGGCCTAAAGGCTCAATATCTTTCTCTAGGATGCCATGACTTCAAAATTCAGTGTTGGTTTTTAAGTGCAGAATTACTACAGTCAGGATTGCAGTAAATTGGCATTTGACAGGTTGCTTTCAGCCTCATTTAATTGTAACTATAGCAACAGAGTTCTGTAATTATCAATCGTGAGTTCTATCGAAACAAATAAAGATATAATCTGCCTTAAGTCTTTTATTACATCTGCATAATTTAGAGCTAATCACAAGAATTTTAAAGGGATCTTAGCATTATTGAATTTTCAATCACGTAATGATATTGATATTTAGGTAGATGCTTAACTGCAGTCTGAAAATACATTACAAGCAGAGATAAGTGTCTCAGTTTGAATAGGCACTGCAAAAGTTTCACCACTGGGAGGAATCTGAACCTCTGAAAATTACTTCAGTTTTGGTTAAGAACCTGTATGACAAATATGGGGAAGAAGAGTAATACAGGCTGTATTACTATGAAAAATCAAAGACAAGTTTCTAAAGCAGTCAGTTGTGAAAGATCTGCATTAGTTGCCGTATTCTTTAATAGGCTACCGGTGATAAACACTGGGATATTTTAAGTTATTGCTAATGACTTAGCCTTGTACTTAACAATTTTTATAATACTCAAGAAACTATCAAAGATTGTTGCTATATGTCAAAATTTTACCTTTCAAAATGTATTCCAAATGTTGCATCCAAACTCTCATGCTTGTTAACTAAAATTTTATTTTGACTTCTGTTTGTGATTGCATGACCCTGCTCATTTATTGTGCTGGAATCTATAAAAGGCTCCACAGGATGAAAAATGCACACTTCTTGCTAAGTTTTCAAAGAGCTTCCTAGCTCTGACATGCAGAAGTATTTTTTTTAGACCTCTGTATCTTCTCATTACTTGTAGCCCTGTAAATGTATATATATATACACCCAGCACTATAAGTTTCACCACTGAAAAATATTAGTGCCTTAAGCAAAAAAAAAAAAAAAAAGCCAGATAAAATTTAGAAGATTGTCACCTAACAGGACACTGTTTTACAGAGGTTTAAAAAAGCACCTGGTTTGGGAATTTTGAATTCTTGAAAGTTTCTTATAGAAAAACAGAACTTCTGTGTAGTCTGTCTGTTTCTCCGATGCTGAAAACTGATTACCAAAAGTCAAAGTTAACATCTGGGGTATGTTCCAAAGATGCAAATCTTGACTGCATGCAATTCCAAACTAACTTTAACCATCCTAGCTTGGATGCTAAAAGGAGTACAAATAAGGCACCAGAGCCTTCAAGGTGACTGCCACAAACACACTCAGCTCAAGTCTTCATCCCCCAGACCATTGCTGAAATTATGATATAATTTTGAAGTTTATATAATTTTAAAGTTGAGCCTCTTTTAAACCAGAGCTTTTTGTTTTATCTATGCTGCATTCATATCTGCCCATTCAATTATTGAGGGAGAAAACTGCATTAACAGAGAGAGGTAATATTCAATCATCCTTCAACATTTCAGCTTCAAGTGAAAACCATGGCTTTGTTTCCTTCCTAACATTGTGCAAACTGAGGAAACACACACAACAGGATAAGCACAATTTTTAGCAGGTCTTATCCATACATGCTGTTATAGAGACAATAGGTCTTTTGAATGATTTAGAGACATTCTCTTGCTGAAGAACTGCCCCATTTGCTGCTAGAAAGCACACACTGTTCAGGGCACAACTGAGAACATCACTGAGCTGAGCACATGACTAACAGCAGTGGCTGTTGACACAACCCTTCCTTTCAGAAAGGTGTATGGTTTTTAAGAAATAAATTCACCTTGCACTTTTATTGATCTTATTACCCTTTACTGCTTGCAATTCAACCTAATAAAAGGCTATAAGTGATTGTTAAGGGAACATCAAGGCTTCTGTTTTCAGTCAGATACATTTAGTTAAACACACAAAACATGAAAGCTTTAGACAAGGATGGAAGACATCAAGCCAGAAAACAAATTTTAAAATATCTTTGATACAAAAATTATTCAAGTACTGCTTGTCAAGACACAACAGCACCTCTAACTCCTGAACTTGTTCAATATCTAGCCCACCAATACAGTTGAACCCAATTATTGCTGTATTATATATTAATGCTGCCATTTTTTAGATGAAAAATTTCAAGGTAAAGACTTCACAATTAAAACATTTGTCTCAGAGCGATTCACCCAAAGAAATAGTGTTTCAAAAGTAATTGGTTGGTTACTGCAATACTCTAAATCTGCACACCCATTTTAGAGGGTCTGCAGATTTTCACTGTGTTGAAAATCTTTTAGCTAGTTTTGATTGCTAGCTTGATTTCCTAGGAATAAAAGTATAGAAATATTTAAGATTGTATTCGTTATTTCCCACCAATTTCCAGTTCCTTGAGTTTCCACTTGATATCGAAATTAAGCCATCAGCACACCTCTAGAGAAGAGAGAGAGTGAGAAAGAAAGAGAAAGAGAGAAAGAAAAAGAGAAGAAAGGGAGAAAGGGAGAGAGAAAGGCAGAAAAGGTGAAAGAGTAAGAGAGAGAGAGAAAGAGAGAGAGACCCAACACAAACACCTAGAAACTTACTTGCACATTTATTTAATCTTCCCTTGGTGTTTCTCCCACCTGTTTTGGCATGCATTTTAATTGACATAAATCTATGTCTCAAAAGCATGCGGTTCAGCTTCAGTAAAATATTGCAACAGTGACAGAGAAAAATGACAGCCTATAGAGTCTGCTGTTGTATTGAATGAAATAAACTTTCAATTTTAGTCTCCTTTACCATTATTTACTTAAATTCAGAAACACAACATTTAGGCCAAAGGGTCTTCTGTGATCAAGTGTGCACATTCCTAGGAATTCCAATCCTGAAGCAGGAGTAGAATATGCAATAGAAACCTGTCAGAAGTCCACCCTGGGGGCATGGTGGAAGCCCCATGATAACACATTTTATAGTATTGCATGGAAGTCTCAGAGCATCTTCCAGTGAAATTAGATTCCCCATTTCAGTGATGTCCTGAGGGGAAAAAAATAAATATTGTGCTGCACATATAAACTGAAGGATGGAGGCAGTCCCCAAACAGGCATATTTAAAAGTTGTAGGAAGGGAATACTGATCCTTAATATGTTTTCACTACCTTTAAATTCCAATCCCACAGAGTTTTCATAAATTGAGAGCTGGGAGCTTTATTACATTTGTTTTCAAATGAAAAGTTCCCATGATTTTTGAATCATAAATATTTCACAATATTTATTCATAATATTATCCTTTTTAGCCATGAGGTGCTTATATTAACTTTTTTTCCCCTTCTCCCCCCTGCTTTTGACATTGAATCTCATTTTAAAATAGCTCTTATACTACCATAAACATTACTAAATCAGGCCTTTTGCACATATATTGAAATTTATTTTCTGTGCAGTTTTATGCATTAACCCACATTAAATAACCATTGCATAATCACTCTTTAAATGAAGACTTTGAGATAGTCAGAACTAACCTCAGTGTATATTTGCAGACTTTGTCTGTTGGATCTGTAACAGCTAAAGCAATGACAGGGCTGTAAAGGAAATGTCAACTACTTTTTATATCATAGTAATGATAGTATCTAGCAGCATTTCTAGCTGAGGTAAACTGAGCAGAACCTTTTCTTGGTGCCACTGATACTTTGATGATCCTTCTGTTTTGAACTGGAAAATATGAATCTTATGGTAAAAATCAGTCATGCCTTTAACTAAAACCAAAAAAAATCACTTCTAACATTTTCACCTCACAAACACAGCATATCTTACAAAATGGTTCACCAAAAAGTATCTGGGAAAAAAAAAGCTACAGCCTAAAAAAATTAGAGAAATTATATTTTGGATATGAGCAGATAAAAGAGAGAAATCAAGGTACAAAATGATCACTGGTATATAAAGGCTGACTAGTTCATTTTCACATACTAAAAATTAAGACTGCAGTTGATTAAAAAAATTTTTAGACCTCTCCAAAGGTTTCTTCCAATTCATTAATTTTATAGAGATTCTTTAGGAAGCTTAATGAAAGGTATAATCTTCTTGCTAATGTCAAGAATTTTATTTTTTTTAATGTGAAACTGAAATAGGTATGACAGGCATGATATTTGGCTCTCAGATCTGTTCATGGTCAGGAAAACAGACCTTGGCAATGCTAAGGGCTTTTGGGGTATACCCTGAATTAAGTTGTGCCCATACTAAAATATGAGGCTAAGTATTTAAGTCATGGAAGGTCAGTCAGTATCACAGTACACTGTCATATGATCCTATTTAATGTACTGTGTAGGCCAGGTTGGACAGGTCAGCTTGAATCTGAGTGGGAAGACTCCTCAGGGGCCCAGCAAAGATAAATTTAAGAAATGCTGCATCTAATACCTCCCGTGAGCCATACTAAAAGAACAGACTAGAGGCTCTTCTGGCCTGCCTTCCATCACAGCATCCCAGACCTCAGCAGGCTTGGTGTATGTTTGTGTCTGTTCCTAGACAGGATGGACACACAGACAGCAAATGTGTCTAGGGCAGAGGGCAGCCCCACAGAGGAGGGCACCACGAAACCCAACACAATCTTTCCATGGTGGCCAGCTCCCACACAACTCAAAAGGTTTTCCGCAGTGGAACTGGAACTTTCAAAACCAAAATGCCACTGAAGCTGCTTTGTTCTCAAGGTAGGTTCTCTTCCAGATGGAAGGCAACCTTTCACCAACAAACACAACATTTGAGTCTTAGGGTGTCATTTGGACTGTATGGATCTGAGGTGTCACCACCCTGAGCTTAAATGTAAGTAGGAGTAAAGGAAAAGATCTTCCAATATTATGTAATTAAACAAAAAACCTTTTCCCTTTTTTTTTTGGCATGGTTCTGGTAAGGCTGCAGGATAAGACATCCAAGATTTACAAAGGTTTTTATCAACATAAAATGAACATATGTCTATTGCATTACTAATAAAAAAGTATAATTAGTTTTTCAATTTTGCCCAAGTAATAGAAATCCATTTAGAAGTGCTGATTTTTATACTGACATCACCTATAGTGACTAAATTCAGAATAAGTGGATAGAGCATATTTTCAGTCCTCTGAGAAAGCATTAATAATTTTCTTCTATTAACAAATCATCATTTAATTAAGCACTAATAAAGATAACAGCATACATTTTCATGAAGAATTTGTAGTCTTAGAATTCTCCAAGGGTTGAATAAACATTATAAATATTGAATCCAACAAGTAAGTTATAAAGTCATTTAAATATTTGTCACTTGGAAAGTTTTCCTGAACAGCCCTGCTAGATGACAAGTTAAGATTATTTTACACGAAGAAAATAAGGTATTACTGACAATATTGTACAGACTTCATATAGATGGTAACATGGAAATATTATCTGACAAAAATACAAAAACAGTATCCATATGATCACACTTTGCTATTTCATCCAAGTGAGTATTCAAGTATTTGTCCATATTTCCATGGATCCACATATCTGTGTTTACAGCTCCATTAATACCTTATAAAAACTGCAACTTCAAAGTAATTTTTTCAAACATCATATTTAATACGAACTTCTTCTGGATTCAGACTGCAATGGTAAAAAAATCAAAGCAGCAGGAAGAAAAATAAAATTAAAAAAAATATAAATATATATATTAATTTTCCTATCAATTCCTTAAAACTCCCTTCTCTGTACAGAATTCCATTGTGTCATGAGACCTGGAAGATAACATCTCATTTTAGAAACGTCCCAACGTTCTTCTGTAATATTCCATATTTTATGAAACGTTTGAAAATAATTCAGAATAATTCAAAATAGTTGTGGAATATACATTGCAAAACTATTTCTTGCCTCAGTTATAAAACAAGCACTGTCACATACTTTTTTAGCTAGAGGGTTCCTTTTCTTGTCATAAAATAAATTTACATTTATTAGCTCCAGTAGTAAATAAACTGGTGACTGCTGTGCCTTGCCAAAACAAATTCCTCCGCATCTCTGTCAGCAGTCATTTTTAAATCCAGGAAAACATGTTTTTAAGCTGGGAAATACATGACACCTGAGCACATGAGGGATTTTGCAGTCCCTTGGCTCTTCAGGAAGCAATCTGTCAGTGTAAATATTATCACACAATTTTCTCAACAAATTGCTTTGCCATCCAAAAAGATCCAATCTCTTATCACTTCTTTGGGTGAGGGAGGTCTCTAAGTTTGTCACAATAAAAATAAGTACTTTCATTTTACCTCTGTTACTTGGATTTGTACAAGTTTTATAGGCCAGCAAAAGTAAATTACTTCAATAAAAATTAAGAGAAGAAAAAAAAAAAAAGTACAAAACCCCCCACTGACTTATGCTATTTCCTAAGCTGTGGTGCTCAGTACTAAATGTCACTTTTTGAGAGGTGACAGCACAGAAAAAGGGAAAGAAACACTATGCTGTGACACGTATGAAAGGTGCTATTGCAATTTTTATAATATCATATCAAACCTTAAACTTCCATCCTTCAGCTTCCCTGATTTAGCTCTATGCTATGGCACCATTTTTACAACCGTTGCTGAAATTAGAACCTAGGCTTCAACAGATTCTCCCATCAACAGAAGTTACTGCTTGGGAATCAGAGGAAACCAACATTAATTGTAAAAAAATTCTGATTAAAAGTAATAAAATAATACCAAACCTACTAAAACTATGTATTTCCCAGCAAAAATACTAGACACCACTTGACAAAAAAATAATTCAATAACACATGAAAATATGAGTCACCCTGAAATATTTCTTTATGCATAGATAATATACTACCTTCCAGAAACAAGAAAATGTGAGAAGGTATAGGAAGCAGAATGCCAAGATCGAAATCATAAGTCTTTACCTTTTTTTTTCTAATCTTGAGGATGAAGGAGAGATTTGACAAGATAATGCAAGCATATTCTTGCGTTCTATTTTTCTGTGTCAGCCCATTTCACTCTGATGTCTGAATTCTATATTTGTGATAATATTCAGAAAGTGTTAGCAAAATAAATAGATCAAATCAATTCATCTTCATTTTTATTATCTAAAATTGAATACCATATTTGAAGAAACGCCACCTGTAAACAAGGGCTGTATACAAGAAAGCACCCTGAGAAGTTTAGCTTTGTTTTTCACTGTTTTTCACTATTTTCCCTATCCCACCTGCACACACACACCACCCACATTCCTCTTTGATTATAAGATTCAGCAGAGTGGCAACCTGAGTAGTGTCTGCAGCTTTAAACAAAATCATGACTCCCTGCTGAGAATCAGCATGACACAACAGTCTTATATTAACTGTGACCCATGCTGCAGACACTTTGGCAAATCTGTAGAAGAAACTGGGATGCAACTGGCAGAGTAATTGAGAGGTTTGCTGGTTCAGTTGCTGATGCTTGAGGGCAGGGTATATTCAAGTGAAAAAGGAATTGATAACATGGACGTGAAAAGTACAGTGAGGGGACACAGATTTTAAGAAGCATGGTGCTAAAAACATGATCTTGCTTGCAAATCAACAGTCTGAAAATTTAACGTGCCCATTTCTTCATGCCACGTTCTCAGCAATTAGAGGCCTTGAGAAATTTACTCTGTGGAACAGAACATAAAATCTGGATGTAATTAAATCAATTAAGAACAAAAATGAAACAGATCTGTAAAAACATACTCTTTCCATTAAAAAGAATCTCCTGAGAAGCATCAGCATTTCATTCCAAAACCACTTTCTTACTGCAATTTAAAAATATTCTATGAAATTCCTTCTTGCAGAATAAGAATTTCTCCCAAGTTTCACACTTCATAAATAATGCAAGAAAATATATTTTCCTTAATCCTTCAGACTCCCAAGCAGTTACCAAACCATCTCTGCTTTACTTCTAACATTTCCTTAATGAGAATTATAGGCACATGAAATGCATTTACAGCCAATTTAATGCCTCCAGTGAGTCAAGAGGTAAATTTAAATACCAAGCCACCACTATATTAGACAGTTTTAGATAATTCAGAGCCTTCTTTTGTGTTATTTCAAACCATTTCATCACTCATTGCAAAGCAGTAGACCAAAATAATAACAAATGACAAAGACTGTGCCTGAGGGATTTTATGTGGGCTTGATGACTTCATTGTCATTAGTTTCTGTTAGAGAATAAACATAGCACAACAAACTGATGCCTCTTTAAGAATTATAACTACCATAACTGTTTTGTTGCGGAGAATAAAATGGACCCAACATTTATTTTGTCATTAAATATATACCATAATTCAACTTTCCATAGAAATGTATTCACAGAATTTAGGGCCAGACATTCATGTTTCCTGCATAAACAGAATCAAGCTAAATTAACCAATATATTTGATATGTGCTTTTGCTTTTTCTCTATTACTTGGACATGTGCGTGTCTGGTCTTCCATCTTGACCAGAAGACGCTTCAAGAAGTCTTCCCTGAAGACAGACAGCAATGGGAAAAGGGCAAAAGGTTAATTAAAAATTTAGTCACATCAGACAGTGAATTCTGAGTATGAATAGTGAATATGTACGTATGTGAGAGGGGGAGAGAGAGGAATTAACAGATTCAGAACATTGCTGAGAATGCAAAAGAACTTCCTCAGTGCCCTTCTCAATTCCCTATAAACAGCTGTAATCAGCTTGAAGTTTGTTTCACTAACATTCCTTTCCTAGTCTTCTACTGGCCAGAAACAGCAAGAAGATTTTGTGTGTGCAGAGAAATTATTCATTTGTGGGAGCAGTACTGAACATAGGAGAGACTTTTTGATATCTTCAAATCTTTATCTTGTCAATTTAACATTATGTGTGATTAAACATTACATGTATTGATGTCATTTATTTGCATGGATGGAAACTCCGTTGGCCCATAATTTCTGCTTCATTTGTACTGAGAACTCTTACATTCATTACCCATTCTGCTACAAACTGACTGGTTCATCCAAATACAGATTATGTTTTATGAAGTAAATAAATAAAAGCCATCTTACAGATCCTTTAATTTTCCCCTGCTCAACTCCAGCAAGTTGCTATTGGAAGGTGATAATCTAGAGCAATTTTTAATGATTCATAATCTGAGCCTTTGCTCCAATCAAGTGTGAAATATATAGGAACTGAAGAATACAGTGAAAAAGTCAAGAAAAGCACTGTCAACAATTATCCAAGTCTGTACTACGTGTAATCTTTTGCAATTAAAATTAATTGTAAGGTGAAATTAGTGAAATTTGCTAAGGGTAATTTGGTTATTATAGGCAGTCCATTCAAGTACAAAAAAGAAATATTTGCTGCTTCTTTCAGCTTTTAAAATTGCAAGAATTCATCCTATGGGTTCATGAAAGATCAGTAATAATAAAAAATATCAAGCTGGATTCTTCTCTCAGAGTTCTCTTTACCTGACAAAATAATGTTTATGTCAACTCTAAACCTTGTTATTACAGGTGCCTTTCTGACCTGTTGATTACAGGCTCTCACAATCTGTCACATTATTATTTTTCTAATTCCAGAATAGTCCAAAAAGAATGGAGGTTCAAGACAAAATCGAACCTTAAATCTGCTGTGAAAGGGTTTCAGCATCACTTATTTCCAGAAGACAAATGTGAATGTATTTTCATTCTGCTTTGAGAAAATGCATTAGCGCAATTCTTTTTTTTCCTCTCTCACAAAACCAAATATTTTTTTAAAATAAGTCACATTATGAAGGGAGTAGAAAAACAGATAAAATGAAATAATTTAGAGGTATTCACTGTACTAGTTGCTACAATCTTCCTATAAAAGGATTGAATTTGTGCGCATATTGTTCTGTAGTTGAAAAATAATCTGCAACATGTTACAGTTTTCTAGCTGAAAAAATAAGTTTGGGCATAATTTTGAGGTGTTTTTTTGCTTGCTTTTGTCCAGAAGGATATAAAAGCATGAGAAAATATTAGTCTTCTTGGTGCTATAGACTGAGAATAAAAGTTTAAAAAAAATTACATTCTACAGAAAGTCTCAGGAAGAAGGCACATAAAAAATCTAATTTGAAAAATACCTCTTCTGTATTTTATATTGGTGTGTAATGCTCACAGAATACTAGTGAGATCTAGATATTTAAATACCTATGAGAAATGGGCTTAAGGGCCTTCCTCCCTTCCTACTTCTATTAATAACTTCTTTTTAGCCAGCAATATTTTCCTACTGTTCTTAAAATAAAAACAGTAGAGACCTGACCTCCTCCTTTTAGCGTTTTAAGATCTAATTTCAATGATCTTTCATTCAGATCAGTAGAGACCTGACCTCCTTATTCTAGCTTTTTTTTTTAGAGCAGGATTTCCAACCATTTTTAGTTCTGCTCTATGGAAAGCAGCAAATTCCATTTCCATACATACTATTAATGAAGCTTGAATGGTGGATGAATAGATTCCTCCCACTGTTAATTACTTGGGGCACATCTCTGAAGAGGTGATCTAGCTGCTTACTGACCTCAGGATCTACATGTTAGACCTTGCACATTGCTTGGTGTTGAGTGCCACAACTCCTTAGTAATAATTCCAGCTCTTGAAACAACACGGGACCCCCTGAGAACACTTTTTGGTCTACTTTTAGGCAACTAATCCTCCTTCTCCCAGGACAGCCTGGCTGTTTGTGCCTTCCCACCAGCCAGGAAGTCTCCCAGCCACCTCCAGGACTTTGAGTAAGCCACCACATTCCACTTTGTTTAACTTGCACATGACTGGAAGCAAGGTGGCAGAACTCAGAAGATCAGGATGTTGAGAATAAAGAGGTAGTATTAGAGAATGACAGGAAAAGTATTCTGTCTGACCTGTCTTATTCTAAAGCAGAAGGCTGGCACCTGCCTTAAGGTAAAACAAAGATCTTTACTGAAGTTGAACATAAAGACTGTGTCCACAGAGTCTGATAATTTCTGAAGTTTGTTATACTTTCAAAGTCCAACACAATTGGAATTAAGGTAAAGACTTAATTAAACAGGATTATCTTTCACATCCTTGAGACACACAGAGTAAAGTTTCATAAATGTCTTAAGGTTTTCTTAATAACAAAGAAATACATTTCTTCACCACATTGTAAAACGTGGGTAGTTATTTGGGATACCATTCTTGCCATAAAATATGTGACCTTGGTTACACTGATCATAATTTAAATTATCCTTTTACCCTGCAGTCAAGTAAACACATAGTGCTGCACCACATTCCAGTTTTGCACTACACCATCAATAAACAACTTATGGAATATATTCTTAAAACTGAGTCTCTAAAAAGAGGTGGCAACTGGAAAAAAAATCACCAACACTACTAGGAGTCAACTAAGACAGCCTTGCTAGAGCATGTGACAGTTTCTGCGTTCAGGTTTGTTCTGTGATGTCCACAGCACACCACCAAAGACTTGGTGTGTCTAAACCAGAACTTATTCATGAGTTCGTGTCATTCAGAAAAGAACTGAGCTATATGTGATGGCCATACTATACAGACATTTCTGAGAGTTCAGACTTCCTTTTGAAGCATCAAAGGAGCATTACCTGTTAAACATTAATATACATGAAAATTTAGAAAAATCAATACACCTACAGCAAAAAATATCCTTCTGTGCACCAGAAATTAGAACTTACTGTTGGAAATATTCAAGATAATTGCATTACTATATAAGCATATCTTCTAATTGGAGCTTAACTTTGCAGTCTGGGAGCTCTGACAGAAAATCTGCCTTCTAGGGTCAAAGCAAAGTGAAATTGAGCAGATCTGAGTATTCTACAGCTCTGCAAGCATACTTATTTTCTAAATTTCTTGAAATGGAAAAGGATAGTGATGGTGGTGTTAGATTTGTCCCATAGTGCTGCAGATACTTAGCATCATCGTCCTGCTGATAGCAGGATTGGAAAAAGGGTAATTCAGTGAAGTATAAAGCTAAAAATATCCTAGGATGTATCAATAAGTAATCTACAGCTGTGTAATGGATATCCTACACAGATGCAATGAATTGTATTCTGCAGACGAGGTAAAGGACAACGAAGATTTCAGGGAATCATAAAGTATCCAGAGACGAAGGGAACCCACAGGGATCATCAAGTCCAACTCCTGATCCTACAAAGGGTACTCCAAAAAGTCACACCATGTGCCTGAGAGCATTGTCCAAATACTTCTTGAATTCAGGCAGTCTTGGTGCTGGGACCACTTCCCTGGGGAGCAGTTCCAGAACAAAATGCTATTTGCAAAGAAATATTGAAAAGTAAGAATATACAAAAGTCTTGACTTCTATTTTGTGAATGCCAGTAAAAGAAGAAAGCCATTATTTCACACCCTCAATAAGGTGGCTTAAAGATTTTTAAAAATACAGGAATCTACTACATAGAAAAACATAACAAAAACAATTACTTGGAGACCATATCTGAAACTGACTTTGCTAGATATAAACCAAAACATAATCAATTTCAAGGATTTTTTTTTCCAAAAAGAAAGTACAGCCCTAATCTCAAGTTGTGATCAATGCTGCAGAGCAAAAATCTCACAGGAATAGATTACGCTGGAAGACTTGCGTACATAAAATTCAGTGAAACTAAGTGATTTTGCTACTTTTACAATGTATCAGCACTACAATAGACAAAAAAAAAAAAAATAAATAAAATCACCATTTCTCACCCACTGAAAAAGATGCATTTGAATTTGCCACCAGATTTCTTAATTTTGGAATGAATCCATGCAGTACTATTATCCAAAACTTTATTTTTAGTTTTTGGAAGCTTAGAAATGACCATTGTTTTGTAAGAGCCTGAAAGAAAGCAAAGCTATAACATGATTCCCTCAAGTCTTTGGATAAGTTTGTTTCTCAGCATCTCATAATAAGCAATAATGAGCTCCAACCTGACCCCAGGTGCATTTCCTCACAGCTTTCAGTTCACAGGGTGGCAATCAAAAACAGGTGTGGGTTTACAGGTTGTTATTCAAAGGTACCAGGAGATTCCTCACTGATCCATAAACATGAAGGGCATGAGTCTAGTGAATAGAACCTTGACATAAGAGTTAAGCCTTCTTAAAAAACACCTTGGAAACTGAGTTCAAAGAGCTGATTAACAAGGACAAAACCTAAAAAATCAACCAGTAGCAAGAGAAGTAATTTAGCACTAAACTGAAGAAAAACTAAAAGACCCCATAGCAATAATCTGACAAACTTGCAAAACAAATTGAAAATCTTTTATGCAATCATAAAAAGTCCACCAAAGCAAAGACTTTTGAATTTGTAAAAAATTTAAATGAGTCTCTAGTAAACATCTCACAAAGCAATATTCATAACTTTCAAATTAATCTAAACAGATAATTAAAAAAAGATAATTTGGTTACAGACTGCCATCTGAACAGACCTGTGTACAAGAGCTGAAATTAGAAAGTTCATTGCTATGGATGATGATGTGCCAATCATGTCAATGTTGTATACATCAAACATTAGGAAAAGCATGGTATAGCATGCATTTTCCTGATTAGGAATATAGGAAACAAGCTAAGCAGATACCCAGCAGCATCTAGAGTAAGTTTACTTGGAAAGAGGCCATTACAGAAACCCCTAATAATTCTCTTGAATTATTGACAGGAATGCCTCTAAAATACATTGGTGCTGCTCTCTAATAGATTCAGTTCTGAGGTTCTTCAATTCAATATTATGCCTTAACTTTTAAAGGGTACTGGAAAGGTCTAACAAGTTTTTTAATTACTTAAGACTCTAGAGCTTACAAAAATTTAGTTTTCTACATTTTTCAACATAGCATGAGGACAAAAGTTAATTAGCTGACTACATTTTCTGATTATCATGAAAAAGCATATGCTCCAGTCCCCAAACTGTTCCTTCTTAATACATAGAGTTTAAATTTAAATTACTTTAATTTATATTGAGTATTTCCTATCGTTCTTTGCTCCTAACCACACAGGACTCCCATTTGCTGCGTTAGTACCAGTTCTGCAATTTTAAGATCTTTTTTTTCTTAAACTTAGCACTTAGCAACTTGGACTATTGGCACCTCTTTCACTGGATTTCTTTTTTTTACTGCAGCATTTACATGCCATCTCTGCCATGGTAATTTTATATTATATACAGAAATATAACATAGCATGCATAAGTTTTTACCTGCTGACATGAATTTTTTGTTTGAATGCTGCAGATGAATTGGGACTCAATGGATAACTGTTCAGACGCATCACTGTTTGTTAATATAACTAAATTATATCATTACTATATCATAATGGCATTTTATATGATTGTATATAATTTCCTATATAATAAATATATAATCATTAATAATAAAATTATTACTAATATTATTTAGTTGTTTCTTTCCTCCTGCAGGTGGCACTGACAGTACCTGGTCCAAGAATGAAGAGTCCAAGTACATTTTATGCACTATGAGGCAGAACACATTTCTCTGTAATAGCCACCATCATTTTCCCACTCAAAAGAATTGTGCTCATATGGGGCATGATTCTACCATGCATCTCTGCACTCTCATGAGACAAAATTATTACCCTAAATAGAAGAAATGAAAATCAGTTGTGAAATAGGGCAATAAACAATTACTAACACTTATTATTAGTTTTGAAAGGATCCCTCAGGAACCACAAGAAGAGGGATGGTGTTTCTTCAGTGCTGTATCCTGCTCAGGCTTCAACAGGCCACCTGAGTTAGTGGAAGGGTCCATGGTGATTCACAGAAAAACAGAAGTTTATCAACTTTTAGCTAAATCAAAATGTTTGGATAGCAGATTCTTGTTAAGGGTGATTTTAATACTGCATTCACTGTTCTCGGGTTTTCTTCTTTTGTAATCAGGATTTGAATCCTGGCTCAAACTTTACTACTTCTGAAAGTACATGGATTTTACATACAGCTGTTCTTCCTCTGATAATGTGTTTCCTATATTTAATCATCTATGCTACACAAGAGTTTATGTATGGAAATTGACAATTTACATCTGGTCCATTTGCCCAAATCTTCCTTTGGCTCTGCCCTCCTGGTACACAATATTTTTCTATATAAATTGAAATATGGTAGATATTACAGCAAAATTATTCAGTGATCATATGAATGTTGTTTGTGAAAATGTGACATTTTAGGGATGTACTGATGATAATTCTGTCCTTACCTAAACCTGGCACGGCAGATCTTTTCTTAAACTCTATATCAGCACTGGAAAGCAGAATTGTTTCTCCAGCTCCAAATTATTTGGGTCCAGATTTTATTTTGTGGTATATCCAACAATAACAATTTTTTCATACTGACTCTGGTAAATGAGCCCAGGCCAAGACAACCCCCAGGGTACTGAAGTGGCTCACCAGCAGTCATTTATTCAGCCTTAAATCCTTCTTTTTCCCAGCACATTCTGATGTGACAAGTTTTCATCGATATCATTCACTTAATGAAATTCAGCAGCTCATTTTCACCTCCTGGATTTTCTTACCACTTGCTACAGGTAGCTCAAAGGCTTTACCCAAACTGCCTTATGGAGAGAGAAACTCAGGCTACAAACATGCTGTCCTCAATGTTGCTACTCCTCAGAACAAGCAGCCTGTGGCTATGACTGATGTAAAAACAACACACACCACTTGCCTTGTCTCCTCAAGGTTTTGCCTAATGTCATTACAACCTCAAAACAGGAAGATTTTTTTTTTGTAAAAGTATCTAAAATAATATCCAGACAGCACTGCATTTACTATCACAGTTTGGAGGTTTGTTTTTGTTTTAATAGATATTATTAAAATGTTAATGTATTATTTATCCTTATTGTCAAACTTATTGATAAGATTATTCTACAGCTGTAGAATTCAAAAAGAGACAATAAGAAAAACTCTGCAAGGAAATAAAAAACACATTATCTCTGAAAAAGTATGGTCCATGCAGTAATTTGACTGTGATATTTTTCACTTTGGACCTCAATTACACCTACAGTCACCATCACTAAAATAAGAAACTCCTTGAACACTAATGCTGCTAAACCTAGCCTGTATCAACTCTCCAACTGGAAAACTTACCATAAGAAGACAAGAAAAAAAATACTCTGCACATACACTTTGAGGGTGGTGAGGCACTGGACAAACAGAACAGAGACTTATTAAGGAAAAGTGAAAGCCTTGCAAGTTTCCTAAAAGATGGCTGAATTTGTTAGGCTATTTCATTTGTAATGCAATTTTATTATTTGGGGGGATGGGGGGTTTATTTGGGTTTATTGGAATTTTTTATGTTGATTTTTAAAAATTCTTCTCTGCAACCCAGTTGTTATTTAAAAAATGAACAAAATAACAATCTATCCCTTTCATTTAAACCCTTTAGGTTTAAATGGACTGACCAATAGATTCATCTTACTATGATCATAAAACTTTTTTATGTTGCTTAATCTGTGTTGCAGGGCAGAAAATCTGTATGCCTATACAAGTTTTGGCTAATTTACTACTCCAAGAAATAGAGTAGGAAAAATATTTAGCATGCATGATGTACTTCAGATGCTTAGAGCTACTGAACTCTCTGAAGTACCTGATTTATTCTCAAGGTTCTTGAAACACAGATTATCTACACAATAACAAAATTACTTCAAGGACTAAAATGCAATGCATGCCACATCCTTGTGACAGAGCACTGGACCTGAATACTTGCCTCCCCTGTTAAATCCATTCTCCAAAATGGAAATGCATATCCACAGTTGACTGAAATGTTGAACACTCATTTCAGTCTTCATCCAAGACTTAAGTAAACAGACATTTATGGTACTAGAAATGTATAGTACACAGAGTCTCTCAAGACTCTCTAAGAGGACAATTCTAATAAAATAGGTCACAGAGAAGTTTAAAAGCAGAAGTATAGAGGCTTAAACAGACTCTAACTACCAGAGCTATCTTCTGTTGCCATTCTATGGTATTACAAAGTTCCCATCCTGACATTTTAACAGAAGCTTGAAAGGAAAAAAAGATCTCTGAGATGACAGATCAATTGTGAAGCAAAACTAAGTCATATTATATAAAGACATCCAATCTCTTTTTATCACTGAGGTTTTTCTTTGTGATCTTAACATATGGCTTTCCTTGATGCCAAGAAAAAGTCAATAAAAAAGAAGCCTTTGTTCTTGAGCAGCACCTTTGTTCTTCCCAAGCTTTAGCAACTGTTCACGGACGCAGTAAGGGCAGAATAAGGGGAAAGATTTAGTATGGATGAACTCTGCATTTCTTACCTGATTCCAGCTTTAGTCTCCTTTCTGTCAGTAACTTACAGTGCTAGAACTGTTAAATACTACCTCTAGTGACAAAACATCTAATAGGAAAAGGCACCTTCCCTTTTTGTTCTTTATTTCAGACCACACCCCTTGACCTGAGCCCTGCCTGAAATGACCATTTTCTGCAAGATGTAAAGATGTAAATTTTTTAACGATTTTTTTTTTTTGTGGTGAGCAAACTCTGTTAAGCAGCTAGATTAAATATAGAATATGAAACTTCCTTGACAGGTTTTACTGAGCAAGGAAAGAGTACTGTTCCATTCGGGAAAAACAGAAGGAGACCAGAACACTGTGCTCTAGCAGCCACAGCTGAGGAGGGCACCTGATGACATTTCTCACTTCTCAGGTTTGGGTGTCATTGCTGCCATGTCCGAGTAGCATATAAGGACAATGTATGGAATAACAAATTCTCCCATTCACAATAGATTTTTCATGTGGAAATGCTGAATCAGAAGTCACGGGATACTTCAGCAGGTCCCCAGGACAGGGCAATCCAAAGAGGATGGAACAAGTGGAGGTTTCAGCCAAGGAGAACAGAGCTAATCTTTGCACATCAGAGCATTTCACACTTTCCTCACAATACTTTTGCATGAAAGCTTGGGTTTGTGTCTCACAAAAATCTATACTATTTTTTTTACACAAACCTACTTTTGACAAAACGTGCTAAACAAAATATCCCGCCAGAATTACTTTGATTGCAAGGACAAAGCACATGTTAAAATTAAGGTAATTTTACACAGAAGCAAGTGTTGGGGTAGCTAATTCTTCATTACTTGAGATTTTTGCATCAAAACTAGATATTATGGCTGTGTCAAATCTTACAGGCATTGTAAGTGCTATGGAAATTCTTTGAAAAATTGTTCTACTCTGTGTGATGCTATCTATAAATCACAGCAGGATCTAAGAACAGGCATTTCGTGTTTCAGAGCACTTTGATTTAATTGTGCAACATAAATTCTTAACTAGCTCTTTTTTAGGAAAGGTACTCAATTATTTATATTTCTCACACAAATAATATGACTTCACCATTCTAAATATATTTTTTGATTTTAAGTGACAAAATTCCAAACTAAGTGACCTGTAGTCCAAGAAATTGCTTTGTATACTTTCTGTAGGTAAATTATTTCCATCTCTCTCTCTCTCATTTCATAAGAGTTTGTGGTTTTCTTCTATTGCTACAATTCAACCAATAATGAACTTATTCTTCTTAGGATGAAAACAAATACTAAATTCAAGTTTATCAACAACATACTTAGTTTGCTATAATAAACTCTTTGATTACTAAAAATAAGGGTGTCTGTTACATTTTCAGTTCATTTACACCAGCTAGCTTAGGATCTCAGATGTCATGCTGAAGAGATACTAACGGTCTTCTACACATAACAGTAAAAATTGGTATTTGAATCAGTGTTTCTTCACCTTATGGATTTTTGCATGACCCCAGCTATGGGATGGTCACTGCCTGAAAGCTTCAGACTCAGCTTTGATATTTCCAATAGAAAGAGTTATTTCAAATTACACTAAGGAGATTAAGAAGACAATTCATAGCCTCCAAAGAGAGAAAAGCTACTTACATTAATTGTAAATAGCTTTATATCAGACTCATAATTTAGATATGTGCTGAGACTCTAAAGAGTGTGACATTTTTAAGAAGTTTCTCATTTTATTCCATGAGATCCACAGGGGCATAACATATACAATATTTTGAATCAATTCAGCCTCAGGTAACCTTTTTGTAGAACTATGTTTTTTGCTCTCATGCAGATATAGTTTAATGATATGGTCATGTCTACTGATGCCAACTGCAAGTAGCAAACAAGTGTTACAATTGCTCACCTGCTGAATTTATTTCACTGTGATTTTAACTAGCAAACAGTTTAATTTTTTTAATGTGAAGGTATGCTTCTTCCTGAAATCACCCTGTATTTGCAAAGGACTTCTGTTCAGACTCTGGCTACAAAAAGGCTTGTGAAGAACAAGGTGGTGTCAGCTGAGCACCATGCAGAGTCTTAAAGGGAACAACAGGAAAGACAGCATGGGATGGACTCACTCTCAGCAACCCTTTATTTTACTACTAAAACATTTTTCAAGCACAGAAACACATGAGAATTCAGCACTGCTCCTGATTACACTGCCAGTGTAGGTGCTGGTATACACTGCAGTGGAGTTTGAAAACATGGATCATGGCAGCAGGTACTGTCCATCTATGGCAAGCACCCAGTGTGTCTGCAATCCTGTCGCTTCTTGAGCCTGTTTCAAGGCTCTGAACTAAAAAAAGAAATAATTTACTCGGGCTGTGTTTCATAACACCTTTTTGGCATGCATGTTAGCAGGACATGCACCCACACCATCACTAACTTCACAGGCTGTACAACCAAACTTCTCCCCAGCACACAGTGCCACTCCCACACCTCACCTGCCCAGCCTGCAGCCCTCCATCCTTGGATGCATTCCACCAAGTCTCATCAGTGCTGATGATGCCATAGTTTTGAGAACTGACCAAACCTTCCAATTCATCCTCTTCATGCTGCAGGTGTTGGGGTATATTCATTTCAGATGTGCTCCTGAACCATCTGAAAGCATTCAGGTCTGCTTCTAAAAAAAAAAAATTAAAAAAAAAAAGACAAAATTAGTTTTGGTAGCATTTTGGCATTTAAGTTTCACAGTGATCTTCAATCTTGCTGCTTGCTTGTAGCCACCTCAGAACACAAAATGGATCCTTAGGAAACATTATGGAATCACCTACGAAAACAAAGCTTCTCACATCTTTCCTTATGAAAAGCATTTTATTTTCTATATTATTTATCTTTGCTCCTTAATTATAAATGGCTTAACTGCTAACTATTTTTAATAGTGTTGAACTGCCCCCTGCAGCTGAATCAGAGGTAAAACGTGTACAAAAAATTTTGTATCATAATTCATGACTTATGTCTAAGGGTTCATGAAATCAGGCTCACTCTTCTAGATCTCAAACTGTATGAAATAAGCTGATGGGAGCTTTATGAGCAACAGGTTTAGAATACTGAAGTGATGTTTATTGAAAGATTGAAGTTTTTGAAAAAACTGTGATTACTTGTCTTCTCCTTTTCAGGAATAAAAGGGAATTTTTTTGTTAGGAGACCAGAAAAGTTTGGGTTTCACTATTTACTTTTTGATCCTGTGAGATAACAGGGTTAAGAAAATGTTCAGAACAACCCATACAAACAAATGCAAAAATAAGAACAGTCGAGCTGGCACTTTCCTGAAGCAAATTCTTGTCCAAGAATTGAGTGACTGAACCTACTGGGGTGTGACTTGTGCAACAGATAAAGGACCAAGTGTCTCTAACTGAAGCAGTTGCTTTTTCTTCTGGCTCAACATGGATAGTATATAAGAATCATTGTTCCTACTCACTTGGATTTAGTGCCATTCACAATATTATGTAAATTGTGGTTCAATATTCTACATTCTGAATAAATACCAAATAAATGCCAGTTTCTGTGAAAAAGATGATAAAATTTACCAGACAAGTACTAAAAGTTGTCACAGGATGGATTAGAGTGGGGGCACAATGGTTAAACTGTTCTCAGACACTGTGATCACCACTAATGTCTAGTTAAGAAATCACACACATGCCTTCATGAAAAAAGGACAAGGTTAAATAATGTACATTTCAAACTAAACACAGCCTTACTTTCCAGAGCTAACAAGGGGCAAGGAATGATGCATCCACATAGCTGGAAAATTCCATTTTCTGCCCCTGCAAAAGGGCCTGTAAAACCATAAGTGAAGTTCAAAAAAAAAAAAAATCCAAATCATACCTTGAATTTAACATATTGGGCTTTATCTTTCAAACAATCATATCTAACTATGCTGAATCAACACCCTCACAGCAACAGCAAGAGGGGAAATACTGGCACTTACAGTTCCAGTCAGCAAGTGTAAAGGAGTCAGGTACCTTGGTAACAGTGGTGAAAGTAATCTTTAAAATTTCATCCATTTAATTCCTCGGGGAGAGAACTCTTAGTGAGCTAAGGTTGCTGATAAAAATGATACCACAGCACCTACAGTCCCTGCTCAATATAAAAACGTAATAAAAAAATTTCAGAATTATTAAAAACTATAGAGAACTACTGAAAAAATATTGCTTTTCAGTTGTTGTTGATGATTAATTAGATTTGAAAGTTAGCACTGAATACTTGTTGCTTAGCAGACCCTGGAAGGTATTATTCCTACAGTACTGAACTGCTGAATTCTAGCCTTAGTTGAGGATAGGTTTCAATTCTTATTTAATTTCCTTGATACATTGGCATTTCCGTAGAATTATATAAATAAAAACCCAAAACAAACAAAAATCACAGTTTGCAAAAACAGCTTTGTTTTGATTTATAAAGTTAATTTCCAAGTCAAATAACTTATACACTTGAAACTTTGATAAAATCTATGAATAGGATGGTTTATAACGTACTGGATATAGTGCATCAATATTTATAAATACAGTCAACTGTGTCAACCATTCTTGCCAGGCCTCATTGGACACCAGTGACAAGTGATGTCCCTCAGGGGTCCAAACTGGGATCAGTGGCATTTAACATCTTCCTTACTGACAGATTAAGGGATCAAATGCACTGTCAGAAAATCTGCAGATGACACTGAGCTCTGAGGGGCGCAGATGACACTCCTGAAGGATGGGACACCACCCACAAGGACCTGGACAAGCTCGAGAACTGGGTCCATGGCAATCTCATGAGGTTTAGCAAGACAAAGTGTAAGGCACTGCATCTGGGTCAGGGCAGCCCCTGATATCAACACAGGCTTTGGGGTGAACAGATTGAGAGCAGCCCCGCTGAGAAGGGCTTGGGTGGTGTGGCTGGAGCACTTGCCATTGAAGACTGAGGCACAGAGTCATTAAGGACCTCAGCCTTCTCTTTGTCCATGTCTTCCATTTCCTTCTGGAGAGGAAGGAAATTATCCTTAGGACATTATCCCTAGACTTTCTTTTTCTTGCAACATATCTTTAAAAGCCCTTCCAGTTACCATTAAATCTCGGGCCAGACTCAATTCTAACTGAGCCTTGGCTTCCCTAACCTTGTCCCTAGCTTCCCATATAATTTCACTGTATTCCTCCTGGGACACCTGTCTTTGTTTCCACTTCCTGAAAGCTTCCTGAAAGGCATGAGCCAGCCATGTGCACTTGCAGCTCAGAAGGCCAATCAGGTCCTGGGCTGCATCCAAAGCAGTGTGGCCAGCCAGGCAAGGAAGGGGACTCTCCCCTCTGCCCCACTCTGATGAGCCCACTCTGGAGTGCTGGATCCAGCCCTGGGATCCCCAGCACAGAAAGGACACTGACCTGTTGGAGCAAGTCCAGAGGAAGGCCCCAAGCTGACTAGAAGGATGGAGCTTTTCTCCTCTGAGGAAAGGCTGAGAGAATTTGGTTTGTTCAGCTTGGGAAAAAAAAAGGCTTAGAGGTGACCTAATTGCAGCTTTCCAGTACATGAAGGGTGGCTGCAAGAAGGATGGAGAGAGACTATTTACAAGGGCCTGTAGTGACAGGGTAAGAGGGAATGGCTTGAAACTGAAAGAGAGCAGGTTTAGATTAGATACTGGGAAGATGTTCTTTAGGTGGTGAGGCACTGGAACAGGTAGCCCAAGAGAAGTTATGGATGACCCAATCCCTGGAAATGTTCAAGGCCAGGTTGATTGGAGCTCTGGGCAACCCGGAATAGTGGAAGGTGTCCCTGCCCATGGCAGGGGATTGAAATCCTTAAGGATTCTTTAAGGTCCCTTCCAATGCAGGAATTCTATGATTCTATGATTTATGTATTCTAGGAAGTGGTTAAGAAAGTGCAAATACTTTAGAGACCACACATATTGGAAAAATGTTAAAAATAACATTGTGCAATGAATTTTACTGCTGAATTTTGAATGACATTAATGTTACGTTGCAACATGAAATTACACTTATGTGTGCAGAGGTGGTAAATTCAAATGTCCATAAATTTAACTTTAACCTTATGACTACCATTTGCACTTGCTTTCATGACATCTTCTAATAGCATTTCATTTTAATAACAATACTTTTTGAGTCTACAGATTCCTAACAGTACCATCTTGCACATTTTTGCTGAGCTATGAGTAAAAGTTATCTGAAGGAACTTTTTTCTGTCCATTTGCTTAAAAGACAGCCCTTTCCAGACCTGGTATCCATGAGAAAGAATGGGAAGAGAGAAAAGCTGAACCCTGAGGGGTAGTGGAGAAAAAGGTCAGAATGGTTTCTTTCTCTGCACTCTTCCCCAAATTGCTTAAAACCTCCTCCAGTTTGTGAGCAGAAACTTCTAGTTTTTCTCTGTGATTGCCCTCTCAAGGAAAACGAATGAAATGAAGACCTCTTTCTTGAAAAGGGGCTGCTATGGCTGACAGAGCTAGAGATTCTGGTGTAGTGAGAAAGCTGCCAGCTCAAGCTGAAAGAATTCAGCTCACAAATACTTTGAAAGCCGTAACTGCAGCTTGCTGCTATCACTTAAAGAAAGCATCCTTTGGGAATTCAGCGCTTACGAACAAGCAGAGTATGAATAATGTCATTGCCACTCGTAACAGAGAGCAAACCCCAGTGAATCAGCTATGTGGGAACCAAAATATCACAGTGACAGGCACTTCAGAACTACATCATAATGCCTCTTTTGTAAATATGATGGGTGATATCTTAGCCCTATTGAAATGAATGCTCACCAAAAATCAAAGAACAGCTTTGCAGCTTCTAAGGGAAGTAAATTTTTCAAAGGCTCATCTTCCCAGCAGTATCAGGATTCTTCTCATACCCTCTGACCTGCTGAGCAGCTCTGAATAATTCAGTCACCTCTCAGCCCCCTGCTATGAACCCTCTCTTGGACTGAAGCTGTGCTCTAACAGGAGAATAGGCTGCTTCTTGTAACATAATGAAAGTCAGCAGCTGCTACGGACCCAAATGCTGCTGCTATATTACATCTAACTGCAACAGCAAGTGTACTGTATTCTGTCTTCAGAGAGATGGGACTTCCATTGCTGTTGTAGTCCTTTAAACACTACCTTCATTCCATTTAGGATTCCAAATGCTATAAACAAGAAATTGCCTAAAAAAATTAGAAACCATGAAAGGACTAATAAATCTAACCACCTGGATGGCAGCACGTAGCAAAATGATGCAAAGCATTCTGAATTATAGAAGAAAAGCAGGAAATTAAAGAAAAAAATTCACTAAGGCTTGCAAATAAAAGCTAATTGGAATCATCTCAGCTTCCAAACAAGTCATAAGGTAATTGCTATAAAAACCAGGTAAAGGTAATAGAAAAGTCACACTTTTAGCTTCCAGCACTGAACACACAATCTAGGTGCTATTAGAACAATGCCAAATTCATATAAGCAGGCAAGCAATAGAATCTTACCAAATACACAGGCTACTGACCAAGCACAGTAGACTCAGAAGGGAGGCTGGAGCCAGGCCCTTCTCAGAGCTGCCGAGCTAGAAGACTGGAAAAGCAGGCAGGAACTGATGCACAGGAAGTTCCAGCTGAACATGAGGAGGAACTTCATTACTATGCGAGTGACCACACACTGGAACAGATTGTCCAGAGGCTGCGGACTCCCCCTCACTGGAGATATTCCAGAGCTGTCTGGATGCTAGTCTGTGGCATGGGCTCTGAGATGACCCTGCTTGAGCACTGTAGTCCCTTCCAACCTTATCCATTCTGTGAAGACAATTTCAGGAATCCCTAAGTCATGGCAAAAACATCCTATGGAAAAAAACAAAACATATTTCAAAAGCAAACCAACCCTCTAACATTATATCTACATCTTGAGGCCATGCAAGGCTGTGGAAGAATTCAGCTCAACCACCTACAGGAGAATGATACTGCTGCATTTATCACACTCATGAAGTCACAGTGAGCTCCTGAACAGAAATGACACACTATTACTTCACACATTTTTTTCACAGACATCTGTGAGAAACTAATCTTGTAGAGGATCCCTCTTTTGCCAGATCTTCGTCATGATCTATACAGCAGTAATTATGGAACCTTTCTCATGCCTAAATCTGATGTCTTCTATATCGTAAACTCACTCAGAAAGGAAAACTGGGCTACGTATTTTGGAAAACAAGCACAACATATTACATGATAGCTATGGTCCAAAGAAGCAGAAAAGCAGAAGTAAATTTGGCCCAGACTAGGTGAATAGTGATTTTCTTGGCATGAACTATAGAGAGGAAGATAATTTTCAGCAACAGGGCATCAGTCTAATAAGTGCTGATTTTTTTACAGGAGTGCACACAAACACAACTACCATCTACTGAGGCCCTTAGAGGTAGCACAGTAAAACACATACACACACACAATTTCATTTCATAAACTTATAGATAAACTTGCATAGCAGGGCGTTATTTGCATGGCAAGCATGATTAAAACAAAGAAGACACAAATCACAAATTAAGTTCAGAGAAGAAAAACTCATAAAACTTTGGACAGGGTGGGGCAGGAATTACCTTGGTAGGATTAAAAATCTGTCTCGGAAAAATATATCCATATTATTAACTTTTTTCAAGTCCCTTACGGCTCAAACTTCAAATTAACATGAATTTATTTTTTAAAACATCTCATCAGAGAGCCACTTTGTTCTGGCAAAATCCCAAGACTAGATCACTGTAATGAAAGCCATTTTACATAATATTTATGGTTAGTCCTTATAATTATTTCTTCATAAAGATTATTTACATAATATTTATGGTTAGTCCTTAAAATTAGTTCTTTAATAACTTTTTAAGGTATCATTGTCTTCTGAAAGAGTTTATTATGCACAGAATTATATTCAGTTGTTAGATGTACAGCTTCATCAGATACATAAATGGTCCACAGCTCCTCTTCTGCAAATGCCCAGGAGCATCTTAGTGTCAGACAGCTTCTCTTTATCTTTTTAAAATTATTCTAACATCTCTCTGCACCTGTCCAAGGTAAAAAAAATATTTTTTCTTACCTCTTCATTTTTGTCTATTTAACTAAAGCACATTACAATGACTTTCTGCATTTCAAATCTCTGTTTTCTCAGGTAAGGATTCTGGTTTTTTTCCCTTTAAGAGCTTTCTTCAGCCTTCTGCTCTGCTTCATCCCTTTGATCTTTTGTTTGTTTTATATCTACAGGTGTCTTTCAAGAGCAAGAAGATTTTTTTGTGTGTGTGTGGAGGATTTTTCCTCAACTCTGGTTTACCTGACAAAGATCATATCTGAGATTACCAATCCATGCATCTCACTGCAGTAAATGACACCATTTCCAAACTGAGTAAGCAAAAATATTCTTCCATTACTTTCCCTTTGTTTACAAAGGTGAGTTAACATAAAATATGCTCATTTTTCAAAGGGATTTTACTCTGACTAGAAAAACTGTCTTAACACACTTTTCAAAGCCATCAGAGCGCTGACCATTCTCAACAAAACCTAAACTCTTGCATCATGCAGAGTTTTGACTGCAATCAGAGCTAATGACCATGTGATTTCACCAAAGAGTAGTAACAATAGAGAAAATAAAAATGCAGTAGAGAAAATATTTTGAATATATGGTTCTGTCTTAGAACACAAATTGCAACTACTTAGATGATTATGATAAGATAATACAGTAACAAGTCTTGAATATTGCATGAAAACTCAAAAGGTATTTAAGCAAACTGAAAATAGTAGTTTATTTTTCTTTGTTTTCCTCATGACACCAGTATCTATCTCCCAGTGTGGTGATTTGGTTCTGCCTCATAGATATTTGCTTTTGGATATAATTACTGAATAGAATAGGCACAATAAATTTCAATATATATTTTGGAAAATTTTTCTTCTCTTGCTAACACTTGAACTAGAAGCTATGTGGCTCCCAGTCTTTTCTGTATGAAGCAATAGAGTTAGTACTTTTTCTACTACACCTAGTAGATTTTCATCTATATTACTCCCTATAGTTAAAACACAGAGCTGATAAGCAAATTCAGTTCCTTTTCAGAAGAAAGCAAAATTACATGTTGAGTCAGGTGCATTGCCCAGTATAATTTTACATCTAAATAAAATAATAATAAAAATAAGATCATAATACTTCTTCTTCCATGAGGAATAATAACAATAATAACAAAGCATTCAATCTTATTTCCCAGAAGCCTATATCTACAATCAAAGATGCAGTTCTGTGTATAGAAATCCCCAAAGCTGCCACTCCAGAGAGCCATATGTCAAAACAAAAAATCTGGTCGGTTTTCATTACTTGTTACCACCTCTCCTGGTCCTCTGTGGTTTCTCTAGCTCTAACCCTACATGCATTAATGCTTTCCTGCTTTACTCCTTGCTCTGTGCTAGGCCAGCATAAGCATTGATACAGGTATGCATGAGTTAGACTGGGGCACTAAGGAAGCCAAAAAAGACTAGCAGCACAAAATGGCATGCAATACTAGATTGGAGTTGCTCCTGAAAAGCCATAGGCCAGATTTCATCATAGAAGAATGAAGTGTGGTAGTTTCTGGTTGGTTGGTTTGGTTTTTTGGTAGATTGTTTTATTTATTTTGTTTTTATGGTTTTCTCTGCTGCTTTGAGGGTTTTTTTAACTGAGTCCTGCTTTTGTTTAGACCAAAATCTTGCCTATGGCATTTTCAAGCTTACATATACTTACACCATCTTCTTTTTTCAGTTGTCAGCACTTCAATCCCCCTTCTCTAGGTCATTTTGTTCAGCAACTTCTACCAAGTGCCAAGAGACTCCACAAACCAGTATATAAAAAGTTCCCGAGAACACAGCAATTATTTACTTACTAATATACACAAGAGATGTCAAGGTGCAACAAGCAGTATCCAGAAGTTAATTTGCTCTCCATTCTCATGGCAGTCATCACTGAGGAAAATAACTGATCTCCTCAGAATGGGATAATCCTCAATCATGCCGAGTCATCAAGTTCTAATTCCCTGCTTTTCCTCTTAGTATTTAATAACTTTTCTTATCAGTGTTCTTCCTCTTCCATTCTTTCAGGATTAAAATAATTCACATTTTAGTAATTTTCAGAACAAAGCTAAGACAACATCACATTGCTCTGCAGCACCAAACAACTTCAACCCAAACCATCAAGGAGTTGGGGGTATCTGCTGTTCAGGTGTCTCAAGCCCTTGTAAAAGTGCTTCTTCTCCTTAGGGTGATATGGGAATTTTTAATAAGGTTCATATTAACAACTAAAAAAACTCATGAACATCCAGCTGAACTTAATCACAGCACAAGCAGACAGTGCAGACCATTTCCAAACTAGTCTGGCCTCGGTGCTGGTGCTGCCTTTTGCTGTGTGGAAGAGCTCTTCCTTCCACGCAACTGAGTGCCAGTGCAGGCAAGAAAGAGGAGAGCAGTCACACACAGAGTCAACCTCACACAAGTCCAGCACCCACAAAGCCTGTCAAACTAATGGGCAGAACACTGTAGAAGATTTTAAAAATTTTTCTCAGCCAGAATTTTCCAACTGTCAACATTGAAAATCTCTGCATTAAGTTCCAGGAGGCCTCTGATGGAGCCAGGTAACTTTGCCACACAGCTGCCTCAGGGCCTGCCACCTCCTCTGCCCCATCCTTGGCCACAAAACAAACTCTGAGCAGTACACATGGTTTTCAGAGCTTCCAAGCTCTTTCAGAATATTGTCCCAGGAATTTGTCCAAATGATACTTTTTCAATAGATGCAACCATTTGGACAGATTGGTATTTTCAGATACACCACAGCAATCTCCACTTTTAAATATGCATTTTAAATGTAAGGGCTTATATATTTTATTAGATACATACTACACAGAGATATATTATTGTATGTAGATATTTATTACATATATCTCAAAAAATATATCTAAGGCATACATACATATATTTTTGGTATAGAGAAAACAAATGTTTCCTTTATCTAAAAACCGATTTTGCCATCCTTGCAAATCAAAACTATGTTTGTGTGCATACGCACATATGTATGTGGATATGACTAAGTGCTACCCAACATAAATCTAGTCAGAAGTCAGGCCCTTAAACATGCTTGAGGTGATCTTGCTCATCCCCTCTGGTTCTGGCCTGTACTCTTGACTTCTCAAATCCACAGAAGTACTGAGTCACAAACTGGACTACTGAGCTTATCAATCTAAAACCAAATAACTCCCTAGTACAAACATCTGTCTGCTTACCGAAAACACACCTTAGATATTATTTCTAGTTCCTAGTTTTGTTATTACAGGAAAACAGTGGTTCACACTGAAGTACTACAATATTTAAAATGGATTGCAGTATTTTTTCAATACATTGCATAACTCTGGTGAGACTGTGCAGGCTTTTCCCTTTTGAAAGGGTTATTTCTTCTGATTCTGAACCAAAAGGCACCTCATAGATAATTATTCAGCCCACTAAAACTCAAATAGCAGAGATGGGCAAACATAAATGAAAGGGTTTAGTAGCAATATAAACCCTGTAATAAATGAAAAAATGGACGAGTTTTTTTTTAGAATAGTAAACCATATGACCAATTTTCTATGCATCATTTTTCAGCTCAAGTGTATTCTGAAGCCTTTATTCATCATGTTCATATAATGATGATGCTTCCAATTTTCACCTTTGAGAGGTGAAGGTGATCTGTAGCCATTGTATTTAAAGGCTATCAAAGATAGCAGTCTGCCATTATGCTCTAACAAATCTCATTGCTTTCTGTTTTAGCCACATCAAAACTACTCAGCATTAAACCTTAAGAGCTAGATGCTATTAGTACTTGGACAATTTGTGAGTGCAAACAGAAATTTAAAACCTCAGTGTTGGTTGATGGTTATTGTGCTAACAGCTGACTAACAAGCTCTTTAATGCACTCCATTCAAAGTCCATTTTCACTTTCTTGTCTTCTGCACAAGACATAAGACATTTGCAAACAAAACATTTGTAGTGTATTCTGTAATTTGTATTTATTAGCCTATACAAATATGAATTCAAGAGGTACTAGCAAATAAAGGTTACTCACAGGTATGTGTCAGTTGCTTTTAATTTTATTCAAAATAGTACAAGTATCTGATCTCTCAGTCAATTCAACTTTCTTAGGCCTTGTTCAGATACCCCATATAAAAAATCTGTTAATTCTTTTGGACTGGATTTAAATAGAGATCCCTTTCTTTTGTTTTTATGTCATATACTATTGTTTCAGAAAATTATTTCCATACCAGAGGAGGAAGGAAGGACTTCTTGAAAGAATAAAAACACTGAAGTTTAATTCTGATTCTGTTGCATACAAAGAAAATTCTAATAAACATTAAGGGATGCAAAATTTCATGCTAAGTAATGAGCAACATCAGGAATGGGTTTTTGTAGCTCTCTTTCCTTGCTGAAATTTTGAAGTGTTTTACTTACATGTCAAAGTATGTGTTGAACTTACTGTCTTTGG
The DNA here is from genome assembly GCF_963513975.1 of Fringilla coelebs. Classification (NCBI taxonomy): domain Eukaryota; kingdom Metazoa; phylum Chordata; class Aves; order Passeriformes; family Fringillidae; genus Fringilla; species Fringilla coelebs. The sequence continues at coordinate 39,846,422 of NC_140032.1, read as the reverse complement.
CTTCTGCATGATATTGTAAGTGAAGATAAGAAAATACTTGACAACTGGTGTTTTTAAAAATTAAGATTACTTGATCATCAAAAGATACTGTAGTTACACCTGGAAATTATTAAATTGCTTCTTGAGTTTTAAAAAACAACACTTTTTTAATCACAATTTCAATGGAATTTGAAGTGCACTAATACATGCCAAAAGAATTGAATATAGGAAGAAAGTTATGATAGAGAAATTAAACTAATCACCTTAAAGGTGCAGAAGTAAAGTTAAAGCTATGGATTATTTTTTAATCACTGACATTTGACAGTGGTAATTATCTGGAAAAAAAAATATTCTAGTACAATGAAATTGTAGCTTCATTATAAAGATGTGTGAACTTTGAAAATTTTCAAAACAATAACATCATCCACTTTCACAGAATCATAAAATGGTTTGGGTTGGAAGGGATCTTTAAAGGTCACCTAGTCCAACTCCCCTGCCATAGGCAGGGACATCTTGACCGAAATAAGCACACCTACAAGATTGTCAGAGCCCTATCCAAACTGGCCTTGAATGTCTCCAAGCATTGGGCTTCCCAGCTTGTCTGGGCAACCCATTTCAGTGTTTCAGCACCCCCATCATAAAACATTCCATCTTTACATTTAGTCTGAATCTACATTCTTTTAATTTAAAACCTTTAGCCCTTGTCCTATTGCTGCAGGCCCTACTAAATAGCCCCTGATTATCTTTCTTTTAAGACCCCTTTAGGTGCTGAAAGGCTGCCATAAGGCCCCCCTGGAACCTTGTTTTCTCCAGGATGAACTACTCAAAGTGTCTCACCCTGTCTTCATAGGAGAGGTGCTCCAGCCCTCTAAACATCTTTATGTCTCTCCTCTGGATCCCTCCCAACAGGTCCTTGCCTTTCAACATTGTATGGAAGCTGCATTATCATCCAGATCCCCTCAAGACCTTTTGTCTTACAAATAGGTTTGCTTTTCTGCTGTCTTAGAAAACTGATCCCATTGAAATATGACCACTTATTTTTAGAAGAAATACAGTAGCATAGTGGAAAAGTGACAACCACCTTTTCAGTGCATTTTTACATCCACTTAACCATTCATTAAACACAGCCTGAAAACTAAAAAAGGAAATTAAATGCAGTCAGGCAGAGCTCCTGTATGACAGTAAATCCCTTATGTGACAACATATCACATAGAGCAGACAATTAATTACCTCAAAGTGACTGGACAGGAGTGTGGATCCCTCCATTTGTCATTTGCACATGGAAAACATGGGGCACAGCCATCCTAGCATCACAGGTAAAGCAAGGAAAATAACAGATCCTCCCAAAAAAATAAGTGCTTTCTCTCTCTCAAGAGATAATTTAAATTAACATTTTACTTAACACAATGCAGTGGAATAAGAGCATTAACATGCTCAATTGCTTTGATTCAGCAGCCTTCATGTAACTGCCTAGGCAGCACTAATTCAACAATTTTCTCTCAGCTGCCAAGCTAGCATGAAGTCGGTAAAACTTCATGCTAGGTTAGCATAGTAGTTCTGAATAACTAACAAATACTTATACATATATACTCACATATATAATTATTAATGATGAGTTAATATTTATCAAGCACATGTACTATACATTATCATATTACATATATACTTTATATTGATACTACAACTGTTGCCTGGAAATAAAACGTTAGATGATAGTTAAGACAGTATAAAAAATTCTTCCTTGATTAAATTATTTGCCTCCAAAGATTACTTCTTAAAATTAGAATGCAAAAAGACATATAGTTTCAAAGATTTTCTATGTCTCCTTTTATATTACATTATAAGCTAGCTCATAATGAGCCAGTCATGATTACTGTCCTCTCTTGTCCTCTCTTCTGAGAATGAAGAACATCACAACCTAACTGGATTAGCTATTGACCACCTGTAGGAAGGCAGCCACAAGGTTTTGTCTCAAAAGAAAAAAAAATATTAAAAAATAAAGCCACCAAAAAAAATCACTAAGCGAAAGCATTTTATGCTCATTTCTATGATATCCTTGCATTGCACAGGAGAGTACAGATAGAACTTTAAAAGTTTCTCAACTGGTTTTGGCTCATGAGCCAGGGGTAGGACAATCCTACTGTCTGACCCCGAGTTCTCTCTGAAATGCAACCTGAACTCCTCTCAGGATCCAAATTTCAATCTTTTCCAGACATCCATACTAGACAAATTGATTTCGCCTGAAATTCCCTTTTTAAACAAAAATGCCAACCCAGTCACAGATCAGAGGAGACACTGACCTAACTTGTACCTAACTAAAATCACCTCTTCCCTAAAACAACAATCCCTCTATGGTTTATTGACCAAAATGACTTCAAACAAAATAAAAACTAATTTGCTGAGAAATTAGTATCTTTATAAATGCTATACCTTTTTTACTATATCTATAAATGCCATACCTTTTTAACCACTGCTTCTCCAGTCCAAGAAGTGACTGATTTTCTTGAGATTTATGGTGGCAATGAGATAATCTGAATGTTCTACACAGTCACATCCATACATGCCTTAATTTTGGAGGGTATGATAATCCTCTTCCTGCTAAGGTCAGTAAGTCTTTTTTTCTTCCACTACATTGGAATTGCAAAATGAAACAGCAAACAGGATTCTCTGCTCCCAGACAAAGGAGCATCATGACCTACATAACTTACCCAAGGCTGTATTTTTCTCTAGGGAACAGTTACCGTTTCCATCTCAAACTCTGATATCATCACTTCATCATCTTATGCTGGAGGGATGGAAATTCTTAATGTCCAAGTAATTTCAGGGTCAGAATGGTACTGAGAGCAAAAATGAGGTACACCATAAAGAGAGCATAATGTTTATATATGGGATATGTTGCAAGGAGAGCACCAAACATGCAGTAACCAAAAACAGAGTTATCAATGCACATGGTACTGTTCCTCTTTTGGATATAATAGTGGCAGAGATGAGTGTTGCAGAGTGTCAAAAAGTAGGAAAAAATATACCCTTCTGTTCTCATCACTGCAGAAAGCATTAACCAGGACCAAAGATCAAGTGCATCACTATGTGGCAAAGCCAAGCTGTGGAGACTGCAGGGTCTCATAAATAAATGTAAAACTATGAATTAAACACATGAAAATGAAGAGTATAACCAAGAAAATAAACACAGACCATTATTTCTGCAAAAAGTGCTCACAAAAATGTCATTTAATAAAGATTTGCTTCTATAAAAAGGGGCATACTGTTACACAGTACAGCCCAGGAAAGGTGCAAATGCGAGTGTGAAGATCCAGTAGACAGGTTGAATAACTCTTTACAGTCTAGGTATAATTTTCAATTGCAAATTGAAAGCCTCCCTGAGGTTAAATATTCACATAAAGGAGTCAACTGGAATGTCACAAAATATACTCTTTTCCTGGGTCTGCATTGAAGAAAATACTTTGGTTTATTGCAGGTTTCACATGCGTGCAATTCTCACAAAACAGATTTGAGACCACCTAATGTACATACTAAAAATTTACTAAATAGTATTAAACAGATATAGGTAGCATTCTTCTTCTCTTTAAAGAAAATATTAGCTGTACTCTTCCAAAAAACAGACCTTCATAACAACTAATTCTGGTATCAAGCAGCAGTTTCATTCTGATGATTAAGAAGTTTCTAGATTTTTGTTTCCTACTTCCCACAGCAGGAAACTCAGTGACATCTTCCTGCTTAGAATGTAAACAATAGTCTTTGAGACTTAATAGAAGCAAATTTAAAACATTTCATAACTATAATTGATCCCATAGTAGTTTCAGCCTTTTGCAGGGCAAGTTATTTCCTGCCCATGTACTCGCAACTACTCAGATGGGCACAGAAGAGTCAGAGAGAAGATTCTGTGTCCAAGTTCAAAGCTGGAGTGTGGGACAGTTGCTCACTCCCACCCCTCTTTGTAACTGGCTGGCTTTCTCCTAATAAATAGCAAGCATTGTGCACTAAGCAAGGCCAGACTGGACGGGGCTCTCATCTATAGGAAGGTGTCCCTACCCACTGTAGAAGGGTTTGACCCAGATGGTCTTTAGTAACTCCTTCCAATCCAAACCATTCTGTGATTCATAATTTCCATCCATCTCAAACCTCAGAAGCCAAACAGCAAATCCTAAGAAAGCATTTTCAAAAAACATTGCCTAAAAAAATGCAGAGCATCAGAGTCACAGGAAAATCAACAATATTATTCTTCCACAGTTCCAACAGATTTCATTTATGGCAAGTGAAGGCTACCCCACATTCAATAACTCTGAATAAGCCATACACTGATTGAGATAAAGACAGATCATTATTCATGCTTTCCAGATTATGTATTTGCCTTGACAGGTAAACTGTTCTGTAAAAGCCTTGTCATCATTGCCAGTATTTTCCATTTTTCACCTGTCACCATAACAAATTTATTACCAACTGTTTTCTGCAGATTCATCAATCCTCTAAATCAGATTATGTGCATCACTAAATTAACTAGGCAAGAATAACTGACTATACATTTGAGTTGCAAAGAAATAGAAAATGGAACCTTGAAACATCTAAATATAACCTACAAAACCCCCTGCTTATTTCTTATTTTCATCTGCATATCATTAATATGCATCTTGGCATGAGTACCTTGCATTATTAAAAAGGTCTTACCTAAGACAAAAATCCTGACTTCAGAGAACATTTCTTAAAAATAAATCTCAGGGGTTTTTTTTGTTGTTGCATTAAAAAAAAAAAAATGGGTAGGTATTCCTTGATAACATTCTCAAAATAAATTGTACAAAACAAAATGCTTTACTTTACCCCCTAAGGGAAAATGACAGCGACTAAGACTCTCATTAGCATTAGTTTCCAAACAACTAATAAAGCAACAATTCTTCAATTCATCTTACATCCAGTGAAATGGAAGCACTCATTATTTTCTGCAGCAAGTCCAACTTTTAGAACAGCATGATTATTTGTTTATAAAAATCTGAGGTACAATGAAAGAATACAATAGCATAAATGAAAAGCTAGGCTTCCAAAAACCAGTAATTCAGGCTAGGCTATTCATGTCTCTTAGCATCTAGAGACAAAAAAAAAAAAAAAAAAAAAAAATCACTGGTTAGGAAACAGAACTCCAGAACAATAACAGTAACGAATAGTTTAGTCTTGGATGGATTTCACAGACCACCTGGTCCACCTCTCCACTCAAAGAAACACTAACTTGGACATTACAACCCACAGGCCATTCTCCAAAGTCAAATTCTGAATCCCTCAAAGACTGGAGAGCCCACCATCTCTCCAAGCAATGTCTGGCAGCATGGGCTTCACTACTTCCCACACCACTTGTCAGAGTTTTTCCTTAAGAAACCTGTTTGTCCTTTTGATGTTCACCTCCAAGATGAGCCCATCCCCTTCCTGCTGCTGACTCTTGTCTAAATTAAAGACCAGCAAAAGTACCATTTTTGTTTATAAACTCAAGAGGAATGCTGTCTAATGAGTGATTACATTTTCCATTTCCCATGTTATCAGTCACAGTAATTTATACAGTCCAATGGTTCTATTTGTATCCAAACTTCTATTTGTAAACCTCAACCCTTTGAAAAATCATGGCAAATCTTCCCCTATGCCTCTTTTTCCCTCAAGTCTCTCCCCTCCATCCCATGCCTTAAGCTTTCTCTGTAAAGCAGTCCATGAAGAAACACCCCAAGGAAGGGGAATAACTAAAAATATTACAGAAGTGGCAGAGCTCTACTGTAGCTTTCCAGGCCCAATGTGAGGACAACAGGAGTCAGAAATAGAAAGATTTTCAACTACTAGAAAATAATATTTCCTCTACTTTCTTTACTAGAAAATACGTACATTTGACCAATCACAGCCCAAAGCCTAGCAATCAGGCAAGTGCACACAAAAACAGCACTGCAGTTAACAACCAAGAATTAGTAAAACACCTTAGATTGCAACATGTTTGTCAAACTACATTCTGTAACCCCAGCTTTATACTGGGCTTTGCTACACGTAAAAATATTTTTATGAGGAAGGAGAACACATCTTTCTTTAAGAGAAAACAGCCTAATCAAAGAATTATTAGTACAGCTCTAATTATTGCAGAAAAAAGGTGAACATTACTCTGTTACTTATAAGTAACATTACTATAAAAAAACCCCAGTTGCAATAGTAGTAATAATTAAGATGTTGTACCTGCACTTCCTAGTACCTCATTCCTGTTCTTGATGTTAACTCTTCAACTGCCCCTTTGGATCTTGAGGCTGATGATGTCTGTGCCAGGGACACAGAGCAAGTCATTGGCATCCCAAGTCCAAGTGTGATGCTGACAGTTTCTTTCTCTTTACTACATAATTCACTTGAAAATGCTTTTGTTTGATACTTCACTTGTAACATCTCTATCATTGTACCATCCCTTATCACTGGGAATGGTCATATCTGGGTTACTGCTGAAATAGAAATGCAGCCTCTTCTCCTTTCCCCTGAAACAAACATTTACAATGAACTACAACTGGGCATTCTTTTTACTACAAAAAAACAATCTGCAGGAACCAAGTTAAACATGAATGTCTGGAATGATGCTCTTCTGAAACTATTTGTTGCCACTTTAGAGTACCTTAACCTTAGCTTGCCATAAACAAACATCTATATAACCTTCTCAGCTGCACACCCATGAAACAGTATTTCTAGATATATCAAAGATTATTGTTACTTAAATATATTATAGCAAACTTTCAAATCAGAAATTAAATTCTAGTTCTGAGTTGCACCATCTTGGACAAGGTGGTCCCTTCCTCTCTGCATTAAGATTTTGCTTCATTCTTAAAGCTATTAGGAATTAAAGTCAAAACAACATCTGCACAGCTTACTTAGATGTTACATATTTAAAGTAATGAGGTCAAAACGAGTTTGAGAATAGAAATACATACTGCACACTTAGCAGTTCAAGGTGACTGTACTGGTAAACATTGAAAAATCATCACAACTAGTAATGATTTCAGTTGAAAAATAATCCTTAAGATGACCGTCCCACAAGTACTTTTTCCTCCTGTTAAAAAATATTGATGCATTGTAAGGTCTTCCTTCCTAATCAGGCAGTCACTTCCATAGAAACTAAGGAAGTGCAATTGTAGGACCAGCCCTTTGGATAGGTGGAGGTTCTTCCAAAGATCCTTGGTTGATAACTTCACCTCCCTCCCAGAAACAAGCGGGGAGAATTGATGAACCTCAGAATTTCAGAAGAGACAGTTTAGACTGTAATCAAACAGCAATCTAGTGCCACCTGCACTTACAAATTTAAACAAGGGAGTTCTGAAATGGTTTTCTCTCCAACAGACCCGATGACTTCTTCCTAGAAAGGCTGACCGCACACTCTAGTAGGTATTTATGAGCACCCCTGCGTTAGGAGCTAGAGCCAAGCTAGAGAAATGATGCAGGTTTTAGATTCTAAATTAAATGCAAAACATCCCATGAATAGGCTGATCTTCTACAACCACTGCAGAACACTGAATGTGACACAGCAAGTCAGCCACTGGTGCAAATTCAGATCTAAGTACTCCAGATATTTTTAAAAAAGAACCATCCAGATGTAGTCTTTTAGTTAACATGAAATTAGTAAAGTATTGAAAGCTGGGTAGTGGTTTATGCCTTATAGTGCAAAACCTAGCTCAAAATTTAGATGTCAGATTTTCAGTTCCCATGTAGATTTCAAAATTTGCAGAAATTGAGAAAAATGTTTTAGCATAGCAATCACCATCATTCTAAAAATATAATAATATTGTCTATGTGAAATACCCTCATTGGTACTTAACAGTAGTTATATAAACTCTTACATTTATTACAAAATAGATTTCCACCACTACATACCAATCTCCAAAAGGCTTTTATTTATCATCTTTAAGTAGCAGATATAAAAATAAACTATTACTTAATATTCAGTTACTTTTATAATATAAACTTCTTTTTGGAGACAGAAAACATACACAGAAAAAAATAATTTCCTATAGATGTTCCACAAAGCACAAAGCTCCGCATTTGTTCTACCACTGCAGGAAAAGAAAGCTTCTCCAGAGTAAGGGAATGCAGTCCTGGCAGGCTGCATTCCCCTGTAAACTGCAGTGCTCTACATGGACCTGTATGGAATCTCAGTTGGGCCCGGACTGAGGAGGATGGCTGTCTGGAGGGGGAGGTGGTGGTGGTGGTAGCGGCAGTGCTGGCAGAAACGGGTAGGACGAATTGTACATGTTTGGGCCTGTCCACATCATATTCATATTTGAAGGCGGAGGGTGAAACTGATGCCAAGCACTGACATAACCAAGGTCTGGAGGAGGAAAGCCATACTGCTGCATCATTGGATTTTCTCTTCTGTGAGGTGGTGGGAACAGTGGTGGTTCCTGGTGCATCTTCCAGTGTGAAAAGTATAGTGGTGATCTTACTTTTGGTCTGAAAAACCCTCGAGGGCCTGATGAAGGAGTAAATGGATCCCTGGAGAACCCTCTGCCACGGTATCCCCTTGAGTAACCTGAAGCAGGCTGTTGCAATGAGTGATGAAGTTCTTTAGTCTCACCTAAAGAATAAACAAATGTAAGAACCCTCCCACACACAGCTGTAATATTATTTTGCGAAGATCAGGTTTAGCCTTCACAAATCTTTCAAGCTGAAGTTGATGAAATTTGTAAAGCAATCTTATCAACAAATAATACTGGCAACTAATACATGAAGAATAAAATAGCAGCAGCAAATCTAGTGTTTAGTAACTAATCTTGATTGACAGAAGTAACATAAAAAGGATGATCCTGAGAGTTGCAAACTCAGTCTTTAAAAAAAGAAATTTCATCTTCTTTCTCTCCAGACTTTCCATTTGTATAAATGGATCTCAGGAACACGCAAATTTTGAGTATTTTGGAAGCTTTTAGATCAAGATTTTAGAACAACACGATTTAAAACTAAAGATAAATCAACATTGCATTGCACTGAAGGGGTATCCAGCTTTCAGTCCCAATCTGGTATTACATCATAGACACAAGACAGAAGAAATCATTCAAGCTCAAAATAATAAAATTAACTTACTCTATCAGAAAAAGGACAGTCTCCACCTCTAGCTAATTATCTATCAGCATTCATCTTTCTGAGACAAATTCTTCCTTGTACAACTCACTCTAAGCATATATTTAATGTTCATAACAAATATACTGCCCCTTTATATAAATATCATGGAAAATTGTAATGGGATTAGGACTATAAAATGAAAAGCAATGAAATACTAAAAATGCTCCAAAGAGCTGTTAAGATACTCAAAAAGCTGCAGAACTTAAACCCTCAGAAGGATTTCATGGCTGGGACCAACAAGGTATTCAGGGATATAACAGCGCATAAAAGCACTGAAATTTAAAAACCTGCGTGAACCTCATCCTTGGCACTAGACTACATAGCTTTTTGAAGGTGAAAATGTTTTTAAGTCTGGAAAGGCAGTTGGATACCCGAACTCCTACTCATTTTCATGAGGCACTAGGAGTTATGATTCCTTTTGTATGAGCAGGCCTCTTGGAAGCACTGAAGTAAAGTACTTGAATAAGTATTTTTGTTCTTTAATCAAATACTGTAACAAGAGACAATTTTAATACACTCATGTAAGTCTTCATCTGAGACCAGCTTTGTGCCTCAATTTGTGACATACTGTAGCTGTTGAATTCTACAGCTAAAACAAATTGCACACAACTTCAATCTGCGCCATATTATTTACAAAATACCCACAGCAAGTCAAAACCTGTCTTCCTTGACAGAGTGCAGCAGTTTCTCCTGCTGTGTTCTCAGTTACAGAACGGCCACAGTAACAGTAACATTCAGCAACAGCCCCAGCAAACCCAAGGCAAAGGCAGATCTGCAATAAACTGGCAGACCAAGGATATGGTGGAAAACACATATGTGCTGGATTAACAGAAAAAATAAGCATCAGTAATGAAGAGAAAAAGCAGCACAATTCAGATCCATGTCTTAAGGGAAAAAAAAACCGTGTCAAAACCATAGGGGCAAAAGCCAGTCCAAGAAAGATTGTGGCTTTATTTGATTGACACAAGGGAGGACTGTACTGCACAAAAAGTATTAAAGGAGAGCTACTGATCTCCCAGATCAAGAGAAAAGAGTTTCGGCAGGGCACAATGCATATTAGCTTTAGAAAGGAAGAGCAGCAAAGTCACAGCAAAGTCTGTCTGAGAAATTCAATGGGAGAAGCACCATGCTGCAGACAGCTGAAGCAATCTGGCAAGTAAGCAGTAGAAGAGGGTAAGGGATGAGAGCCATATTTAAAGGGAGAGGTATAAAAATCATGCACCCAAAGCAGACCAGTGAGAACAGAAAAAGAGGAATGCAATATGAATTATTCAACCAAAATGGCAAAAATCAAAGTTTTGTCAGTAGAGAGGCATGAGAGACGAGAAAATTTGATTATGGTAAACAGAGCACAGCTGCAAGCAAGCACCTGGAACAGATACAACAGCTGGAGAAAGGAGAGTAAAGAAGGCTACTCATATTATGAAAATCTATACACAGCTTTGTTCATCTAATGACTGCATTAGGTAAACAGAAAGGTTTTCAGCAGGCTACAAAAGTAAGAGTTACTTAGAAGAGTATCTGTATGTCATGGGTGAGGAAGAGCTTCCTTTTAGACAGAAGAGTAAATTCTCCATCTAAGACCTCTATCTCCTCCATTGATTGCAAAGAAATGGATTTCCAAAAACTGCACACAGCCTTCCTCTGATTTCTCCCAGCACTCAAAGGCTTTAGCTGAACCCCATCCAAATGGTGTCATCTGTTCAGAATCCTCACTGTGTGTCAACCAACACTGTTCTAAGAGCCTTTGACTTTCCCCTGACAATTGCTCTGCTGCTATACCACTTCTGTTTCACACGGCTTCCATTTCAACAGAATAAAACTTTAGTTCTAAAATAATAAACATGGACTGTAGCCACAAACTCAAATGTAAGTTTAAAAAGTACAGAAACTGTTAACTTTAGAAAAACTCAATCACTAAGATAGGTATAAATGGGCATCCCAGAGTTAGATTAACAGACAAAAGCATTCACTCACTTGGTGGAAGTGTTTCTGATCGGACTTTCTTCCTTCCCTGACTTTGAGGTTTCTTTTTCTTCTGTTTTGCCTCTCTTTCTTCTTCATCATCACTGAAATCCAAAACCTGGTAAAAAAAAAATCAGCTAGCTTCTTAGCATAAGAAAAAAGTTAACACTCCAAAAATTTATCATAACACAATTGATGCATGACTCAGTTATCCTTTCTACTTTTCCTGAAAAGAGCAACATTCCAGTGCTGAACACAAATGCTTGATTGCCTAGATGTTAGTAAGAAAAGAAAAGGAGCTGGCTGAAAGGAGCTGCCAGGAAAAAGCTTTCAAAGATTAACTGCAGATAAAATGAATTAAGAAATGAATTTTTAAAATAAATAAAAATTAACTTGGCAACTAATACATAATTCAGCATTAAAACTAAATTTAAAAATCTCTACTCTAAAACTGTCACTACACTGGAATTTTCTGCAGTACATTTAATAACACTTCCTCTGGAATTTAAAGTAGCAATGTTACTCCAAAGAAATTTTCAGCTTTGAGGAATGCTGTCATTTACAACAGATTCAATGTCCCTGCACCATTTTCTTCTCGTTACACAAGGTTTTGCTACCTTTTGAATCCTAACTTACATGACTGAGGATAAGTTCTCAGAGACCAAGAAATCTATTAGCACTAATTAGTTCCCTGAAAAAGAGCTCTTACAACTTAAAAGGGGTAAGATTTATTCCTACCCCCCCTTCCCAATTCTGAAAGTAAGGGCTATGCTGCTTACTTCTACCTATCACACACACAGAGCATGGATCTCAAAAACCCTGCACCAAAACAGTGCTTAAAAAGCCTCGTAAAAGTTAATTCTGAATACAACTATTTCTTCTACTACATAACTAGATGACATATTCAAAAAAGCTGTAAGAACTACAGCAAGATGATGTATACCATGAAGTAAAATCTTTCACTAACTCCTGTTTTTTCTAAGAACTCCAGTACACCATACTCCAGTAGTACAGAAATAATGAACAGCAATTTGAACAAATTACGCTCAAATTATTTGAGCAAATAATGAATACCTTTTACTGGTACCTGATTTCCATGTAACATCCCACAGAAGTCACCCCACAGAAAAACTGTGGTTTTTTGCTACTGCTAGCCTTGCAGCATACAGATCACATTTTGTCATCCTCTGACCCAAAAGACAAAGCTAGGAGAGACTGTATTAGTGACTCTACAAATAAACTGGGCCAGTTAAGAGGCTGCCAAAAAGGATATAATTAAAAGTAGCAAGTAAGAAAAGCCTACCATGGATTAATTTAACGTTCATACAAAAATGAAGCTTCACACTATCACAAAAAGTGTGATACTCCAACAACTGCACACAGCTTACTACAGGGTCTGGCAAGAAATCAGCTGCAATCTGAGGTCTCTAAAAGGGTCTGCCCCTAAGAGACAATTTCAAGCATCAGTAGCATAAAATTTGATCTGCACCCCTATCAGCAGCTACTACCTTCACAGCAAAAGCTACTTTCTATCAGCTCATCAACTGTCACAGCTTGGGATAGCATGGTATAAACTCTTAACTGCTATAACTAACCAAAGATTATTCTAATTGAGGATTACAAAGTGTTAGATATCGGTTTTTTCCCCAAACAGAGCAGACAGTCAGAAGAGTGCCCACCCTTGTCATCACTGACTTTTTTCAAGCTTCCTTTGCTCCCTCCTATAGCGAGGTACAGTCAATTTAAATTAAGGAAAATCTTTAAGAAAAAAAAACAAACTTTGGAAAAGGCAATGAATCTCTCTCTGCAGATTTGACTGACTGTACTTGGCCAATAAAATTTCATGGGTTCCTACAAACTCAAATTACATATCTACAAGCTTATTTCCTGAACAGCTTTTAAAACATGACTGAACAACAGAAGAGCTCAAAATTAGCCAATAAACCCATTTGGTATCATCACCCTGAGAAAACTGCTGAAGAAAGCAAGTTAAGACTAACCAGAAGTCTCTAAGTAGAGTCTTTCAAAGCTCTATAGAAAACATACCTACAGTCCAATTCTTATACAACACTTGTAATTCTCAGATTATGATTCTCTGTGAGATTATGTCTCTACAAGAAAGGAAGGCAATTTGAAGTTAGAACTAACAGACAAGCATTCTTTGAGAGAAGTTAACACCGCACAGCTCTGTTTCATTTACGGGAAACAAAAACTGTATTTCAAAATGCACCATCCTCACTCACTACTGTGGAAAAAGCACCATTCCAAGTTGACAGACTGATACATCCTGACAGGACCTATCTTTGAGCCCAGAAAAGATCATGTCACAACATCTCTCCTTCAAGCCAGAACAACCATCCTGGGATAAGGACTGTGAATGAAAAATGTAATACTGTCCCTAACAGCATCCTTCTGGACAAATTATCCAGCAGTGGATGAACAGGTTCATGGTGCAATGGGTGAAGAACTGCCTGAAGGACAGAGTTCCTCAGGGCTCAGCTCCAGGGCCAGTTCTGTTTAATGTATTTATCTATGATCTGGAAGCAGTATTTAGAAGCTGCATGAGGAAGTCTGCTGATACCAAACTGCCATCGACTCTCTTGAGGGACAGGAGGCCTTGCAGAAGGAACTAGGTGGACTGAAGCCCTGGCAATGATTAATGGGATGAAATCTAATGAGTCAAAATACTGCACACCTATGATGAAGTAACACAAGGCTAAGTCTAAACTGGGAGAGGAGCAGCTGGAGAGCAGCCCTGTCAAGAGGGATCTGTGGGTTCTGGTCAGCAGCAGCTCAGTGTGGGTCAGCAGGGTGTGCCCTGAACCCAGAGGGCAAAACCCCATCCTGGGGTGCATCAAGCACAGCACGAGCAGATAACTAACAGAGGTGACTGGTTGCAGGTCCCACTGCAACCTTGGGGGGCCTCACCCTGAGTGGAGTCTGCAGTTCTGGGTCCCACATGTCAAGAATATCTAGGCCGTTGGCTGCATCCAGAGGAAGGAAACAAAGCTGGCAACAGCACAGGACAGAACTGGAATGCATGTCCTGTGAAGAGCAGCTAAGGACCCTGGACTTGCCTCATTTGGTGGAAAGGAGGCTGAGAGGCAACCTCATTGTTCTCTACAGCTTCCTGAGGAAGGGGACAGAGAGGTGCTGATCTCTTCTACCCGCTATGCAATAATAGGATGAGTAGGAAGGTCCAAAGCTGGACCAGGGAGGTTGAGACTGAAAATAACAAAGAAATTATTTACTGAGAGGGTTGTCAAACACTGCAAGAGTTCTTCAAGAGGTGGCTGACACCCTAAGCCTGTCAGTATTTAAGAGGCATTTGGACAATGCTTTCACAAGACACTTCAACTTATGCTTCAGCATCAGCCCTGAACTTGTCAGCCCTGACTCCTGTAGGTTCCTTACAAGTGAAACAGTCTATTTTGTTCCATCCTAAAAATCAGTTAGAACACTGGAGAAACAAAACCAAACAAATACCACTACCCCCTACCAAAAAAATCCCAAACCCCACAAAACACACCTTTCCTACCAAATTATAGAGTGAGAAGCATATATTACATAGCATGGAATTATGCTAAAAAGGCAAGTATTTGGAAGATTCAAAACAAGCAGACAGATCTCTTTAGAATACCATGGTAGACACAAGGCTTCTAGGAATTTCAGCTACTTTGTTTATGTTTAAAGTAGAAATTGCAAGGAAAAGTGCCTCTACTGTTGTGACGTAAAACAACTCAATAAAACTACCAGCCTTGTGATTCTTATTGAATACTCACAAAATGTATAGCTAGAATAGAGTTAAGGACCACTGACAGAAAGTCACTGAAGAACTATTTAGAGATCCTATAGCAAACGACATCAATGGTCACAAGGAGCTCCTAATTCTACATGATCCTGTATGACAGCCTTATTTATGGAAGAAACCCATGTCCTCTCATGGAACTCTTGTTTTATAACAGCAAACTGTACAGTAAGCTTACTATGAAGCCATTTAAAGAATGCAACAGAGATGTCAAGTTAATTCTGAAGAGCAGACAGCTTAAATGTCTGAATAGTTTGTAGAATACTAAGCTTGTGGCCAACTGAAGACAAGGCTGCAGTGAAAGAATGACAGGGACAAAAATTCCCTAGCAGAAGCAAAATTATTAGGGAAGGTAAAAGCACCGCTACCCGAAGTTAAACATTCAGGTTGTCTAATATGTTCTTGAAGGACTAGAGGAACTGAAGATACACATTTTGCCAACTGCAAAAAGCAGAGAGATGGGTTGTATTCTCTACACTCATTATGAGACCTCTCCAAGATCTATGACCCTTTCTTTCAATGAAAGAGGTACATTCAAGTCTTGCCTCCATAAAAAGATAACCTTGCTAATTACTTGCTCTGCACAGAGTATTTTCCACATATGACTTGTGTAAAAACAATAAACAAAACAAAAAAAAACCCTCTATAGTTACTTCAGGTGGTGGTTCTTGGTCATTCTTCCAAGACGCATCTGAACCTTTTTCCCTGAAAGAAAAGAAACAAACAACACAAAACACAAATTAGAAAATCCATATAAAGGAAGGCTAGCACCTTCTATAAGGTATCAGATCTCCCATAACATGAGCTTCCTGTTTTCAAAGAGTTACTTGGTTTTTAATATTGTTTATAAGCAAACAGTAACACATAGGTCAACTCAGGGCTTTAGTACTCTTGAAAAAATCTTCCTACTTTAAGTGATGACTGAACATTTCAGTCAAACATCCTAACACTAAGTTTTAGTCAATATAATCTTAACAAACCCTTTTGAACCTTAATTGCTTTAAACCTGAACTGAGGTAGTTTACTGCAACTTTCTAATGCTAACTGTTGCCTACAATCACAAGCATTCTTATTCTTCTAGTTTCAGAAGATGTATCTGCAGTTAAAAAGAACTTACTCACTCAGCAGGACACATGAACTCATTCAGTGGGACACAGGCTTTCAGTATAACTACAGCAAAGTATATTCAGAACCAAAAGACCCAGTGTTTGGCTTACAATCTTAAGACAGTGTTAGCTAGGTAACTAGGTTTCACCTTATATTTTTTTGTAAACATAAAATTAAATTGCAAGCCAAAAGACATTTAAAGACACAAAAACTCAATTGTCTTGCCTGACAAGCACCAAAATAAATTTGGATTAGTCTAATTTATTTAACCCACGGAAAAGTCCTTCACTAAAGATCAAGTGATTTCTTTGATTAGCAAAGAATTTGTGAAATATATTTAAATTACGTTGTCAGTAGTCTGTTGAAGGTTTCTTCCCATGCTGCTCTCAAATTTTATGTGTTTTTGTCTGAAATGCCAAGGTACAATCCTTATCTATGCAGAAGAACTGTATAAAAGAGTGCAATACTGAAAATTTTTACTTGCAAAATGGAACCACACAGCTAGAACATCCATGTGTTCAGTGTAAAATGCCTTCAGTCACTGCTCTAATAAATAAGAGTTTATGTATTTATCAAGTCAGCAACAACCAAGCAGCAGTAACTACTAAAAACTACGCAACCACCAGCATCAGCAGACTGTACTTCAGAGGTGCTTAGTCACACCCATGAGAGCACTGGCAAGTCATCCGGAGCTACCTTGTGCCTCAGTCCCTAAGTATAAAACTGAAGCTCAACCTCTACATGTCCTTTGGAGATCATGAGTAAAAATGAAGGCAAGGAAGACATTTGAAAGTTCAATGAGAAGAAAACATTACAGGGGAGAACATAAGGACTCTATACAAGTTATTTCTCAGCTGCAGAAAACTTATTATCACGAACTGAACTGTTTCTTCCTTTCACCTTGTTATTTTTGAGCAACACATGCCTGCCAGAAATACCAGAGCTCACAAGAATTGCCAAGACCTACTGTCCTTCAGCAACATGTAACGTCACTAACTGCAAACTTTAAACCATTCAAGGTCAGGCAGCTCATCTCACAGTCCCAAAGCAGCCTTCCTCATTTCAGCAAACAGAAACTGCTGTTCATGCTCCGAGGTATTTAATATCTTCAGCAAAGAACAATATAGTAATTCTTTTGACTTGTGAAGTTACATACTGTAAGACCTTGAAGTCTAACAAAAGGTAATTCAGAGAAATCATGAAAATACATGAGTTTTTTTAGAAGCAGGTTTCAGGCAATACAACACAAGGCTATCTTTAGCAACAAATTATTTTGCATTCAGAAAGTTTTACACTACACTTTCACTTATTTTTCCATAAAGTGTAAGGCTTATTCATAGCACTGCAACTTCGTACAATGCAAGCAGATTGCATTTCAGAATTCAGAAAAAGCTTTAAACTCAGTGTTTCTTTCAGATCTTAATCTTTATTCCTTTCCTTTTCAAAGAACCATCACAGTTTTGAAACATTAAGCCTCCACAATCTGGTCTACACACAGTCAAACTAAGAAAAAGCAGAAAATAAAAATTATTGGTTATCAAATTTGCCATCTACTAAGGTGCAAAAGTCTTCCAGCAGATCACTGACCAAAGCTTGACTTTTCTACTTTTCATGTCACATTCTTACAGCATTGAAGTATCTTTATACAGCATTACAGCACAATTCACGAATCAGAAATTCTACATCCGTTTTTAACGAAAACTATTTAGTGAAAAGGCAGCTTCAATCAATAGCACAAATACTTCACACAAGCTGAAGTAACTGGACTGACAAAACCCAGAAATAAATTACTGTTTTAGTGTACTGTAATTTAAGTTACACTACTCATCCTAATCAAGACAAGAAACAATGTCTGAAGCACTATTCAGCTGTGCCGGTAAGCCATGGAAGTCTCAATTATCTTACCCAGGGGTTTCAGGTTTTTACCACCTATGACAATGAAATACTACCAAAAGAAAAATGGTTTCCCAAACTATTTCCAAAGCATGAAACAAAGTAAAACAGAAGTCTCCCATCTCAGATGCTGAGCACAGCACACGGTTATTGATGCAGCAAGCAGATGATTAGAGTCTGTGCACTTTACTGTGCTAAGCAACAAAGTTTAATAGCGCAAATCAAAGACCAGCTGGCATCAAAATGCTGCAGAAAAACAAACAAGCATCAGAGCAAGAAAGTGATCTATTTTGGTCCTCACTGAAGGGAAGAAAATATGCTTGTTGCTTGCACAGAAATGAGGAAGTAAAAAAAAAAAAAAAGACTCCTGCAGGTCTGACTGAAGAAAAGAACTATTCAGTATAAATACTGGCACAGCTGTAATGAATGCAGACAATTAACCAACCCCTGAGAACTAATCCTAATAAACAGAAACTAAGTCACTTGTATGACAAAAGATATCTAACCTATAGTTATTTCAGATGATTGCTCATCAATAATTAGAACAATAATATCTAGCTGTCATTTATTATGTTTTATTTCTTAGTCTGTATCTTTGAGTGCAGTTTCCTCCAAATGGCATTAAGTCCTATTTATGCATGCTACTTTCCTTAGTCAGACTAGGATACACAAACACTGCTGAGAAGTTTCTGAACACCATACTACAATGTCACTCAAATCCCTCCTCTCTTGCAAATTAGAGGGTAATTTTTATCTAGAACTGTTATCCTCCAATTGTGAAACAGATTTATTGATAATTATATTTCAATTCCAGCCTTATAATATGAAATAAAAATAGTAAATTAATACAAACTTGTTCAGAATGCCAACAAGTTTATTATCAGTTCTGAAACTATACAGGAATCTAAAGCACAACAAAATCTGGAAAGTTCATCTTGAAAAACTTCCTTTTACTCCTGAATGTGTGTGTCAGAGAGTATGGAGGAAGTATCAATGAACTTTTCTGGTTGTGGTATTTTAGTTAACAGGAGCATAAAAAGAAAGCAAGCTTAGTATATTAAGTAGAATAAGCTAAACTTTAGTAATTACAGCACTTTAAAGGATTGCAGTTTTCAGCTACTCATCATTGTTCTCAAAGGCAAAATAGTACAGTCTCGTTATTACAACATAGTTGAGAATATCTCAAGGAAATATAAATGTTAAGCTTAGTACTAGAGTTTCTCACTGAAGACTCAACTTTAATCCAACATTCTTAGCTATATAAAAAAACATTATAACACCATTAGAAAATAAATCACACTCACTGTTTTAGTTTTTCTGCAAATATATACTGGGTGAAGTCCTCTACTGATGGAGCAAAATACATGCTCTCTTGCACATTAATACCCTTCTCTTTGATATGCTCAGAGCTGTTAAATCTTATCACATAAAAAGGATGTGAAACAGGACCAAATATCTCAAATATCTGAAAGAAATAAAATTAAAATGTTTAAGTAAACCCAAGTAGGTTAGTAGTAGCTAATTTCATTGTAGACTGATATTTAAGAAGTCAAATATATTTTCAAAAAGCAGCGTCAAATAAAAGGTTTTTTCACCCTTTTTTTATTATCAAATTTTGTTTGACAGTGTATTTCCTCAATTACTGTTTTTTATGATGTGGAACAGTAAGTTCTCACATCCTTAGTACTCCTTCCTTTTGTCAAATCTCTGTTTTTCGGTATCTGTTACGCTTTCAAGTCTCATAACGCTTGGAACAATCTCCTGATCATTTTTTTTCCTCCAAGTTCATCTTAACAAGATGCCTTTACAACAGTTACTGCTTGTTCCCAAATTCCATGGAGAGCAGAGAATTCAGCCATGTTTTACAGAACATCTGCAATTCAGGCTAAGTTTGTTCCACTCACACCCAGCATTTAGACATACTTCAGCAGTAACCATGGTGGATGATGGCTATCCTTCTACAGAAAACGGAAGATTCAGTACAGCAACCCTCTCAGCAAACATTCTTCACTGGCCTTAAATCAGAACAGCAAAGCACAGAAGAAACATTCCCCATTTTTCATAAAACTTCATTCTAACCACTGCCCCTAACTGGCAGAGCACACAGCCTGTTATTCCAAGACATCATACATCTGAAAACTATCTCTTCCTCTCCACAAGCCCTCTCAAACACTGGAAACTCACCAGATACTGCAATTCTGCAAGGATGCAATTAATTCCAGCTTAGTAATTCTTAAGATTAAAAAAACAGATGAATATATCAAGAGTCAAAGGCACAGAGAAAAACTATATATCAAAGAAGCATTCTCGTTCATTTAGTAGACTTCAACTCTACTTTCTGGAGCGCTAAAGAATACTTCCAATTTTGTTTAAGAATAACAGGTTTTTATTTTACACTCACCTTTCCTACTGCTTGCCGATCTTCTTTAAAAATTATGCTTTCCTCATTTATTGGAGGTAGGCCTTTCAGTGATTCAATTATTACTAAAACAGAAATAAAAAAATAAATTAGAACTTTATGTTTCAACAGCATGTAGTTAATTGCACTAAAACTTAACAAACTACACCGCTACTTGTCTACTTCAGTTTGCAGAGCTGCAACCAAATATTCTTGCGCAGGAGTAAAAATACTTAGAATCACACATCCCTTCTCCAATGCTTATATTACTTACAGAATTATTATTCTCTGGGGTAAAGAGAGAGACTCCTAAGAATCACAGCAGAATACAAAAGCTTTCTGGCAGTTCAGTCACAGTAGTAACTGAGATAGTGTTTATAAATGCATATACCCAATCTGTTAAGACATTCTGCAATTTAATGCCATAGGAGTCTCAGACAATATTTGTGCCTAATGATGACTGAACTTCTCTAACTGTAAAACAACAAGAATCCTGCAATTAAGCATTCTCAATGCCTGTCCATCACCAAATAAAGTCACTCAAGTACACAGTGTCGTCCAGACTCCAAAAAAAGCTCAAGATCTTCACTCCTAAACTTACGTAAAACGACTTTCAGCAATGATCATGTCACCAAACTAAAAGTTACTGCAACTACTGCAATCTGCAAAAAACTTAACATGCCAAACAAGGAAATGAAAATTCCACAGACTTACATTGTTCACTGAATCTCAAGAGATTTTGTGAAATCAATTTCTTTTGTGCCTACCTTTAAGATGAACTATACAGTGAAAGTGCACACTGTGTTGTTTAAACCTCATGAGAAATACACCTTAGCAAAAAAAAACCAAAAAACAAACAAACCAAAAAAAAAACCACAGACAAAAACCCCCAAAAATCCACACACAAAAAAAAAACGTACACAAAAACAACACACCAAGACCTCTTAGATAATGTTCTCAACTTGATTCACCACACATAGCTCCCAGCCTGCAGTAGGCTGAGGAAAATATACTCTGAAAATGTACAATGCACCAGTTCCATGAAACTTAGGAGAAACAGTACCACCTCCAGCCTATTTGTCTTACAGCTTCCCCTATCCCAACTCATCCTAAATTATCAGCTCCTTCTCCTACAGGGCCCAAAGTACAGCCCCAGGGAAAGTTTCTCATGCATACCAAAGCTCTTTACTTTCCAGGTCCCAACCCACACAGTGATTTTTTCTCTTCTCTTTAAGTACCTTGAAGCAAAACACAGCACAAGTTTTGTTAAATTCTGATATGCTGAGCAGAAGTTCACAGAAAGTACTGTCATTTTGCTTTCAGCTACTGCACAGCCAGCATGAACCTGCACTGTTCTAGCCTCAAATTTACCTCACAGGATGAAACATCCACTTACAAGTATCACTCACTCACTGCACACTGATAAACTTGGAAGCTTGCTACAGAGAACAGCAGACATTCTGAGGGACATCAAAGGGACAAAAAAAGAATACTGACTGTTGTGTCAGAATAATATTGGTGGCTTCCAGATGAGAAATCAACTCCCCTCAGACTAGACACAAACCTGGTATACAGAGGTATCAATTTAGTTCAAAAATAAAAAAAAAAAATCTCCAATTAGCTGACATCCCTAATATAGCCACAAATCAAACTGAAATTGATGCCTGTTTTCAGAGGAACTGAAAAGAAACTAAAATGTGGAGAAAGAAAATTAATAAAGCAAGGTAGTTAAACCAAGAAAATAATCACAGATGTCCTGGAGGTTTACACCATTCATATGGCTTTATTTCGTTATGATTATTAACTTGCTTTCTAACTTTCACCAACAAATCTAATTCAACAGTTTATACATGTACATTACATGAAGTAGGATGCAACCTGAAGAATTCACCTACCAGTAAACTAGTATTTGAAAACATTATACTCACTAGTGGGGATTAGAATTAAGGATGGTTTTCAAAACTGCCGTCTTTAAAACAGTTTTGTTCATACCTTCACATTTTAAACCAAAAGCAAGAGTAATAGCCAGTATGATTCAACTTGTTTTTAAAACTTGTTTTCAAACTACCATTTTAGCTGAAGGCAGCCTTCTTGAAGTCCCCATTATTATCAATAAGCAAGACAGGGCAAAGTGGAAAAGAACCAGATTACTACTTTCCACACCCTCCTCCCAGCTTCCTGCAAATGAATGAAATTACATCTCACTACAATAAAATAATGTAGAGGAATTGCCTCTAGTACCTGAAGTCTTTTAAAAGAAAAATTAATAGCAAAAGTTACATACTTTCTATTGTATTACATTCAGCCTAAATACTTTAACTTCAAAATTGAACTTAATTTCTAATTTTCAAAAGCAAACCACTTGGAATGCAGTTCAAGCAGAACCAACACTTGAAATAGCTTAAATACAAACATACTGTGGATGCTTTAGTAATATGAGCTTCAGCAAAACTTTGATTTCATTTATCAAATACTGAGGTCCCACACAGATCCAAAAAGATCCCTAAATCTCTACGCCTGCAGTTAAACTTACATCCATTCTGTATCTCAATCCCATTAAGCTTACCCTCCACCTATAAATCACATTAGTCACACCATCCTCTGATGACTGACAATAGGCAGCTTTCATTTGCTCAAGGTGCCAGAAGTGGAATGAATAAAGATATAAATAAATGAAATTGCACTGCTGAAGAAAAGTCTTCTTCCTGTCCTCATCTATTAACAAGCAAGCATGTGAGACTGCATTGTACTGCACCTGTGCTTTCAGTTATACAGCTCCTATATATTCAGGGATTATTCAAAATAGCACCTATGACTGGAAGATCTTCTTAAAATACTTCAACACACTAACTGTGGGCAGTATCAATATAAAAACCATAATACACAGTAAAAAAAAAAGGGGTTTTAATTTAAAAAATTAAACAGGGAAATCAGATAGAAACACATGCATGTAAGCCAAATAAAAGATAATTCAACACAAACGTCATCTGTTAGTTAGAATTCCAATTCAGCAACCTGCTACCCCCAGAAATAGGACACTGCAGGACTGACACTCTGAAAGAATAGCTAAGAACACAATTCATGCAGAGATGTACAGAAATTATAATAATTAAAAACAAAGCAAACATATCATGCCTACCTAGCTGTTCAACGACGCTGGAAACTGTCCCAAAAAGCTTCAGTTCAACATTATCTGGAAGAATTATTGATAAGTCTTCAACAGGAGGCAATTTCTGCAAACATCAAGTCAATGTTTAGAATACAATATCGCACAAAGGCACTTACCACTTTGTCACTGCAGAAATTTGACAGTTTGGAAAAATCCCCTGGCATTTTTAAGATTTATTTTTAGAAAATCTTGTTTGATTTGCCTCTTTCAGAATCATCCTAAATGAACTTATCTTGGGGGACCACCACTTTTGAAGCAATCTCTCTAACAGAGACACTACGTATTTCCATCACAACTACAGCAGAAGCCAGTTTTATTTAAATGGAGAATGCCAACAACTGACAGGCATTTCATCCAAGCTCAATATACAACACAATAATTAAACAATCAGAAATCAAAAAATAAGACCACTTGCAACAACATTCAATGCATGCTAGAAGGAAAACGTACACAGCAAGAGGCAATATAGCATAAAGTACACCAGATGTGTACCATCTGATTTAACAAAATATAGTCTGTCCATTTACATCATGACTTGGATCATTATAGAAGATGTGTACATCACAATAATCTATACAAAGAGAACTGCAACTGAAAGTTGCATTTGGTGCTAGACATCAGAGAGAACACAAAAAGCCAAACTTCAGGAACAAAAATGAGTACTATACAATATTCAAATTAGGCTTTTGCCCATATAAGGAGCAAAATCTATCAAAGACTGATTAACACCAAGTTCATCATCTACCTCCAATTTACCCATAAAGTAGGATTTCTATGCATATACCATGCCACTATGAATTCAGTAAAGACTTCATGAAATATGAGGTAACTAGAATAAGCATTACCTTCAAATTCAACACCCTGTCAATGCTAAGAGTTCAAACCTTAGCACTGAACTGCACTTATAAAGACCACAACTAGAAATAAAATCCCACACAAAGAGAAGCATCTTTTCCTGGTTTATCAACATCTCACCTGATAATCTTCACTCTAAAGTGTTTGGCAAAGGCTTAGAGAGCAATGCAAAGATCAAATAGGCCAAGACTTTCCCAAATGATGTACCATTAAATGCAAACATGAATTCAGATAAAAACACCACACCTGGCCAGTGATTTTTCCAGCATTAAATCAAGTTCACTGCTAAGATTTAACTGAGTCACTTTTGTAAGAGAATTCAAAGGCTAAAGACAAGCAGGAAGGTAAAATTCTGATCCTGTATCTCAAAATAGTACCTTCCACCACACTATATACAGTATCTGCCAATCCTTGTTTCAAAGCAAGAGATTTCTGATGCAGTTTCATTAACACTCCTTAATACACATACCCAAAACCCATGACTTTCTATGGTATTAACTGTGGTGAGTTTCACTGCACAAAAGTCAATTTTCTTCACAGTGGCTGTTATGGGGTTGTGTTTTGGATCAGGGCTGGAAACATTGCTAACAACCTACAGATGTTTTTATTATTGCTGAGCAGGGATTACATAGAACCAAGGTCTTTTCTGCCTCTCATGCCACCCCATCAGCGAGGAGGTGCAAAAGGAGTTGGGAGGGGCACAGCCAGCACAGGTGACTTACACAGACCAAAGGAGCATTCCATACCATCTAACATCAGACCCAGCACACAAAGCTGGGTGAAAAAGTAGAACAAGGGACATTTCTTCAGTCATAGTGTTTGTATGCCCAAGCAACAGTCACATATGGAGCCCAGCTTTGCTGGGGATGGCAGAACACCTGCCTACCCATGGAAAAGTGGTAAATTGATTTCTGGGTTTGCTTTGCTTGTGTAGGTGGCTTTTGCTTTACCTAATAAACTGTGTCTAGCTCAGCCTTGGAGTTTCTCTTTTACTATTCCGATTCTATCTCCACTTTTACACAGGAGGACTGACTTAAAATATAAATTTTTAGTTGGGTTAGTAGGAAAGGGTTTAAAAAATACCGCATTGTACTTACATCAATAGGCAACTCATCCTTTGTCCTAAGACAGTAAGATCTGTTATCCTTCTCATTTGGATGAACATCTTCATCAGATACTGCTGAAGATGAAGAGAAGAGTGAAGTTGATGAACTATCTGAATCTGAATCTGAATCACTGAATAAAAAAACAAACATGGGAGTTACAATACTACACAGTCACTGCTTTTGTAAAATCCCAACATTAGCATAATGCTGAGTGAAAGTTAAGAAAATACTTATTCCAAGCAATGCATCTTGCACAATGAAGGGGGAAATATTTTGTAAATAAAATGGATTAGCTTTGTAATTCGTGCCCTGTCCAAATCCCCTGGTAAATATTCATAGACTAATTCAGTATTTCTCACTGTCACATGTGTAAGAGATGTTTACTGTCCTAGACTCTTAATATTTCAAGTAAAGAGTGGAGTAAGAAACCAGTCCTTATTCATGCCAACATGTTCATTTTAGCAAAAGTCAAGTTCTTCAAAGGCTGGTGGAAGAAAAAAATGTGGAGCAATTGATCCTAGTAACTGAAGACACACAATACAAACCTTACACAAAAAATACACTGAGATGAGCAAACTTCTGCAAAATAACCTTACCTGATGAAAAAAAAACCCATTCCATTCTAGATTCCTGTAATACCAGTCTAATTCCCAAGTAAATGGATGGCTTTCTATTGCTCCTTTCTTTATTCCAACAAATGCTAATAGTAATGACAAGAAATAAGAGCACCTCTCCAAATAAACCTTTTGAAAAGGTCCAATATAGACTTCCTGGAACAACATCAGTATAAGCAGAAAGACAAAAAAGTCAGAGTAGAAGACTGATCAGTGGAGGGAGTTAAAGAAAAAAAAAAAAAGACAGAGATACATGCAAGCCAGATAAATTATGAAAATTTCATCTTTAGGGTTCATCAGCACAACAGATTTTGGAACTAAAAAACACTAGACACAGGTGAAGCCTCTGGAAGTCAGGAATTTCACTCTCCGTCACTTCATGATATCGCTTCATGATATTTGAGGAAAACTTTAAACCAACAAAAGAACTTCTGAAGTCAAACTTGAATCAATTAACTGTTAATGAAACTTTGTACCTTTAAGAGGAGATTCTTAGATTTCATTTTAGCCTTCTCTAGTCAAAAGCAGCACATGGCCATCCTGCTGCACAAGCCAAATAAGAAAACACAAGACTTACTGCAACAACCAGTGTGCAGACTTCTAACACTGCAACAGAGCCCACATTTAACCAGTTACCTTTCACCAACTACACTGAACATCAAAGTGCAGATGCAGCAAGTAGAAGATGGAACCATTAAAAAAGAAAATTGAGAATGAGCTTTTCCACTGAGATGTCAACATCAGAGGAAGGGGTAGGGTATGCAGACTCCCCACCTTGAGTCCTACATTGAGGTTTTTCAGCAGTAACACCGCGGCTGTCCTGCCCCAAGAGCCGCAGGTGCATTCTGTGAGGAACACCTCAAGCCGGTGGGGCGGCCCACGCTCTCCAGGCCACAACCACCTAACTCATGCTTTCGTTAAATCCTACACCATTACAGCACTGGTCAGGAGAGCGATTTTAATCCTGGAAAAATGTAACTGAAAATTACACGTTTGATGGGAAGGAGCAAGCTCCAGAGGGTGAAACACCGGGGCGGGGGGAAGCGGCGGGCGGGCACACCGGGCTCTCGGGCGCTTAGCCACAGCGCCAGCGCCGCCGCCCGAGGCCTCGGCGAGCAAGGGACTACCCGGGGGGAGTGCCGGGGCTGAACCCACCTGTCCGAGTCTGACGAGGGCACGGCGGCAGCGGGAGAGCGGGGCCAGGCGGGCGGCGGCGAGCGGCGAGGTCCCGCGGCTGAAGGCAGAGGGGCCTGGGCTTCCCCGCAGCCCTCCGCAGGGCTCTGCACCATCTCCTGGTCAGCCGCCCGCTGCCCGCCCGGCTCCACCGCCAGGTTCTCCATCTCCTCCACCACTTCCAGCTGCCCACCCGGCTCCACGGCTAGGTTCTCCAGCTGCTCCACCACCTCTCGCTGCCCACCCGGCTCCACAGCCAGGTTCTCCAGCTGCTCCCTCTGCCCGCTCGGCTCCACGGCCGGGTCCTCCGGCTGGTCCATCACCTCTCGCTGCCCGCCCGGCCCCAAAGCCGGGTTCCCCAGCTGCCCGCCCGGCTCCACGGCCAGGTCCTCCAGCTGCTCCATCACTTCTCGCTGCCCTCCCGGCTCCACGGCCGGGTCCTCCAGCTGCTCTATCACCTCTCGCTGCCCGCGAGGCCCCACGGCCAGGCTGTCCAGCTCCTCCACTAGCTCTCGCTGCCCGCCCCGGCCCACGGCCGGGTTTTCCAGCTGCTCCACCACTTCCCGCTGCCCGCCCGGCCCCAAAGCCGCATTCTCCAACTGCTCCGCCACCTCTCGCTGCCCGCCCGGTTCCACGGCCGGGTTCTCCAGCAGTCCCTCCATTCCCGCGCCACGCGGGCCGCAGCACCGCCCCCGGCGCGCGCCACTTCCGGCCGCCGCGAGCCTCCCCCGGGCGCGTGCGCCGAAGCGAGGTGGGGTTGGGAGAGGGCCGTGGAGCGGCCGGGCCCGGCCGTGGCGGCTTAGGGCTCGGCCATGGAGCGCCAGGGCTCGGCCGTGGAGCATCAGGGCTTGGGCATCCGGCCCAGCTTCGGATGGGGTAAATCCCGGACCCGGGTTTGGTGTCTGTGGGGCCTGCTTGAAACACAAAGCTAAAGCTTATGGCTGCTTTTGCTGAGGACCTGCTGGGAGGGGTCAGTTTTTCCATTTTATCAATGTGCTGATAATACACAGAATCATGTAATTAAAACTAAAAATAAATTTAAAAAATAAAAGCTGTATAATATCAAATTACTGTAATAATAGTAATTTGTAGTATTCTGATGTAGTGACTGTATAATTATACTGATTGTATAATAATGCCAAGTTCTTCAAAACATAAATGTCTGTTTGTGTTCTGCGTTCACCATAAATACTTAAGGTTTTGGAGCTTGAGGTTTTTTGTGGTGTCTATGTCACACAACTCTGTGGGGATGGGGAAGGACTCTGCATCCCAGGATGTGACACACGTGGTGTCCCTGACCCATAGGAGAGAAAGGATGCAAGTCCCTCCTGACCACTCTGTGTCCTTGGTGTCACACAGATAAAGCTTTTCCTCGTGAGGGTAACGAGCAGACAGTTTTCTCTTTAGGACAATTTATCCATGGGAAATGCCAGAAGATGTTCTAAACACACCCAGCATCAGGAGGTCCCTGTTAGGGTGATCAGTCCCTTAAACCCAAAGCGTGGTTTGACAACTGTGTTCCTGGGCCAACGCTGTGTGTCCCTAACCACATCACACTGTCCCTTGGACAGCATTTCAAGTGGTCTTCGTTACCAAGCAGCAGAGTACAGCATAAGCCTGAGGAGAATAAGAACATACAAATAGATAAATACTTGAAAAAGTTGCATGTGATAATGCTGGAAGTGCCAGAGAGGACTGGGACTTGAATATCTGATGAGAGCAGAGAACAACATGTTTTCCACCTTCCCCTTCAGCTCTGAGAGAGCTGTGTGTCCCACAGCTCAAGTGGCACCCAAAACATTTTATTCTCACCCAGCATGGCAAGGCTACATTAAATCCCCTGACACAAGAGTGCTTCACTAATACTCCACACAGGCTGAAGGGAGCGTCTGATGGCCGAAGATTCATTCTCTGGTTGTTCCACTCTCCATTATGACAGAGCAGATGCAACCAGCAGAATTTCATTTAGTAGGAAAGTCATCCAAATTCATATATAATACAAATTTAATTCATCAGTACTTTTTTTCAGTTGTCTACAGTTACATATAGGTCAAGCAGAACAGATACGTTATGGGCATTTGACAGTTTTGCACTGTCATAAGCAAGGAGTCTGTATGGGCTGTACATGTAAAGAGCAGCAGTAAACTCTCACTGCACAATTACTCAGAACACCTAGGGTAGGAATCATCTCCACCTTCAGTGACAGCATTGGGATCCTGAGAAGAGTGTGCGTGGGAAGCATGTTCTGAATATTACTGACCTGCACTGCGAGCTCTTTAGCAAGAGATCTCTAGAAAATCATGCAATTAAATGTCAACAACAATTAGTTGTCAATTGCTGGGAGATGAAATATTGAACAATTATAAAATTGGTTTTCTATTGAAACTCACTGGCAAATATATTTTAATCCCTAAGTGACAGAAATGAAATATGTATCCAATTAAACAATGAATAGATGCAGAATGCTGCTAAAATCCAATTCTGCAAAACCAGGTTTCATTTTAAAACTAAGCAAGGACAGTTTACTGTTAGTCTGGGATTTTTTTTTTAATTTATTCATTTGTTTTGTCAGATGCATCTGAAATAGACTATAACACAAGATCTGTGAGTTCATGTGAAAAAGTTGATCAGTGGGACTGGAAAGGGAATAATCTCTCTAAAGCAGACAAAGTCCTTGCATCAGCCAAAATCTTTCCTAATAAAAGGTAAAATAATTAATGCCATAATGTAGGATGTTATTAGGCACTCCATCTTCTCCACGAAACAAAAATTAATTTTATTTGCTAAACACACATCACTTATAAGTGCAAAAATATATTCAAGTCTCTATGTTGCATTTATGCGAGTAAAATTCTTCAACTGTCTTATGAACTATGTCTTTCCTGCTTTTTAAGGTATTTTAGTAAGTGTTTTATAGCTTTACTCTGGCACATAGATTGTGTTATGACAGTTTCCTCTGTGTTTGTGCAGAATTGGCAGCGTCTTTCAAACAGGGAAGACACTATTTCATCTGAATGCTGCCGCTTAGCCCTTAACATATAAAGTAGCACTGCTCTTCGAACGATAGTGAAAGGCTCTATGCAGAGTAAATATCGTCATCCACTCAGCAAAGGCATGCAGTAAATAATCCGCAGCGTAACAGCATGAGCAAAGAGATGTTCTAGGAAAAGAAGCATTGCAGACATGAATGCTTGAATCACAGCAGTTCCAACGCATGTTTTCAAGGTCTGAGCAGTTAGGAAATGTCACTGCTGGGACTGGAACCTGACGTCATCTGTCAAGGCTGGGATAAAAGGTACTGCAAGCCCTGTTTTCTGCCTCCAATCTTTGATGAAGCTCTCTGGAGGTTTTGTTTCCTACATTTATTTCTTCATCCTTGCTGCTAAGACAGTTGTACACAATTGTTCCCATTGCACTTTTAAAGTTAAAGTGATGGCACTCAAACTACTATTACAAAGTTTTATTGCATTTCTTTGGATGCAATAAAGGAGTCTGTTGAAAAATACAGTATCACAATATCTCTCCTGTACTTGAGTGTAGAAAATAGATTGGAGACTTCAGTGTGCTGCCTATTATGTCTTGGGAGGAAAAGGTACGAATAAGAAAGGAAGTAATGTTTCTTTATATATTTAAAGTATGAAAACAAACACTATTCACTGTGATCTTTATAATTTATATATGTTATGCTTCCATATGCTCATAACTATACACAGTGATATCACTACATCACTGTATCACTGTACTGTAGGCAGGCTAAACAGCTGGTAAGCCAATTGATATAATATTTTTCAATATCAATAAAGCTTTCAATGCTCTCATATGTGACTCTTGGAGTGTCCTGTGCAGGGACAGAAGTTGGATTCAATGATCCTTGTGGGTTCATTCCAACTCAGGTTGTTTTGTGATGCTGCGAGATTCTAGAGTGGCATAGAGGAAGAAAGGGAGTTGTATACCCCAACAATAGGGAAACTATGGGCTTAAATTTGCAACAGTGTTGAAGCTACTACTCCAATCCCAGAGCCTTTTTTTTCACTCTTCAGCTGAACTATTAGAAGCTGAGGTATTCATGGTCAGGAACAGTGGCAGGGAAAAGAAATCAGATCAACAGAATTTTCTGCATCCCTCTTGCTAGTCATATTTCATTCCACCCAGATGAATCAATATTGTAGCTTGCACAGCTAAGATATCTAGTACAGAAGTGAGATTAAAATAGCTACAGTACAGAATGTTTTACTCATTTCAAAGTTTAAAATTATTGTACAGAGTGAAATGACACAAATTTCTTAGTTCTTTCTTCATATAAAGAGTTGGGCAGTTTATAACTAGATGAAAAGAAAAAATCAATTTCCTTTTTCTAAGGATTTTTTTCCCAAAAATAAATTTTTAAATATGAAAAAAGTACCTTTTTTTTACCATCTTCTTTTAGCTTTTTTTCTAAATATAGCCAGTAATCTTTCCATGACTGAGCTGTCCACAACCAATTTCAACAGCAGCATTCCAAATCCCTTCACAGAACATTGGACAAGTTCACCTCAAATTAGTCTAAGAGTTTGTACACTTCCTTTATCAATTACATCTATTTATCACTGGAGTCTACTGCATTCTTTTTCAATATTTTGAATTATACCAATATACCATAATTTGATTAGTTACAAAACTGGATCTATAAATGTGATTTATTCTGGTATGCATAAACAGCTCAGAAATTTCAACTGTCTGCATAGTCAGTGTATTGGAGTTTGTAGGGACTCACATTTGGATAGAGTAACTCAAATTTGAGTGTGGTTTCCCTATAATGACTTCTATATAAGAAATAAAAGAAGTTTTAGTGAACTGAGTTTCTATCTGATTATCAGGGTTCAGGCATGTCTTCCACAACCCTGGATGAAGTTTTTGTATCTCTCAGATGACTCTACCAACTGTCCAGAGCCAGGAAGGCCTCTCTTTCTGTCCTGATATATGCTTAACCAATCCATCTCATCTTGTCTGCACAGCCTGATATTCCTTCCATGCTTGCAATAATGTTTTGGGAAGACAGGCACTCATTAAAGTGTCAATACATGACAGGCATTAGGTACAAAATCAATGAACAAATTAAAGATTGTAATTTTTAATCCACTTATGTCATAATTGTCACTTTATTCATGTTTTGCTGTAGATCTCTGCACACTTCACATCTCAGACTGTATTTCTTATATTGTATTTATATAACTTCAATCCAGCATAACCTGGCACTGCCAGTAAAACAGGTGGTTTTACCTTTTCTCCAGTTCCCATTTTCTGAGTGTTCATTGTGCCAGCCTTTCTGTCCTTGCAGACATGAATAAAACTGAAAGTTTTACCTCCTCATACTCATGAGGAAGAATTAGTTGGTTTGTGTTGGATTTCTTTTTTCCAAAAGATCAGTGTTAAGAAACAGGATAAGAAGTACAAAAAGCTTCTAAAAAGTCCCTTTTAAAACAACGACTGGTTTGCGTGGAAAACCGTAAGCAGGCACTTCTTTGGAGTTTGAAGAAAGCACTAGCATAGGGTAAGAAGAAGATATAGGAGATCAGCAGGTGAGAAAGTTGCATATCTAGACTCATTGAATGGCTTTTGGGAAATCATTATGTCCTCAAGAATTTTTATACATGCTCATTTGGCCTTCATATTTCATTTGGTACTCAGGGAGTTCCTTCCACAAAATACACTGGTTTAATCTTTCCATTGCCTTCAGATTGAACCAGAGAGAATCAATTAAGCTTTTGGCTTAATTATAATTCTCTGTACTCTTAAAAAATCAAATTAACAAAAAAGTTTCCAACACCTAAAACTTACAAAAAATAAAAACATTTCAGGAAATGCAAGCATGCCTGCCTAGCAAAAATGGCTACTGAAAGCACATTGCCTTGATGCTCCACTCTCATTACTGAGTCCTCACTGGTAGGTAAGATGTGCATTGCACTGTCCCTCATGAGACCTGCAAGTCAGTTCCAAACCTAAAATGAAAAATTGCGTCTGTAGAAAACAGCAATTCTGAAAACCTGTCTGATGAAATATCATTTTATTCTTGGGAGAAATTACAGTGCCTATGAGGTCAATATCTTCAGACAAAACACAAAATCTTGTAGATGGAATCTTCTCATAACATCACCATTAAGGCACAAACACAGTTGAGATCACTTACTCAGCGATTATTCTGAAAGTAGTCATCAGAAAAAGCAAGAACATTTCACATCACGTACATGAGTTGTGCCCAAAGTGCTGAAGTGATCTAAAGAAAGTGGAGAGATAAACTAAATTATTATTGCACAGCGCTTTCCTAAATTCTTTGCCTCTGCTTTTTCTCCTACATTCCAGTTTCCCACTCAGGGAAGTAGTGCTTCATGCTGCCCCTCCATCTGTCTGAGGGGTTCTCTTATCATGCCATCTCCTTTCCTTTCCCCTTTCCCTTCTTTGACTTAATCCTTTTGTACTAATTTGTTGTAGTTAATCGGCTCTTTGAGAGCCAAGGAGCACAACTGTGGAAGAGATGTGGCTTATTATGTTCAGGCTCCTGCAATCTCAGACAATCATGTGAATCATGGTTGGTCCAGTCCACTCTCCACATCACAAAATGGAAAAATATTTCTTTTTGTTTGATGAACTGTACAATAAGATGAAAAGCAATGCTACTACAGAGCCTCAGAAAGAAAGTAAAACAGACCTTATGAAATGATCAAAACCTTTCTCCCTGTCCACTGAGTGGCCATTTGTTACAGAAATTACCTGAGTTTCAACCAGGCAACAGCAGAGGTACCGTGCAAATGGGATCAGCAATGCCTGTATTCAGTCCCCACTTATTTAGCTGGTGAAAAGTAATCCATATTGTTATTATTCTTTTCATCCTGAACCATGAGTCCAGAAACTCTGTGGGAGCTTCTGAATTCAGACCTCTGGTCTATCTGCAGATTAATTTTTTTTAATGAATTTTGAATATGTACAAGAGCTGACATGTTTAATCTGCCTGTAATACTACTTGGCTCAAATGAGGATAGACATATATGGACATGGACAAACTTTATATGAAAACTTTGTTTTAGCTATTCTCACAAGAGATCTGGAAAGCAATAAGGTGGCAAAATGTGCTAACCTTTACACAAATAACAGTACTAAACATATGAGTGACTGAATAATTGTAGATGAACACTGAAAGACTCTGCTTGGGTGATAGAAGGCAGGAAAACTTCAGAAACAAAATTTATAAAATCAAACATATGAGACAAAACAGTTCTAGCTTTACAGACCCTAAAACAGATCCTTAGGTGTTTACTACAAATCTTGAAAAACACCTGACAATTATAATAGGTTTATGAAACCAGTAGCTGAGTGCTCTGTAAGAATAAAAAAAAAAAAAAAAAAGAGAAAGAAGAAAAAGACAAAAAATAAACAGAGAACATAACATAAAAATATTGTGTTGCAGAATAAATTGACTATGCTTCTGTATCTTGAATACCGTATGCAACTCCTTATGTCAGAACGGATACAGCAGAACTGGAAGAAATGTCGGGAAGATTCTGTACTAAACAGACAGCCTTCTTCAGTCTGCAATAAGACAATCCAGATGTATACTGTCACAGAGATTTAGGAGGAATATGAATAAGAACAACACTCGGCAATGACAAGAGGCTTAAAACATTAAAACCTTCATGTGACAGGTCAAAACGAAAAAATAAAAAGAAAGATGGTCCTTCACACAACATAGAAGAGAGAGCTATGGAACTTCTCTGCACAGAACGTTTTGGATACCCAAAGTTTTTAATAATTATAAAGATAACATTGCTGCCTGCAGAAAATTCCTGGCCCACAGATTGCTGCAGACTAGGAGCACCTACGCTAGCTTTGTTAATTACACTCCTCTTTCACATGAGCACTGTCATCTTTTGCTGCAGACAGGCTATTCACCTAAATGCATCCTTTGTCTAAATAGAGATGGTTTTGTGCTCTCTCAGTGCAGGAGTCCCCGATTCTCCTGAGACATCCCAACATATAGGACTCGTGAAGTATTGGCTAGTGCAGAGGAACTCGCTTAGTGAATTGCTTGGGTTCACAAGTGACATACAGAAGGGATGCTCTGAGGTGCTGTGCACACTTAGAGATGTCTCAGTCAGCTTATTAACGCGTGCACCATTGTCTTGACATTGCCCAAGAGACATGTAATACATGTGGCTGCATGCTGTATTTACTCTTTTTTTATGTGCTGAATTTTCCCGAGACCTACAGGAATCTTATCCAACAATAAAAATAAATTAATCCTTTTAAGAAATTATTTACTTTCTCTAGTCAAAAGGCTAATTTCAATGACAGTATGGCACTTAAAACACTAAACACTGTTACTGAGAAAAGGAATATAGCATTTGCATTCCCTGTTAGATTTTTTGTGATAATTAGTGGATGATTCTCACAAAAGAAAAAAAAAGTGTGCTACAAGATCATCCTTTACATTCAGATTGAATTTAAATTTTTTTCAGGAATTTGTCCTTTAATAATAGGTTTTTATTACTATTTAATAATATTTTTATTATTATTGCTTAGATTAAATCATTATTAAATTATAAGAGATATTATATTATAAATTATAAATATTATAAAATTATATCTATTATATAATCTATAATTATAATATTTTATATTATGTATATAATAAATATTCTAAAATATATTAAATTATAAAAATAAATTATTAAAATTCCACTTGTCAGTTGGTATCTGAGGTAAGCTTTCTGAATTTTGGAGATATGCCATAGAAAATTGATTCTCCTTTTAAGAAATGAATTCAGAGAAAACTGGAGTATTGGTTGCTTTATTGATTAAACTAATAGAAAAGGTCATGTGCTGCAAAAGTTGCAATTGAACAGATTTATCCTCATTCACTCTGCAATGAGTCTACTGCTGGAAGGTTAGGCCATCAATTTTTATTTCAGATTCTGTTTTCTATCAAGCTGCTGTTGAGAATGTAGAGGTTTTAAGACTTTGCCTTCCACATGGATGTCAATACTATCATTACCTTATTTTATGGATAAAACCTTCTGTATGAGCTGGCATACTTCCATGGGAAACATAATTCTGGGAGAGTGTGGAAAAGGAAGCAAAACTTCACTAGACAGTCAGTCCCTCCCACTCAAAAGCAAAATGTTCACTGCAAACCAATGTGTATTGCTCTTATCCAAGATCATCCTCTGACAGATGTTAGAAATCAGACTATTTTGCCTTGTTTTCTTTGGGGGCAAAAAGAAAAAGAAGTGAGGGAAAAAAAGGTGATCTAAAACCAGACTCTTATAAGAAAAAAAAAGAAGTTGGAGTAGAGGAAGAAAATATTGGCAAAACATTAGAGAGACAGGACCTATGATTTCAAACCCTGTGATTAACTCCTTGGTAAATAATAAGAGTTGAATTGCAGCAGGGAGAAAGACTTTCTTCAGCCCATGGCCAGAAAGTCATGCTGTAGAACTTTCAACAATCATGGCTCTTTCTGGTAGAAGAGAAAACTGAATTTACCTACTGGATAGCTCAATTAATATTAATATCACCTATATATCCTATGTATAGATTAAAAATATACCATATTATACACATTATATATAGTCATAAATATAATATCAATAAAGGAAATACAGTCTACAGGTGCTCAGTTGTTTTCCAGCCATCTGGGTCTGCCTCTTTATTGCCAATGATTTAGCTCCTTATTCCCTCAAAGCTAAATACACCAAATACACAAAAGAAAGGCAGCTGTGTGCTCCTGATCTTAAGCCTTCATAGGTAACCATCCTCTCTGCTCAGTGTCAGAGTAGATGAAGGAAATTAATTCCATTTGAAAAGGAAGAGAAACTTCAGAATGTGAAGTTTATAAATGAAGCCATTTCCTCACTTGCTTCGTTGTATCTTCTACCTAAAATGACTGAGATAAAGGAAAGTATGGAAGGGCAATTACTTCCATAGAGAAAACCATTGGACTTGGGATGCTAGAACATCAAACAGCACAACAAGACAGTGCCCATGGTAACAGGGGGAAAATCTTGCTACTGGTAAAGGAAGAAAGAGAAGCAGTAATTGTGAAAGAGAAAGGAATTTAGACTATCACATTATGATGTATGTCAAAATGACAAATGAAACCTCAGTTTTTGGACAAACTTAGCTACCTAAAAAATTATTTGGGAAAAAATAATATACAACAGCAGAGAAATATTAGAGTATTTAGGGAGGTTATGATGAATAGTAGAATATTTGAAAATGAGTAGAATATTTGTAATGATCCGCATAGCAATGACAATTTAAAAAAAAAAAAAATCAAAGCTACTCACAAGACTGAGTAAATTTGAACTGAGAAGAAAAAGCAGAAATTTTGGAACTAGACCATTTGAGTCCTTATTTCTTTTTTATCTAAATAAAATCTATTTCTATATTTCATATATATTATATGTTTTTATTTTACTCTAAGCAGCTTATACATAAACAAGAAAATCAAACACAAAGGTGCTTGGAAGGACAACTTCTAAACCAAAAGCATGCCTTCTCTTTGCTTTACTACTTTGTTTTACATTGATATAATCTTCACTCACTTCCTTCTTTGTCATCTGTTGTTACGCACTCTGTGATTTATCTTTGTATCTTTGAATTATATATTTAGTAAACCATAATTCTCAGAGCTAGTATCCTTTGTGATGCTGACCAGGATCATTAACAATATTAATAAAATACCATGTTTCAAAAGTGTTTGTTTAGATAATGCTTGATATTTCTCTGCTTGATATTCCTAGATGCTTCATAATTATAAGACAGGAACACCAAAAATAGAAATAGCTAGGTGGTTTTGTTAGGCAGTTTTTGTTCTGCAAAAAGCACATTGTGATGTTAGTCATGAATCCAAAATAAAGAATATATCAAATAGGTCACAATAGTATCAGCAAATTCAATACTAGAAATTTGGCATTTCATCAAAGCGCTGGTAACTCCAGATGGTACAGTCCTATCTGGAGCATGTTCAGAAGACAAATCCACCAATTACAGTTATTTGTTCTCATTAAAATATTTTCACAGATAAGGTGCTTAACTTTGTGATCTTCATTTAGTTTAAATATATCCTAGATCAATTTTTAAATTTTCACCAGCTATTCACCTTATGAAGATTTATATATTAATACACTTTTCAGATTTTTCTAATACTTTATTTCTTGTTTGAGAGATACAAAAGCTTGCTGAGAAATCTTCTCAGTGTCCTTCAAATCAAAATATATACTTCAGTCACATATCCACTGGAATTCAGCTGAAAATAAAAGGCCAAGTGTAAGGAAGTTAGCAAGCAATTCTTAGTCTGCTCACAGCCCAGCATGGAGTTTTCAATCAGTTGTGGACTGGAGATTCAGTTGTCTCCTGACCACTTGTATGAACAGGAGCTCCAAATCCTTCTAAATGTTCTACACTGGAATGGGGGGATTCATTCATCCTAATGGTTGATCTGGTTTTCAACAGAAAACTCATACTTAGGCTAAAAAGTAAATACTAGGAATTTCCACAGAAACAGATCAGTAAAATGTTATATTCATTGACATCTGTACCAGGTTTTTCAATGTGTTACAGTAAGAAAACTCACCTTTGTTGTTTCCAAGTTCAATATTCCTCAATGCCATGTCACAGAAAATGGGTCATGCTGTTATTATACTGCAAAGGTTCCATATTGCTAAAATTTCATACCTCCTTGATGTTTCTCGTAGGCAGCTCCTCTAAGCATGGACTCTTCCTTCTTCTTGCAGTAGCCAGCTGACTCCAGTTCCCCCTCAAGCCACCAAGCCACTCTTTTATAGCACCCTTCTTCTTATTGGATACAGCTCTGTAAAGTCAGGCCTGTTCCTAATAATCTAATAATTGGTTCAGCTGCAAATCCTTAGGGGTAAGATTACTTTCTATACTACCTTTATTTTCTCATATTGTATCCCCCTACAGGGTTAGACCAAGAACATTAATATCTACTTCTAATATTTTATTCTGAGCCCTCAAAGAATGTGATCAGCTTCTTGACTTCCATAAATAAGATTTTTGATCTATTTGCCATCAGAAGTGTTGATATGCATCAGAGGCACTTGCTTAACCCCATATCTCTCTTTTTATCTTTCAGGAGTGAGAGAGACTGAAATGGTTAATGGCTCAAACATTGTTAAAGTCACCAAAGGGCTTTGTCCACTGCAAGAAAAGGTGCAAAGAAAGAACTGCTCTTCTGTGACCAGCAAAGCCATCTCCCTCCCCCTGAATATGCTTCCTGATACGGGAACTTGAGATAAGATAAAGGCCAATTGTCTCAGGTCTAAGGAGGAGTAAATAAAGCTGGGGGAGAAGAGTGTCACCACAAGGAAAGCCAAACCTTGCCACTGTGCTGAAAATCATCTCTGGCTGAGTCCAGCTGGGGCTGGCCATGGCACAGAGACTCATTTGCTGAGGTCAGGCTTGCACGCTCTTCTCCCCAAAAGAGGAGGAGGAGAGTTTTTGGGTGTGTGGTGGTGAAACCTGGTCTGCATAAGACAGAGGGGGTGAACACCCATCACTGGAGGCTACAGGCCAGATAAGGAACAGACCCTGTGCAGAATCCTCCCTTACACAACAAACTCAGTTGGCTCAGCTGTAAAACTCCCCTGCCTCTGGAGGGTGGCATCTACAGAGGACAGTCACATAAGAGGCAGCTTTCATGTCTTACAAAGGGTCATAAACTATTCAAACACCCCCCAAGTTCCCCTCAGGGTCATAAACTATTCAGACACCCCCCAGGCTGCCCTCAGACTCATTTCTGAGGCCTGGCTGTGATCCCCAAGTGTTGCAATAAATCCAGAGTCTGTTGCAAAAGACAGTGTAAAATTCCCTCCGCAGGGCTCCCACATATACCTGAGCCTATATTAATCCATTGAACTCTGTGGTTTGAGGGACCCCCCACCCCACCAAGAATTCCAGAATAAGAGAGCTGACAGGACACCCCTGGATCCGCAGGGATGATGACTCTCTCACTCTCTTTATCTCCACCCCCCTCTCTTTTCTATTTCTTTCTACATCTCTCTCTACCTCACATTTACTGTTGACTTTGGCATACGGAGTAATTTGCACCTTAAGTCTGGTGGAGCCGTCTCTCTAACAATCATAATAATCAGATCATAACAAGCAGTTTGCTATTTCATAATAGAAGATGGGGTTTTTATTTTGTTCTGGGTTTTTGCAAATCTGCAGGCCTATTTTCCTGCAGAGTAATTTATGGATAAAGTTTCTTCAGTGGAACATTTTCCTCCAGCACTTCTCAGAATCTGTAACAGTTCTCTACACGTAATTGACTTCGGGTCAGCCATGACCACGCAGCGGGTGAGCTGGCAATCTGGAACAACCATCCTGAGGCTTTTTTACAGAGGATGCAGACAAGTTTTAGAGTTAATCCTAGTGGCCACTCTTGGCTGTATTTTATACAGATATTCCAACATGCCTCTGAGGTACAACAGGGCAGGGTGTGTGGAGGTACCTTGACAGGAATTCATTTTGCAGTGCCGCAGGCAGAATGCTTAATATTCTACAATTCAAAATTCAGTAAGTCCACTTTGTGTGAGTTTTCCAAGGGGGACAAAGGAGGTATTTGGGTAAATGTGCTGGATTGTAGGACAAATGCTGAGCCACCTCAGAGGCAGAGAGCGCTCAGATTCTTCAGCACTGAGATTCTTCAGGTGGGTGGGATGGGCTGCACTGTCTCTGGGGAGAGCGGGGACTGTTCCATGGGAAACACTGAGGCCCTTCAGAGGGCCTGGGAGAGAGGTGTGAGACTCCAGGGAATGATTTGGGTAGGAAAAGCAAGCAGTGGTGATGGAAGCCTTGAGTGAGGTTTGTCGCGAGTTTCCTGCAGCAGGAGCGGTGCGTGGAGGGGACGCAACACAACCCAGCACAAAACGAGCTGGGGGTGGAGAGTTTTGGCAGGAAACACTGAGGTACATCAGGGTAACAGACCATTTTTTAGGAGAAAAACAGGTATCTCAGAGGGAGCACTGGAGGTTCTTGAGGGTAGAGGACACCCAGATGTTTTAATGGGACAAGGGTAAGAAATACTGAGATACCTCATGATGATAGTGAAATTTAGGAGTCTGCTAAGCATCCACAAATACCTGAAGAAACAGCGTAGGATTTGGTTAGAAGTGATGACTCAGAAAGAAGAATGGATAGTTTTGGCTAGTAAAACATGAGCTAATTCATGGAGAGGTAATGAAGTCTCAGACTGGATGCATCAAAGTTCATCTGAGGGACAGCAGAATTTTCTATTTGGAAAGGCTGAGGTATCCCAGATATGAACTTTTGAAGATTTCAGAAGCAAAAAGAGGTTTACACTCATATGGGCATTTTAGTCAGGTGGGTACAAGGACTTTAGAAGCAGTAACA
Source organism: Fringilla coelebs (assembly GCF_963513975.1). Classification (NCBI taxonomy): domain Eukaryota; kingdom Metazoa; phylum Chordata; class Aves; order Passeriformes; family Fringillidae; genus Fringilla; species Fringilla coelebs. The sequence continues at coordinate 39,804,820 of NC_140032.1, read as the reverse complement.
GTGGGGTTTAGGTGGAAAAGGACAGGGTTTCTAAACAGCAGGAGACTTGAGGAGGAGAAGAGCAGGGGAAACTAGCTTGGACTTTGTGGAAAAGCATTGAACTACCTGAGATTACATATACAGTAGCACCCAGCAAGAAAAAAAATCTGATTTGGGAAGCAGTAAATATGCTCTAAAGAAAAAAAAAAAAAAAGAAAGAAGTAGACTAACAGCTGAGATATAGCTGAGTTCCCAAAATGGCTACTGTGGCAAGGAGAGTGAGAATTTACTGGGAAATTGTAAGTGTTCTGAAAAAAAAACCTGAAAGGGCCTTCAAAAAGACTAATTTCATCCTCAGGGGTTCCATAGGGAAAGCCGACTGACTCACTACAAGAGGACCAGAGAAAGGTACAACTGAGAATGAGTTAGAGATTAGGTGGGAAAAGCTGAGATAAGAACGAGCTAGAGAGTGCAGTGAGTCTTTCCATACTATAGTAAGTGAGGAAACAATCTTGTGCAACAATATCCTGAAGTAGAAGCAAAAAATTACTATTTTAGCAGGAAATTGAAAACTTCAAAACCCTTTTTGCTTTAGGAATTATTTTTGCTGTACATGAAAAGCTGCCATACAAGTCACTGGAGAGTCATGAATGCAGGTTTGGAACAGGTCATGAAAAGAAAATTCAATGATAGTCACACAGTCCTTGGGACATGGATTTTTACATTTTAAACAATTTTTTTTTAAATGAAAGGTTGTTGGAATAAGACATATAATGTATATGATAACTAAATAGATCCTAATGGAACTATGAAAAAAAAAAACCAATTTACGTTCTTGAGTGGGGGAAACAATTACATAGTAAAACACTTTTGTTTCTACTGAGAGCAAAGTTCTGCACAGAGGTGCTTCTTCTGCCTGTCCCTGTTTACAGGGCTTCCCCTTTCATGCCCTAAAACATATGTCTAGAGTCTCAGCCAAGTTACAAGACTGCTAACCTGAGCTGTGTCTCTTGCCCCAGCAGCAAGAGCCACTGCCAAGGAAGGAAGTGCAGGAAGCAAGGGAGGAAAGGCACAGGCTGTGGAGAAGCAAAAAGAAGGAAGAATGACTGGGAAGACTGTGGGAAGAGAACGAGGGAAGAAGGGTGGGGAAGGGCAGAAGAAGAGAGGTGCTCTGGGCATAGGGCTTCAGTCCCATATGAGCATCCCTGTGGAGGGGCTTGTTGGTCCTCTTCCTTGCTCAGACCTGGGGGATCTCCCTGTAGACATAAACCAGGTGAGGTCGGAGGTGTGGGGGCCATTTGCCTCTTTGGCTGTGTGGGGAGAGTGATGGCTCTGTAAGGAGGGTGAGAGTCCCTCTCCTGTCACTTGAGGGAGAATCTGAGCTCACCCCAAGCCCTTGTTCCTATAGAGGAGGGCACTGTTCACCTGTCAGCTTTCTGCCAGCTGGTCCCATCCCCAGGATAACAGGCCCATAATCAGGACTTATCCCAGCCTCTTGAGACAGTATATTGGGAACTCTGGCCTCCATCAGCCTGTCTGGGAGGCTTGGGCCGATGTCTCTGGCTGCCCAGGTCGGGCTGTGTCTTCTGGAATTCCCTTTCTTGTTTGTACTTGTGAGTGTAGTCTGCCTGTGGTGTGCCTGTGGTTTTTTTGTTTGATTTTTTTTTAATAAAATCACTGCAGTATAGATTGATTTGGCTTCCCAGACCTGGAATACAAACCTCATGCATGCCTGCAGGTCAACCTTGCCTTCTGTCTGGCATCAAGAAGCATTCAGACTTCTTCCTGCTCACTTGGTAGGAAGGCTGGTAGTGCCAGCCTGGCTGTCTGTCCTTGTCAGAGTCCATTCAGCTTGACAGAAATTGAAACTGAAATTCCTTGTTCACATTGTCTCATTCTTTCAGTATTGGAAGTTAAAAGAACCAATAGATAGTTCCCATTCAATACATGTACCAGAGATTGCCATTAATGTTAAATACAGGAAAATGGCCTGTGTGCCTACCTTTTTCCAAGAAAAATATTCATTCCTCAGCAAATGGCAAAGCAATTTGCAACTCTCCTTTAACTCATGCCATTAAAACTGCACTTCACATTTGCACTTAATTTGTCCCCACTATTATCTTCTTTTGATTGCTCTAGGCTCGAGGTTTCTTTGTCTTCTCAGTATTCTTTCGGAAATCACCAGTTGGTAGTTTTTTCTGAGCACAACTTTGAATTTTTTTTTTTTTTTTTCTGTAAGAGTGGTGGGTTTTATCAGATTTTTAATAGCTCATCTTTCAGTTGCAGTATGGAAAGTCTATAGTAAATGGATAAAATAGTCTATAGTGAATGGGTAAAAATCATACAGTTTTGTTGAGGACACTTAAAAGCAGCATAGGGGCAAAGCTGAGATGTATGGTGCAACCTGACTGATTTGGAAAGTTAATAGGGGTGAATTTTGAAAGTTGCTGAGACAGTTAACATCTTACTGGCAATTTCAGCCCTTTTTCCTCTGCCTAGGTGGGGGGGCTGAGATGGGCCACATGTAACTGAAGGTATTGCAGTAGACCTAAGCAAGCTTCAATTTACATGAATTCATAAATGTGCCACAATTGTAGAAAAATCCAGCTGTGAGCTGTAACTTCTGTTTAAAAAATGCAAATTCTCCCTTGACTAGAGCATGGAATAAACATGCTACTTGTTTATTTCTCAAACTGTCAAAAGGTTTAATTTCACTAAAAGGTACTGTGAAATAGCAAATAAAATTCAGGTTTTTTATGTTATTTGAAACTAATCCAAATTCAGAGAGATTATTTTGTTCGAGTTTTGTTCAAGGTGTTCATCATTTTTTCTTGCATAACTACAGTGAAAATGGGATAAACATCTCATTTTCATGACCTGAGAAAAGGTTATTGTAATCCCTTAAATCCTAACTTTATGTAACAGAGGCTTTAGATTCAGAAAGTTTCTTTTGTGACTTTGGGCGAGTCCTTAAAAAATCAAATGTGCATGTTTTTCTTTATTCTGATATTAAAATTTATTTAATAGGGAGAGAGGAGGTGGTTGGAAAGTGGTGGAAGAGAGGAGGTGCACAAGGGTGTTTGAAACAGGTACAGTGAGCTTGCCTGTAAAGTCTAATCTGAAACAGTTGTAGATGCTTGTGCCCTAAGGTTTCCATCTTGCACTGGTTTAGCTGTGCATTTGCTAAGAGAGATGTATACAATGGCCTAAAGCAATATGGAAAGTGGAAGGTTAGAGATATTTAAGAGAGAGAGACTATGAACTATAGACTGTGGACTTTTGACTATGAAAAGGGAGTAATATCTTGGTTCCTATAATACTCATCAACAGAAACTTAGAATTCAGTCTTGTATGTCAGCTTGCATTCAAGGAGTTAAGCCTCACCAGTTATGTGTTTTCACATCCTAGTTTTCCATTAGTGCAAGAGAAAGTAGAGTCCCATGAATTCTGAGCTAATTCTGGGCTAATCATCCTTTGCTGTTGGTACAGTTTTGAAACATCCCCTATCCTTCCTCTCACTCCTGGAAACAGCATAACCCGATGGTTTCCGTGCAGTTGCCACAACATATGCCTGAGCCTTGCCCTTTGCCTCTCATTGTGAAATTTCGAGCACTCGAGGCTATAAACAGACCTTGCTGATGGAGCTGTGGCTGAGAGAATCACATTGTTCAAGATGAAAAATGTTTTGATAACATATTTAACACTGCACAGTGGGCAGACAGTCTGTAGTCATTTACTCATGGTCAGTTCAGGGATAAGAGGAAATGAATGACATTTTAGATACCAGAGAAATTATTCCTGAGTAGAATGACTTGTGGAAAGCCCTTGAGAAAAGGACTGATCTTTGGCCTCATAAAAAAGAATATTTGTTTTCTAATGAAACAAATGACTAAATAAAGCCTTGAAAACATAAATATATATGTTATTCTAAGAATTGATGACGCTGGTATTTCATGTCAGCAGAAGACACTGGACATAAAAAATTGCTAAATTACACATAGATATGGAGTCTTACTTCAAACAGGTGAAGCCTGAAATTTATGGGAATTATTATATCCAATAATATGATATTATATAGACTGATTGTAGTATCAGTTTGTGATATAGCATACAGTATCATAACCCATAAACTAAATTGGATCCTAATGATAACATAACAGGAAATGCCAACTCGGCAGCCACTTCCATAATGCTTTAATTAAGTTGACTTTTCAGATTTTCAGGTTTCTTTCAAAATGGGGTTGAGCTGGTGATTCCTAGGTAGCCACTGCAGTGGACCTGCCTCCTCCTTTCGTGACAAGAAAATGTACTGGGTTACCCAAATGGGGAATTCTCTGGCTGCTCCAGCAGTGTGTCAGAGAGAAGCACAGAGGACTTTTGTCTTTTCTCATATTCTGTCTGCCTTGTCTCTATTGTGGAGCTCAAACAGTCAAGAGTAAGGACAGGCTTGAAGTTTCCTCTCCCAGCGTTCCCCTCAAAATCATGGCATACTCACTACCTCCTTTTACCTTTTTCTGTCATCAAGAAGAGAAATGTGATAGTTAAGTGAAAATACCTGCAAAAAGATGAAGACTGGTCCTCCTCATCTGCATTCTCCTTGGGGGAGGCTGTTGCCTCCACTAGAGTGGCAGAGTTTGTATTATTCAGCTGGTCCTATTTCTGGTTAAAATACAAAATTCAGGTTAGCTAGTAGGATGCTCCCAGAGATACTGGGAAAAGACAAGTGACTGTGGATTGCCATGGATGTCAGGATTTAGCATGATGGGGCTCTTTTTTTACATAAGAAACACTGCATACACTTCAGCTAAGGAAAACCCTTTTTAGAGAAATGTTTTATTGTATTTTAGCAACTATTTGGTGTATGTAGTCATCCATTGTCCTTTTTTGTTTCTGTAGCCTTGGAAATACTTGAAGGCAGCATATGTTTTTTCCCTTAAATATACTTTATAAATAACCAGTTTTAATAGCTTGCAATGAATGTAGTTAGGTAAAAGATTTTGAGGTTTTTTTCATTGGTAATAATTATATGAACTGCCACAGAAAGCTGTGTTTCATTATGGCCTAAATTGAGAGAATACTCATGCAAAATTTTATTTCTTCATAAGGGTTGTAAAATTAATATCAGAACTTTGTGAACCAATTTTTTTCAGAAAATTAAATACTGAGCTAAAACTGAATTTTTCAAAAATGTAGACATATTGGAACTTCTGCAGAAACCATTGTTTCTCATTATTAAATAATCAGAGAAGCCAAACCTTAAAATATATGTTCCTAGTTTTGAGGTTTCTGCATGAAAAAACATATGTTTTGTCTTATCCCATTTCTCACAGAATCAGTGAACTTTCCTATCAGTGCTGCAGGAGTCTTTATGACAAAAAATTATTTACACAGAGCTTGGACAAAAAAAACCCCCACACCTAAATGTGATCCAATTAGTCTTTGAATAGAAATTATCATCACTATAAAGCTATGCTAAAAAGACAAAATGGCAATTTATTACACAAATAAAATTGTTCTACATATTATTTAATTGTTCTTTTACATAATCAACAATGGAAAGTTTGCAGTATGTCATGAAATTTAACACAATCTGCCTTTATCATTATAACACTTCAGACGGAGGTACGCTCATATTACTGCAATCATTAAATGCCTGTCATTCCGTTTCTGAGTTCAAACCATGGCATTCCTGCAAAGTACAAAACAAAGAAACTCATTATACATTTCCAATAGCTGCATGCTAAAATACCAGTATGTTGTTTGGCCAGCAGCATTCCTTTCTGAACGTAAGGGTAGACAAAAGCTGTTCTTCCTCAAAAGTTAGGTCTTTAGATTCCTGACTGGATCCATGTTCATCAGTTTTTCCTGCAGTGGCCACATAAGGCTATCAGAAGCCTGTGCATGGAGCAGCCAGCAGTGCTTTACAAACAGCAGCCAGCTGTGTGTCTCATCATCCCGGGGGATCAGCGGCACCCCGGAGAGATCTTTGTGCAGCTTTGACATGGCACTCGTCAAACTTGAAAAACATTTTGAAGGTCTAGTGGAGAGAAACGTTTCCCTTCTCAGACAGACATAAGCTGCATAACTTCTCAGAATATTTTTTCTTATTCAGATGATATACCTCATTTGAAGTGATATCTATTAATTAAGCAGGATTTGAAGCCTGTTGGCAATCTTCGAATAGGAAGGAGTAAGGCTTCTTAATTTCTAAGCTTGAGGAATTCATAAGACAGACACAAGGGTATTTTTTAATTGCTGAAGATGACTGCTGCACTGCTGATGCTGTAAGGACTAGCATGGCTTATTGTAAGGACAAGCAAGACTTGAAACATTAGCATTCACAGTGGATCTCCTTGACAGGATTCAGTATTGCTGAGATGTAATATCTCAAAGCCTGGGAGAGTCTCCCCAGAGATATGTTTGGAGAAAATACTCTACATGCAACATTTCTGCTTTGTTTAGAGAAAAAGCATTGCATTGATTGACACTTGTGATTTATATGGCCACAATCCCATGGATACCTGATCAGCTCTTCTGGAGGCATCCTTGCTGTAAAATAACAAACATAAATAAAAAAAACCAAAAAAACCCAAACCAAACCAAGTGAAGCAAACAAACCTCCTCTCAATCTACATAAACCCTCCCCAGCCAGGATCTATCAATACCTGTCAGTCATTTAAAGTAATACAAAGAGAATAATGCTTCCAAATGTTACACTGACACCCAACTTGGAAAAAATCTACAACATGAAAACAGGCAGGAAGGGTAAAGAGGAACTTATCCGTGTGATAAATCATGTTGATTGCTACAAGCTGTGTCTATAGGGTACTTTGCAACCCTCAGAAAGTTCTTATTGCACGGCTTCTACCAATAACACTAAGATTTGTTATTCTATTTTATAGGCATTGTTTTTCTACTGCACTTTATATCATAATTATAAGAACCACAGAGGGGACTTTCTAGGGGCACGTGATGACAGATACCAGTTTCAGCAGCAACAATCAGTTCCAGATCTGGAACTTACACTTTGGCAGAAATACAGATGGAGGTACCTTAATCTCTGTTGTAGGACCAAAGAACAGAAAGAAATGAGACAACTGCAGCTCAGAAAGTTCTCCTCTGTGTGGAGATTACTATTTCTATGGTATTTTGGCCATATATACTTGCTAGACTATTCCAGATGACTTCAGACAAATTTTTTCAGACCAGCTCTAAAAGGTGAATTCCCTTTGATTAAATTACTGCAGAGTAAGGCATATGATTCCACTGTCTTGAAAAATTCTTATTTGCTGTAGTCACACATCAGAGCACCAACAACTTTTATGCATGACAGATACTTAAATACCCTCATAGAAATAAAATCAGCAATCAGTACAGTCCAGTTAACAGTTTTGTCCAGATATATCTTACACATAATATTAAAAGCTTTTCTGCTTTTGACCACTTAGAAGTGTACACCATCCTGTGTTAAAATAATTTTGCAAAACTAACTAGATACATAGTCATGTTAATCATGAACTCCAGACTTCCACAAACTATGAGGCCAAACTTTTTTAAAAGCAGCAGCTTGCTCTCAGAGATTAAAAAAACTTGGATGCATTTATATTCTTCTGTCTATGTGCTGGTTGCATCAGAGAAGTGTGGACTTTAACAACCATAGAAGAATGAGAAATAATCTGGAATTTATTTGTATTTTTTATCAATTTGACATGACTAAAATAATATAAAACTAAACTAAACTATTGGTCTGCTTCAATTCCTATCTAGGCATTGTTAATCAAAGTACTCAGGGACATATTTTTTACATGAGATAAGATATTTTTGTGCAACTTAGGGCACTGAAAATAAATTTATTTCACTCTTATTTTTTCCTTAATAAAATAATCAGTACATTTAAGACATATCAACATCAAAATATTGATTTTAGACCCTTTTGAGAAAAGAATTACCTACTTGTAGAAAAGTCTTACACAAAATGCATTCTAAAATAAGAGGAGATATGCATGTGCTATATTTTTTGTAGATTTACAGCCCCCTGAGCTTTCTTTGAAAAAGCAGTTGATTGAAGAAGGCAGAAGTTTGTATAATAAGGAAATTGAAGTAAAATTTTAGAATAATTAAAGATTATTTTAGGGTTTTTTTCCCAAAGAAAAAAATACATTATTCTAACCTATTAGAATTACTTAAGAAGATTAAAGTAGAAACAAAATAAGAATTGTTATTAAAATTATTTTTAACATTAAGTCATTTCTTCTTGCAAAGTACAGTCTCCAAAGTTAGTCCCTGACCTCTCCCAATCTGAGTAAACAAATATTGCTGCAATACTTATCTCACACAGAAAAATGCTTTTACAATAACAGATTGTCATAATTTAGGATTTAAAATATTCCTGCTTCTGTTCATTAATTCCAGCAGCTACAGCAGTCAAATTCAGAGGTAAAAAAATAACAGAAGTTTTGCAGTGATGAAAACAGCTGGATTTAGGGAATTTATAGAAGTAATAGTCAGTAGCATCTCTTAAATGTCACATTAAATAATCATATTAAGCAATAACATATATGACTAATAAATGGAAATATTCCAAATAAAATACTTATAAACTAAATCTAAAGCTCTAAATGAGTATTATTTAAAACCCCATAGCCAGAGTCTTGCATTTATAAAAGCATATCAAGAGGAAGCTTTGAAGAGTTAGAGTTCAACAGAGAAGTTCAATTCTGGCAAGTTAATGGAATTTTAGCATGCTTTTTCCTGAAAACTGCTGCAATCTTTTTTGCCTAATGTAACCTATTTCATTTCAGTTAATGGCATTGAAGCATCCTAAAGCTAAATGACTGAGGCAGGATTGAAATCAAAAGTAGCTCTTAGACAGGAAAATGCTAAGTGCTGCATTACAGACTTCCATCATTTATTTGCGCTTACAAAAACTGAGGCGAAATAATTGAAAGTCCCTCTTTGCTACATGTTGCATGTTGCCTAAAATAATAATTTCTGACTTGTTTTATCAGCTGGTGTACAGCACAGCTCATGGAGTCAAAAAGGTGCAAGTGATGGCACAGCCCTAATCCATGCCACACTTGACAACTGCTGGAACAGGGAACAGAGCACTACACAGCCTTTCTCCCTGAGAAATGCAGTGTCCACCAGCACATAGATGGGCATTGTGCATGAAGGGCTTATTTCAGCACACTAACTGTGCTAGCTTTTGGATATATCTAATTGTACATTATATGCCCATTAGTAGAATAAGGATAACTTTTAATGAATGGTTATCAACACAATCACTGATGGAAGAGAGTCAAACTCATGCTGTGGATGGTTTGGCTTGAAGCTCTGGGTATCTTATGAAGATTTAGATGTCATTAAGAAAAATCCATCGTTTTCAGAATAATTATTTCCCTGCTGAGAAAACATCCCCCAGTCTACAAAACCAGTATATTAACTTAGCATAAGAAAACAATCTTATGACTTTTTTTCCACGAGGATGGCAGAAGCACTAATAAGGAACCAAGTGAGCAAAAATGCCTATTCATGGAACTCAAACATGCTTAGAGAACAAAATGCAAAATTTTTTTTTTTTTTTTTTTAAGCAAGGTATCAGGAGTTGCATATGACTCCACAAATACATACTGTTTAATAAAATATTTAGGTCCCACTCCCATTAGGAGTTAAAGATAACCTGGAGTTTTCCTGGCAGTTATTACTGAGAACTTTTCTTGGTCTTACACAAGACTGAGTTTGGAGCTACTGACGCTTTGCAAGTGAACACAAGAATCTTATGCATCTGTGTCAAGGCTGCCTGCTCCTTTTCTGAGACACGCTGACTTAGCCAGGCAAACATGCGCTGTTCCAGACTTGTTCTCCTTCTGCTCTTTTCATCCCTCCACACATGGAAACAAGAAAAGAGTTGCCTTGGAGGCATACATTTCCTAAACTCCACTTCTGGGCTGATTTATGTTGCACCTTAACCCGCTCTGATGTTAGCCTAGGGGTGTGACAGACAAGGCTGCATGTGCTGCATATTTTAATTTGGCTATGCTGTTATAACCAATTACTCTGAAGAGCAAAGACAGTGAGTACTACTGAGATTTACTGTAACATTTGGTTTGAGTAGAAAGTGATTGATTTTCAGCAATAGGATGAAGAGTAAATGTAGGTAAATGAACTAAATGTTTGAAAAATACTCTAGCCCCAGACCAAAAGCTTGCTTTCATTGGAAGGGAAGCCTCTTCCTTGGATTGTTGTCCAGAGGGCTCTTCAGCTGCATCAGTTACAGTCCCACTTGGGGTGATCAGGCAAAATGCAGCCTGAGCACCTAAAATCCTTACTTTTTCTTCTGAAATATTGAGTACTTAGATATAGATCCTGATATGCTAAGGCCTTTTCCTGCAGGATTAATAGGATGTTTTTAGGTGCTGAGCGATTTAATTTCCATAGTCTTCAGACCTTGTACCACTGTCATACCTTGTGTTGCACGGTGAAAAATAATCTTGTCTAGATGTTTCCTTATGTATGAATCAGTCTGGGTTTAGAAAACACAAGTTTTTCAAGTAATTTCTTCCAGTATAAAGGCAATTAGGCACCTCAGTGAGATGCAAGCCAGACTGGATTGAAAAATCTGTATTTCAAATAGGAAATAATTTAGGATAATAATAATAATTTAAAATATGAAATGTAATCAAGGAGAGGGAAGCCAAGATGAATGCAATCTATTTATGAGGAGACAGGTAAGACAGTTACATTATCTCCATAAATTCTGCTTTGCTCTTTCCTCTGAGTTATTCAAGCTTTCAGAAAAGTCATAAAGCAGGAAAAAATCCCAGTGGAAGTAGTGGGGGATGGTTATGTTTTTTTCACATTATATTTCTGAAAGCATGATTTCCTAACCTTTACTATTTGAATGTTAGTTAATACATTCATGAATCTAAAAATTTAAGATTTTGGATTTACCATTCAAGTACTCTAAACAATTAGAATTTACATTAAATTTAATTTTATTAGGGAAAACAGGAAAAGTATGAATTTTTAGATCAAAATCTTAACATTTCTTTAAACCCCGATTCCCTATCAGTTTGCTACTTCCCATATCAGTCTATGAACTATTTGCCCCAAAACCATCATCAATAAAGGATTCGTGTTACTCAGCCTGCAATGAACTCTTGTTGCTTTCAGTTCAAAGGGCTTTGTGGGTGTGGGTACCTTTAGGTAATAAAAGATTTGTGAGGAAACCATCTAAGTCATTATGGTACATAACAAGAAACAGGAATTGTAACCTTAAAAGAAAAGCAATGGCTATTTTACTTAGATTTTTTAAAACTCTGTCATCCTCTCAGAACTGATGCAAAATACTGACTTGGTGTGTTTTAATTCAGAAAAGTTCCTGGTGGTCATCATCAGATCAATAATTTATTTTCAATTTTCAAAATTTAGTGCCTAAACATCGGCCACTTGGATTCTGCACTGATGAGCAGAGAAATCACTTTTCCCTAAATGGGGCCGATGGACTTGTGACAAATCGTTTTCACCACGCTCAGCAACCAGCTTCCCTCTTACCTAATGGCATCTTGTCAGGATAATGAAAACAGTGGTTCCGTGGAAAAAAAGGAAAATATCACCTGTGGGTCCACAAATAAAGGAGATAAGAGGGAAGAAGGCAGTAGGTTGGACATACAGATATTACTGTCCTTACTGACGCACTGCACACACAGTAGCCAGGGAAACAAAGGAGATGAAGGACAGGTTACATTTATTTATTTTAGTAACTGACAGTCTTGATTCTATAAATAATCATTTAAGTCTAAGCAGAAAGTAATATACTATAAAAATATGCACTTTCCTCAATTTAACTAAATTATACATTCTTTATAGCTGTTCTTTTTGAGTGCTGATTATAGCATTACTGCAGCATCTAAATGCCTTCCAGCAGCTCACTGTCAATGTGGTTACTAATTGCCATGTTATATTTTATTAGAGCTTGATCTTGCAAAATGTTCTAAGAGTTGCATTTGGAACAAAGACAAATCACCATTTGTCAGCATCAAAATTTCAGGAATGGACTGAAAAGTTCATATTTTCTTCAGTCTGTTACATTTAATTCCACACACATATACATATTCAGCATAGTCTGGTTCTCTGTCTCCATTAAAATAATTAAGGAAGAGCTTCTAGTATTGTAAAACTGAGGATTTATGTCACCTGTTGGAATGATCCACAATGTTCATAATACTTAATCTAGGGTTTTTTTTCTTTTCAGCTGACATACAGAAATTGTTAGTAATACAAAAGGAATTTGTAATCTCGTAGCTACTTTTGATTACCTCTAGTGCTTTTGACTGAACTGTTTAATTTGTAGCAGACGCAGAAATTTGTTCCTACAAAATCAACAGGAAGGCTCACATGTACAACAAAGAACGACTCTGCTATGGCAGAGGGCTTGAATGGATATCCCAGGTGGTCTCTTCTAGTATTGTATACCCCCAAAAGAGCCAGGAGGAAAGCACACCAGCTTGGGAAGCTGCATTTTTTAGGAATCTTATACTGCAATTTTTTTCACTGTTTAACAAATCTAAATGCTAGCAGTAGGTATGGTCAAATTTAAATGAGATGCAGTAAGCTAGCCTTGGATCTGAAGTGCATTCAGTTTCCTAAAAGAGTAAGTGATAAGAATTGTTATGGTTCGAAAATCGATCTTGGGAAATTTTGACAGTGGCAGGGTAATCAATCAGAGAGCATCTGTGTACAGCCTTGCACTACAGGGTTATGCATTTGTGGTTATTAATGTAAAAGAAAAACCCTCCTATAACATTGTGTGTGTGCATATATCTGTCTATATCTAATCTCTGTCTAAATCCACACACTTGTACATATGCATATATGAAGACACATAAAATCATATAATCACCTTTATTTTACTGACTACTGATTGATACTGTTGTCCCACTAAAAGTTCATTAATACTATAGCTCAGCTTTAAAGACAGAACATGCATGTTTTGTGTACATCCTGTCAGTTGCTCTCATCCAACTGAATACTTTATGGAATAGCTGAAGGCTTACCAGTAGTCCTGTGAAGAGCCCAAACAGACTGTCCCAGCTTTCAGTGGATGAGCTATGACATTCAGTCATATGCCTGAAACTAAGCCATGAGTAGAAAAGTGCATTTAATTTCTGCAAAGTGAAGTCAGTTGTTAAGTATCTGCTGAAAAAAATTAATTTAAAGCTTATACCAAGCTAACAGTAGTACTGTCAGGAAAGACTGATAAAGTATTATGAATTTATTCCCTCTCATTTTTTTCTCTTGCCCCTTCTGTTTCAGGTTTTCTCTATTTTCCAGCACCCCAGGATCTGTGCATTGAGCTTGATGTAGTTAGAACAATTGGACTCTAAACCAACACTCACTTTTCCCTTCATTGTTTGTATGTTACATCAAATAAAAAAAAAAGAAAAAAAAAGAAAATTGAATTTTAAAAACCTTACATTGGAACATGGTGATTTAAGTTCATTGCCATAGTGACTACTGCTTATTTCTCAAGCTTAGTCTTTCTACAATAACAAAGCTATCACCCACACATCTCTCTGCTTATTCTTCCTCAAATAAACATTCTAATACACATAGTACCAGAGAAGAAGTACAGTAGATACTGTACCTCAGTATTTTTGTGAAAAATCACAGAAAAGAATGTGACCTCTGTGTTTGGTGAGAACTAATGTGGAAAAATGCATGAAGATAGGAGTTAACTTACTGAAAAGAGAAATATCAGTTGCAAGGGATTAATGAATTTCTTTAATATTCATCTTATGTTTTTAAAAAGTGGAGATATATGATTTCTTTTCTTTTTCTGAAGTCATACTGATCTTAGGCAATTTGCAAACTTATTTTTTAAAGCAACAAACATCATTACAGTTTCTAAAATGAATCTGGTCTAAAAGTTATGTTCCCAAGCTTTCCTACTATTTTTCCTTTGCAGTGCCTCCAGTTATGCAGTTTTTCACTTGAGTTACTACCTCTTTAGGAAGAGAAGGTACAAAGTTGTTATAGACACTCCATATCCTTTTCTAATTCTCCAGTCCCATTCTCTATAGAATTATTTAAAGGGAGCTTAAATATTATGGAAGAAGACAAATGGTATTTATCTACATTAAAAGAGTTGTAATTTATTGTGAAGTCACATGGAACATCTAGGATGTCATGAGAGTGTGTAAGAACTGGAGAAGTTCTATCAGTGGTACTTTATACAGTACCAGAGTCCCAAAAATGTCATTTATTTGGAACCATGGAATTCAAAAAATCTGGCTTCTTTCAGCCAAAACTGGGTTTTTTCCTAGAGGGGAGGAGAGGATTTTAGATGCCTCTTAGTGCTTAATTTCATAGGCTTATCAAAATGCTACGTTTCATTAGAAAAAGCTGAATCAAATAATTTTGAACATTTAATGGCAGTATGTAATTTTCTTATCTCACAATAGCATTTTACAGCAAATTTTATCAAGATTATGAGAAAAAAATATTTCAAAACTATAAACCTGAACAGTAGATTTTTTTTTTTTTGCAAAGTCCAAAACTGTGTTCGCATACAACCCAAATCATGTATATCTCCTTGAATTAACTTTTCTTTTTGATCTTGGGAAAAAAAATGCTATTATTTCAACTCCAATTTCAGTGTTCAGTGAAGCTATTACACATTTTCCTGTTCCATTCACCACACTGGAACTTTACCAAAGCATTTGCAAGCTTTGTTGCCTCTCTTAGTAATCTGGTGCCTGGAAGGGAGATAGCTGCAAATGTTGTTTCTCTCTCTAACCCATAGTCAAAAAGAACATTGGCACTAAATCAGTAGCCTTGTTGCCAAAGCTACTTTTTTTATCCTCAGTTCTCTACCAGCTTCTTACTGTTTTTCACCTTCACTGACTTTTGATTTTCTTTTGCCTTCTTTTGGACACTATTGTTGTAATGGGACTTCTGCTTACAAGCACTTGCCCTAGCAGATTGACCTTACCTTACTTGGATATAGAAGTATTTCTTTCAGGTTCATGAAGAAAGATTTTGCAAAAGAGCCATTACTTCAAAGGCAGGCTGGCTGTGTATATACCCTGTGCCTTGGACAACAGTCCACTACATCTATACATTCTGTCCATTACATACATCATATATATATATATATATATATATATAAAGAATTCTTCAAGTTAGAAAGACCTATAAGTCTCTTAAGCAGCTTTTTAATCAGCTCTTATCTTTTCCAGCAGATTCATCCTTCCCAGCTTCGCAGTTTTGTCTAGGGGAAGGCAGCTGAAGATTTTTTTCCAAAACCCTCAATCCAGGAATCTGCAGAGCTGTGCACTAATTGTCATTGAAAAGGGGTAGCAAAATTCTGAGCAGGCTTTCTGAAATAATCAGGACACAAGAAAATGCATAGCTCATGTACAGCAACTCCATGAATCTTCAATGCAGTAAAGAATGCACATATTATATTGCAATGAAAGCTTTTTCCTATGGATTTCTGTAGGCTTCACAGCAGGGCCCTGATATTTAATACTGAGTCTATCAAATATAACGTTGTATTACATTTAAAACTCCCAGCATCTCAAATTATAAATTCAAAGCAATTCTAAGAAGCTGCCAAAGGTGATCAGCAGGGTAAAACCTAAGACTGTGATATGAATGGCTAGTGATGACAATCAACTTCTACTATTGAAAAGTTATGTTATAGTATGTTGGGTTCATTTCATATACTGTATGAGTCAGACACAGTTACCTTCCATGACTGCAACAAAAATCTTAGATTTTAGAAAAGTGGCCATCAAATTCTTTGCATGTATTAAGTGAGAGAGCTGGTAAGATCATCTGAAAGGCTGGCCAGAAAGAGTAATATATTTTTTAAAAAGGAACAGAGCAGAAGGAAAATCATGAAACAAAACTCCACGAATAAAATGACAACACCCAAGAGAACACCAGTGTTAGCAAAACACCAATAGGCCTGGAACACGAAGGAAAAACAGCACCTCCTACTCCCCTTTCCCCCGGCAAACTTCATAGAGAACCCAGAGAGGAACTCCATTTTGATCTCCTAGGTTTTATATCCATCTTTTGAAAGCAAACTTACTGAGGAAAAGGCTGTTAGTGGTCAGGCCATGTGTGGGAGCAGAGGCACAGGAGGCAGAGAGCACTCACCCCGATGTCTGTGTGGCTAGAAGAGCTTTTCCTTCCCAAGCCCTCCCTTATATTGGGCATTTGAAAGACCCGGTCTGGGTGCTTTCATTGGTTTGAACCCCAGAGCCCTTCAGGTCCTGGCCAGTGAGGTGGCTGCAGCTTTGGGAGATATTTGGTTGGCCAACGCCCTTGTCAATCACTGTAACAATTAGTCAAAATACCAGGCTATAGCCATTTCTTTTTAGGAATGTGACAGAATACATTATATCAAAATCAAATTATATTTTACTGTGAAAGCTTGGAAAAGTCAAGAAGTTACTGTATTCTAAAAACCTCTAGATTTTTAATTCAGTCACTTTATTCAAAGTAATCTTTCCAGTATGTCTAACAATGGGTTTATATGCATTTATTATACATTTATATGCAAATGTTGTAATGTGGAAACCAGACATATGTTTGCTAATACATTCAGTTAAAAGATCTCCAGACTGGATATTAATATAAAGTGCACATCTATATCTTAGGGACTCAGTTAAAATCTTAGTAAAAACAATTTCACATTTCAGATCTTAGTTATTATTTCTTTCTTTCAAAAAATCCTGCTGTTCAAACTTAAATATTTGACGCAAATGAGCTTCAGTGAACACAGTAAATAAGCTCTCTGATTTTATGAGTATCACATATCAGTCTCTGAGCACTTTATATGGGAGCATACAGGCTGAGTCATATATGATTTCGTAAGTCAAGCTTAGCTGAATGAAGGCAATTCCAAGTTTAAATTTTGAAAGTGAGTTGACAATTAAAGTTCACAGTGATTCAACACAGTAATTGCTGGTAAAAGTGATTGATTTTAGCAAGACAGTTTGAACCTACTGGCATGCCAGAATATGCTTGGAGAAAGCTCAAATATCACAGCTAGTGGCATCGCTTAGTCTAGTCATAGAAACACAGAATCAATGGAATGTTGACCACAGAAGTTTCTTGAATTCAGTTTTCACTCAATTGCACAAACCTTTCTTTCTTTTCTCATTGGATGCAGTCCTGCAACAATCTGTCTCTTCCACACAGTTTCCAGGTGAAGAAAACAAAAAAAAAAAAAAGACCCGACAGAAATACCAGGTTTTGGAATCCAGAGACTCACGCCACAGATCACTGCACATGGTTGTAGAGTTTACTAGAAAATGCATACTGCCATGAATATTATATTTCTTGGAAAAGAGCTAGCAGCTTCTACAGCACAGAGTGCATGAAAGGTGTTTCTATATGGAAAAGCAAAAAGGTCAGAATGCAAAGCCTAAATCCTAAGACAAGAGAAGGCTCCTTTAAACAGCAAGTACTCAGGATCTAGACAAAGTCCAACGAAGCCTTTTTGTTGGGCAGAACCAGCGGCTCACACAACGAGGGCCACCCAAAATAGTTGACCTCATAGCAGGTCAGAGCTAACACTGATGGATTAAGGAGTATTTTCCTTATTAAAAAGTTAGGATGCAGTTTGACTAATATATTTACGTGGCCATGCCAGCCCAAGCACTGTGCATTCCCATCTTTGGACATTCACTCATTCCTCCCACCAACCTCTACCTTCACACCAGAACAAGTGTTTGTGTAACCAGCTGACAAATGGGACCAATTCCCCCATTCAGATCCCTTCTTTATTGTTAGGTTTATTGTTCTTAAGCTGGATCTATGCCACAGCTTAGTTTACCTTTTAGTCTGCCAAGTGCTGGTGATGCGTAGGCGTGGGAAGACAGGAAGGTGGGGAGAGGGATTGCTCAGTGCTGTACCATACCTACAGCAGCTCTGTGTGGTTGTCACTCCAGTGGTCCCAGCAGTGGCTGCTTGCAGTGAGAATGCAGAGGGTCAGTGTAAAGAGCTGCAAACAGAGCACTTGAAGGAAGCAGAGATTGAGCTTCTTAAACCCAGGCTTGCTTGGAACTTGTCTTCCTGTTGTTCTGGAAACAGCACTGTATAAAAGGTGTTTTTAGATGGCATTGCATAAAGAATGTGTTTATCTCAGCTTCTGTCTAATCAAAGAAGTTTCATGCAGTCTTGAATTCTCACTAACTATAGGGCACAGCAGCAGAATACTCTGAAGTATAATTAAATACTCCTCTTAGCTGGGATCTGCTTCCAGAGAGCACTGAAAAATCAGCATAGCTTTCAGATTGGGTCAGTAATGGCTGAAGCCTTCAGTGAGATTTTTAAGGCATCAAAACTGTCTCTGTGCTACCCTGAACTAAAAACACAGGTTGGAGTGGTGTTTGAAGAAGAGAGGGTATGGTGTAAGAAATCATATAAAAATACATGTTCTGAGCAGAGAGGTTTTTTCTGGCTTTTTTTTTTTTTTTTTTTTGCCTAACTGTAATCATAGTCATTGTACCAACAGCACCACATTTCTAAGAAAACCATCCTAGAAATCAAATGGTAATACCCCGTGGGACAGGGCTAGCACCAATTTAATTAAAATGTATGAATAACACTTGTATCTTTAATTTAAAACTAGTAACATGGCATAAATCATCATCAGAATCATTGCTTCATCTGTATCTTTTTTTAAAAAAATGTATCGTACCTAGTAAGCAAAGTATTTTAGAGCAATCAGAACACTTTCAGATTCATCCAACTCTAGAGTTGCAAAAGAATAATTGGTACTATCATCACTTTCAATAACAAGTTGTCTGTCTAACACAGGAACCATGCTAAACTGGATTTTACTATTCAAATAATTCTGTTTTATTTTAAAAAATAAAAATGCCCCAAACACAAACTTTGACAAACACATGTACTACAGCTTAGCCTGGGAACTGATAATTGTCTTACATTTCCTACTACAGGTTATTCTAAATACCAAAATTATTAACATTCAGATTCCATGTCTCCATGGCCTGTTCTTGGCCTGCAAATTTGCCTCAGCTCTCCCCTCATACTTCCATAGAGACTAAAACTGCATGGCCACAACTCTTGGTTGTGCTCCAGAACTGTTGGGCCAAGTTGCACTGCCTAGCTCAGACATAAGAGCACACTTGTTGCCCTATCTATTGATAACGTGGCTGGATGGCTGCTGCCAAATGTAGCAGGCAAGTTTGGCTCTTCCATTATTTTCCCTACTTGGGTATTGATAAAAATGCTTTTACCTGCATAGCTCCCAACCTATCTCCCCCAAACTTTTACAAGAGTACAACTGCACCAAGCTACTGTTATATTCAGTGATTTTCTAACAGTGCTTGTGCAACCCAAATGTAGTTTAAAAGGTCTATCTAAAAGCTTATTACACCAAATTTGGTCAACAGAGTGAAGTAAATGGCAATTCTTCTATATGAAAGGTTACTTGGATCTTCCTTAATGGGTTAACAAAAGCAGCACATGACAATGTGTCAGTATTGAAAGATTTGCAAAGTAAAAAGGCTTTTTCAGAGAGCGGGGCTGCTGTTCAACCTAAACATGCACTTACTGAAGTCAAGGCAGACAATACCCACTGCTCTCCCCTCACCTACCAAGCTAGTAGTTTGTTTGGTAAGATAATCATCTAGGTTGGTTAAGTATGACTTCCCATTTAAGAACCCATGCTGATCACTTTCCTGTCCTTCATGAACCTGGAAACGATTTCATTAAGTCACTTGGTTATCTGAATGTATAAATTCCACTACAAAAATCATTAATATTTGAATTCAAGTTTCTATATGTTGACTTAAATGTACCCTTATCTAATTCTAAAGACACTTGTTTTTAAGCAATGACTTGCAGTGGTTTTATTCATGACCGCTTATATTCCTGCTTAAGGTGCACCTCTACCAGGTAAATGCACAGCCCGTGCTGCAGGCTGAGATTCCTCACTGCCTGAAGTGAATTTCAAATGTAAACTAACCTATGCTGTCTGGCTGTTAGCGAGCTTTTTTGGTTTTTGTTTTTTTTTATAAGGGGAAAAAAGCAGCAGTAGTAGTAATCATCATCATCATCATCATCATCATCATCATCATCAAAAGAAAGCTCACACTTTTGCTAGTGATGAATTGCTAGTACCCTCTTCAATTTGCTGTGAAGCAAATTGGTTTAAATCAGTAAGCCAGGCAGCCCAGTGGACACATTTAACTTGTAATTGTGTCAAGAAAATACATCAGAGTAAAACTCACAGAAGAACTTAAGAGGATAACCATACTGTAAGAAGCAGCTGAAGATGACTTTTTAATTTGTCCCTTGGACAAATGCAGATGTTCAGACACGCATTGCACCTTAGTAACACTTGAAAGTACTTCACCCAAAGCTGATTTAAGTCAATGGGAGGCTTTTCATTAACCCTCCAGTGTTTTAGGTAAGGCTTTAAGGCTTTTACTTCAGCACCTGTCTAACTACAGGCAGATCAGCATGGTGACTGACATCCAGGTGACAACCACTGTGCCCAAACTGATAATAAGTCAGAGCTTAATTGAAGAGACTCAAACTTTACAGTCATGATAATAATGGAAATAAAAATCGGAGAAGGTAATCCAGTCCTGTCTCTTAAATCTCTTAATTATACAATTTTTACTAGTCTTCAAGAAAGAAGCGAAGACTTTTCCATACATATCTTCAAGTGTAGTACAAATAATGAGAAGCTTATAGGCAAGTGAGAGGCTGTAAGGCTAAGTAAGGATACAAAGTGTGTTGCCCAGTGTCTCCTCTTGCTGAATATCTGTGGTGGCTGATCACCAAGAGAAAGTTAATTCTTAATGTGTAAGCTAAGCTGACATTTAAATTGCATGAATTATAATTATAAAAACAGCTTTAAATGAAAAGGGCTGAATAACAGTATGCAATAGCTGCATTTTCAATTTTTCTATTGCCTGAAACATCTTCACATTTCCAGTCACATTTCTACAAGCCCTATATGGCCTCTCACCCATATGTTCAAGCACACATTGAATAGGATCTTTCAAGGACATGTTTACACAGACAGCTTTTATTAAGAAACAACATAAACAGCATAATAAAAACTTGGGAGAGTTTCATAGCTTGGGAGAGGCTGGGGCAGGGGGCAAGATTGCAAAGGGAAAAACAGCAGCACACAATCAGTGTGGATATGAGCCAAGAGAGACAAGGAGGGCTTTGTTGATCAGGTTACTCCTGCTGTCATAAACAAACCTTCTCCATGCTGTGCAGAAGAAGAAGCAAATGGATTCATGTGCAGTAGGTGGGTGCAATGAAAAGCTGTTATTTTTCGATTGTGCCAAAACCATTTCCTTTGTTTCAAAAAGCAATTTAGATTAATCCATGGTAAAGAGTATTAAAAAATATATCTTCAGAGTCATATATAAAGGTCCATACTCTTTTTCTGGAAATGGGAGCAGAGAACCTGTTTATCATGGATACTTCTTTAATCACCACTTTGCTCAAAAAAACCATTTTCCTCTCAGTCGGTTGGCCCCCCAAAATAACAAATACTTGATTCTCCCTTTGAGTCTTTTTGTGCCTGACAGAAGGCATCGAGACTTCATCTACGTCTTCTGCTTTTTGTCTCTCTTCTAAACTCTATTTCCCTGTATATCTGAAATTTTGCATAATTTGTAGCAAGCTAGTTAACCATGCAGAGCATCTCCTGTGCAGCACTTTCAAACCTGGGGCAAATTCTTGCAACTAAGTCTGACCTATGATAAATAACCAGATCATCAATTCAGCTATTTGGAAAACACAAGACAGCGTGTGCTGGCAGTTTTGCTGCAATGAGCTGGATGTTGTGCATGGACATACTTCCCACACAGGCTTTGTAAATTATATACTTCTAAATTCTGAGAAACTTGCCTATGAAACACTTGCCGGAAGATAATTTTAATGAAAGAAACTATTTAAAGCACTGTCCTGAATAGAACTGAATTTTATCATATACTCAGGCACTTTACAAAATCAGAGTACAAATTTCTACAGCTTCCTCAGAAAGCAGCTAGCAGGGGGATGAAATACAAAGTGAGGGCAGAAGCTCCATGGAAGATGGAGGAAGGGAGGCAGCAGTCATCAGGCCCAGTGCTGCCCTGGAAGATGGAAGTCCTGCCACTTAGCAGCTGTATGGATAACTGAGGGAAAGACATTTTGGTGATGCATAGCACAAGAGTAGTGTAGGTGTGAGTGCCTTGGAGACTAGGAAAGAAAGCTGGAGTTAGTCCTTGTGAATGCACTCCCAAATATTTGAAATATCGACTTCAATCAGACCATTAACGCTGTTATGCATGGGCAGAAATACTGAATAGAAGGGATTTCTGATCACAGGTTAATTAAGTGCAAGAGCCAAAGCTGATCACATTTTTTAATCTTGCATGTTATACTCAAGCATTTGAAATTCTGCAAAACCTGTATAGAAGAATTTTCTTTCACGTCAACTTTAGTAATGACTTGGCTATTTAGCAATAACTCAGGGAAGCAGATACCACATATTAAAGAACACAAGAACGAAGAGGGCATGGTAGGTCTTGGAGCTGTATATATCCTTCAACTGGGAAATGACTGTCAATAAAATTTATCATTGGTTATAGTTATTATTCCTCTCTCCTTTCCACTCAACTGAATTAATTTAATCTGTTGCAGACAGAGATGTTATTTAAGCCCGTGTTTCCTACTGTTTTGTATGCTTTAAAAATAAGAAGAGAAGATAGAAAATCTCCTTATTGTCTTCATTCTCTATGCACTGCATTGGTAAATTCTTTGATACAAAGAAGTAGGAAGGAAAGCTTTAAACTGATGCACTATGAGGCTCAGAAAAAAAATCCAGAGAAGAATCCAAAACAAACAAACAAACAAACAAACAAACATCTATATGTCATTAAGTTATTTCTGTAAAAAGCTAATATCCAAAATCTTATTTTTAGGAAAGAGTGCGAGCTTCCAGCCAGCAATGCAGTATTATTTAGTAGTAACCATTTAGGCAAATGGTTAAGTTCTCAGTTTCATTGATCTGAGAGCATTACTCTGAGGTCTAAATGAGGATTTGATATGCAGGCCTGAATTGAAACATAAACTGATTTACAATCTGAATATGAATCAGCATAAAATTTTCCCTTTAGGATCCATTAATAATAGCTGGTACTGTAGTGCAAGACCACAGAGTCAGAATATATGAGCCCTTAGCCATTCACACCTTCATCAGTGATGAGATGCAGTCAGCATCAGCTAAAGTCCCTTGGGGGTTCTGTCATGTTGATTTCTTTTCCTGCTTTAAATCTTTTCTCTTTATGTGGTCATAATGACAGGGTGGATTATATACATATAGACATAGATTTTTAAATTTCCAGTCCTCTCTTAGCCTACCAAAGGCAGGTTTTATTGTCAATTAATCACTTCCTTTCTTATTATCCTTTTTTAATGTTGATGTGAAAGTCATGAATTATTGTACATAGTAATAATGACACAACTATTTTTTGGAAAAAAAAAAGCAAAATGGGAACACAGACATATTTATTAACATGGTATACAAATATGCTGGTTTATTTAGATTATGCAGAAATGTTTGTGGTCGGTCAAAGTGACGTTTAAGATGCTAAAATAACTGACAAATGAAGCAAATACTGATGCTTATTAAATAGTTACATTTGTCATTTAAGGCTGGAGATTTGACATGAAATGTATGACACATAAATAATAAGATACATTATAGATCACTCACTGTTCTGTTTTTCTGTCAGTAAAACTTTTCTACAAGTCTGAAAGAATAAAAGGGATCTTCAGGCTTTTGAGACAGGAATCAACACGTGCTGAAGTGTGGGACGTTTGGCAAAACAGCACGTAGAAGAAATAAATATCAGCCCAGAATGATTGAAAAATTATAGTGAAACACAAAACCTGTCAGCTTATCCTGTAAAGAAATTTAGCATATAGAGGGAGAAGCCATGCTGGAGCTCTGAAAATGAAAAAGAGGATCAGTACAGTAGCTGGCTGTTGGGAGGGGAAAGCTTTGGAGAACTCCAGCATCAAGTCATGAAACCAAAGACAAATATACTGCTTTTGGTAGATCTGAGCTACACCCTGCAGATGTTAGGTCAGCACCTCAGAGAGACTACTTTTATCTCTGTCCTCATAACAAATTCTTCAGAAGAGCCATGATTTTGCCTCTGAAATTCTCCAAATGCATTTTCCTGCAGAACAGCCCTTAAATTGTGCTCATTTCCACTGTCATTACAGGCAGTGTGCCCTGTGCTGTTTGTGTGACAAAACACTAACCTGAGTGCTCAGCAGAGGCTCAGAAAGGCTTCTTGCAGGGAAGTGAAGAAACATAAGAAGCATGATCCCAGGACAGCGGTGCAGAGGGAAAACGGCTCCTGAGCTTAACAAGGATGAGCAGGCAGAATGCTCCCATTTACAGTTCACCCTGTTGATCAGGTGCTGGGGGTAAAAAACACCTGACAGGCATTCTCAGGAGACAGAATGACACACTGTCAGATGGGCTGCATGATTTAAGGCTGTACCTCAAGCAGGAGAAATGTTGACATAGGAAGAATTACGTTGCTATCCCACTGGAGATCTCCAAATCTTAGGACACACCTGGTCCCTGAGCACCAGCAGGCTCCTCTAAAGTTCCTCTACACCTACTCTGTATAAACACCTACTTCAGCTTAGTCAAAAATTTCCAGCAAAGTAACTGGAAAGTTTCTCAACTGAGTGAATTTTCTTTTTGCACTACATTGGAAGAAAGGGCATTTAAAAAAAAAAAAAAGGAGGAAAAAAGCCATAAAATTCACATTGGCATTTTGTAATGGGAAAAACCCACTGTGACAATCTTAATAAAAAAAAACCCCATGGCTGTTTTTGTACATTGTATCTCATTGTGAAAATACACCTCCTTTGAAACATGAAAATTGTTGCAAAGTGAGAGAAAAATAATTTTGGGAAACTCCTGTCAAGTTATTACCAACACATTCCATGGAGAAGCACAAAGAAAAAGGAAATCTCATAAAATTCAAAAGGCCAAAGCTCTGAAAGAACCTTCTGTCTTATAATTAATTTTCTACATTCTGCCTCTGTTCTCAAGCACAGAAAACTCCTTCTAAATTAAATTATCTTCCAGTAGAGAAATACATGGAATTGTAATGCACAAGAACACATTGCTACTTTAATATTCTACACTATTTATAAGACAGCACAAGGCACGGTGTTTCACTTTTAAATACTGGCAACCCCAATAATTTTAATTTCTTAGGCATTTATCTATGTCAGATTTAGAACATATGAAATTCACCATAACATCCTGAGATATTTTAGCTTAGAAACATATCACATCAGATTTCCATTTATGTTGCATTTACATTTATATCCATTTTAAAGACCATCTTGTATGCCAGAATGATTTAAATTGACCTTGCTGAAGGAAAGTAGGGTCTATATTGTATTTTTAAAAGCTGATTATTCAAAAAGACATTGATGATATAGCAAAGTACACTGTATGACACAGAACCTCAGCTGGCTGTTATTGTTGTAATTTCATTTACACCAGTCAAGTTATGGATTCCCTCAACTGGGATCTAGTCACAATTATTTTGTTTAATTAGAGGATATATATTTTAAGCAGTAACAGAGGTCTATTGTGTATATTTGGCAAATGTTTCCACACTTCAACCAACAGTGGGAACTGTAAGTTTGGAAGCTAAACATACCAATTATATCCAACCTATATTCATACCCTTCTTTTAAATTTGGCAGGTCTTGATTAAACCATCCTTACCCTTGGAGATTGTCCAGGTTTGTGCCATTGCACCTGAACACAAAGTATTATGAGGCTATACATAATTTATATAGATCAACACCAATTAATATGAAAATACTCAGATAGCTCAATCTTACTTTTTTAACCAGACCTGAATTTCTCTGTCACCTGTGAGGATGGAATTGCACCTTGTCCAGACAGCAAACAGTCCCATCTCCCTCTTATGTATGTCTCAAGGAGAATTTACATGGTTCACAGGCTTGGAACAGATGGTGCATTTCATCCCAGCAACAGTAATTCCTGTCACTGATGCCAGATAAAAATGGGGTTTGGATTTTTTAAATTAAAAAGCCTGTGTTATTAAAACCAGCTGTAATCATTTGGGACTGAAGCCCCATTTGTGTTTTCATTTGCTGTACTGAAGCATCAGTTATCCCATTGTGCTCTGTGGAATTACTGTAGGGTTTTATTCTTGTAAATGAGAACAGAATTTCTTTCTTAATCCTGTCTTTGAAACTAAGTGATTACAGCCCAAATTGCCTCTTTGAATGAGACAACTGTATGTCCCCATTTAAACATATTCTATAGGTTTCAAAGAATTCTTTTTTTTTTATGCAAACCTACACTGATTTTACAGGATTTTAATGTTGATCAAAAGATTAATTAAAAAAAAGTCCTCTTCAAATCAGAATTTCCTAATTTTATTCTTTGGTGGATATCCTCTGTAATGACAGTGCCCCTGTGTTTCATATTGTTTCTAATGGGATTAAATGGACAGTCCTCAAAACTACTTCTTTGAAAAAAAATCAATAAGCAAACCTTTGTGCTGAAGCACAGAACTGTACAAAGAAAACAGAACAAAAACAGCTGATGAAAACCATAGGTAGTAACAGGTCTGACTATGTCTTAAAATAAAATTCAGATATAACTTCTGTGAACATTAAAGCAGTAAAAGGGGCAAAAATGCAGAGTGCATAATTTCAAAGGGACAACAATCAAAGTTCCTTGGAAAAGGAAGAAAAACATTATTCTTTTTGTACTTGTTATGTAATTGTGCTTGTCCTTGGACACATTTCACCTGCAATCACACTTCTTGCAGTTTGGTGTAGAATTTCTATTACTTCTTTATATTTTTTCATCGTCATCACTATTTATTTTTTTAAATGTGATAGGGCTGGCCTGCCTTAAAGAGGTTTTTGAAACATCTGTGTGCATGGTGGACATGGCTATAGTCTCATAATCCTCCTCACGGGAGTTGAAGTGACAAAAATGAAAAAAAAACTGCAGGTCCCTTTGGAAGTTCTTATTGAGAAACCCGTAGAAGATGGGATTCACACAGGTGGAGATCATGGCAGTGAGGTGGCAGATCAGGAACAACAGGTTGTGGCTGCAGGTAGCAACAGGCAGAATTTCATGATTCCAATCAAACACGATATTGAAGATGGTGAGAGGCAGCCAGCAAACTGCAAATGCGACCACTATCGATATCAGCATGATGTTGATTCTTTTGGTTTCAGAGGATCTGTACTTACTGTCTCTCATCTTGTCCATCATGTTGTTCCTTTTTTTTAACCGTATGTATATCTGCAAGAAATTCAACAAGGAGAAACACATGGAATAAATTAACCTACCACTGTCACCTTTGCAAGAATAAACAAACATCAGGTAGAACAACGTACATATTGCAAGAGGATTCTATCTTACCTTCAGGTAGCAAATAAATATAAAACAAAGCGGTCCAAAGTACTGAATCACCAAAAGCGTTGTGGTATAAGAAAGCCTGGCAGTGTCCCAGGGGAACAGGTCCAAGCACACATATTTGTCCTTATATTCGTCAAATGTTACATTTCTGAAGGGCTCATCTGTCAATACGTGGTAGATGAGGAAAGGCAAGGAGGAAGCTGTGGCTAAAATCCATATGGCAGCAATCCCCATGTAGGCATGTCTGTTGTTCGGCCTCCAGCCGCGGGGATTGATGATCAGCTGATGGCGCTCAATAGCAATGAGGACTAAAGAAAAGACCGAGACGGTGATGGAGGCACATTGCACAAAGGGGTTCAGCTTGCACATGGCCTCCCCAAAAATCCAGTGGTCCATTAAAGTGTACACAAAGGTAAAGGGAAGACACATGATGGTCACTAGGAGATCAGAAAAGGACAGGTTGACAATGAGGATGTTGGTAACGTTGCGCATCTCCTTTTGTTTTAAAATAATGACAATCAAGGCCAGATTCCCAGAGACTCCCAGAATTATCACAGTCCCATAAGCCAAGGCCAAAGTGAAGACCATGGCCAAAGGCACGTGGCAATCTTCGTCCTCAAACTGCAAGATCTGCGAGTTCATCTCCGAAAAATTCAGGTGACCGGAAATATTTCCCAGTGGGGCGAGACCCGAGGTATTCATGTTGTTTCCAACTCGCCGCCGACCTTCGCCGCCGCCGCCGCGTTCATCCGGAGCGCTCCGAGCTCCGAACGCGCCCGCCGGCCCCGCAGCGGAGCCCGGGCCGAGCCCGCTGCTCAGTCAGTGCCGCATCTCCCTCGCAGCACCTGGGGAGAAGGGAAGCAGCAGGGCCGGTCACCGCCAGCAGCAGGGCCGGTCACCGCCGGCCGCCGCGCCTGCCCCGGGCGGAGCGCGGTGCGCCCGTGTCCCGCGGCAGCGGAGCCGCCCGCGCCCGCCGCTCCATCCGCTCCCCGCCGGGCTCTCTCCGGTCCCTCCGCTCCCCCTCCGCTCCCCGCCGGGCTCCCGCCGCTCCCCGCCGGGCTCCCTCCGGTCCCTCCGCTCCCCGCCGGGCTCCCGGCGCTCCGCTCCGCGGGGCTGCGCAAGGAGGCAGCGGGCAGGAGCCGGGCGCAGGACTGCCAGCGGGGACACGAGCCCTGCCCGGCCCGTTCCCGCCGGCACAAGTCGCACGAAATAGCGAGCCGGGAAGCAATTTCAGCCTTGCCACCAGCGCAGCCTCCACTTTATGTTTTACATCTCCTTTTCGCAAGTTTAAACTGCAAACGTCTGCTTTCTTAAAGTGCTCTAAATGAAATTATATCCAGGCATCACATGAGGAGGAGGGGAAAGCCCATCTGACTAATGTGACGGGTGGAAAAATGACTCAATTGCTGCTTTTTTTTTTTTTTTCCAAAACACATACACTTGATGTTGAGCGGCTAAGTGCCCTCAGCAGCACTGGCACTGAGTCAAAGGTAAATCAGGAACTCTGAACACCTTAACCTTAGCTAGCAGGGCTGTGCAGCAAAGAAGTATACAAGACAAAAGACAAAACTCGGCAAATTTTAAACAACCCAGAAAATTTCTTTAGCCATGCAAAGGAAATAGGCATGCTTAAATAACCACCCCTTTGCAAGGCCTTGGCTTTTTATAACCTAAAAATCAAGCATGTGTGTTCAGAAGGCAAATTAAAAAATAAAATCAAATTAATTTATAAACAATTAAAAAACCAATTAATTGGTAACCTGACACACCTTTACTTCAACTTGCCATTAGTGCCGCTGAATCTGGGCATCATTAGTGGCTTGCATTCCACACTGAGTCTGGAACTTTCTCTCTGCCCACTCCTGTGAGCTAAATGTATTGCTCACTTAACCTTAAGTTATGGTAATGGAAGTAATGCCACTTAAAATTCACATAAGTGGGTTTCAAATGGGTCTTCATATGGCATTTATCAGAAAAGCTGTAAAAACATTGCCCACTAAAACATAATTCAATAGAAGTTACCCTGAATAGTTGAGTTTTTGTTCCTAAACGGTACCCAATATAAATCTCTGTACTATGTAAGTCTCTGGAGAAGAATTGTCTTTGTCTCTTACTGGTGGCAGACAGCCTTTTAACCAGCCACATGCTGGGCACCACAGCTGGGGCTGCCTCCTCCCTAGGGCAATGTGTGAGGGCTGGGCTTGCAGCTGCAGCTCCTCCCGAGGGTCAGCCAAAGGGTGACCAAGCCGATGCCATGCCCTGTCCTGCTGTCAGGAGCTAACCCTGCTGGCTCTTCTGGCTCTTTCAGTCAGCACAAGGCTACATGAAACTGTGACAGGCTTGCTCTGAGTGACATTTTAGTGTGAGAGTTAACAGCAGTGATTTCAGACAAAAGGCTGCTTTGTCTGTTTGACTACTCTGATTTTCAAGCTATCTAGGTATGCACCTGAGTATTACCTCTCAGACCTTCTGCTAACTAAATTGATCAAACTTCCTAGTCCACCAAACCTGGTTTAGGGTCTAATAAAGAAATTTCCACCCCAAGGTCCCTTGAAGCATCACTTCTGTCACAGCCAGAAGTAAGTGCTTTACCCAAATGGAAAGTGTGTGGCTGATGTGGAGAGCCAGAGCTCCTTAATTCCCAGTGTAACTTTATCAGAGCCTGAAAATCGACACCTGGATTTAATAATGAGCCCCATCATCACTTGTGTGGCACAAGGTGGGCACTCCAGCCCTGTGACTTGATAGAATGATGACAAGAGCAGGCAGGAGCCATGTCCTGCAAGGAGGGAACTGGGCAGGTTCTTTCACCAGCCAGGACCAAACTGCCCCCAGCAGTAAGGTGTCTGGGGTTTAATGCTCTTTGTTTTTCTACTCCCTTAGCCAAGCTCTGCTCTTGCTTATTTATGAAATATCAAACTCAAAACCAGAACATGCTACTGCTCCTTCTCCCCTCATCTTTCTCTCGGCAGAGATGCAACCTCTCTGATGTGGGCAAGAGTGTATCCAGGAACCAGCCCACTGCTGCCAAGTGAGGAGGAGTCCTTCTTTCCTGTCCTGCTGCAAAATGTACCAGACAACAGAGGGGCATAAAGTTCAACCTCCCACACAGCTGCGCTGTTCCTTGTCTCCTTAGTCAGGAAGGAGATCCCTCCCCATTCTGAGTGATGGCTTGGTGTGGGGAAAACCCATAGCCCTGCAGACCCCTCTGGGTGATTGCACAGTCACACACAAGCACACCCTCCTGACTCTCCATGAGGGATTTTGGTCAAAAGTTTAGCACCAGCAGGCAAAAAGGGTGAAATAATGTGCTGCGAGGTGAATGGAAATGTACAGTAAAACTATCAGAGCTGTTCAAAAACAAGAGCAAAATGTTGTCAGCTCAAGCTGAAGGTTCACCCAGCTGCTCGGAAGTACCTGGAACCTAATCCTCCCCTGGATTTTGTCACTTGCACCTCAGACAGCAAGCAAACACCAGCCTAACTGGCACACGAGCACCCAGAGCCATGGAAAAGCAACCATGGGGAAACTCACCTTGCAACTGCTCTGCCCGTCTTTGGTCTGCTCAGGGGCTGGCCCAGGAGGCTGGATGGAGAAGGAGCAGGGAAAGGAGAAGGATCCTTTGGTATTTCTCCAGTCAGATCCTAAAGATTGGTGAGGAAGGCTGGAGACTCCCCCTTAAAGCTGAACTCCACCTTACCCCTGTATCACATGATGGTGCTCTACGGAGTAGATCCTGAAAACCACATTGCAAGCACATCACCTTTAAACTGCACATCTGGGGGTGGGTTGCCTAGTAATTCCGAAAGAAATGCAATTAAATATTTAAACAAAAGAGGGGGGCTGGGGGCAGAGCGCTGGGAAAAGCTCAGGAAGGGAGACAGTTTCAAATCGGTCTGCCTGGTTCATTTTGTCTGCAAGTTATTGCCATCTTGTGGCCAAAATAAAGATGGAAATAGAAACTGTCAGAAAAGGGACGAGAAAGCGATTTTCAGCATAAGGAGAAAGTTACAAAGTTTGGGTTTGGCTTTTTAAACCAGTACAGCTAGCTTCTGCTCTGCATTTATCGTGCATAGCAATAGATGGACCAATAAGAAATGTCAAGTTCCTGAAACATCTTGCTGTCTCACTCACAAAAAGCACTGCCCTGATCTACTTCAATGGGCATAAAAGACACAGTAAATTGGGAAGTCTGTGAGAAGTTACCCAGATAAACGTAAGAAACGCTTTAAAAATGCCTTGACAAAACGTGCAGACTGTAATAGGAGTTTGTATTTCTTGGAAAACAGAAGTTCCCTGATTCGTCCATGGTCCCAGACTGAATTTTCCTGTGTAAGGAGTTGAATGCTCTCACATTCTTACCCACAGGCATGCATCTATTATATGGCAACACTCTTGTGTCATGAATAACTCTCAATTGAGAAACCAGGCTAATTATAGCTAAAAAACCAGGTTGCACAGTGTGAATGATTGTGACATTTTTTGTAGAAGAAGCTGCACAGGAAGATTTCAGAACCCAGAATAAGGCTGATGTTTGCACTGTATTTACAGGAGCTCGGCTCAACTGCATTGTAATTGCAGTCCTCGATGTAAAAAAGACAACTGCAGGCACACTGCAAGGCTGCTGTAAAGCAGTAGCCGTGGTGCTGCTGACATTTTAAGAGCAGCAGCCAGAAGGGAAGTGCAGGCTGTATATAATGCCTCTCAAGAACTTCAGTCCTATGTAGGTCATTAGCATGCGTGCCTTTGAGCAGAGCAAAAGTAGGTACACTCAGGCAGGGATCTGAGCTGAAGGGCTCATAAAGAGCATATTTCTGTCTGAAGCAGTGACACTCTTGGACATGCACAGCTGAACCCCTCATTGCTTTGGATGTGGAATGATATATCCACACTGTCCAATAAAGATATTTTTAAGGGCAATAGATGTATTGCTAGGCAGAGTAAAAGCTTTGTTGTTTTTTTTTTTTAATGCCAGAATGTTCCCACTACTTCCCTGTAATGTTCTTACCCATATGGTCAAGACGGCTATTTAAAAATTAAAATAAGCGTTCTGTGATACAAAATTGTTGTACTCTGCCAAGGTATCCAAGGCAGAGATACATTTTTAAGACCAGTTCAGAATAAGAGACCTGAGTTTACATGGCAAGCTGGGGAGTTGCAGGGGTGGCTTTTGTGAGAATAGTAAACCCTCGTTGACCAGAACCATTTTCATCTGACTCCAAAATGCACCCACAGCTGGCCAGAGCAGAGATTCCTCCCCCCCACTGCCTGTGGTGACAACCACGGTGACAAAAGTTGCTCCCTGGCAGCTCATGCAAGACCATGGTAGGAGCAGATATGCATGCTGTGGTCCATGGAGAGGAGTCCACACAGGAAGAGTCTGTTCCAAAGGACTGAAACCCATGGGAAGGACCCGTGCTGGAGCAGGGGAACATCATAAGGAGGGAGGAGTAGCAGAGGAAAAGGGTGCTGAACTGACCAGAACTCCCATTGCCTGTCCCCCTGCACCACTCAGAGGGGTGGGAATATAGAGCAGTTGGGAGACAAGAGTGATGTTGAGCTTGGGAAGACAGGGATGTAGGGAGTTGTAAATTTTGCCTTTGTTTCTCACCATCCTATTCTAGATTTAGATTTAAATAATGTACCACAGAGCCATTCATTTACTAAATGCCAATTTTTCAGAAATGTCTGAATTTTCAGATACATATGATCTTCTTTCTCCTCCATTTTGTCATTAATCATGAGGATCTCCATTCATAATACTTCACTTTTTAATGGTTAATACAGATTTGAATTTCAAACATTGCATAAACATGGGCAAAGCAAACCTCACAATGCCTCTGTTATACCATGCAAATACAATAATTACCTATAAAAGATCAAAAATAGAGCCTACATGTTACTCAGTGATCTGAACTCACAGTGATAACAAATATCCATAGGATTATTCACACTGCAGAGAGATGCAAGGTCAGGCTTTGAACAGTGTGTGTGTGTAGAGCAGTGGAAAACACTGCCTCGGTCCCTGAGTCTCTCAAACGTGTGCTACATGTAAGTGTATATACAGAAATACACACACACACACACACACACACACACACGCACATATATATATATGTGCACACATGCTATAACTCCAGCCTTTCTACAAGTTTCTGCTTCACCATACTCTTGTGTGTTCACTCCAGATGACTAAATCAGTTGGAGCTATATTAGTCTTCTCTGAAGCATTTCACATACATGTGAGCACTAATACATGTGAACACTAAAAAAATAATCATTCTAAATTAATAAACAGATACTGATTCTTTTCAAACTTTCCATTATAGCTGTATAAAATACATTTTGTGCATCGGATATGCTCCATAGGAAAATCTGGCATTTGCAGGTCCTGGCTATTCTGTGCATCTCCAGTCTCAACACCAAGCTGATGGTCTCCATCTGGAGCTCCAAGCTCACAAAGATGTCAAATAATTCCTCATAACTCTTATTTTATGGATGATGACTGTCAGAACATGAGAACACTGGGGTAGTAAGATAACCATTATGTTAAAGATTATCCTCTTCCAGGGAATAAATTCTTCAGTACATCAAAGGCACCCTGGATTGCATGACTTTGTTTGTGTGCATGTGTTTGTTTGTGTGAAGGCGTGACATTGCAAAAAGAGAGTAAGTACAATAAACAGAACACAAGTATTTCAATTAAGGAAATAGAACAGCTTGAGTAAAAGAATACATAAATGCTTTGAAGCAAAACCATTGAGAAGGTAACAAGATGTTTTTTTAAAAAGAATATAGAATAATAGATGAAGATGTAAATCCATTAAAATTCTTTCTCACTGCAAAACTCAAAAATAGAAAAGATTTCATAAAATGGGGCTGTCACTTTAATTGCAATGTATCTTTGTGTGCTCAGGCAATGCAATCCCTCCCTAAAATTTAAAACCCAGTAAGTGAAAGAACACCAGGAGGGTCATTTGTATCTTCTCTTCTGTATAAAACAAACTGAAGTCACAACTATTGGAAATAAATGGAAACACTCTCTGAAGGGTTTTTTTAACTTTATTTTTATTGGTTTATATTCTAATAATGAACATCAGTGCCATTGAAATACTTGCATTTCACACTACTCTGTTCAAAGATAAGGGAACTCACGGTCCTTGGGGCAAAAGTCTGTCATCAGTAGACTGAATAGGCCTTTTGCATTTGAGTGTAATTTCAATTGCAGCAAATTCTCTCTTTGGCTAAGAACATGTTTATTCTGACATAACTGCATCTGACACCAAACATAACAATACTTCATTTGAATGCTAATGTCACAAACTGAAAAAAGCTGCATGAATGATTATGTGGTCCATCTCTGCTGACAGTCTTGCTGCTACAGTTCCATTTTCAACAGTACAGCCAAGATGACTAATGAAAACCTATCCTGATCACATGAAATATTGCTTAAAGGCTGTTTGAGCTATCACCTAAATTATATCCACCTGGCTAAAATACTAAGTCATGTTTTCTGCTATGGGCAGCCCACGGTGTCCATTCCAGATTCAAACTTCTATACATCCATACAAAAGCTCTCATCTGGCTTCAGATGAAGCAGAAATGGGCCCCACACATGAACATCCAGATAGGTCAAGGTGTATAACACCAGCCAAAAAATGTGATGACACGTTAGGAAACAAAACTTACTAATTACAGGCTCACTCCTGGAAGTATTTTATTAGCTAATCCTCAGGTGTCCTGCATTTCGTTGCACAGACATCTCAACCATTGCCACCTCCTCAGAAGTCCAAGGCTTGCTGCTTTATGCAAACTAAGAATCTGTGGAAGGGATGGACCATACAGGAGCCAGACGTTAGTGGTATTTTTAATAGTGTTTTATTAGAATTTTTCTGGGCATAAAGTGTTTGGGTGAAGAATTTTAACCAACACAAATGCTTTGTATATATCTCACAAGATGTCTCAAATTCTGTAGCAGCTATGTCTTACCACTTACACTGTTCTGCCCATGGATATGTGCTCCATTGGTAGCAGATTTTACAATAACATTAGACTTTGTCTCATGGCAAACTTTGACTTGGATGATTGACTCATGCTGCAGAATTGGATATTAGGTGCTTTAGACCTTTGGTTTTGTGGCATTTTTCAGTTCTCATGGATTTCCATTAGAGCTTTGAGTCTTCCTACCTTCCACAGTTTGTCTTTAGAGGCAAAATTTTCTAAGATATTGGAATGATTCTCCCAAAAGAAAGATATATTTGGGACTGTAGTAAGATACAGGACAATACTAATTTGAATTCATATAGACACAGAGTTTTCTCCTGTATTTTCTGTTGTATTCTTCTGACTCAGGAATCCCAGCCTTCTCTCTCTGACGCACCATTTTTTCCCCAGCTCCTCCAGAGGAGGTACCTTTTATCATCACTGTCTCTCATTCCTTGAGAACTCCATTGTGGTTTCAACAATCATATGGTAGCTGGTTTCTAGGGAACCTGTACTATGATCTGCTGTCACTCCTGACATGTGATATCGCTAATGGCCATACCTTTTCTATCTCTAGATTATTGATTTCATTATTCAGTAGTATTACTGGCAAGACAGAGGTACACAAACAGAGGAAAGGAAAAAATTATAATGATCTGAATAGTAATTGTCTCTGGTGTGCACAAGTATCAGTATGTGGTGTTATTTACAGGTCTGTGGGGAATAATACAAATAATCTCCCACCTGCCAATACATTACTCGCTGATGAACCCTCTTAAAATAAGACAATAAAAAAAAAAGTAGAATATTTTCTTCTTAGAGAGAATTGCTTTGAGGAAGGAATACTTGTCTTACTGACTACTCCTGCTAAGAAGCACATATTTTCTGGAGGCTCCTTGGGAAACTGTACTAGGTGACCTTAGAAATGGCTTAATATGATGGTAGGCTGTTTGTACCTTTATGAAGGTACAATGGCATCCCACATAAATCACACTTGTGCAATATAAGAAACTTTAATTTCCCACTGGGCTCAGCCAGCAAATTCAGACTACTTGTAAAACACACTATCAGTCTGCTGTAGCCAGCAGTTTCCACAGAAAGATGTAATGTCTTTAAAACTTCACTTTTTTCAGGAGAGACCTTCCACTTCAAGCAGTGGGGCCAGCAGTGTGGGAAGCTCTCCTGGAACAAGAGAAGCAAGGAAAGTGTTAATCGTGCCCATCATGTGTTAGAGCCATAGTGGGTTTCTATCTATAGGTCAAAACTTTGCATGAAAGGCTTCAAAACCATCAGTGTTAGGTGGGAAGATGGTCAAAAATGCCAAGAACAGCTACTCAAGCCTAAAAAGGATTAAGTCTGTTCTCCGTTGTGACTAACAGGAGAGTTGTGTTAATAGGATGAGATGGATTGGCACGTCACTTCCACCTGGCAGCTCCCTGTGCTCCACTTGCACATGCAGTGATTCACCAGCAGTGGGTGGTGAATTATGCAGAAGCCGGCAAAAGAAGATGGGATGAAATCTTCAAAAGAAGATAGGATGAAATCTTCTTTACCATCCTGAGCTCATCTGCTGAAGATGAAGATTATTTGCTCCTGGATGGCCCAATGAGTATTTTCACAATACCCAAGTTAAATAAGGAACATACCTGGACTTTTCAAAGGTTATTTTACAATATGATTGATCCAGTTGTTTTGTCTTTGTGTGGTACAGTCTTTCACGGGCTAATTATAGGGACAGCATTTCTGCAGTGCTGTGTTAATATCAACTGTCAAAGTAGCACCTTAGCAAATGGGAAAGTCATTACATTTCTGTGTCAGATTCTGCCACTTGTGCTCCCAGGGACCTGCGTGTCACTGAGTTCTGCTGTAGCTCTGTAATAGGACTATGATCAATGATTCTTCTTGTGCTAGAAGATAACAGCTGGTGAGAGTAGCAGAGTTTGTCTTTTCATGCTTTGTACTATGACACACCCAACAGTTTTTAGGCCTTAAAATATTGCTTACATAAGAAAATGCCTTGCTTTCTTACTGATTGTACAGATAAAATTAAAATCACCCTTCAGATATTTTGCTATATAAGAACTGAACTCAGCTCAGAGAGAAAAACTATTTGGGGGAAAATCATTGCCTTCCACCTGTTCTAAAATAGAAATTAAAGGGTATTTTAGCAGCAGGGATAAAAACCTCCGGAGCTCTGCTCCAGCCGAAGCGAGGGGAGCTCTGATCAGCGTTCTGTGATTGCCTGTCTGCGCTCGCACCTCGCTGTGTCCCGAGACTCGCAGCGCGTTTCACCTTCGCGGAACGCCGCGCCCTGAGTGCCGTGTGAGGCACTGAGAGCATCCCCTAAGCACCGGCGAGCGCGAGGTGTATTTACCGTCTCGCTGTATTTCCATGGAAACTCTGATTGTCACACCGTGCCGCGCTGAAATACCGGGCTCCAGGGCTGCCCGGAGGGGCCTCCCGAAATGCACCCCCGCTGCAGCCCCAACCCAGCTCCAGCTCAGCCGAGCGGGCGGCGGGTGCGGCACCGACGGCGGCATCCCCAGCCCCGGGGCTCGGCCCTCCGCCGCGGGCGAGCCCCGGCGCCGCCGCAGCACCCCCGTAAGATGCGCCGCCAGCCCCGGGGGCTGCGCGCCTCCCTCCGCTTCCCCGGAGCCGCGCTCCGCCCGCCCGTGCCGGAGCCGTGAGCGCGGACCGGAGCCACCGCCGCGCCGCCCCCGCCGCCCTCCTCGCCGCGGGGCGCCCGCAGCGGGACACGCGCGCAGGTAACGCGCGGCGGGCGCGGAGCCGCCACGGCGGGCTGGGCTGGGCTCGGCTCGGCTCGGCTCAGCTCAGCTCAGCTCAGGTCGGTTCTGCTCAGCTCGGCGCAGCTCAGCTCCCCTCCCCTCGCGGGGCGGCCGCGCAAGTTTGCGCGGGGCCCCGCCCTGGCACCAAGTGCGCGGGGATGGGGGAGCGCACCGGCCCTGCCGGGGGTGGCGGAGTCTCGGGGATGGGGGAGCGCACTGGCCCTGCCGGGGGTGGCGGAGTCGCGGGGATGGGGGAGCGCACTGGCCCTGCCGGGGGTGGCGGAGTCGCGGCGGCCGCGGGGCGCCCGGGGTTCGGGCTGAGAACAGGAGCGCGGTTTCAGGCGCGGGGGAATGCAGAGTGGTCCTCAAGGGAGGCGTGGAAGGGCAAAAATATCAGTCGTTCCAGTTTTTGGGTGGCTTGGTGCTTTTGCGAGCCAGGAGTTGCTGTGCTCCCTGCAAAAAAAACGTAACCGGGCGTTTCAAGTTTTCTGTTCTGGCCAGCGAATAGCCTTATGTTCCATAGCATTTCCTTGGAGCTGGACATACAATCTCATTAACTGGCTTTGGTATAATTTGGGAAGTTGTACTCTTGTTTTCCGGGATAATGTTGCAGTTCTTTTGGTGATTCAGATAAATAGGCATACCAATAATGTGTACAAAAATCGGGGTTTTTGGACTTCTGAAGTAATTTCAATCTGTTGAATTCTTCCAGGTTCTCAGCCTAGTTTTTGCTGTTGCACATTATGAACTAGAACATGAGAATCAGCAGCTTTTCATCCTTAGCTTGCGTAGTGAATGCAACACTTCAGTGGTTTCAGATTTTGCCTCAGATGTTATCTCAGTCTGTATTGATGTGAGGGTATTATTTTTCAGGTTGTAACAACACAGGTCAGTGCTTCCCTAAAGCTTTGGTGGTCGTGCAGTAACAGCCACTCATATTAACTATTTACATCTGTGTAGAGGCTTAAAAACCTTCTCTGACTTTTTCTGGGCAGTCTTGATATTTCTCCAGTATTATGAGGGCAGAAAGGTTGTACTTACAAATTTCCACAATGTGCTTCCTCCCTGTATGTTTTTCACCATGGGGTTTGGGGGAGGGGGGGAAGGTGGGATTGTTTTTGTTTTTTGGGATTTTTTGTGGGGTTATTTTGGCTGTTTTTTTCTTCTTTTAACATAGAGAAAGGTCATCCAAGACTGTAAATTGTTCACAGCTATAAAGGTTAATTGCCCTGTTGCAAGGATTAAACTGATGACTGTACAAGGACCAGCCAGTCAGAGATAACTTAATAGGTATTAATATTGTGGGATATAAGCTCTTATCCATGAATAAACCTTAATATAAGTATCTCATCTAATTGAAGGAACATTTCCGGAAAAAGCAATTGCCTTTAGAGGATGATGGTTGCCTGCCTAACTTCTGCGTTCTTGAAAATTTCCCATTGAATATATAGAGAAATAGAAATATCCAACCTATTAACTGTCCTAAATTATGATTTAGGGATTTTGTAATATAAGTCATAGCTTTAAATGAAAAAATGATGTTAAGTATAAGACGTTAACCATGTTAAATTAGCACAGGTTATCTGGTGCCTCTAACTCAGCTATATGCTAACTGCAATCATTTGACTCTTACAGTAAATATTCAAATCTACCTTGGATCCTGCCACAAAAATGCAGTCTCTACTGCCTTGAGCAGCCTAGCCTCCTGCCCCAAGCATCCCACTGAAACTACAGGAGACCTAGGCAAGCCCACACAGAGCTCATGGGTAGGAGCTCCCGCAGGTGTGGCTGAGCACAGTCAGGAATGTGCGGTGTGCAGACCGGCATTGCAGAACAGGGACCTCATTGGCTTGACTGATAGATGCAGGAGGTGAAAGGGATCCAATGTTTGGAGCTGACAGCCAGAAAACCTCCAGCAGGTACCTTCAGATTGACTAAATCTGAGCTTTGAAAACAGGTGCAAGCCACCCTGGCACTATTGTGCAGTTAGTTTAGAAATACACTTCAAATATAAGGTGAAGGTTTTGAAAAGGAGCTGTATTACTTAATTCTGTTTTCCACAATGGGATTTTCAGAAATTTCCATATCCCTGAAAGTTACAGCCACGTGCTGCACTGGGATTGACCAACCAACATGAGGGAGGGGGAGCAAATCTCTGAGAAGAGAAGCAGCTGTTAAAACAAAGCAGGAAGATAAATGCCAATAAGTGCACACAGCCCTGTGAAATCAGTGGCATGCTAAGATGAGTTTGGGGACTAGAGATCAATGACATGGGAGGAAAACTTCTGTTTGCATCTTTACTGCTGCTGGCACTCAGACTGACAGCAACTGGTTTCTTTTTCAGGAGAAAAAGCTCAGAGAGCAAGAGATTTACTTGGCATGTTTTGAAATTAGGGGGGAAAGTCTGCTTTCTTTTTACATGTTCAAAATTAAAATAAAATTCTCTATGGGCATTTTGCAAAGGGAACTTGTGTCAGCACAGCAGTTGTCTGTTGAAATCAGTAGATTTTACTGTTAGTCCTTCCCTCTCTGTCTTGCTGTCACTCTGAAATTGTGACTATAGGAAGATGGTGCAGAAAGGGTTTCTATGCTTCACAGACTTTTTTGGGCCCTGGGCATCCAGCCAGGGTCTGAAGAGATCTTGGTGTGACTTTTTCCAGTGCTTCTCCTCATGGAAATAAGGACACGTGGTAGGGAAGAGTTTGTCTCTCACCTGAGTCAGAAGGCAGCCATAGCACAGAAGGAACAGAGCTGGTAAGCCCATGCTGGACTTCAGAGGCACTCCTGCAAAGCTTCTTCAGTACTGATGCATCTCAACAAAATATGTCTGCTTCAGAAAACCAGCATATCTGCTTTTTGTTTTTAAAGACACAATTTGTATTAAAAACACAATGAACCTTCTGCTAAATCCATACTGCAAGAGCTTTATGTGGAGGTGTGGAAATCCACAGAACCTGGCAACAATATTTCACTTAAACCTTCAAGAAGAATTTAGTAAACATTAATTTCTTAAACACGTTACAACATAACACTACATAACATTTTGTTCCTTGGTCTTATTCTTAGCATTATATTACCTTATCCAGGGCCAAGGTTATGCAGGAAAAGTTATGTAGTGTTACATTTAGGAAACAGAAAGAAATTTCAGCAGATTTGGAAAGTCACTGTGGTGCACATACCATTTTCAGTTGGTTACTAGCAACTCAGAAATTAGCTTACAAAAATTAAGTAAAAAACTATTTACTTCATGAGCTTAGAGTCGTATAAAGAGAAATCCACCAAAATGAAAGCTGATTGTAGCAATGTAGAAATAGAGAGATTAGAGATTAGTTCACTTACAAAATCTCTTGTCTGCTCCTTTAAAGTTGGTCAAGTGGCAAATGTAGTCTCAGATAGCACTGCTTGTCTATTATATGGTTTTCTACCATTCCATTAAAGACTAGAAGAAACTGAACAGAAACAATATGCATTAATGCCTCTCTGCTCATATACACACATTTATAATATTTAGGTTATCTAATTTCATGGATTTAGTTCTTAATTCTGTTTTAGCTGTTAAAAAACACTTTAATATTGAGGCAAATTAGGAAGGCTGACTTCTTTTCACCTCTTTCCAACATATTGCCTGCAAGATCTTTTTACATATATATATATATATATATATATATATATGCATGCATATGCATATTTCTACTCTTACTTGGAGGACCTTCACATCACAATACAGTTAGTGAACATTCTCAGGTTGTTTTATGGCTTGAGCTTCCCTTTGGCTCAAACCATAACAATAGGAACACACATGATGTGAAGGAAGGAGCACATCTGCATGCGTGGAGGGAGCCAAATAATATTATTGCACTTTGAAAATGTCAGCATGGTACAGCTCACTGAGGATTGCTACAGTGTCAAAAAGCCCTGCCTTTTTTAGGTGACAGATATAGCCTTCTGCTCTACTGACATATGCTTTGGGTTTGTAGATCTTTTTTGTTTTCTCTTATGCAAGATTTCTAAACATTAAGCACTTTTGTACAGGACATTGGCACACTGGGGAATTTTGACTTTGAAACTCTAGTACATGCAAGTGTTTAAGATAAATGGAGGTTTGAACTGAATTCTCATGTCTTTCTGTTTGTTCTAATGAAGATTCAGTAGGCAGAATAACTTTGTGCTGAGCTAGGTATAACACTAGATGATTCTGTGCTGAATAAGTAGCAGTTCACTGATTTTTCAAATGTCTGTGTGGAGTTTGCTTCCAGATAACACTGTCCTCTCTATATTACATGCAATTACTTTAGGTGTTGTTTAGTTTTCCTTTCTGCTTGAGCACTGTTAAACTATATTCAGCACTTAGGAGAAGATGTTTTCTACACACACCACATCAGGAATTCCATCTTGGATTACTGACAGTGGATTTCCTGATTCTTTTTGAAAGCTCTCACCTATTTTGTGTTAGTTGTCTACTAGCAAGGTAAGAAATATTACTGCAGTTGTTAGCATATGCATTTTCAGGTGCCTTCTTTATAATTTGCAATGATATAATGATTAGCCATCAGCCCAGATGGTGACTGTAATTTCCTTACTCATATCAATGGGCTGTTATTCACATGAGTAATCTCACCGATTCGAGGTGTATTGCTTTTGTAGCTAACTGTTCCCTCATGGAAAGCCTGACAATATGTTCTTCAGCAAAACACAGTTAAAAGGCAGCATCATAATGCAGACCTGTAAATTGCCATTCTCCCACGTGAGCATCTAGGTAGGAGGCCTAGGAGTGCTGAACACCAAATGATAAAACCTACTTAGCTAATTGATATTGACCTGAAGTTATCTGCCTCACAGTAGACTAACATCAATAGTAATTTATTTGCATTGAGGTAAAAGGTAAAGTAATGTATTTTTACATTCTGATTAACAGCAATATCATAATTTCTTCAGATGCTAATTAATGCCTTTCTCGTTCTAAGCAGGACTGTAAAATGGATTTAGAATTCAAAGACCGTAACAACAGCACACATACCAAGAACACCTCTGCTGCAACAAAGAATTTTTCTGCCTGGGAAGACTATAAGAGTAGTGTTGATGACATGCAGTACTTTCTTATTGGGCTGTACACACTTATAAGTCTGGCTGGCTTTGTGGGAAATCTGCTTATACTAATGGCCCTACTAAAG
The DNA here is from genome assembly GCF_963513975.1 of Fringilla coelebs. NCBI lineage: Eukaryota > Metazoa > Chordata > Aves > Passeriformes > Fringillidae > Fringilla > Fringilla coelebs. The sequence goes on along the minus strand of NC_140032.1, from coordinate 39,761,393 downwards.
TGCAAGCAGAAGACAGTAATAAACATTCTCATTGGAAACTTGGCCTTTTCTGACATCTTGGTTGTGCTGTTTTGTTCACCTTTCACGCTGACATCTGTCCTGCTTGACCAATGGATGTTTGGCACTGTCATGTGCCATGTAATGCCCTTCCTCCAGTGTGCCTCAGTCCTAGTGTCAACTTTGATGTTAATATCTATTGCTGCAGTCAGGTACCGTATGATAAAGTATCCCCTCTCCAGCAATCTCACATCAAAACAAGGCTATTTCTTAATAGTGATCATTTGGGCCTTTGGCTTCACAATTTGCTCCCCTCTGCCAGTTTTCCATAAAACTGTGGACCTCAGCAAAACTCTGAATTTAGAGGGACTGGAGAACAGGCTGCTGTGCATCGAGTCATGGCCTTCTGATTCCTACAGGATCGCCTTCACGATAGCCTTGCTGTTCATGCAGTACATCCTGCCGCTGGCGTGCCTGACCGCCAGCCACACCAGCGTCTGCAGGAGCATAGGGGCTAGGCTGTCAAACAAGGAAAACAAGTTTGAAGAAAAGGAGATGATAAACCTAACTCTTCATCCCTCTAAGAGCGCTGGCACGCAGGTTCAACCCTCCAGATATTCCAGGTGGAGCTGTGCCTTTGGCAGAAGGCACCACAGAAGATACAGTAGAAAGACTTCAAGTGTGATGCCAGCTATTTCAAGGCATCATCAGGATACTCATTCCAGAGATCTCCCAGAAACCTCTGACACAGAAAAAAGCCAGCTCTTTTCCTCCAGTAAATTCATCCCTGGGATCCCTATCTGTTTTGAAATGAAACCAGAAGAAAATGCAGAGATCCAGAACATGATTACAGTATCCCAGTCCATCATCAGAATTAAGACAAGATCGAGGAGGGTTTTTTGCAGACTGACAGTGCTAATACTAGTTTTTGGCTTCAGCTGGATGCCTCTTCACCTTTTCCACATTGTCACAGATTTTAATGCCACTCTCATTTCCAACAGACACTTTAAATTAGTGTATTGCATATGCCATTTGTTGGGTATGATGTCCTGCTGCTTGAATCCCATTCTCTATGGGTTTCTTAACAACAGCATAAAAGCTGATTTAATGTCCCTTATTTCGTGCTGCCAAATACCATGATTTTATGTGCCCCAAGATAAAGTAAAACAAACAAGTATGGCTTTCAAGCCTAGTGGTGTGTGTAGCTGTAAAAGATAAATTAGTTTAGTTTAGTTCGTGAGAGTTGGTTGTGATTAGTAGCATTTTTTTTGTGGATGGATAGTTCTATGGCTGCATGTATTTCTTGCATTGGACAGAAATATATGCATATGTTATAATATTCTTTTATCTGTTACATGTAGGAAATCATCCCAGTGTACAAAACCAGGATACCATTTTCATTACCCAAATTGTTGGCAACCTGTACTTTGGAATTATACAGAATATATAATGAGTAATAAATGTGAGACAGACTACTTAGACATATCAGTATTAACTGTCATAAAACTATAATAAAATACATATCATTTACTAAATAATTATTGTTGAGATTATTTCAGTGCCAACTTTAATTGTTTTCTAATATAATTAAGTCTCTCTGGATGTTATTAGGAAAATATTTTTCCTTAGCTCTTTGACTCATAGTTTGCAATATCTTTGCAAGATGCTTTGCTGCTTATTCCTAGGTTGCCTTATTCCCTGGAATGGGTTTGAGGGTCGTTGTTCTTGCCTAGATTGTTTCCATCTCACTGTATTTATCCAATACAACCTATCTCTGATTTCCTCAGACAATTTTCACTCTGGGTTGTCATTTTATGTCATTTTCATCCAGCCTGAATTTATCTATAGTTATGTCTTTATTCTCACAGTGATGACACCCCTGAACATACAACACATTTCTGATCAGAGTAAGCCTTCATTATCTAAGCAAATGATAGTGGAAAGAAAAAGAAAATGGAAAGACATCAGGAATTTTTCTCTTCCTTTACCGAAATGCAAAAACTCACCACACTTCATTATAACTGACCCACTTGCTTTGGAAAGGTGTAACAGCTTTCAAATAAACATGTGCATGTGTGCCTTGACAAATGGTGGGGAGGGACAGAGTGGATTACTTTTAAATTCAACAAAGGCAAATGCAGGGTCCTGTTCCTTGGGAGGAATAACCTGTCCCTGCACCAGGACAGGCTGGGGGTGACCTGCTGAAAAGCAGCTCTGCAGAGAAGGACCTGGGAATCCTGGTGGACACCAAGCTGTCCATGAGCCAGCAGTGCCCTTGTGGCCAAGAGGCCAACAGTGTCCTGGGGTGCATTAGGAAGAACATTCCAGCTGGTCAAGGGAGGTGATCCTGCCCCTCTGCTCAGCCCTGGTGAGGCCACATCTGGAGTGCTGTGTCTAATTCTGGGCTCCTCAGGACAAAATAGACATGGAGCTTGTTTTGTGACATGAGCACAACAAAAATGATGACCAGACTGGAGCATCTCTCTTATGAGGACAGGCTGAGGGAGCTGGGCCTCTTCAGACTCAAAAAAAACCAGCTGAGATAGGAACTCATCAAGGCTTGTCAGTGTCTAAAAGCAGGGTGCTACAGGGATGTTTCAAGGCTCTGCTTGGTGGTGCAGAACAGTAGCGCAAGAGGCAATGGGCAGAAACTGATGCACAGAAAGTTCTACTTGAACATAAGAAAGAACTTTACTGTGTGGGTGACCACACCCTGGAACAGGTCACCCAGAGAGGGTGTGGAGTCTCCCACACTGGAGATATTCAAGAACTGTCTGGATGCAATCCTGTGCCTTGTGCCTTGGGATGACCCTGCTTGAGCAGGGAGGCTGGATCAGATGTGACACACTGTGTTCTACACACACACACACACACATTTTCTGCATCTCCTCTCTCTCCTTTTCTCCTTTTTAACCAGACTAGTAATTTTGCTTCCAAATTTAAATCACAGGTATCGTCCTTAAGTCATATTATATTTCACAGCACAAATGCAAAGTGTATATTTATATATACTTGCCTGCCCCAGATTAATTTAATAATCCATCTCTGCTCTCAGGATTCAGTAAGTATACAAAGCCTTTGCTTTGAGTTTTAAGCTGTAACACCTCTCCCCAATTATAGCTGGTGATTATTTCCTTTTCTCCACTAAGATTTTTTTATCCAATAGCCTTTTGTATATAGCTTCTACAGACTGAAAGACAAAGTTATTATTTTTATAAATGGATGGTTGGAAACAGTCATTGTGCATTTTTTTATTTCCCTCAAGATATGTTCTTTCCAGGCAATCTTTAAAGTGAAAGCAGTTCTTTTGTTTTGAAGAATCATCAGCGTATTTTTTATTACAGTGTTATAATTCTGAGACCTTTCCTCCCCAAGCCATTATCTGCTAAGGAGTTTATTACATGCCAGTGGGTAACAGCTTCTCTCCTTAAAGAATTTTTCTAACCTTTAGTTCCCAGTAACCCTTTGTTCTTTGTTTTCAATAGTGATATACTTTAATAGTTTTTTCCTGGGCATTGACTATTGCATTTTGCAGATTATTATCTTCTAAAACCCTATGATATGTCACTTAATAGAGTACAAATGGTACAGAATAGATACTGCTGGAACAATAGATATTAAAATAGCTTTTTAAATGGTTTAAATACTTTAAAAATATTTATGACTAATCTTAGTATATAAACTTAGGAAAAAGTTAACTAAATCTACAATCAGAACACAATTATGTAGTCCTAAAGAAGTTACTGTAGCTTTTGCCCTCTTTCTGTCCACAAATTTTTGCATCATTGTAATATGTAATCTTATTTATACCATGTGATTTAGCCAAATAGTATAAAAGGAAAAGAAAGCAGTCACATTGCTTCAGCTTGAAATATTCCTTCTAACTTAATTTTTTTCAATTTACTGTTATCTTCCTTCCTATTTGCTGTTTATTTTCTATTCCTTCCATTCTTTCAGAATTTTAACTTAATTTAACTCTTACATTGCCAATTGTTATTTATATATAAATTAAATGTTTATTTAGTTATTACTCTTTCCAGAGAAAATTCTACTCACTCTGTATGGCAAACAAAATCATGCTAGGACAGTAACAATGCCTAGTTTCTGAGTTGCACAAAGATTAGTCTGTACACTGGAGATTTTAGATTTATATCTATTCGCCTGGATTAAGTCAATAATTGTGCTCCCTACTCTTTACATTGATCAAAGCACAACAAATTGCAATTTGGCAATAGAGAATTAAATCAAGACAGCTATTGAACTTCTTTAGTCCTGTGCCATATAAATGTGTCATCTTTTTTTAAAGCAATAGTGGGAGAATGTGTGTTTTCTTTTTACTTATAAAGCAATCATTAGCATTCTATTTGGAAATTTCTAAAATATCCCTGTCTTTCCTCTGAAATGTTAAATAAAAATTAAACAACTTGTCTACCTTCCACTTTACTTCAACAGCCAGTGTAGCTTGATCCCAGTAGCAGCAAGGAATACCTAGGAAGATGACAGGAGCAGCAGCAAGTGAAATCAGGCATTAGGCAATTCCCATAGAAGGGTTCTTATCCCTTCTATGAAAGGGATAAGAACCAACTGAACTTAATATTTTCCCAGTCCTGAACATTAAAAAAAAAAAAAATTCTATACACAAGGATATTTCTCCCCTGTTTCTCTACTAGGCCTCATCTGGTCTGAGCTGCAGTAAATGCTCCTGTAGCTTCATACCCAACAGTAACTGGCAGTGTTGTGTTGTTTCCAATATGTGTTGGGAAAATTTTATCTCACCTCAATATCCAATGACATTTTATCATTCTTGTATGTAGACAGGAATATGTGCAGATACAGATATAGATAATGCGCACTTCCTAGAAGACAAGAACATTAAAATGGATTTTCAAGTAGCACATATAACCAAGTCCTTTGGTTAGCTATGGTCTACCCCTTCTATAACTAAAAATCTAAATAAATGGGAAGATAGGAGCTTTGCTTTGATAGCATCCGCTAAATGCGATCGGGAAACAGCAGCTGCACAGCCATGTATCCATTGGAGTTAGAAGATTGGATTGTAATGGTAGAGTAATTCCTCTCTATTAATTAAAAAAAAAAAAAAAGACTTTCAGTCAGATGGCCTTTGTGTATGATGAATGTTTAAATTCTTAGGAAGACTCACATAACATAAATTGGTTTTTTTAGTTCTACAAAATATCACTTACAAAGTTGACTTTTTGCAAATGTCAAAGATTAAAATTCACCTTTGCCCCTCCTCTTTCAGTGGAGAAGAAACAGATGCCCTGGCACGTCCAGGCCACTCCTGAGCCAGCCAGGGCAGTGACCATGGCTGAGAGGAGGTCTGCACGGGCTGACACCGGAGTGTATTTAGTGAGGCTGTGGTGAAGGGGTTGGAGCCCCTGTGGTTCCCCACAGTGCCATGGCACAGAGTCTGGGAGAGCTGGGCATGGCTGCCATGGGCCCAGAGCAGCCCCAGCCCCAGCAGGCAGCACAGAATCCTTTTGGGGGGAACTCTGTCCCAAGCAGGTCAGTAGGACAGGAAAACCACAGCAGCTGGTTGTCCTGTTCCTGGACCCTGGAAGCTCTCATGACCAAATGTTTCCTTCTCTGAAATATGAACACCTGAGAAAAGGGGAAAAAATAATCCATTGATCTGCAGATGTGTAAAAACCGAGGAGCATAGACAGGAAGAAAAGTACTCACTTCCAATCATGCTGAGATAGGATCCAGTTCTGCTGTGCAAAAGTAATAACAAATTAAAAAAACCTTCTGTTATCCATAGGGGTCAGTCAGCTATTATTGCACTTTTGGAAAAAAAAATTATATATCAATAGATTTTCACAGTAGTCTCAATCTCTCTCTGCAGCATACAAGACAAACAGTATTAAACATCACAGTCTCCAGAAAGATGGCTTTCATAAATACTGTTGGGTTCAGGAATTTAACCTTTTATTTTGCTGAAAGCTAAATTATGTCCATACTATTTGCATTTTTAAGTCCTTGCCAGAAAATACATTAATACAGTCTGGAACTGTCTTAGGGCAGTGACAGGACTCTTGTCCTAGACATGTCACTTACTTTTTTCCCCACATGACTCGAATAATGGTATAAAATCACAAGCCTCATGATTTTAAAGATGATTAAGTAAATTTTTGACCATATCTGGTCTCTGGGGTCAGGTTTCTTGTTCTTTTATTTCATGGGGTTTTTTTTCATATACAGTTGAATACCTCTCATTTTTTTTTTTTTTTCTAGAGCCTTTTACATGCAATATGTAATGAAGACTCCTGCAGTTGCTTTGTTTTGATCCAAAAATATATACACTTTTCTCAAAGATATATTGCTTGAAGGTTGCCCTTACACTGAGAGTAGGTAGAGCTGTTGTTAATGTTCATATTCAGTTGAAGTAACTTTTCCAGGAAGAGAAGCAAAAGAGAGAAAGAGAACTAGAAGCAGATCCACACTAACATTACTTACTCACACTCTGCCAGTGACAAAGGAATGCATCAAAGCCAGACCCTTCTCAAGCACCTGCCATGAACAGTGAGTGTGTGACAGTACCACTGAACATTATTAATCCCACAGGTGACCCAGAAGGCTATTGTAAATTTTTGAGTCTCAGGAAGTAACAGCTAATAAGTAAGTATGGGTTTAAATGCCTTCAAAATGACTCCTCTCAAAATTTTCCTTTAACACCAAAGCATTTTCTTCCCAACCATTTGACAAAGATAGGTTGGCTGAGATCACTCAGAGTGCATCATGCTGTGCCATTAAGATAATCTGTGTCATCATACTAGAGCATACACTTGGGCCAGTGAATCTTACCACAGCAACTATTTTTAAATCTCTCAAGCCCAGGGATACTAGAAATATGTGCTCTACCAGGTTACCATGATTTCCTGGCCCCCTTATTAGACTTCAGCTCAGTTAAAAGAAAAAAAAAAACCTGATACAGCTTGTCCTTGGTAAAATGTCTTAAATCCTGATTTCCCCAGCAAGACTATAACTGCAGGCACGAAGATGTAGTCACATTGTGTTTTTAAGAGCTGAGCAATGAATTAAGATCACAACTGGCACCACTGTTATGAAACTAATAGAACTATCTTGTTTCCTTTTGAAGAGAAACTATTGTGAACATTTTTAAAGGTATTAAATTACTTTATTACATGCTAATCTTGGGAAATATTGTAAAACAAAATATTGCTACAATCCAAATTTGGCTTATTTGAACAAGTCTGAATGCTTCATTTTGCCCTTGTAGTCACATTAAGGTGATCCTTTTAATAACAAGGCTTAAAAGTAATCCTCTGGGAAGTTATTAGAATCGTGATTTGACATTTGAGACTAAAGTACATTGGCCCTGCTCTTACATCCAATTCTTCAAATACTGCCTTTGTCATAGCAGGAAAAGGATCGTATCTGCATCACTTGGAGATTAATTGGACATTTTTCAAGCAGGAAACATTTATTACTGTCCCTGTGACAAAATTATTTTAAAGACACTTCTGGTGTAAAATTTCTCCAGAGAAGTAACTTTGTGATACTCAAGCAGTTGTTCATCTCTTCAGACCCAGCTGGAACCACAAAGACACAAACCCCACTTTATGACAGACAACAAGACTGTTAATTATAAGTTTAACTATAAATGTTTCTTTTTTTTTTGAGAGAAAAATAGATAAACGAGGATACAAATAAAAACATCCCTACAACAAGTAATTTTAGTGCCTCTTTCTACCAGATTTTTGTCTCATTTTCATCCAGATTTTCTTATGTTGAAGAAGGTAGTAATCATAATCAGTTTTAACTCCTAGTAATTTCCTTGGACTAATGAGTTTTTCCACCAAATTGGGGTTCACTTAGCATTCATAAGGATTTTGACTTCTTGGCCAAAGGATTAAGAAGCTGCACAAGAGGTCAGAATATACGCTAAACTTTTACTTTCTGCTGGTTTTGTGTTGGTTTGTTGTGGGTTTTTTTTTTTTTTTTCTTGTTTGTTTTGGTTTTGGGTTTTTTTTCTTGTCCTTTTTGTGATGTTAGCACAACTGGGAAAAGTTCAAGTTGTTTACTGCAGGAAAATTAAACTTATTTTTATGTAACTACTGGGACCAAAACCAGGCAAAGCAATTATGTATTTTTTAAGACTCCATCAGTTCCAAGGCACATCTCATAAAGGTAATTGTCTGAAGCCTCGATGATACATTCTCTCAATTAATATCCTGGAGTATGAGGACACATTTCAGATAGCATTGCCTCATCTGATCCACACTGCAGAATGGGTGAAATTCAGAACCTCATTCCTTCTGCAGAACTAAATTGCAATATGCTCTACTTGAGATTGCTCCTTAAGACCATTCAGGGACTGAAGCTTATTCAGGGCACAGCTTGTATCTTACTGGTTTTGTGGGATTCTGTTCCTCAGAAAAGCTGCTGCAAGGCCCTTTATGTCAGAAAAATTAGTTATTTCCCAGGAGCTCTCAGGAGCATGTAACACCAATCTCCCCCTCGCACATCATCACACCTGCAGTCAGCAGGGGCCCTCAAATGTTGTTCCTTTCACAGGAGAGATGGATGAAAAAAACAGTGAATGAGACTGAAAACTCTGTGGTACTTGTTTTTCCTCTTGATCTGAAATAGTCTAAAATTGGAGACCTTCCTGAAAGTTGTGGAAGACACCTGCATGAGACTGCTAGAGAGGGAACAAGGAATCATTTCTCATGAAGTGCAATGAAGAAATCTGTATGCAGGACTAGATAATTACTTCATTAAACACATCCAGGATCCTAGAGTCTGTATGGGAAAATATTAATAATAAAAAAGTAGATATTTGGATATGCAGTTTTGATTAAGATAAATCTATTGTAAATCCTTGGAGTCTTATATATCATAAATACATACCTGATATGTGCTCTGACTGAAGTAACTTCACCTTGTAACACAGCTCCAGCACCAAACTACCCTTTGCTTTTAAGCTATTTACTCCATTTTTGTTGTTCCATGTAGAGGTTTAACCCCAGCCAGCAGCCAAGTACCACACAGCTGCTGCTCACTGCCACACCAGTGGAACTGGGGAGAAAATCAGAAGGGTAAGACCCACAGGCAGAGACGAGGACCTTTAAATAGGAAAACAAAAGCCACACACACAGGCAAAGCAAATAAAGGAATCAACTGCTTCCCATGGCAGGCAGGTGTTCAGCCATCTCCAGAGATGAGAGCAGGGCGCCATCACATGTGTTGGTGATTTGGAAGGGCACGCACCATCACTCCAAATATTCCCTCCTTCCTCCTTTCCCCCCTTTATACACTGAGCATGCTGTCATTTGGTCTGGAATGTCCCTTTGGTCAGCTGGGGTCACCTGTCCTGGCTGTGTCTCCTCCCAGCCTCCCATGCACACCCAGTCTCCTCACCAGTGTGGCAGTACAAAAAGTGGAAAAGGCTTTGGCTCTGTGCAATCCCTGCTCAGCAATAACAAGAACATCTCTATGTCATCAACTTTGTCCAGTACAAATCCAAAACACAGCCCCATATCAGCCACTGGGAAGAAAATTGGCTCTACCCCAGCCAAAACCAGTACATCCCATTACACAGCACAACAGGTCTGATCCTGATTAAAGATTCTGTTGAATTACTACCATGAAAATGTTTCAAGAGAACAGAAATAGAAAAAATTCTTTACATCTGTCAAAATGAGAGGTTGATTAGATCAAGATATCCCTCAAAGCTATGGGAATACTGCAACTTATTGGTACTTGTTCAAATACCTGAAAGGTAAAGGTTTGTTTTCCATACTTTGGTGGTTGTTTTTGCTGAAATAACACTTCCAGACTGTCCTTAAGTAGGAACATCAACAAAAGACAAAGTTATACTAAGAATTTAATGACCAACAAAAACAAGACACAAAAAATCCCCAAAATTCAGAAAAAAAAACCCCAAATGCACAAACAACCCCCCCCCAAAAAAAAAAAAAACACCAAAAAAAACCCAAAACCAAACAAAAACACCCAGAAAAACCCCAAACAACCCAGACTGGAAAAGGTTTTCATGTAAAGAACACAAAATAAATTGATAATGGTTTATTTTCTTTGGTTATAGTGCTTACCTCAAGCACTATAGCAAACTGATTTCTCCTTTCCATGCATGGATTTCATGAGATAATGCTTACAGTAAACCCATAATTTATGATGTTAAACAAGAACTAAAAAGCAGAGCTCATTCAACTATTGCTAGAAATGCAAATAACCTTGCTGTTGATTCTTTACAGCAGAAATAAAGACAGCATCTGTATTACCCTGTTTACACAATAGCATTTTTATAAAGATTTTACACATTCATTTTTAACAAATAAGAGGTATAGTAAGAGAAGACACAGCCAGGCTGATTCTATGTTTGTATCACTTTATAAATTTACTCTTCATGATACATAATGATATTTGAAGGATGGCAAAAAAGTAATAAACAATATGAAAAAAAAAATCTTTTTTCCCCTCTGAAACACTAACTTCTATTTTCATAACAGTGTTTAAACCACACTAAACAGCCCAACAGGAAGGGTCTTCACACATCTGTGGGATTTCCTTGGCAAAGCCAACAGTAGTGTTAATCTGCATTTTGGTGGTGCTGTACAGAGAGTTGATTTCTATAATATTTTAGTGCAATTTAACAACAGCCATACTAAGGAAAAAATAGAGCTGAGCTGCAACAGCATCCTTCTTTTTCTTTTTTTAAGCACAAGTAAAATTTGCTTTATTCATTTAAAATTAACATTTATAGTATCTAAAGTACACAGGTGGACTTAACCTGATTTAAGCAGGTCTTGCATGACTTTTTCTGTAGCTTCACCTTCTGGTCTTTCTGCTCCCAAGTTCAGTAATAACAGAAGACTGTGAGAGCCCTCTCCTGGTGAACAAAATTTATCTCCCTCCAGCTGCTGCTTGCCAACCAGAGATTCTGAGACAGATACTCCAGCTGTAAAAGAAGATAACACTTATAATGTACTCCCAAGGTTTTTTATTTATTAATACTTTTCTTAAGTTTAAAAAGTCACAAAACAAAGACTTTATTTTCCAAATACCGCCTTATAAAGTGAAGCAGAAAGTCGAGGAAAATGCTTCTCAAAAAACTTCTATCTGCAAAGAAATACTACCTTCAATATACTTTCACACCAGTACAAATTTTGTACGGCTAAGGCTGACACCCATCTGATATGTTTTAAATAAAACTTTAAATATTTGTTTGTTAGTGATAGGTATTGGGAAAGTTGTGTGCATAGAGTCACTCCTCAGACAGGGAATGAATGAGCCAGCAAAGTCTGAAGACCCTGAGGCATCTAAAGGGAGCCCTGCAATCCTCTGTGATGGGAGTGGAGAGAAAGGCTCTAGGCAGGAGCACATTTCTTTTCTCCTGTGTAATCAACCAGAGACAGCCCATGCTGGGTGCACAAGTTATTCTTTCATGCTGCCAAAACTGAATCTTTTTCTAGGCATTCCCCTTCACTCCTAGTACATGTATGAGGTAGCCTGCCCTCATTATTCAGAAAAGGGAGGAGGATATATTAAACACAAAATCCATTCCTTGACTATGGTTGCTGTTATTATATTTAGCACTTTCCTTAACACCTATACTGGTAACATGAATTTGGCTTATTCTACTGCCGTGCTCTCCCCTTTCCCTGTAGCAAGCACTCAATTTAGGTTGAAACACTGTCTCTTTCACTTGCACTTCTGTTTATCTTCTTAGTCTGATTTACTGTATTAATTTTAAGGACGCTGAGTCTCTCTATTCCATGACTTTTGAGGCCTGAGAAGAATTTTAAGTTAAAAATATTTTAAGTTTAAATCAGACTAAGTCAAGAAACTACCAGACATGCTTGGGTCCAGTTTCTGTCTAGATAGCATCTCAGTAGGCTGCAAAGACAGTTTAAGTAATGTTGACACAATAAGAATGCATACATACTTAAAGCAAAGCTTAGGAGCTTTGAGACCTTCAAGCTTCAGAATACAGAGAGGCAACAAACACCTTTCCATTGCTGTGGGAGTGAAGCATTAGAGCTGTGATCACACCTCCGTGCCTTGGGGAGCAGAGGACTCCACACAGCAGTTTCACAAGTGTTCTTCTGGGGAGCAAGGATGGCCCAGGCAGCCTAAAATGAACTCACTGATCATTTGCATCAAAGTCATCTCAGCTGAAAGCCAAGCTTTATCCAGATTGAAAGCAACCCAGTGAGGTTTATGGGCCTGTTTTTCTGTGCACTAGCATAAATTGTGTTGCCTTATCTGAAGAGTTTGCATGGAGATGGCAGAGGTTGGCTGTGTAGCAACTGCTAGTGGAAGAAACGTTCAGAAAAGAAGGAGTTTAATTCACGTACTTTGCTCTTAATGTTGACATACGGCTGGTTAAGGTGTGGTGTGTAGTCAGTGCAGCGAGTCAGAAAAGCTGTATACACTGAAACTGTTACACACTGGATAACTTTTATGACAGGCAATTTTCAATCAGTTATAAAAACAAGTGTTTCACAGTGTAAATTTTTCTGCTTGAAAAGGGAAGTTCTAATTCTAATTCTCTTAGCACACAGTTGTTTTCCTCAGCAAGAAGGAAAACATGAGCAGTGAGTTATGTGGAAGAGCCTTCCATGATTTCAGAGACAAACACTCCCAGTTCAGATGCACTAGTACTGCTATCTCTTGTAGATGTCAAAGAGCTGAAATACAGTAAGGCTTCCTTATTAAAAGGACATACTTTTATATAAATATGCAGCTTGGGTTCCCATTTCTAATGCAAGATCTCATCTCTTCCATTTCATTAAGAGCAACAAAGCACATTAACCCTGTTATTTCTAGCTTCAGCTAGAAGCTAGAATCCACTGTAGCAACAAGACATAAATGTCAACTGGGAGAACTAATGTTTGGAGGCAGAGTAGTGCTGGCAAAATTGATTCCTAGGCTGCTATGGCTGAAATGTTCTGTAAAGATTCAAACTGACAGCTAGGAAAACACTTTTTGTATGAAACAACTTCAAGATGACTTTTTTGGTTTTGTTTTTCACTGCCCTTTTTTTTTTCTCTTTTTTTCCTGCCCTAGTCTTTTGCTTAAATAAACAAATATATTTTGGTCTCTGAAATTCTGTGTTATTAAGGGTAAGTGCAAATGACACCAGTAGGTAGAGGGCTCATTGCTTGTCTGGAACTGAATAATTGCAGTGAAATGCTGTACAAAGCAAACCACCTCAGAGCATTTGTAGTCTAAAATGGAAACTGGCACATGTGTTGTGCAAAGCTAAAAAGATCAGTCTGAGGACTTACATCACTAAGTGAGAGAATGCAAGAACTTGCTCTCAGCCATTGACCAGCCTTGCTGTATCAAAAAAGTAACAGACAGATCACTGATAATACTGAATAATTCCCAAATTAGCATGGGAGCCATGAGGACCCTAAATAAATACACCTAAGTTGGTGCAAGTTTTCAGAAGTGCTAAATGCTCTGCAGACACCCCTGTACTCAGGGCAAAAGAAACCATAGAAAAACCTCAAAAAGCAAACATGTTTCTTGCTGACCTCCATTCAGGAGTTGAGAAGAAAGAGGAGGGCTCTGCTGGCTGCCACTTGCTTTTTTGGAGCTGCTCTTACACTCTTGATTCAGATGCTTCACAAGCAGGTAAAGCAGAGAGCACATGTTAACTTCAATTTTTTTCACCTAGGTAGAGGAAAAAGAAGTGACTTAGTTCCTTTTCTAATTCAGTTAACTCATAACTGTCTCATTCAGTAAACTAATGTGGTGTGCTATTTTAGAAGGGATCATATGAGATGATTATTTTTAATCAATTAAGATGTGGCAAATATTGTGTCATGTAGTCCTTTAAATTAATGGTATGCTTTCATCTACACTCACATGGATCATGCTGATCATCTCTATTTATACACAGCAGAAGAGAAGATGATCTCTAATTAATAAATACATTTCTAACAAAAAAAAAGGTAAGTTGGTGAACTGCATAAAAAGACAGTGTTAATGAAAAGTTAAATGTTTGAATAATACCTACAGAAATGGGCTCTTACATAAACAGAAACTGCAGACTGTAAAGGGACACTATTAATACAATGCATAATTTATCTGTAAATGTATTGTCAAAAGTACTGCAAAGGTCAAAATCTTTATGAACTGCATCACTTAATGAGAACACAAAAGCACTTTTACACAAAGTCCTTTTTATACCTGCTAAGTGATAAAAGTACTTAATCATGAGATCACAGACTCAGTTTGTAAATTAGTTGGAAAAAAATCAATGCATGGAAAAAATATTCTCTGACTGCCACTTGGAGGTTCTAAGCCACACCAGTCCCTGGTCTGATCCATTTATAAATGGCTACAAAATTCCACGTGAAACAGCTGAAGTTTTAAGACAACACATGTTACGAAAATCCCCCACCAAGGCTAATACTTTCTGATACAATGTTTACAGAAAGCTAATGACGAATGATCAAAACAAAAACTGTAGTGGTGATAACGAATTATTTCTATGTGCATTTACCAGTTCTGAACAAATTAACTGAAGATAACAATTAGGCAGATGCTGTCATAAACAAACAGCTATGCTGCTCGTGGTACCTGCCTAACAAGGTCTCCCCAAGGATTTAAAATTTAACTCACTAAAATGATTCTTGTTCTAGAGTAAAAATAGGGCGCAAAAGTATATCATTAAGAGCATATTTTCTTGTAGAAACCAGTATAACTAGATGCCAATGCAAGAACTGGCTAAAGGAATTTATTAAAAAATTCTCATTTCTATCATCAATCTATTTCTGGATTAGTTTGAGGTATTGCCCTTCTAATATAAAACATTTGAAGTCAGATGTCCAGTACTTCTGTTTTAGGAAGCATTAGGCACTGTAACCCAGACTTTCAAATAGGGATAACATGAATAGATCCCTTGGATATTTTTGAAGAAGTTTTAGATCTGTCACTAACCATTAAAAATCTTAAATAAATTAAAGCTACATGGAAGTGGAGAGGAAAAAAAAATCCTTACCAAAGATCCGGCTAAAACATAGTTTTGAAAGTTCACACAAAAGCAATCAGCTGTGTATGAGACAAGACAGCTCAATGTTTCTACAAAATTGCTTCATTACAGAAGAAAAATAGCACAAACAGCTTTTCAAAGAGTGAGCCTCTTGCAGGAGATGTTTTTCTTTATACCAAGACCTTCACTTCTCAGTGAACAGGCATTTCAAACTGATTCTTCCAATTACAGTACCCCAGTGAAAAGCATCAAGTAGCATCAGAGAGCTTCAGCTTGTCTTCACATTCCCCTCAGTGAAATGCATCTACCTGGTTAGCAATGCATCTGTCTAACTGAATTGCTCAACAGAGCATCAAGAAGCAAGCTGAGGCATGTCATAGCGGGAATGGAAATACCTTTTCATTTAAAATTTATTGTGACAGGTATTCCTTGGTGATTCAAGGAAGCCATAAAGCTCTCCTGCCTCCTTGCACTCACCAGTATGCCGCAACACCAGCCTTGCCCAAAAGTCCAGCTTGCTCTCTCCTTCTCACACCTCTGGGACCTTTCAGGTTACATATGGCAATGCTACCCCCCTCTCATGTTCCTAGTTAGGCTAGTACTCATTTTAAAAATCCACTTTATCATGGACTTGCAGACTTCCCCTCTACCACCTCTGATTTTGGCCATATTCTAATTGTTCAAAATCTGTTTGCTATTAGTTCACAAAAACTGCAACCGTAAAATGTGGCTCATAGCATGCATCCAAGCTTTTCTTTTAAAGTGTCTACTTTTGCCCCATCCTTATTACATAACCCTTCTTAAATTTTTCTTTTGCAATAGTTGATGGCAATAGCTGTGGATAAATGGGTTATTATTTGAAGTGTCAGACGAACAGAAAGAAAAATATCATAGTGAAAGCAGCAAATGCTCATGTTGCTTTTCAATATATCAGACTTTTCCAAACTAAACCAGTACTTCTTGATAGAAATTGTCACATTTAGGAACAGACTTTCTTTGTGAAGTCTGAAAATGAAAACATTGTGATCTATCAAAGATAATAAAACCAACACCTTCCCAAATATCCTTATTTTTGCAATATAGATTTTTGAAAGAAGACAAAATATGAAAAATCAAAAAACTATTAGGCAATTATTGAACTTGCATAACATTGTATGAAACATTAGGGAAATTCTTTTCTAAGATGATAAAGTTATGATTTCTCTCTGTTTAGAGTAAAACACCTGCAATACTTTTATGCTCATTATTATCAGCAGAAACTCCTGAAATTAAGCTGATGAGTTGTTTCAACAGGATTTTATTTAACAGATGCAACAAAATATTACCAACTTCCCTTTACAAATAGGGCAAAACTTCTCTTTCTAGTTAGCCTTGATTTTTAAAGGGTATTCCTCTGTTATTAAAAAAAAAAAAGCTTTTGTCTATCTACTTCTAACAGCTCTGCCTGCAGAGATGTGACCTCCCTGTTTTCTTAGAAACGTGGTTTTCATGATGTAAG
This sequence comes from Fringilla coelebs, assembly GCF_963513975.1. Taxonomy (NCBI): domain Eukaryota; kingdom Metazoa; phylum Chordata; class Aves; order Passeriformes; family Fringillidae; genus Fringilla; species Fringilla coelebs. The sequence goes on along the minus strand of NC_140032.1, from coordinate 39,744,888 downwards.
AAAATGCTTCTCCTGACCATCTGCTAGAGAAATGTATGCATAAATACCTTTTCCAATAATATAAATGCAAAATCTAATGACCACTATGACCATGGGAGCTAAATGCAGAGAAAAGCCTCTCTGAACACTTCCTATTGGCTGTTGTGACTCTTCAAAAGCCAGGAGCCACACAAAGTCACAAAGTCCACAGGACATTCTGCTGACATGTACAACAGTAATGTCCGCGCACTTCAGCATGAGTCCTCCGTATTGATTATTCCTTTTTGGCAGGTGCTAAGTTAGGAGTAGCTGAGGGTGAAAGCAGAATCAAGTTGAAAGCCTGACAAGCCACGCTGGATGCCTCGAATCACCTCCCTGTCTTCCATGGGCATTAACAGAGCTTCTAGAAGGATCTGTTCCATGACCTTCTCAGGCACAGAGAAGAGAAATGCACGCAATAGGATTTAACACTGAAGTATCAGAAAGCAAAGAAACACTCCTTTTGAAGTCACTCAAATCCTATTGTGTTGTAATTTTATTTTTTTTTTAATCATTAGAAACAAGAATAGCAAATAATTTAGCTCCTAGATTCCACATGATGTCATGCAATAAAACTGTATCTTCCTGCTCTGGCATTGTTTCACTATAAACTAATTGAGACTACAGAATGGCACATGTAATTTTGAAACTCTTCCAATTATCTCTGGAAAAAAAATTGAAAAAAAAATCAGATTAACTGCTTATTCTTCTCATTTTTTTGTGATACCAAATGTACAGTCTGAGTAATTTATCTGGTTTACTTTTCTGCCTATACAAATTAAATTATTTCCAGAAGCTCATTAGGAGTAATAGATCCTAATGTAATAGTAACAGTAATAGTAAAAGGAGGGAAGGGTCAGCCAAGGTAACTGGCCTTACTAATCAGGGAGAAAAAAAAAGAAATTCATCTATGTATGTCTACACTTGCCCACACAATTCATTATTTAACAACAATATTTAATAATTAGCATGACTTGAGTAGATTGTGCACTTCATATACCTAAGCAGACACGGAACACTGAGTCAAACTACCAGATCTAGTTATTTTCATGAAAAATCACCAAGAGTTATGCAATTAGTATATTTCACAACAAACTTGTGTTTGGGAGACATTCAGACATACCATGCAGATTTCACAATAAATGCTTCTCTTTCTCAGGAGCTCTGAATTTTATTCTTAACATGGTGTAAATTGATGCTGTGAATAATTAATTGAAGACTACTGCCTCTGTTCATTTATCAGTAAAGCAAATAAAATGATGATGCCCAGCATGATGAAGTATTTCAGGATTTCTTGGGGACAAGAGTACAGCTAAGTGACTATACACCTCAGTCATTGAATGATGGACACTCCAAGATGGGTATGTTGTTCACAACCTTGGGATGAATTTCAAAGCTGACAAAGTTTCAAGCCAGACTTGTGCTACAGCTTTAACTTAGATAATTGTTATATTTCAACCTCATGAAGACACATGGTCATATTTAAAAGAGATTAGAGGTTATCTATTGCTATGGGGGGGCATTAAGATTTCAGAATGGGATGAACTTGACTCTTTCAGTTCCCCATAGCCCTTTATTTCCATATATGTTGTTAATAGACAGCACTCTGTCAGTTATACAAACCAGCTCTCTGTGATCCAAACGCTGGGAAACACCTATGCATGAATGGGTTTTAAATATTGTTGGGGTCAGGATTTTTTGTATGGGAAGGACAAGGAGTTTTGTGAAAGGGGACTCCAGCTTCAGCACTACATAACCGTCTGTAATTCCCACTTGTATCCATGATACACCATGATACAATGCAGCAATTGTCAGTAATATTTTTGCACAGCTCCAAAAGACATCATTCAATTTCACAAATTCACATCACAGTGACCCTGAAGAATGAATTTTGGTGCAACTGCACAAGCACAGCAGGGTTGGAACCAGAAATGGCCTCAGCATGCAACAATTCAACACCACACACCAGCTTTTCTGCCCTGGAATACTGTAATGGAAGATGGAACTCAGAGTCATGGACAGAACAAAGTCAATGGACTTTTACAGGGATGGTCCATAGACTAAGGGCATGACATCTCTATACATTTATATATATGTTGAGATAGAGATAGATAGATAGATAGATAGATAGATAGATAGATAGATAGATAGATAGATAGACAGACAGATAGATAGACAGACAGACAGATAGATAGATAATCTCAAATGACCAGAAAGATGATGGTGGTTAACTGGGATGTATTGGGAAGTGTGGGATATGGGCAGGATGCAAATGGTTTGGAATAAGGAGTAGATACTGTCCTGGATTTGTCAAGGATAGAGTTCATTTTCGTCCTAGCAGCTGATACAGTCTGCGTTTTATATTTCCTATGAGAAGAATATTGAGGACACACTGGTGTTCAGTTGTTGCTAAGTAGTGCTTACTTTAAGTCAAAGATTTTCAGTTTCCTGTGCTCTGCCAGTGACTATGACATGCAAAAATGGTTCTGTACTCTAGACATATAAGTGCCTATCATGCTATTTCAGTTATGGTCACTTCAGTTAATGTTGTTTTAGCTGCTTCTTAACCCCAGTTTTAATGATTTTTCCCTCTCCCCTCATTCAAAAGCAAAAAGCAAGGTAGAGAAACTAGCATCTTGAAACCATAATTATATTCCCTCAGGAAATACTGTCAACAGTAGCTGCCTTTAGTTTGTTTAAAACTCAAGACATTTTTAATCACTAGAAAATGCAGAAATTATTTAATTATTTCAGTACAGTTTTATGCAGCAGTACTTAATTTTAAAAATAATGGGGGTTTTCATTTTGCTTTAGCCCAAGCAGCAGAATTATATTTCCCATGCATGCCATATTACATGACAAATAATAAATACCTGAATCCTCAAGAGCTGTAACTTGAAAGACTGGCTTGAATGAATGCTGTCCCTAAGGAAAAGTAATGTTAAATCTTATTCCACACATGGAAGCTCCAGCTTATAAAAGCTGAAAGTCTGGCTGGAGAGCTTTTTGGAACAGACTTTCTGTTGCCATGTTTTGCCTTTCTCCCACCAGTGATAAACCAAGAACTTCTGGGTTCCTGGCCTGGCCATGCAGATTACAACTGGTATAATGTGGAATTCAATACTGATGTGAATGCATCTGAGCTTGCAGCCTAGAAGGCCATTTAGCCAGAAAAAATTAACACCAAACCACCAAATAAGTAAACTTTTACTTACCATGGCAGGAAATACATGCTGGAGACACAATTGCTCATGAGCACTACAACAGGGACTCTGGGGCAGGGAACATGGTTTTTCCAGAATCCCTCTGAAATAGTTTCCAAGTCTCTGCAGCAGTGAGCAAGAGGACTCCGAGACCTGATTTGAGTGACGAGCATCAGAGTCTGATTTTCTAGAATGTAATGTTATTTAATATAAAGACCTTCTGTGAGTTAAAATGAGTTAAAATAATTTCAAAATTGTTTTTATAAATAAGTTCCTTTATTTTGTATAGAAGTATCTTTTCCTACTTTTTATTCCAGAAACTTTTTGTTTTGGTTTGAGATTCATAATTTCACAGGGAGGGGAACTAATGATTAATAACAACACCAAAGATCAGAGCCATAGCCTATTAGGCATTTCATTCAGTACACCAGCCTTGTAATACTGTGAAAGTGTTTATACTCAAATATAATTTCTTTTTATCCTGTTTTAAATACCAGAAGCTACACAACAATTTTAAGTCCACTGAGGGCTTTTTCCCCCCAAAGTAATTCCTAATATCCAAAGAGTATGGTACCCACCTTGCAAAAGATGTCATCACATTTGCTGTGTCAGATAACAGCCAGTGGGAAAATTGCCTTTGGTGGATGGGTGCAGTTATACCACTTCAGAGCTACTCAGGAACAGCTCTGAACATGGAAGCAGAGTTTTACAGGACTTCATCACCATGATTCTATGCCATTAAATTACACAGAGGTCACTGAAGGTCTTTGCCTTGAGACAGTCTCAGTTTCACACAACAGAAACTGAAACAGAAATTTCATTACACAGCAGTCACTATGGCACACGGTGATGGCTTTTACACTGATAGCATTCAGTAATGATTTAGATCACACTAATTGTTAAGTCTGTGCTCCCAGTGGTTCTTAGAATATATCCAATAATAATATGATAATTTTTTATTTTCTGAATATTATTAATTAGGAGCTACTAGTCCCCCATTTTCATGATTGAGGCTCCCCTGCCAAAAAGAAATATTACTATTTATTAGGGTATGATTTTTTTTAAGGAATAAACACACTATTGAATATGGGTTGAGGTATTTCTCAGTCTAAGGGATTTTAGAGATTTTTTTACAGTTTGCAGAGTATGAAATGATCCAAACTCTACCAATTACACACACCAAAAACTAACAACCAAGCTCATCCTTATTTTCCTCTTTTTCTTAAAGGTTAATTCCTTTAAATAGGCACTAATGAAATCATAGGAATTAAAATAGAAAACATTAAAGGGACTAAGGAGATAATTGGAATTATTAGGATTGTAGAAGGTTTACAAGGAGAAGTTATATTTACTTAATGAGGAAAGCTAGGCAATCAGACAAATAAGTCAAACCAAATTTAAAATAATGTCGTTTTGGATACAGGTATAAAGCAGTAACCCTGAATATGTTTATCTAGACTATGCCCAGATGACTCTTGCAGACTCAGTTTGAAACTCAGAAGTATGCAGAATATCTACTGAAAAAAGCCCAAAAACATTGTAGGAGAGGTGAAACATGCTATGCTGCTACAGAATTTATGAGGATTGCATGCTTTTAAACTGAAAATATCGGAGAGTTGTATACATGTACATTTAAACTTTGCATAACTAACACTGTGACATGTTTTTCCAGCAGTAATGAGAGAGTCTGTTCTGAGTTTGAAATACAAAAGAATTAAAAATTAGTATGAGCAACAAAATCAGAAATTATTTGTAGCCTCGCCTGATTATTTGTAGGCACCTGACAACACAATATGCCTGCTAGAGGAGCTGAGGAAAACCTCCTGAGATCTGACAAAATCCCAGACAAGATTGAATTTCTGGAGTCAGCTCATCTAAAATATTATATAATATGTTCATGTAATAGCCTCAACTGCTGCAGCTACAAGGCCTGAAGATTGAAAAGGACAAGAAGGAAAGAGACCGCTCAAACGAGACAGATAGATTAAAAAATTATATGCTGTCACTCAAATTTTAATGAAAGCATTGAGATTTCAATCTTTTCACATTTTTCTGTTTCACACAGTACTATGATTTTTTTTTTTTAGGCTAACTCAGTAACCATCTTTGTATTGCTGGAGAATTTCATCTTTATTTTTCTATTCTTAGTGTATGTATAGTGAAAATATCCTGATATATCAAGGGTCTGATGAATTTACCACAGACTAGATTCAATTCACTATCGAAGAAAAAAGTTGCAGAAAAAATCCTGAATTTTGGTTGCAGCTTCACAAATGGGTATATTTGAATGGTTATAAGGAGGAATTCTTCAAATGGATGCCCAGACAGGCTAAACAAAAGTCTAGGCAGAGACAGAAAAGTTTATTCTCTAAGCTTCTGGCAGGTTGCCCAGACATAGCTGCCCCATACTAAACTTTTGATCATTTTATCTGAGCATTAGGCCACTAGGCATACCATGGGCTCCAGGGAAACTGTGGGTTCCAGAGAATCTCTTGAAAATCTTTGTGTATTGGCACACCTGCATGCACCCTGACTGGAATAATTTGGTCCAGAAAGGTGTCTGCAAAACAGAGCATCTAAAGGATCTAGTACAAAATATTTTCCTTTTTTTGCTGAAGCTGCCATGCTATACAGTGACAGTATGTTATACTGCTACTCTGTAGGTCCATTTCTGGTTCTTTTCTCTAGAAATTTTTAAGGGTAGACACTTCTACAGTTGATGTCTTGAAGCTGGAAACTTGCAGAGTATGCTACATAGCTCCCGTTTTACCACGGACTTGCAAAAGGTGAAGCACTGTAAGAGAGCCTCTGCAAAATCTAAACAAATGATGCAGCCAGAGCTCTCATTTTAAAAGGTTAAAGAGACAGGTAAAAGGAGGCTCTGTCAAAAAGACAAAGTGGTCTTCTGATGTTCTGATTAGCAGCAGGAATCCATTAGGAAGAGCTTAAGTGTAATTAGAATGGAGAGATTAAAAGAATACAACAGTAAAAGCATTTAGAAAAAATAGGTAGTGCAGAAATAATCAGAGGAGCATAGAGTAGGTGTTTTTAGCAGTTTCTTGTGCAATATAGATTAAAAATTATTGTAAACCAGATAGGAAAGAGTGAGTTATATAAATAGGTACTTCTATCACACCTTTTCCCAGTTTGTCAGCAGAAAAATTAAGATATCAGAGCAAAATGCATCAGTATCAATGGCATAAGTAAACCTAAATTTAGTACATATAAGAAATGTAAAGAAAATTTCAGACAAATGCTAGAAAGTCTGGAACACAGGTTTTAAAACTTGGCTTTATTTAAAGCTTTCTTGAGTAATTTAGGTTGAATTTGTAGAAATATTACCTCAGCCACTCACGTTCACAGTCTGTAAACTGTGGACATAAACAATGGCACAATTGAATTGATGGGAATTTAATGCCAAAGCATAAGCCTGACTAAATTAAAAGCAAATGGCATCCTATTTATGAACTCAGGATACAGCAAATATTGAGGTCTGTCTTTAAACCAATGAAGGCATTCTCAGATTTGCTGAAGCACAGGCAGCCACCTGTGACAACAATGAGCTCAATTATTTTCCTAAAGGTTGATTTAAAAATAACACAGATCATGTATCATTTTCAGTACTTACCCAATTTATTTCTATTTAAACAACAGTTTCCTTCATACCACCACTACTTGGGAAGATCTGACCTCTGCACACGTAGAAAGAGACTGGAATTCCTAGTAACATATAATTAATGAGGAAGTTTGCAAAAAAATATACATTAAGGGAACCAGGGAGCTATATCCTTTATTCATTAAGATAATAGCATATGCAAAAATCACCTATTTAAGAGATATTAGCTTAAAAAATACACTAAACAACTACATGCATAACTGCAATTTTCCATTTCTACTGTACTGCTAGGTCTTATTGATAACATGTAATATACTCAGAAACTCTACATGTGTCTCTCCACTAAATGCATTACTACAAATGCATTCAGACTTTGGCAGATCCTGAGACTGACTGCCCACTGTCCCCTCACTGATACAGTTTTCCTTGCTCATTACTTGTTTTTTCTTGTTTCTAAATGCAGCTGTTAATTGCTTTAACCTTTAGCTGATTCCCTTGAACTCAGGAAATTTGTATTTTAATACAACTAAGCTGAACACAATTTTAAATTCCATTCTTATTAATGCAGTTATAACACTGTAAATGATATTTTAAAGAATATTCAGAAATCAGTCTAAGTCTTATGCCAATTGGTCCAATTCACGACATAGAAATGCCAGAATTTCTGAAAAGCTGATACATGCTATTGTCATTATAATGGAGCCTCCTTCTTAGAACCGTATTTCTACTGTATCCTAAGTACCATACTGTAGTCACTGCTTTATAATATTTAACATAATAACATTCAGTAGTAACTGGAATTTAATAGCAAATCAGTTCCAGGTTGAAAGAATTAAACTGTATTTGATAAACCTACTTTATTTTGCTACTTTATTGTTTATTACTGAACACTGTAAGAAAGACAGTCACAGGCAGATATCCCTTTATTTTAATTAATGCACTTGTAATAACATCAGTAAAATTAAAGCAAAAAATGCAAATTAAGATCCAGTTATTAACATGCTAAACTTGGATTCTTGTGTCTGTATCTACAGCCTCCCCCACAGGATAAATACATTACTTAGGAGAACTTACACAGCAATTACTCCACACAGCTGTCAAGACATTTTGCAAAAGATCCTTTGTAGACGGATTCAGTGAAGCACTAAAAAGCAAGGAAAAGATTTTCCAGATTACAAACTATTCAAAGAACAAGACCAGACTAGAAAGCATGCACATTTAATGGAACACTATTTGGTTGGTAACTAGGTGATCAGATTAAATGCATCATCACCCAGAGGCCTCATTACAGTCAGTGGCAGAAGACCAGCTGAAAGGCCCCTCAGAGCTGCCCATTAAATTTAAGCGTCTGCAGAGTCTGTGTTTCTTTCTTACAGTTCCCATTAAAAACTTACTGTGGGTGCCTTTCAGCTCCAACTGCTGCCCCAACCATGTCCTGCAGCTCAGAAGTGAAACCAGCTGTACATCTGCTTCCCACCTAGCATTTCTCTGTGAAATGAAAGCTAGATGGAGAGCACAACAGTTTTTCTGTGGGATTTTGATGGGAGGGCCATCAAAATCTACCTATTGACATTCCCAGGCATGCATGCTCTAAAGCCTCCAAACTGTTCATCCAAATGAAGAAAGAATGTACAAATTACTGTTTTCATCTTGCATTTGTATTCATGAGTGGGCTCCATAGTCAAATTGTTTTCACTGCCATTTTATCTTATTGCCTGACTTCCTTCAGCATCCCTCAGTTAAATGTGAGCTGCTGTCCCAAGCAGATTTGAACAGTATTAAAACAGAGCTATTCCCCAGTTTGCTACTATGATTCCTGTGATTTTGACAGCACGACTCTAAACCTATTTACCTGAACGGACTATTTAAAATTCCATGGTCAGTTTCCTGTCTGTGACTGCTACGTGCTAAATTATTAATTAAAATCCAAAATTGCTACTGTCACTGCCACCTGTAGCAGTTCTGTAAATCTATGAAACAGTTTTATTGCAAGTGCACAAACAGATAATGTTCCAATACAAGCTGAACGAAGACTTTACTTTAGATAAACCTACTTTCCTTATATATATATATATATGTAAAATATTTAAAATATCTGTGGGCTTGCTGTTTAGGGACGATCTTTAAAATTAACATGTTTCTTTATATATTATAAGATTTATCAGTGTCTGAAGAGCAAGAAGTACTGAGACCTAAAGATGGCTTTTCCTTTGAGCCTGTGATTCCTGGAGCTGAACAGTCACAAGCACTTTTCCACAGGCCCATTGGCGTAGGTGCTGATCTGCTTGGAGGTGTCCCAGGACCGTTGCTGCCAGAGATGGGGTTTTTTTCTGTTTTGGTGATGTCTGGGAGTTACACTCCCCGGTAACTTTAAGTTTTGATTTTGGACATTCCAGAGCTTGTTGCTTGGTTTCCTCACACAGGATGTCAGCCTTTTCTTGACTTTGTTCCGTTTTCTTCAGCTCAGCAAGGCTCCTCCTTTGCATAGGCAAAGGAATTCCAGTTCTGGAATTTCTCCATCATATTGATCACCAGGTTCTCGGACTATTTATACTTTTTCTTTTATCTCAACCTCACGGGTAGCAGCAGCAGCCCCATTAATTTCAGCTACCAAACAATCACCTTAGCTGCTGCCAAGATATTACCCAGCACTCGATCAGGTCTCACTCCGGCGTGCCCTCCGCCGTGCTGTGTGGCCGCTCCTTCACGGTCACACCGGGAGTTCGGAGCCCCGGGCCCGGCCCGGCCCGCCCGGGGCCGGCGGCGCGGGGGGTGCCGCGGAACGGGGCAGCCGCGGAACGCCCGCCGTGCGCCCGCCCGGAGCGCTGAGGCTGCTGCACCGCGGCGCCGGAAGGAGGCTCGCTCGCCATGGTTCGTGTGCCGGGGATGGGGATGGGGATGGGGTCGGGAACAGGGACAGGAATAGGAGTAGGGGTGCGGCTCCCGCAGCCTGCTCTTCTGGGGACGCGGTGCTCCCGGCCCCTTCATTCCCTCCGAGAGCGGCCCCACCGCGTCCTTGGAGAGGCGAGCCCGCTGGCGGGCTGGCCCTGTGGGCCGATCCCGGCGGTGATCCGACCCTGCACATAGGAACTGCTGCATTTCCTCCGGGGGGTCCGCGTCCTTCTGGGCCCATCCCGGCCGTGATCCGACATTGCACATAGGAACTGCTGCATTTCCTCCGGGGGGTCCGCGTCCTTCTGGGCCGATCCCGGCGGTGAGCCCACCCTGCACATAGGAACTGCTGCATTTCCTCCCGGGGGTCCGCGTCCTTCTGGGCCCATCCCGGCGGTGAGCCGACCCTGTACACAGGAACTGCTGCATTTCCTCCCGGGGGTCCGCGTCCTTCTGGGCCGATCCCGGCAGGGCGGCCGCGGGGCGGGGGAGGCCCGGTCCGCCTGGGAGCAGGTGGGAGGTGCCCCCTCCTGAGATTTCCCGAGGTGTTCAGAGTAGTTGTGTCTTTGACACCATTTTTTTTTTTCGCAGCCCTAAGCACTGATGTTATTGGATGTACTATAGTTTCCGTTTAGTGACGGACATTTATTGTGATGCAGGAAAGCCCTCGTGCTTTAAGGTGTTTCTTTGGGTGCAGTTAAATAGCATATTATTTCATAAAGCCATTCAGTTCTGTTCAAACATTTTCTTACCAGACAGTAGCATAACTTAGAGTAGTATTACCATACTCTGGAAATTGGTGAGCTGTATTCCCTCTCTGTGCAGTATGAAGAGATAGAGAAGGAAAGCCTGTGGCTGCTCCCTGGTGTGAAGCATTCAATGATCTGTTGGGAGGAACAAGAAAATTGCTTTTATTACATTGTACAAATTACATGAGACTCTTGTCAAAAACCCAGATAGGAGCTTGAATGGGGACATTTTCCTGCAGAGGTACAGAGAGCTAATATTAGTTTCCTAGCTGCAGAGTTCTAAAGCAGGTACTCTGACTAGTCACTACTTAAGATTTCTTACAGCATTTCCTGTGCTCTAGTGGTTTTGTTACAGCATGTACTGGCTTAAAGTAATTCTGTTATTGAAGTGGGTGAAATTGATAACATGTTACTGAAAGTTAAGGGCTTTCTTAGATATCAGTGCATGACCTTTTCAGTCTTTTCCCTGGTGTGTGCTTTTGTCTTCCCTTTGATGTTTTACTCTGCCTTGATAGTGCATGGTATCTTTGATGTCTTTTCAGCCAAAGTTACGAAAATCTCAAGGAGGGAAGCAAGAGAAAAAAGTTATCCATCCCTACAGCAGAAAAGCTGCACAGCTTGCAAGGGAAGTGCACAAACAGGAAAAGAAAGAAAAGTAAGTTGACTGCAAAACCTCTGTACAGATCAAAGAATAACAGCACAAATGACACTATTTTTGTGGCAGTGGACATGGACTGTTATGCTGATATAACCGCAAGAAAACAGAAAGGCCTGTATAACTTAACACTGCTGCTGGGCCATGTGAAGTGACAGGTTTACATGCATTAAATCAAGTTATACCAAGTGTGTAGTTCTGCTGCTTTACTTTGGGTGTTGTCCTTACAAGTTAGATTTCTTGCCTTTGATAATCTGGATAGCACGATGCTGGTGATTTCACATGAAGGTGAATCACCTAGTTTGGCTTTACTTCAAGTTCAGTAAGAATCCTGCTTAGGGTCCAGCTGCTTCTGCTAAAATGCTGAGTTAATAGAAAAGAAAACCCAGAAACCATCCTGCAGAAAACAGACTTTTGAATAAAACTGTATAGTTAACTCCTCTTTGGTGGTTTTGTGCCGTTTCATGGCAAGTTTGTTTTTCTGCTTTTAGCTGCTCCTCCTACAGAGGGAAAAGACAGCTGGTGAAGACTGGCCTTTAAATTATATTGTCTCAGCTTGCTTGTTGTTATACATAAATATGTTTATTTAGGAAGTTACTTAAAGCATTTTCAGTCTAAGTATAGTATAGCACTACCTAAACTATATAATGCTGTATAAATTGTAGTGTCTGGATGGACCATATGAGCTGAGCCCAAATACTCATTTGTCTGAAGCTGTTAAATTGGAAACTCCTGCACCAGAGACTGTGCAGTTTTATTGTTGGGATTGATGTACAACCTTATGCACAGCAGTTGCACTGTTGCTTTCCCTAGAAGGGGGGCCTTTGCTCCCACAGTTGGGGTCATGTAGCCTCCAGCAGGGCTGCTGCAAGAATTCACAAGCAGCATGTGTTGATTAGGCAGTTTCTTAATGTGAGAAAGGTTTTCTCTGCTGTTTCATATTTTTTCTGTGCTCTCTGACTATTGATAGTAAATTTTTATTGCAGGTTCTTTTCCTACTGCTAAATTGACCACTTTGTCCTTTAGCTCTCTCACCTTGTGTCATAAAAACTGCTCACAGCTGTTAATCACAAAAGATGACTTCATCTTACTTGATTCTGAGTGCTTGCATTTGTGACTTCACCATACAGAAAAACATGCACAAGAAAACTTAGTGAGGGAGCAATACTTACGGTCTGGTGTGGTTAGAGTTACGCTGATATGGACAACAGTGCTGATGTTTCTTCTTGGAGTGCTGCTTTTTCTTCATCTTGCAACAGCAAAAAGTTCAAAAGCCCTGCTGAAATTGAGATCAACAATTGAGATCCACTGCTTTCCCCTCATCCATCCAGGCAGTTGTTTCATCATAGAAGGCTATCAGGTTGGTCAAACATGACTTACCTTTAGTAAATCCATGCTGACTACTCCACATACTCCTCTATGCATGTGGACGGAGATGGCCTCCAGAATGAGGTGCTTTATTGCCTCTGCAGTGATTCAAGTGGGGCTGACTGGCCTGTAGTTCCCTGGGTTCTTCTCCTTGCCATCCTGGAAGACCAGGGTGACATTTGTTTTCTTCCAGTCCTCAGGCTCCTCTCCTCATCTCCACAGCCTTTCAAAGATAATTGTGAGAAGTTTAGCCACGGTGTCTGCCAGCTTCCTTGGCACTCATAGATGCATCCCTCGGGACCCATGGCTTTGTGGGTGTCAACCTTGCCTGGGTGTTCTCTAGCCCAGTCCTTCTTGGCCAAGGGAAAGTCTTCCTTTCTGACATTCCTTAACCCTGGTCAGAGATCCCTGAGGGCTGCTCTTGGCAGTGAAGGCCCCTTCAAAGAAGGCATTTGGTATTTCTCTCCTCTGTTGCCAGGGTCTCCCTCAATTTGGTTAGAGGCCTACATTAGCCTTCGTTTTCCTTTGGTCACTGATGTGTTTGAAGAAGCCCTATCCTTGCTATTTCAATCTAGGCTGATTGTAAAAGATGTAACCTTATATTTTGCATAGGGAAACAATTCCACTAAGAATAGGATGTCAGTTTTGACCATCCACAGCATATTGTGATAGCAAAATGATCTTATATTTTGTATCTTTATATCTTATAAATAAGATTTCTACATCTTATGCTTCTGGGTCCTGAACAGTTAACTAACATTATTACTTTGTAGATAGATCATTTTTGTTGTGGTGTTCTACAAATGAGTTGCACTAAAAACATCCTCCAATTCTCGATGTTCTATTTTCTGTATTGTCTTGGCTTGAAGAGCAATTTAATTTGAAAGACATGAATAATGTTAATGTTTTTTTTCCCCTTAGTGTTTTTAAAAGACTTGTTAAGGATTCCAGTTTCTTTTGAATCTCTATCCAGACTATCAACTTGGTAAATTCTCAGTTTTTTTTTTTAATATTGGGAATTAAATACACATTGAACTTTTTATTGTAATTACTTAGCTTTCAGTTTCTGTAATATAATGGTGGGGCTTGGATTCATTTTGCATAGCTCTGAAAAAGACAAGGCAAATTTCTGATGCTGTGAATGGACGAAAGCTTTCCACTCCTACACTCTTGGGAAAAAGAAATAGCTCACACCAGTTTTATTCTTCTGCATTGCTTCTGCAGGTCTATTAAATGTCTTTAAACAATTTTCCAAATTGCTTCTATTGAATGACAGCCCTGTTCTCTGGTGGAAGGTTAGTACATCATTTGGTGGTAAATAGAAGCTGCCTTGTAATCTCTACAGAATTTTCTTCCTTAGTCCCATCTACAAATCTGGCATTTTTTTGACCATGCTTATTATTGTGTAGAAGTTGTCTGAAGTATGAATAGGACACAAAACTAGAAATGGAATTCTCAATGTGATCTCACTAGGTCTGAGTAAAGGGGATAATTTTTCTGTACAGGTTAGTGCACTTCTGCAGAATGGAAAAACTGAATTACAGTATTCAGTGAATGTAGGAAGTCCATAGAGGTCATTGTACAATTTTTATTAAGCTGTGGATTTCCTTGCCAGAGGATGCTGTATTGTGGCTGGCTAAATTTGTGCAGTAATACTTTTTGAACATACGTACATTTTATCTGTTGATTACTATTTAGCACAAAGGTGTAGGGTGTAGGAAACTCTTGAATGGTATGTTACTGGAGGGTGAGAATATCTTTTATAGAAGTATCAGTCAATGTTTTTGGGTTTGTGTGGTTTGTTTATTTTGTTTTGATTGTTTTGGTTGGGTTTTGTTTTTTTCCTTTGGTGCTTGTCTGGAGACAGAATTTAGGACTGGAGACAGTTTAGGTTTCTATTTGCTTATTAACTTTCCTATAGGATGGAGGGAAGGAAATAAGTAGTGTCAATGTTCCTGTTTAAGTTATACAGAAAGGAAAATTGCATTGAGTTATGAGATGCATATTGCAGTATCTTTTGCCCAAACGAGATAGTAAAAAAGGGTAGACATTATCTGCAGGGAATTTGAATATTTAAAATGCAACATTGGGAAAAAGGAGGGAGAAATTCTGCATTAAGTTGCAAAAGTCTTTTGTGGGCTCCATTGTCCACTTTTCACTGTAAGCATTCGTAACAAAATATGACGGCAGTTATAAGTTTACTGTCCAGAAACTGTGACTGCACTACACAAAACCAATCTTAACCATAATAAGAGGAGACAGACCAATTGCTTTTAGAAAATTGCCTACAATCTTAAATCATCTTGTTCACTTCAATTACACCTTTTTCTTGCCTGTATCCATCTCCTCTCAATTCTCTTCAAGGTCTAATGAGCAGCAACAACTTCCAGTGTATTACTACCAGTTTATTCTCTCTTAATATACATGTGAATTCTTATTCCTTTAGGCAGCTTGTTTGCTCTGTTAAATAATTATATGAATGTTTTTATGAGACAGCAATAGCTGCTTCACTGGCAGTAGTAGAATACTGGCTTTTCTACACTTTAGGAAACCTGATCATAGTGGGAAATTAATGAAACTTTTGTAGTAGTGATGTACGAACACCAGTCATGTTTTCCTGCAGCTGCAGAAATACCTATTGGTTTTGGTAGCTAAAGCTAATCTAGCTGTGCATATTTTTTTTCTGTTGTTTTCCCTCCTGAGTCAAAATAGATCCTTTCTATTGTGCATGCACAATAAATTTCTTAGTAGTCAGTGCATTTTCATTACAGATAAGCCAGTCTAATGCTGACATGCTCTAAAATATGACATCTAAGGAGTTTCTACAGTGATGGGGCATGAAGTGACCCTTTGGGAGTAATAAGCAATCGTAAAATGTGTCCTGGTAGAACTCTGTGTGTGCTTTTTCTGAGGTTTTCCCCTGTCTAACCTCCTAATCTCTCTTAACCCACTGTGCTTCTACTTGCATTGCTTGTGGCAGTGATGCTTTGAGACATACTCTTGCAAATTCTTCATGAGGAACTGAAAAGCTGTTAGCTTTTAAAATTATTTCTTTTGAAAAGCTTATCTTCATTTTCAGATCCATAGAAGGCATTTGTATTTGTGGATATTACCAGGGAAAAATACTGAGTTCATAATCTGATTTGGAAAATACTTATTCCTTGTTAGTATTTAGAGTAGAACAGTTGAATATAATATCTGAGATAAAGAGCTGCTAAAGGAACATGTAGAATTTACTTTTAGAGTACCTAGTGAATATCAAGAAAACAACTAATCATTCTTACTAATAATCATTGCCTAAGCAGAGGATTTCTGGAAGGTGGGTGAAGAAGAAAATCATCAAGAAACAACAGCCTGCCACAGGAGTGTGTCCCTGGCCTTACCTCTCCTTCCCTGAGCAAAAGCTATTACTCATTGTGTGGAAGGAGAGGAGAGGAAGTTTCTTTGACTCACCTGATTTGATTAGCCTCCCTGCTAATGCTATTGTCTTCTAGCAGTCACTGAGGTGAGGTTTTTATAAAAAGTACAATAAGGCAACATCCGAGCCTATCATTCATTATTTCTCATACTGAAATTAGTTGTGTGCACCAGGAGACTGAAGGTTTTTTGTCCAGAAGAAAATGGTGGTTCTGTACTTCGCTGCTTTGATAAATAAATGATTTAGTGGCCCTTCACAGGTGCAAATGGCAGTTTGTAGTGTTTTAGAATGTAGATGTATGAAATTATCCTGTTTAGGCAGCTTTCCTAGATGCCATTGCCATTTTCTCCATGGCAAAGATCTGCAGACAGGCTCATCTGGCAGTGTTGCCTTGCAGAGTTCCCAGCATGGATTTCTGGTGTGGAGTTCCACTGAAGGAAGTATGTGTCCTTTTCTTGGATGCTGTTACCATCCTTAGAGCTCCCCTGCTGTAAGCCCTCTGAGGATAAAAGCCTGCCCAGCTTTTATTGAAGCCTTCTTCTACACATGCTGGGGTATCCATAGAAGTAAAAATTTCTTTAATGTGTTAGTGGAATTCTTAGCAGTTCACACATGCTGTGCATTTGCTTGTACATGGCTTTTAGAGAGTCTTCAGAGGATAAAACACTTACTGAAAAATCTAATAATTATTTAATAATGTAGGTTTGTGGACAAGTGACACAAGTGTGTTTGTCTCTGGAAAGTAAAGGTTTATCTTTTGATCCCAGTTTTTGTGGTAGGTGACAGACTTCTGTCCTCTGAGTTACTTCAGTTAGCTCTAAAATGCTCATTAAATTTTACAGAGTAAAAGGAATTTAATAAATGAGTACTGTGATGAATTTTAGCATTATTATTTGTTAGTTGTGACTTTTATGATTTACTTAATCCATTACAAATTTTCCTATTTAATAATAATAATAATAATCAAAAGTCAATTTTGTCAGAGGTCCTTGAATATATAAACTGAATATTCATGGCTAGGATATTTTTTCCAGTGACAAATTTCATACTTATCCCAATAATTTCTTGTTTTCCTTTCTGGATACAACAGAACACTGCAACAGCCTTTGATGCAGATTGAATCTGACACCTTCAGGACAAAAGAGTATGAGGCTTGGGATTTCCTGCTAGAGAGCTTCTCTTTTTTGAGAACTCCTAATTAGGATGAAAATTAATCCCAAATAGAACTGTATACCCACATCTCATAGAGTACAGAAGGCTTTTGAGTATCCTGACAGAGATTCAAGTGGACTTAAAAAGTACTGTGAAAAAGAGTTGGGGAGTTCTTTAATGAAGTTGTTAATTTTGGTTTCTTATCATACTAACTTACTGTTCACTAAGCACAAACTTTAATTATTACAAGCTTTAAGGTAACAGAATGGTATTTTTCACACTGCATGCTTGATTGGCAAGAATGCAGTGCAGTGAAATCTCTCAACTCATTAAACATACCAGAAGAATATCAGAAATACTTAAGAAAATTGTGACAATACAGCTCTTTGGTGTAATTCCTTTTGTTGCACTCTGAGAAAAATGTGGGTTTTTTTCTTCCAAGAAATTTTTTAGCTTAATAGGTAAACTGGACAAATTTCAGCTAGTAATTTTACCAGAAAGTAAATCTTTTGGATGAAACAGAAAAAGTTGTACATTATTTGAAATTTGTCAAATATTTCTATTTGATTTTATAATAAGTTCTATACTGAATTTGTCACATATTTCTATTTGACATTTATTATAATTTCTAAATTGAATTTGTCAGATATTTCTATTTGAAATTATACCTTGACTTTCATTGTGACTAAAAAAAAACCCCAACTTTTTGAGAATAAAATTAAGGTCCTTGTTTATATGGTACTCTTTCCTGGCTAACACATCTGGTTTTTCTCTGCTAGGTTGAAGACTGACAAAGCTTTGCGTTTAAGTATTATTGGTAAGCAGAAACTTCTATTCCTGAGTACAGTATTCAATTTCTTGGTACAGATTTGAAGTTTTATCAGCTTTTTAGACATCCAGTTAGAGCTTAGTTTTCTATAATCTGATTCTGCAATCTTCAAATAGACTTGGTTGAAATACTGAAATACCTGACATGTCCACTTAATATATACAGGACTGAATTTGGGGCTGAGCATGGCTAATCTTTAGTCAGTGTACACAACAGCAGGGCAGTATAGACCAAATGAGTGTTTTGTACATCTGTACACATATTTATGGTATTTGGTCTCCAAGCTTTTCAAACTTTTTATAATATCTTGTAAAAGAAGATGATATATGTATCTTAAAAGACACATTGTGTTAGCAAGTAAATTCAAAACTTTGAGACACAACCTGGAATATTTTTCTCTTCCATATGATTGATCCTGCAGCTTTTCAATTTAATCTGTTTAAAAACAGATGTGATGATCAGAACTCTTACTCAGCCACTGTATTGGTTTTTTTCCCCCTTTCTAAATTTCCTTCCTAAGTAATTGATATTTTAGTTAGTTTCCAGTAAAACAAAGCCTAACTTTTTTTTTTAATGTAAGGGAGGTATAAAATAATTCTGAAATGATGTGGAAATGTTTCTATTACAGCTGCCTTCATACTTGGTACCCACAGTCTTAGAGTCTGATACCATTCAAAATCTTGAACAATGCGGGGGGATTTAAAAACTTTGAGAAACTTTAATATGTGTTGATGCTACAGTGGTGGTGTAACCATTAATATTAAGTTTATTCTTGTAGGAGAAAAACTGCAATGGTTTCAAAGTCACCTTGATCCCAGTAAAATCGAGTACACGAAGAAGGAAGCTGGTGAACTAATTGAAAAGTAAGACTGTTGTTTAAAACACGATTAAAAATCTTGACTTGTCTTTAAAAATAATGTGATGATGACTCAGAGGAGGACTTTTATATATTGCTAATTATAATATCAAGTAGTTGATTTTGTTGCCAGTGACAAATATTGAGAGATGTCTATAGTCATACTAGAATTATTCAAGTAAGTCTTTTTGTAGTTTCTTTTTTTTTAAATTATTGAAGTATATCCCTTGTTTTGTAGTGTGTGGAGGATTTTAAATGATTTGGACAGTAGTAATCACATGCATTTGCTTGTTGGGCTATTCTGTGACACCTGAACATGCAGATTTCATAATACTTACTCCTTGAGTCTCCAATAAATAAAATAAATTAGAAAATAAATACAATTAGTAAAATCATTTATCAGAGTAATTCTGTTTTGCAGTTTTTTTGTATGACTGCATCTAGCTTTTATGCATTTTATTTCTTTCAGTTATATGTGTCGATTCAATGCTGAATTGGAGCAGATTGAATTACAAAACAGTATTAAAGGCAGACAAGGAAGACAGCATGGTTCACGGGAAACTGTCATCAAGCAGACAATAGAACGTGAAAGACAACTCTATGAGGGCTATGGAATAGGTATGTAAAAGTATTAGAAAGTCTTCACACCTGCTCACAAGGCCAGAATCTAAGCAAACTTTATAGGCCTTGTCCTTATTTTTTGTCTTTAAAGAAATTACCTAAGTGCTAGGTGCTTGTGCCTTGCAGAGTTATTTGGGAGGAGGGCCACGGTGAAGAAAAGGAGAAAAAAAGATGGTGAAGATCTGACTCATATATTCTACTTTTGCCTTTCTTTGTGCATCTTTGCTAGTACTGTCTTTTCAGTGCAGGCATATATAACCTATTTTTCAAATTAAAGTGAACTTTTAATGCACCAGCCTTCAATTCTGTACAGCAGCTGGTTGGACCTTCATTTGATGGCTGGAACTAGGCTGAAGGGAAGCAGCAATAGTTTGGTGAAATAAGAAAGAAAGACAAAGAGATAATGAAAATGCAAAAAGCAAAGAGTTGTTTGGAGATAGTCAAGATAAGCAGTGAAGTATTTGTATTTTGCTTCAGCCAATAATGTACAGGTTGAAACTGAGTGGTAAACTTGGCTTTAATGCTAAAGTATTATCCAGACATAATTGATCTTTCTAATAGTAAAATGTGTTGTGGAACAGATGAAAAATCTACGTTATTCTGTAGTTAGGATTCAAAGCACAGCACGGTTTGGGTTGTGTGTCATATTTCCTGGTCAGCTGTTCCAGCTGTGTTCCCTCCCAGCTCCTTCTGCATCCTCAGCCTCCTCACTGGTAGGCTGGGTGAGGAGCAGAAAGAGTCTTATCTGTGCAAGCCTAGCTCAGGAATAATGAAAACATCCCATTTTCATCAATACCATTTCCAGCTAATCCAAATTGCAGCCCTGTACTAACTACTGTGAAGAAAATTAACTCTACCCTGGCCAAAGTCAGCACACCCTGATATGTTTTGTACAAACCAAGAAAATTAATGACTTTAAAATTTTGCCAGGGCAGCTGGCAGAGGAATTTAAGAATATCTGTATGACTTCATGCATCATCTTTGATGTCTTAGAAGGCGGGGGGGGGGGGAAGTCATAGGAAACTCGATTCTGTGATTGTCATCAAACAGCCTAATTGTAGAATGTATTCTTTTTGGTTTTTGCTTTTGAATTTTAGTTCTTTTTGTCCTTACTGCTTTGTGAAAAGCTGACAGAAAAACACAGTAAGGCTAGAGAAAAAGATGTCAAATACACAAGCACAACATAAAAATCATGAAGAAGCTGGAAATATTGTAGGCAAAATTTGAGGTTATTATAGAATTAGTAAGTAAAGCATTCAGAGAGCACAGTGCAACTTCACATATTAAATACACTTTCAAATCATTCATTATTTGTTATCACAGCTGCTGCAGGTTTTGCTCTCTGTCTAGGACAGTGTTCATTCAGAGAAAATAGTTGCTGCTAAGTACTATAGCAACTAAATACTGTAATTAGAGATTGGGCATAAATGGAAATCAGCTGGAAACAGTGCTTTTATGCCTCTAGCTCATTATTAATCCTAGAAGCTTTAGTGAGCGGAGCGTTTATTACTGACTTAGACTTGTTGGGTTTTTTCCCCCCCTGTTCTTGAACTCAGTTATTTCTTGTATGTATGTGCATTTGCTGTGAAGAGACTGCATAGTATGTATTCTTGTCATTTAGGGAAGTCTACTAAACTTTGATACAGTTTATTTATATCATAGAATCAATTAAGTTGGAAAAGACTTCCAAGATCATTAAATCCAACCTTTGACCAAACACTACCATGTCAACTAGACCATAGCACTAAGTGCCACATTCAGTCATTTCTTGAACATTTCCCCGGCTGCTGATTCCTCCACCACTTCCTTGGGCAGCTCATTCCAATACTTACCCACCCTTTCAGTGAAAAAACATCTGTCCTGACATCCAACATGAACCTTCCCTGGGTGTAGCTTGAGGGCATTTCCTCTTGTCCTCTCAAGGATCTATGTAAATTAAAAACTAACCCTTTACAAAATGTAAGAATTTCTTTACAAAAGTGGTAGACATCCCAAAATATAGTAAATTGTAGTCTTTTTTTAAACAAACAGTAGCTATACAGGGAACATTAAAATGATGTTGTTGAGGTATGGCAGCTCCTTGTCACTTACTCCTTAAATACACCTACAGGAGTTTTACTGCAGTTTTCTTCCTCTTGTTCTCATTTTTGTGTATTTGGGTTTTCTGTTTAATCTGGTCTTAGATGTTTATAGCAAAGCTAATGAAAGGCAATGCTAGATACTTATTTATTTATTTGTAACCCAGAGTTAGTATGCTTTCAGTGGAAAAGCATCGTAATGATTTCATTCGAACACCATCCATTTTTGATAATTCGCTTCTAATTACCTTGCATGTTCTCTCAGATGTGTAATGCTAATCTTGGGGGAAAGTGGCTTTTAAAACTAAATACACTAGTTTTATTAATTAGTTCTGCAGGCTTCACATTACAAGGATATAATTTAATTCAGATGAAGGCTGTATCATTTCCAGTTATCTGCTAATTTAACTTCTCTACTATTTGTTAGCTGTAGTGATCATTATTGTGTAAGTGAATAATCTTTTGCCTAAAGAGCATCTACTGTTTCCTTCTTGTCAACAGGCTGTTAGTTTTACTTTTCTTTTGAGGATGAACAATCTGAAAGGGTCAGAAACATTAAAAAAATGTTTGCTTAACATCTTTCACTGCTGTTTTGCTAAATGCATAAATTGTTGAATACTTTGTCTTAGAAATGCCAGACAATAAACTACTCCCCAAAATGTCTTCATTTCTTTCCCACTAACTCTTGTTCTATATTTCTCTCTTACATTTTTTTCTGCCTTTAGTTCAGAAAAACATGCTCCTATGACTTAACATTTTAAAGCAAATGAAGGAGTTCACAAGCAGCACCAAAAACCATTACATTGGTGCATGCTAAGGAGATGCAGCTGAGTTAGACAAGTGTTACTAACCCAGCATAATTTAGAAAATCAGTTACTGTGTGGTATATAATTACTTCATTTCTACACACAGCTCTATTCTTAATCTTGCAACTCAGCAGTTTTTATTGTGTAACATATTGTAAACACACATGTAACTGTAGCTAAAAAATTTTGCCACTACCATAGCAGTAAAGATGAATTCAGTGCCAAATCTTGATTTGACACAGAATTTTCTCTCAGAATGCCTGCTTTCTCATGATGTTGGTGAGCCCTGAATGAGAGGCTAGATAAAACTGTTAGAATATTCTCTTTGGAAAAGGTCTGCATAACTTAAACCCATATATTTTCCAAAAAAGGAAGACAAATGAAAGGGCTTAATTTGAAAGTCTTGTCATGTAGTCCTGGTTTGTCTGACAAGAACACTGAACTGTATGTTCAATCAGTGCTTTTATCAAAGGAAAAAATACAAATCTCAGCATGGTGCCACTTCTGCCAAACTCACTGTTTACATCACTACATGCATTGCTAGGGGCAAATGGTGTAGCACTGATTGCTCCTTGTTAAATCCCTGGGAGAAGGGAAGAACTTCTTTCCCTTGTGGGAGCTGGGATGTTCCAGCGTTTGGCACTGTGCTGCCATGAGTGCAGTTCATGGGACTGCAAAGAAAGCAAGAGCAACCATGGCTTTGTTTCAAGGCTTTATTGGGAAGGATGGACCTAACGTGGCATGGAACCAAGGTTAATCAGCAGACCAAAAAAGCATTAGGTAAATGTTTCTTTGCCTTGCCTTGGTCAGCTGTGAGCAGTATCACCTCATCAGTTTACTGAGGAGCAGTCTGCAGAAATCACTGTAATTGTTATCAAAACATTTCACATATATTATTGTCCTTCAGTTGGTAACTTCATAACCAAGTGTGAAAGGAAGGAATAGTTTTCTGAATAGTAAGGACTGTCTGGCCACAAAGATAAATGGCACAGGTATCATCATTCTATGTTTTATAGTAGCAAAATCATCCATAATCCTGCATTGATAGCATGATTTTATTTGTTACTGTAAAACGTGAGGAAATTGATAGATGAACAAAAGGAGAACTATTTGTTCAAGGATAATATAGAAGTTGCTGAAATGCCACAATTTTAAGAGCTAAAATAAAGTGGATTTAATGTTAGAGCAGTAGAAAACATCTATCTTGTTGAGAAGCCTGCTGGCTGTGAAATCGTACAGTTCATAGACAGTAATGAGGTGTTTTATGAGGGAAGGCTCCTAAGGTATAAATCTCCATAAATTAGTGGTAATGTTAAACACAGGCTGCTTGTAAAATTGCAAGACTGACCAAGAAAAGAATGACACAGAAAGGAGGCAAAAGAGCTTTGGCGTCCTATGTAAAAATCTGCCTAAATCTATAAATTACACTCTAGTAGGAAGATTTTGCCTACTCCGGAAGGAAAAAAAGCAAAATGGTCTGTTCCACAGGTCTCAATACAAAACATTTGCCTTCCTTTTTACTAGCAAAAGTAATACAGATATGTATTATTGTTTTAGTTCTTTGTATTATTATTTTTATTTATTTGTATATATGTATGGCACGTTTCTTTTAGAACAGTTTGGTTGCAATGGAAAGGAGGTATGTAGCCTTTTGGGTTAGAGGCCATTTAGCTCACATTTCTTTCTTTGAAATGAGACTCACTTGAATAATGTAACACATCTAACAGAATTTAATTTCTTTCCTATTAGAAATCCCAGACATTATGAACCGAAAGCATCTTAAATTTTTCAGGTAGGTTTTTTATTATCACTAATAATCTGTTTATGCAAAATACCATTTCTGAAGTTCACCTGTTTTATGTCTTTTTCATAAAAAAAGGAACTTATGCAAAACTGTGAAGGAATTTGTCATTTGAAAGAGTAGAGTAGGTATGGCACTGCTATTTTGGCATTTCTTAGTTGTTACAAGCTGACCACCTGTGCCAGTTATTAATTAGAACATTGGAAGATTTAGATTCAACAGTTAGAATGCCATTTCTGTAACTTAAATTTTTTTCTTAGATAATATTCTTAGATAATATTTTATTATTATAAATATTCTTAGATAATATTTTATCTAAAATTCTGACTTCAGCTGTTCACAGTAGTGTTGGTATGTGTGTATATACTAGTTGAAAATCTTAAATGAATTTACAACTTGCATCCAGTTAAAAGATCTGGGAGCTGTGAAATTTGCTGCTGGCTCATCTGGGCCAGCATGTTGGTATGTCCTGGTAGTAGATTGAGTGAGCATTTTTGCTGATAGCTCTATCAAGTGAAATACTTTGAAGGAAGGAAAAAACCCAACAACTTAGGAATGCTTATGTTGCAAGGAATGCTATATCACTGACTCGTAGGGATGGTATGTAGCCAAAAGTCATACTTTCTGGCTTTATTGTAACACCTTGTAAGTCCAAAGAAGAGAGACTGCTGTATTTATAAATATGCAATTGACTTCTTAAACAGGGACATCAGATAGTTGTTGTATTGCCTTGGTAAAGGAAAAACATATCTTATAATTGGCAAATACTGTCTTTGGCCTTGAGAAAAATTATCCATGAAGTGCACTTAGTATAATCAAGAAAGCATGCTATTAAGTGAGTACTGGGTTTGACTTATATTTAAAACAACCCGTTCTCCTTCATGCAGCCTTTTGAAATAATACACTCACCATGTGCATTAATGTTTACTAACCCTTTGTGTTCTCTTGAAGTCAGTCATACAAGGTAACATTTATCATAAATCACCAGGAACTTACGTACATTTGATGTCGTATATACACATCAAGCGTCCAGATGAAGAAACTCTTCTGTCCTGTTTTTCTGTTGATTACCAGACTGCAAGCTGAATGAGACAAACCTAAAAGCAGGTGGCCAAAAGTAACTGAGGGTAGAATAAGTCAGTGGGAATAAAGTGAATAATATATTTTTGTTTCAGAATATCACATCTGAAAGTACTTATTTCTTCACTGAGAAATTACATAGTGTACAAAATCAGGTGGAATCTTTGTTGCATATTCATACCACAGAATACCACAGCTGGACAGAGGATTCATACCTCAGTGGGAGGATAACTTAGAAAAGTAGTCTCACTTGAGTTAGCATCTTCTGAGGAAATGTGAATTAACTCTGCCATTCCTTCCTTTCTGTTGGTAACTGGTTTTCATTACCTATTTTTTCTCTTTAAGAGAATGGGATGGTGATCTGAGGAAACTGCCAAACATCAAAATGAAAAAACTCTCTGCTAGGGATGCTGCTTGCAGTCACCCTGAGGTGACAGATGCAGAAGCAAAAGAAGACTTGAATGAAGAAGAAGAGGTGGGCCCTGATGAGCACCAGCTGATTCAAGAGCTGAAATAGTGAAGGGAATTGTAAGAAATTTATTTTAATTTTCACTGGAAACAAAAATAAAATTTAACTATATTTCTAAAGGCTTTGTTAGCTGCTTTTTTATTATCTGTTTACCTACAGTGAAGAGTAAACAATGTTAGTGGGTAATGCTGTATATTACTGGATAATTTTTTTTTACTATACATAAATACTTTAAACCTTAATCATGTAAGTTTATGTCTTGAAATCCCCTGATTAGCTAAGTACCTTTTCTGTCTAAATTCAGACTGAAATACTTTGTGGTCAGAAATCCTTACCTTTTTGTGGTAATTGCAATAATTTGTTAAACATGGGGAACTCTTCTCTTCGTACTTTTTCTTTGAGAATCTCTGTCAGGATCATAGAGCTCTGGAAATACTTCAATAAGATACTGAGTATTTTATGTTTTGTCAAGAGAATTTTAAAGACTTAACTGTCTTCAGCAATCTGTATTTCAGAATTCAGATAAAAGTCCAAAGCCAAAGTCCCTGCAGTCTGTTTTTAAATATATCCTAGTCCATATTTTTTCTCTAACCCTTTTGTTGAGAATTAAATTGAAGCTGCTCAGGACTTTTCAATAGTAGGTTTGCTTTATGAAGCAACTCTTTAGATGCTTTTAAATGTGTCTTTCAGGAAAGTTCTTAGCAGATTATCACTTTAAAAGCTGTGAAATGAATAAAAGAAGGAAAAAGGGCAAGGGCAGAACTAGGGATAATTTCACAGCAGGCATTAAGTAGGACATTTCAGTGCATATTAGGTTGTCTGGGCACAGAAGTCACAGTTCAGCTGAACTGTTTGCACACATGGTAGTGGGCACAGCTCAAATGCCTGTTAATTATGTGGAAATATTCCTGGAGTATGATCTTTCTAGTACATGATCCTTAGTACACTTCTGTGTGCTAAATAATCAAGTTTTTGTCATATTAAATAGTTATATGGGTTTCATAGAATTCTTTTACAGACACCCGGGTGTGTATTTTCATAGCTGTGCAGCAAGAGTTAATGATGAGTGTTGAATCTGTTAATGTGTATATTAGGTTCTCCCCTCTTTACAAATAGGCTTGTGCTATCCTTTCATGTTATAGGAAACCAATCTGTTTAGGTTATATAGAACTAACAGCTGTCCTCCTTAAATGATTCTAAAGAAGAAACCTGAATAACTTTTAATAGACTTGGAGCATGGGTGGGTAATGTAATTCATCTTCTCGTGGACTGCAAGTCTTAAACCTGGCTAGAGGTCTTGGCCTCTGACACCAGCCACATCTCCAGGCCATCACATCACTGCTTTGTGTTTGAGAGATCGGTGCGCTGAAGTTCATGGCAGGCCTTTGGTATTTTTAAATCTTTGTTAAATTGAGCTTTGTTAAATTGAGTGTGGTGGAATTTATGTTGTTTTGTTTTATAAAATTTGAGATGGTAACCTGTGGTAGAAGCTGAGCCAGAGTAATTCGACTGAACTAAACTTTTGTATGTGGTTGTTTCAGTACTTAGATTTTACCTTTTGGAAATTCATTTTGAATTTTTGCTTGTATACAAAGTCTGTGGTTTGAAATTGCAACTAGAAACATTGAGTCACTTTCCTATGACACTGTGTAAAATATGGAAGGAAAATAAGCAGATAACTCGATAACTGGAAGGTGTCATAGTAATTACAGTATATTAGGCTGGCATCCTGTTGAGTGCTTCAAAAAGATTGTCATGCAGTTATGAAGAATGAGATGTTCTATATTCCTTGAAACAATTCAGTAATAAGATTATAAAAATCTGGTTATGTGTGAAATTAAGTTTTTTTTAAACATTTTTTAATCAGACTACAACATGATTATAGATCAGATCTTATTATCTTACTGACTTTTTGAATTTTCTTCCTTGAAGTCCATATAGTCATTGCTTGTTTAGCTGGCTTTTCAAAACTGTCTTGTTAAACTACTGCACAAGTAATAAAAAAAGAACAGTGTCCGCATGTGAACTTTTTACATTGAATTATCAGAAAAAATCATGTGTAGCTGTCAGGTATTCATATTTGAATTTAAAATAATCTAGCTTAAACTGATGATGTGCAAGACCAGTTTATCAGATGAATTTATCAGCTAAATAATTTATGTGGCAGTGGGAAAAACAACAAAAACCCCCAAAGCCACGTATTTATTTATTTATAATTTCTCTGCGGAGAGTTTTTTGTCCTGACAGGCCTGCAGTGGGCGGGGGGATGTAGAGAGAGTTTTTTGCCTCACATGTACTGAGACAAGCTTCTGGAATCTTTTCAGTTAATTTATTTCATAATCCAATCATGCTTTATAACCAGCTATTAGAGTGTTGTATGTTAATGAGTTTCTTTCCTACAGGTGAAAAAAAGACTAATGCTCTTGGGAGTTCTGAATTGTTATTCTGTTTCTTTAAAATACAGAAAGTAGATGCTGGTAAGAGTGATGTTCTCTGTTCTTACAAACTTGCTGTGGAGAATACCTTGAATTTGTTCTTTTGTAGCCAAGGATTTCAGATTTTAATGCTAAATGCTCTGTTCATATTTGCTGTAATTTACAGGGCATTTTTCTGATAAAGGATTAACTTTAGGGAAGATTTCTTCCATTCTAATTTGTCAAGTACTGTTTTGCAATGTTCCTGTGTTTTTTAGTTTTCAACTAAAAGCTGTAATAGTTAAGATTATTATTTCATTAATTATGATGGCTCAAAGATACATTTCAAACAAAAAATAATATTTTTACACATAAAGTCACTTTCATATAAGAACTTTGGGGTTTTTTAGTGTACTTTCCAGTTTGTTGCAATGTTCTTACTACTTTATGCTTTTACTTCATCCAGCATTGGAGAGCTAAGGCTTCTCTGAGGAAGTGGCTGAATTACATTCAGACTTTCAGTAGCAGCTGACTTGTTACTTGTGAAACATACCCTATTGATGGTGGCAGCTGGAAGAACCAGCTGACTTTAAGTCCAGTAGAAATTATGATTTCTTTTTCTTTCATGTAAACAAAGCAAATGTCATTAAAAAAAAAAGACAAAACCAAACAGAAGATAGTGATGTTCTCAAAGCTGCTTGTATACAGTAAACGTAAACTAATTTACAATTCCTTAGTATTGGAAACAAGCCATTTGTAAGGGGATAAACTTATAGAGTATAACAATTCCGTTTGTTAGTTTGTCTTTCAATGCAATAACATTTACTTATCTCTGTGATGACACTGCCACATGTGAGGACAAAGTCTGGGACCAAAACTGTGTATATTGGAATTTAACTTTTTTTATAACTGGCAGATATGAAAGGTTAGTACAAAAAACCCTTTCTTTTTCTCAGCAGAAAAAGTTCTCTGCTTAAGGAACCTTCCAGGTTAGTTTTCTAATAAAGGGCAATAAAATGCTTGCAGTGCAGATTTATATTAAATTGGCTTGTTTGGTCAGTCTCAGGATGATCCAATGCATAAATTATCTTTCTATCTTCTAGCTCTTTCAAGAGCAAAAATTCATTATAGTTGATTTCCAGACTTCCCCAACAGAAGTAAGTTTCATGAAGGTCAGAGACTTTGCTAATGAGGTGTTGTGATTTATGCTCTGCAGTTTAAGCTGCTGTCTTAAAATCACCTGCCAAGGTCCTGTGCAGAGTTCCTCTAATGAAACTGAAAATAAGCTGATGGTGAGACACTTACCATAATGGTGCTGTAATCAAGTTCTCTAAGCCTTGACTGTCCACTTTTATTAAAATTGAGAGTTTAATATGTAACTAGTTACCTGTTCAAAAGGAAAAATAAAACTAATCAAATTTTTAGACTAAAATGACAGCATTACTTTAAAAACAGACTTGCTAAACAATAAATTTAGCAATAACAATATTGCTAAATAAAAATTGAAGCATCCTACTAATGTCAGCTCTTATTCAAGTTAACACAATTAACCAAGACAGTACCATCCTGATTTGAAAACTGATAAGGGATGATGCCCATTGCTAAGTTACAAAGTGCTCAAAAAATCTCATCCACACTTTTTAATGAAATATTCTTTTTCCTCAGCTCTCAAAATTTGGTAGCAAACCTAGAGATAAGTGGCACTTGAAGATTCATTAAAGCCTTTGCCTGAACTTGTAGACTGATTTGTTTTTTTGACTGTATCTTCTGGGCTTCTGTAAGTAGCAGTCTTTCTTCTGTGAGCCATTAACATTTGGGTTTGTCCTTATCTGGGTTATGACCCCATCTTAATCCTGCTACTTTGCTTGTCACTTCTGTGCTGTTTGTGAGCCATTTTTAAAATTTGTTCATCTTGTTGTTCACCATGTTTCCAGGCATGTGCATACACAGATGTAATGGTCCATGTTTCATTACAGAATTATCTTCTCAAATTATAGTGATTTACTTAACACATTTAAAAATTACTGTGACGTAGCTTCTTTATTTGAAATAGTGCTGATTACTTTATTTTCATATATATTCTGTGTGTTAAAAAAAAAAAGTCCTGTAATTCAGTTAATATCAGTTAAAGGTATTTGTAAGTAGCAAAAGTGAAAGTTTGTCCCAGGGTCCACATTCTCCAGCAGACTGGAATCATTCTCTTATCAGTCAAGGTTATTTTCTGAGCTGTGTGTCATAGGTAGTGGAAGTGTGTACACCAGTGTTTTTGGCAAGTTCTTTGACAATTTCTTTGACTTTTAGGAAAGCTCAGGCAGAAGAGCCTTAATATTTTATTGGCTGGGATGTGTGTATACAGACATCAAACTAAACAGAAACATGCTTTGTGTTCTAACGGTGCCTTTCATCAAGAGATTCAAACTCTTGTGTGCAAAGCAAAAAGGCTAAGGGACCCATAGCTCTACTCTCTTAATTATGAAACCAAAATTGGCTCTACTTTTCCATATGCTAATAAATGGAAATTAATATATCTTTATTACTGTAACTTCTTTGTTTATGGTGTTTCTTCTGTATCTTGCAAGGATTTGTGAATCCATTTGTATTTACATAGTGAGCTTGTTAGAGCAGCTTTAAGAAAATGAACAAGTGGCTAGAATGAAATTTGTTAGGACATTAGTTCTGTGTTTTGAACATATATGCTTACCAATCATCAGCCATATGATTCCAGCTAGAATTGTAGTATTTTGAAACTTAGCTCACTCTCTCCCCAGCTGATCATCTACGAGAAAGATATGACAAAGTAGGTGGATCTGTAGAAAACTAAATTTGGAGCTTGGTTGGAACATTCTGTTTTAATCAACGTAAGATATTTTCTTTGGTTTTACACTTCACAAAATGCATAGGCTTTTTTTATAATGCAAACATGCAATATTCCTTTTCATTAAAAAAAATTGCCTTTAGGATTTTCAAAAAGGAGAAAACGTCACCAAATCAATGTATAAAATAATACAAAAAGGAACAGGATCCATGCTGACAATCTGGGATTAGATTTAAAGTATTTACCTTTCCAGTCCATATTTAAAGCTTTCATGTGTTGGACATTCCAAAATCATGGTAACAGTTTGTACCAAGGCACTGCTTTCCTTAGGCAGCTTTTGTCCTCTTACCTCCCTGGAGCTGAAACCCAGTACTAGTTGTCCATTATTCTGTGGATGCAAAATAAGTTGCTTTCTAGGCTTCTTTACAGGGTTGAAATCTGCAAGTTAAGCAACTATAAGTCTTTTCAAGTGCTTTTGTACTATGAGGTATTTTCCTGAGCATTCTGCCAAGGCGGGGTACCCAGAAGTAGCCCCTTGCACCTTAGCAGGTTCATCACTATTAAGCAAGCAATTAAGTTATATTGTTCACCTTTCTTGCAAGAGTGTGGTCTTGCCAATCCAGGTTCAGCATGTGATGCTCTAGGTAACAAGGTGACAAATATAGAATACTGTAGTACTTTGAGTAATTTGTTTAATACAAATACATTTTTTCACAACATTAAGCAGATACATTACTTTTGTTTCCCTTACCTTCTGTCTTCCAGTACACATTCACCCACAAAAACATACACTTTTTCTTTTGCAAAAGAGAGGGAGTTAAACAAATAACACAAACTTGTAGTTCCGAACCGAATATTATACACAGTAAAATACTTTCATCAGAGTAAGTTTCATTGCATTACTGGAAATTATAAACTGTTTGTTCTGGAGATGGGGAATTACTTTTTCTACACAACAAAAATAAACACTACCTTCAGATAGAGCAGTGTGTGAATGGCACAGTTGGACTAGTAAAGAATCTTTGTAATGCTACTGA
This sequence comes from Fringilla coelebs, assembly GCF_963513975.1. NCBI lineage: Eukaryota > Metazoa > Chordata > Aves > Passeriformes > Fringillidae > Fringilla > Fringilla coelebs. Next base: position 39,713,011 of record NC_140032.1, on the reverse strand, counting down.
TAGTCAAAAGTGGTGTATGTTTATGCCAGTTTGAATCAAACATTATAATGTTTGTAACTTAAACACAGGAAAAGAAATGTGCGTGTTCACAGGAGTGAATACAGAAATATCGTGATCAAACTTCCAGATCTGACCTGACACCAAATTACTTCTACCTACCTTTATTAAAACTTAGGTTGAATAAGCTGTTCTTGCTAATGGCAGCTCAGAGCCAGGTTCTGCCCTTGTGGGTTTAGCCAGGCCAAATTCCACTGTCAGCATATTTGCCAGAGCTGCACTGTGGCTACACAGGAGTTTGATATGGTTCTTTATTTGAGATGGTATCTTCATTTAAAAAGTCTTTAGACTTCATCTTAAAACCTTCAGTATACTGTTCTGTTTAGTTGTATGGTTTTGGTGGTTTTTTTTCCAGGATAGAATACTGTGGTTAATAAATTAATACAGAAAATTGTACTTTGGGAATGAAAAAGTATTGGTTGATAACTATCTGTCTAGTTTCTCTATCCATGTACTTTCCTTATTACTGAAGACCAGAATCCAAGGCATGGTGGTGTGAATAGCTCCTTGCCCTCTTGAAGAGGTTGCACCCTGCTTCAGAAACTAATTCCAATCCTGCATGAAATTCCTGAAAGCTCTAGAAAATCCAGTGCATCTAAGAAGAGAAAGGGATGCACAGGCTAACACTGTAATGCTTTAAAAGGTTAAAGGCTGCTTCAAGCCAGCTGAAATCTCCCTTGCTGGTGACTTGTCTCGTTGTCCATCTCAGCAGACAGTGTCCCATTTTAGTCCTTTTCCTGCTGTCCACATTCAGTATTTCCAAGGGAGAGGAGGAATTTCAACTGAAGTCTTTCAGCTTTCTTTTATTTAATTAACTGTAAACTCAGTTGCATATATGGTTGAGTGCCAGAACAGTGTTTAAAGTTGAAGGCATTGGTATAAAAGTTTTCACATTGTCTTTTCTGTTGCTGACTCTTCAGTATGTTTTTTAAAAATGTAAAATCTTGTTGGATGCTACAGTTCTGCTTTCAGAATCTTCAGGTATTTTCTTCTTTAGGTGAATTTTATACTTGTTCAAGAAAAAACCCCGGTGCAAATTACTCTCCAGTAAGCTGACAAAATATGGGATAAAGTACTTTCAATGGGTCATGATGCTACTGCAGTCAAAGAACAAGCTGGCTAAAGAAGCAGGGTTACTTTCACTTAGTAAGAAACTATTATTTCAGAAAGCTCTTAATTATCTTTCATAATAATGTTCCTTGTCAGTAAATTTTGCTGAGGTTTATTGTAAACATCCTTCCAAACATTCAGATGCAGTTAGTAATTTTACACGTCTGATGTCAGATATCATGAGAGTTACCATTTAACGAGTAGCTTTTTGAAAACCATGCCATTGCAGACTATCTTAAGCATGTGCAGTTACTAGACATTCCTTAGTCATGTCATCATGCTCTGAAGACTTTCTGAAATCTCCTCCACCATTTTAAATGGAGAAATTATTTGGCTTCTCTTGTATGTCATTTCAAATAAGAAGCTGCTACAATTGGAAGTTGCAGTTGTATAGTTGGGAAATTATTTTATATAAAAAGTGTGTGCCATTACATGAAAAAACTTCAACATTAATCCAACTCACCTGGAGTAACTGACAGCAAATATTGACATATATTAAGGACCCATTAAAGCACCAAGATTTTGTGTCCTGTCTAGCCAGATAACCATCACTTAGTAACAGCCAAATTACAAGAGCAATTCCAATACAAAAGAATATAATGATCTGATTAAAGACACATTTCTTGCTAACACTGCTACTTCTAGTATTCCCTGAGCCTTAAGCCAGTAAACATTCACAAAGGAATACCTAGTATATAAATTCCAATACATCTTAGGCCCTAAAGCCTGGGTATTTGCAAGAATGGGATGAGTCTGTTATTTCACTGTAAATATTTGAGTGTACAAAGAGAAAATTTACCAATAGAAACTTCAAGGCTTCTGTAGAACTCTTGTTCGCTTGTAATTGTGGCAGATACCCCCCCTTTGAGTGAATCTCTACTCTCCTGTCCTCATTACTCTGGTTCTTTACTTCCTTTTTTGCTTTTCCTCCTTTAGTAAATACAAGATTAAAAAAAGAACTTTCAACTTCTTTTTAAAATACACATTATGTTCAGGCCCCAGACTTGTGCACACCAGTACATAACTATTCTGAGTCAATACTTACTCTTGTTTCCTTATAGTAAACACCACAGTTTTGCAAAGTGAATCACAAAATTGGTTCCTTATACATAATTCATCCTGTTGGACACAGGATTATGTCTACATTCATTTATCTATTGCACCTTTTAATGCTATTCACACTTCATTTTTATATGCCAGTGCTCAAAACACGAAATTAACAACTGAACTGTTGAACCTCTAACACCTTAAGTTTACCTGTACAGAAGGAAACCATTGATCTGGTTTTTTTTCAGTCAGGAAGATAAAAACTAGCTTTTTAGAACAAGGAGATAAAAACTAATGTTTTCTGAAGATATGTAGGTAGGTATGTTCTATTACATCTACTTTTCTGTATCATGAATCTTAAAAAATAAAACCAAAAGTAGCTTCCATCTTCAGTATGTCATCCTTTTTCAGACCTTTGATAACAGACAATTTACTTCTGTGTAATTCTGCAGGAAACTGCTTTTTTTTTTCATTTACAATTCTGTCTCAATACTTTGTATATCCAATTTATGCCTAATTCACTCCTCCTATAAAGTAAAATAAACAGCGGAGCTGCTCTTCTAAATGCATATCTACATATTGTCTCCTTCCTTACTTCCCTGACATTTAAAAAAAAACTATCTGCAGCTTATGGAGACGTGAGTTTATATTGGTTGGAACTGCTTAGTTTTAAAAAATCCAGCCATAGTTAAAAACAACTGGTTCAAATATCCATAGTTGACACAGCTGCCCAAACATTCAGGCTCCACTACAGTCACATGAAGGTGTTACCGTACGAGGCTTAGAGAGGGAGTGCTGCAATACAGCTCTCTGTACTTGGATTCTGTTAATGCCTATTACTTGGACTGGTACCCTTTGAAGTGTATCTTTGAAAAGGTAAATAGCAAATACAACTTCTAGTAGTAAACAGATGAAAGGTTTTGTGTCTTCTGTAAACAAAATCATTGTATCACTTCTGTTTTCTACTTTCCCAGCCAGCCCAGTTAGGAAAAAAAACCCAAAAAACAAAAGTACATTGTTACATAGGTTTGGCATTGTCTGTTAAACCTGTTCTCTATTGCACTTTCTACACTTCCACTTTCACTACACTTTGCTGACTAGTTGCGAAACTACATCACGAACGGTCACACTCCATACAGTAACAAGTTGCTTTGCTGGATCCATTTTCCTTGTACGGTTTTGGTTTTTGTATGGGGTATTTTTTTTGTCGTTTGGTTGGGGGTCTTCTTTAACTGAAAAAATGCACAGTCATTTCTACTTTCTTGTAGCATTTGTAGTGTAGCAGACACTACGGCTTACTCTGCAAGGAAGAAGCAACGCTGTCCGTGTCAAACTGGCATGACCTCCGACGTCGCCTCCTCCGCCGGCTGAGAGTTTGTACCTGTCTGTGCTACTGGCACCACCACCGCGTCCTTCGCCTCCGAGGGCTGAGTGCACGGAGAGCTTTTCTCCTCCAGTTTTTTGATGGTGTCTGGGCAGTTCTGAACAAAGATCACTCTGTTGTAGGCTTTCAACCGGCGCCACAGCTGGACGTAAACCTTACACTGCACATACATGAAGACCAGGCCTCCTGTGAATCCAATGGCCACCACAACGAGTTTTGTCCAGAACGGCCATTCGAGGACACCTTTGAAATAAAAAGTTTATGTTATTCATTGAATATCAAGCACTGTTTCAGTAATGTATACTGAAAAGAAGCCACTGGCTAAGAATGCCCGGGTATGTGCACGCTATTGTGCACTTGTAGCTCTAGAAAATAGATTGGCCTATTCCATAGGCCGGCCAAGAAACTGCCCCTGGAATAGAAAACTGCTTCCTACTTTTAACTGATTTGATCACCATTTGGTCAAATAAATCAATCAAAAAATCAATGCCACTCTCCAAATCTTTCTTTCAGGATTTCTTCCACCTTTTATCATTAAAGATAGGCCACCGCTGCTGCTGCGGTAATACAGGAAGCATCTTTTTTTATTAACTGGTATGGGACAGAGAGTTTTGTACATAATTTTTTTCCAGGATTACCATGTTTTCAGACTTGAGCTTTCTTAGGAGAAAGGTCAGCTGAACCTACACCTGCTTCTTCAAGCAGAATAAATTTATGTGAAACTTGATTCCTTACCACTGGTGCCATAAAAAGTCTAGAATATTTTAAATATATTTTAAATCTGCTTTTCTATAAACCAGTGTCAGGTTTAGCAATTAAAGGGTTTGCATCATATACTTTCCTAAAGAGAAAAAACACCCCCACCCCTTCAATAATTTGAGATATCCATTTAAAATGGGATTTTTAAACTAGAACATTACATCAATACTAGTTTTATTCAGGGTTTCAATTTTTCTCCTTCTCAAAATATGTTTATAAAGTGTCTTTTCTCCAGTGCTTACTTGTCTTGGCAATTCCCATTTAAAGAGAGAAAATGGGGAAGAAAGCAAACTACATGTATGTCCTTGTTCCCCACAAATATATGTTCACTTTTGTAAAAGTACTCTCCCCCGCAACAAGCAAATTTTGGCCCAAAAGCATCCTCTTCACACTTCTGCGTGTTGTAAGTAGCTCCAGGGCATCTCTTTGTCCATTTTTTAGTGTAAAGAATCAACCATTACATTTGGCAAATCCTGAATGCTATACAAATCATAAATACTCTTTGAGCCTACCAGGAATAATTAACATGATTCTTATGCATTGTGTGTAACAACAAAAATCCCTGTTAGCTGTTTTGTTATGTAAATTCAGCTAATCTACAGAAATAGCTTCCCCCTTGTAATGAGTAGGGTGATGTAGTTGCACTCATAAACAGAAATTCAAAGCCATCCCTAGTCCTGTCCTCTGGGCCAGGTTTTTTGAGATAAAAAACAAGGTTACCTATTTCAAAAGAATGCAAAACAAGACTTTGTAGTGTGTATTCATCTGTGACTTACTGAGGCTTGTTGCTTATTTTCCTCTCTAAGGCAAGAAAGGCAAGCATCAGGAGTATCATCAAATATTTATCTAACTAGCAAGGCACAAAGCTCCACCTGTTTTGTTTTCCATGTTAACTTTGGAATATAACACAAAGCTAGAGACCTTTGTTCCCCTAGGGTGCTTACATTCAATTCAGATCAAAACTCAAAAGCTTTTTATCATCATGATCACATTTAAGACTGAATTTAAGAGCAAACTAAGATTTGAAATGGAAAACAGTAGTTAAATTTATAATATATTTTCCACAAATGGCTCCTACTGAGCCATATTAAGCATGCAGTTAAGCATGCATTTTGTTACACATGTCCAGTTGGATTTTCAGTATCTCTGTAGATGGAGACTCCATGACTCCTCTATTCCAGTGCATGACCAATAAATACAGCTGAACATGGACGTTGACAGTGAAATTCTCTTTGAAAGGACACAGTAATGTCTTTCCATGCTACTCAAATCCCACATGAAGGACTAACACAACTGGAAAACAGTCTCTTGGAAGCTCGTATTAGGGAAGGTTGTTAATGAAGCGGCTCTATCATAATTTACTTCCTATCAAGGTTCAAGGGATTAATATAAATAAATTGCTATTTAAGGACCTGAACTTGCACTGAGCTGTTTGAACTTGACTCATCTTTTTGCCTGAGCTTTAGAATTACCTAGATAATGGGAGATTAACCCAGGAAGAACCGGCAGGCCAGTTAAGCTGTTGCAATGATTACACAAAGTAGAGTTCTCTCTGCTGGGGCATTAGGTAAGATTTTCATGCTGATGCATTCAGAACTTCTGCATTAAAGCCTCTGGTGTAGGCATGTGAGCTGTTATTTAAGAACAGAATGTGACTGGTTACAGAGCTGCCTTTCAAAGGCAGGCACTGCATTATCAGCAGCACTGAAGAAGATAAAAGATGCTTACCGTTATCATTGCCTTGTTTAATTTCTTCAGCGGTTCTGTCAATTAAAACATACAATGACCAAACAACACAGGTAATTGCAATTATATGGAATGTGACTGAACACACAATTTTTCTCCTCTCACTTGTTGTCATCTGTAATTTCTCCCACTGAAATAGAAAAAAAAGAAGTAATTTTAAAAAATCTGACTTGTAAAATTTTACATTAAACTGATTAGGCCATAGTGGCTCTTTCTACCAAAAACACGAGCAGTAATAAAATTAAAAAATCCTTTAGTTTTGGTAATATGCATTACAGAGTGTGTGCATTGTCCCTGTTAAATTCACAATGATCTCATTTTCACAGATTCAGGGGAATGAAGAATGCTGTTCTTCTTCTGTCTGCTTGGGAATGATATCTTAAGTCATTTCATTACAGTACAGCCATAACATATTAATAGACAGATAAAATTATTAATATTTACTTAAAATTTGCATTTCTGGTGGTGAGAGAAGAAAAAACCCAAACATCTGTTTGTAATATGTTATAAAATTATAGGAATGCAGCTATGTAACAGTCTTCCCATAAAATAAAAGCACAGGAAATGCAACTGCATTGAGGATTAAATTCAATAAACTCAAAAAGATGATAACATGGAAATGATAATATATGATAGCAGCCAAATAACCTCAGTAATGCAAGGAGGATCTTCCAGGCACGTGTTTGTGAATTATGGTGCTAAATCCTGGCTTAAGGCTATTTTAAGATGAAATAGGCTATTCTCTGCAATTGAACAATGCAGCTCTTGAGGCGATTTTTTAAAATCTCACTTGTGACATGGTTTTTTTTCGCAGCACTTCTTCAAAACAAAACTCTTCCCTCCTAAAACATTTGGCTTTGTAAAAGATAAAAGAATAGAGCACTTAAAAGCAAAATGCCTCAATTCTGCTGGATAATCTTGACAGGCAGCTGAGGAAGGAAAGCAGTACAAAGCATGAGATGCGAGTGCCACCTCCCTGTGGCTCTGTGAACACTGGACTGAGCTGCACTCAGCTCGGTGCCACAGCACTGCTGCCACCTGCTACAGCTAGGACAGTAACCACAGCCTCCCCAGAGCACTGCCATGCTGCACATTTACTGCCAAGCTCTGACTTTGTCTTGGTTTTCCCTGTTTAGGTTTTTTGATTGTTTTGTTTTTATTAGCTCTTTTCACTGCTTGGGATTTTTTTTTAAATTTTGTTTCCGGGCAATGACAAATTTTTCTAAATTCCTTAAGGCTAGGGCTGGAGATGCCATCCAAGCTAGATGTTTAGCCTTTAACCTGAACCAACAGAGCCATTCTACTCTGGACACTCTCCGCAGTCATGTTATGTTTTGAAGAAGCACAACTGCAGTAAAACCTGAGGAGGGTCAGTGCTGTGTCACCAAGGGGAATAACTCTCAGAAATGATTCTTCCTGCTTGTAGAGCAGGACACACCAGGCCAAACAAACTTCAGTCTTTAATGGCAGTTAAATCTTGCATGTTTCAGAGCTGTTGTCTCAAAACACAATCTCTAGACCATTTTCTAGCCCTTGTCAACATTCTATGAATCACAGAGTATTTTGGATTGGAAGGGAACTTAAGGTTCATCCTGTCCTGTCCAACCCCCCTGCAACGAGCAGGCACATCTGCAATTAGACCAGCCTGCTCAGAGCCCCATCCAACCTGACCATAATGTTTCCCAGGATGGAGCATCTACCACTTCCCTGGGCAACCTGTTCCACTGTTTCACCATTCTCATCATAAGAAGTTTCTTCTAAATGTAGTCTAGATACACCCTTTTTTTTTGTTGTTTAGCTTAAAATCCTTATCCCTTCTACTACTGTAACACGCCCTGCTAAAAAGTTTGCTCCATCTTTCCTACAGGCCCCATTTAGGTACTGGAAGGCCACAATGAGGTGTCAAAGCCTTTTCTCCAGGCTGAACAACCCCAACTGTCAGCTCTTCCTCACAGGAGAGGTGCTCCAGCCTTCTGATCATTTTTTGTGGCTCTTCTGGACTCTCTCCAACATGACCTCAGTGGGCACCCCAGAGCTGGATGCAGCAGTCCTGGTGGGGTCTGTCAAGAATCACTTCTCCAACACTTCATGAACACAAAGCATAAATAATTGTTTAGAAAAATGTAAATGTTTCCTGAGTGATGTGCAAAGAGTCAGAGCCATCAGCTTATTTATCATCTGAGACTCCATTTCAGTTTCTGATACATCTACTTTTGAGTGAAAAGTAAGCTTGCTGGGTTTTGTATGGCAGTCTGGAAAATGGGAGATTTAAAAAAAGGTTTGTTTTGGTTTTCTTTTAAGTAATAACCTCCCAGACTTTATATTCATTATGGTTTATGTAGATAATGTTCAGTGGTCAGACAGTATGTGGCATTATCACAGTCTTATATCATTACAAGCATCAGGTTACACAGCCTTTGACCTGGAGATTTTCATTTTTTTTGCAGTGAAAATTCAATTTAAGTCTTCTAACAGACTTTCTGTCCAAAGAAAGAAACCTTGTCTTTGTCCAGATGGAAGAAAGGGTTTTACCTTAACCCTTCACTTACCTGTGGACGCTTTGTGAGAGATAACATAGAACATAACGAAGAATGATTTGTTCTTAACAGATTTTGTCTGTTATCTCAACTTTGATGCTACACCATTTGGTCTGTTGGAGAGAAGACTCTGCAAAATTTTCATTGTCATGTATATGTGCAGTCTCTTTATGGCCATCTTACTCCCTAACACATGTAAAAGCCTTCGTATAGATCTTAATACCCAGTCAAAGACAAATGCTGATCCCATTAGTCTAAATCCAAACATTTTGTAGGTGGGAAAAAACCAGGGAAAAAACCCAGACAAAATCAACTAACCAACAGGCAGGATAGGTAAATAAAGGTTCCAGCTCACAGAGTTCTGCTGAGATTTACAAGAAAGGTATCTCAGGAGAGGAAGCCAGCAGAAATTGGCTGAATCAGGTCTTTTTGGTAACATTGCATCAAACCCAGCCAGAAGGCAAGCCAGGGCATACTGGACTCTGCTTCCTCCAGCTGGCCCTCCTTTTTCTCTCACGAGACTGCCTGCCCTGTCTGTCTATTCTATCCACACACGTTACCACACCTGACAGAAGCTGGCTGCCAAGACACTGGGAGAGGTCACCAGGGCACAGGTGATTATGGGACTGGGAGACTGCAGAATATCTCATACTCCCAGTTTGGGGTACAGGAAAGGAATAAGGTCCAAGGAGAGACTCCATCTGACAGGGACACATACCTGGGAGCATTTTACAGCTCTTAGTTTGCTCCAAAGCTGCTCTTTTGCTTTGCCCTGCCCTTGCTGCAGTCATAATTCTCTCAACTATGGTGATGATGAGCTGAACTCAGGAGAAAAAAAGCAATTAAACTTTGTGCCGTGCTTCTGGTGATCCCAGTGGTAGCTGATGTAACTTCCCCATCCTACTCACATATTTCAGGTTGGCTGAACAGAGAGTACTTTGTGACTAGATGAGTCAGGCTCTACTGGATGAGTGATGTTAGTAGATGAGCCAGCAATTTATGTCTTCCTGGAGCAGAGAAGTGCAATTCCCTATTTTAGGATTTTTGCGATAGGCATGTATCAAAAGATGAACTGTTAGTTTTAGCACAGACTTGCTTGGACAAAAGCACAGTTATGTGAAATAAAAATTTCTTGAAAATCTGTAACAAAGGGTGAGACAGCAATGTAATGAGCAATGAAAGCATCAGCCCCTTTTACTTGTGCTTGATAGTCCAGGACTTGATACAGCCTAAAGTCATGTGGGGAATTTTGGCAGGCGCTGCCTTTTATGTCACACAGCACATTAATGCCTCCTTAACCTCTGATAAATTCATCCCTGCTGTGTTTTGAAGCTCCTGCAGTTTTCCTGGCTTTCCACATTCATAATAGAAAGATAAAAATAAGTTGTGTCATGTTTTGTTATCTTCATCAGTGATCTCCAAGAAAATACAGCCATTAGGTTGATGACGCTGTGACATGCCATGGATAGAATATCAGATGCTACCAAGAACAGAAAAACAGCGCAGAATTAAGTACACAGATGCAATTTTCTTTGGAAATTTAGATCTTAATGCTCCTAAGGTGCTTTAGATACCGTAATGACAGGAAGAAATGGTAACAGCCAGAGGAGACATCTATAATGACTTGCAAATTATTGAGTCACTAAATTAATAGAAAAACCTGTAGCTTTTGCCCAGCCCCCTAAAAAACACCCCTTCACTGTTGTACATCCGACTGTCACACCCACAGATTCTGTAATCCTGGCAGCAATACAAACACAGACTGGAAATCATCACAAATGCAGATGGTTTAATGTCCTGCAAGTGCAAGCAACCGCACAAATATCATAATGGTTCAGAGAACAGGTGTGCCAGAACACTTTGTAACATCTAACTGGAACCAAAAGATCTTTTAAACGAGTCACCAAATAAATCCAAAGCGTAAAAAAAATCCAAAAGTGTCCCCAGCAGAAAGCTTGGGATATCCCCAGTCCCCTTTTTATTATCTGAATAAGCTTTCCAAGCATGTCGCTTGCACTGTGCTCTGAAAACCACTGGAGGGTGGTAGGAGACTGCCTGACTCACAGGTTCCCACCAAGAATGGAAAGAAGCTGGATTGTGAACGTGATCAGAAACACTCGTCCCACCCCAGCTACTGCTTACAGCTGCTTCTAAGACACAACGTGCATCTCAGCTGGAATTCCTGTGCTTTACTGCCAGAGAGGTTTGGAATGATCTTTAAACTGGCAGCTGTAAACCTGTACCTTGTCTAGGTTTCTACCTTGTGTTTTGCTTTTGTTTCCTAAAGAAAATTTCACTTAGAAACTCCAAGAGAATGGTTACTGATTTCAAATCCCACTCTTGTAATTACGAAATGTAGTCATGAGTCTTCTGGGGAAATTAAAAAAAAAATTTAAAACCCCACTAAACCCTAAAACACACAGGGAACTTTAAATCATGTGTAGCCAACCACTTCCCTTTCCTGTAAAGTAGTTTGAGAAAATATTTATTTTAAAGGACAAAAATCTGCCTCCCTGTATGCCTCTTCTAATAAAAGCTTGATTAATCAATATGCAACAAGTAATTACAGATATTTTCTTTATTATCTTCTAAAAACACTCCTTGTGAGTGGGGGGATGCTGCTTCATGTCCTACATATCAATGCAGCCTCTCTGCTTACCAGAAGCAAATCTGCAATTTTAATTCCCTCCCATACATTACACTTTCTGCGAAGCGGTTTCGTTATGGCCAATGCAGAACTGAGAGCTCCCCACTGCTCACACAAAAGCTGCCTCCACACCTCACAGTGGCACTGAGCAAACTCTGCTGCCTGGGTTTCCTTTCCCCACCTCTGCACTGCTGCCTGCCTGCTCCCATCCACCACTCTGTGCCCACTGTTGCCTCCTGTCCATGCTAATATTCTGTCACACCACAGATTTTTGTCTACACCCATGTCCCGAGGCAACTGCAGTCCTACTTCTGCTGCAGGTTTGCAGATTCACCCCTCTACAGCTGAAGGTCTCTCTGCTGCAGGGGCTCAGCAATGAGGATGCCAAATATTGAAGGTGAAGTTAATGGGCTGCTTTGCAACATATGATGAATGCCTGGACTTTTTAACCCCTGGGTATTTTCAAGAATTTTAAAAATTGCATGTAAGGAGGTCTGACAGGGGAAGCTGCTATGGGGGGAATATTGCTAATATTAAACATTTTTCGTGACATTTTTCTCCTCATCCATTATTTAGCAAAAAAAAAAAAAGCCTATGTACAATGTAAACAACAACCACAGCTGGAAGGATTTCTGCTCTCACCTACACCTAAAGTCATGATGCAATATTTTCTGAATTCTTTTTACAGTCTGAAGAAATACTTTCAGCCAACCTTTACCTTAAAATAATTATGCCTGCAAAATAACGGCTAAAATTACTTACTAGAGGCTGTTGTAGAAACTGCACTCTGCACACAGACTAAAAAACAGCCAGAAAAAGGTCTTTCTTATCTGAAAATCAACCCAAAGGATTTAGCCAGCACTTTTGAAAAAGAACTGGTTTGGAGTATGCTGAAGTGAGCCAAGCAGTGAAGATATGTCAACAGTGAGAACATGTAGCTCAGAGTTACTTATATTAGGGAGGGTTTTCTGGTCACTTGTTGCAGTACTAATTGGCTCAGGCTCCACAGTGAGCTGTTCACTACTATCAACCTACCAGCTGGAGGAAAGCAGCTGCCATGGTAGTTTTCAGAATGGAATTTGTGCAGTGGGGGGAAGAGGAAGAAATAATAGTAATAAAGGACAACAGGGCTCCACTCACGTTGGGAGAACAAAATAGCCTTGCAGAAATTGGAAGTGTTTCTAAGAGATGAGACTTTCAAACCTTGTTATTTGAATAAAACCTTTCTGTGCCTCTCTGTGCCACCTAAAAAAACATGTGGATACAGCCTGTACCACAGAGACAGTGCCTTAAAGGACAAGGCATGTGTCCCCACATCCTGCTCCAATGTGAGAAGTGCCCCTCAGACAGCCCAAGAGAATGAGCCAGGCCTGACAGCTGAGAAGAGAAGGGTTTGGGCCATGAAAACACCTACACTGTGTTCTTTTCCACAAACACATCCAGAGAGTAGGAAGAACTGAGCAGGAAAATACAGAAAACATTTGTCATCACCTTTTTTCAAAAGATGTATCCCAGAGAAGAAACTCTTGTAAGGATAAAGAATAGAAGACCATAATTAGACCCCTGCTATGTCAATTGCTGAACAGGGAAGTGAAATGAATTTTTAAAATCCCATGTCATCTGGTGGGTCATATGGCCCTATCTATGCACAAGCTTACCTCCATTTAGTTATCTCATGGGATGCTCTAGTAGAGATCATCGTCTGGCAAATCTGTCTCAATTTTGCTCAAAATCTATTTCTGTCCCTTAGGAGATACTAAACAAACCTGTCTGGAATTCAAAAGAATGTCTGTGGTGTATTTAAAACACCTATTAAAAATTTGCAACTTAACCAGAAATGGGTGCATTTCTAAAGACAAACACACTTACTTCACTTTTGTATGATATGCAAACCTAGACTAATAAAACAAATGCATAATGAAAAATCTCACTTTGATGAACACCTTAAGATTATCATCTGCAAAGAACTAATAATTCAGTTTTATCATAACCAAGATGGCACCTTGTTTCTTTTTTGTGACAATTAGAACACTTTAGTGATATAATCAGTATGCACTCTTCACAAGCTTATGCAATGTTTGGCTGTGTATGACATCAATTAGCAAACCCTTAAAAAATGTAAGAGAAGTAAAGAAATTAAGTAATTCAAGAATATAATTTCTAAAATGAAGTAGCTGTTTTTGCAGTATGAAAGTGGTATTGAGAATACTTGTGACTTACCTGCTAAAAGAACTACAGTACCTGCATCCTAATCATCCTAACACAGACCAACAAAAAAAAAAAACTCAATAAAAACCCAAAACCAAACCAAAACCAAACCAAAGCAAACTAAAAAAACCCCCAAAACCACAAAACAAAACACAACACCCATGTTTTGGAAATACAGGACCTTGTGCCCCTCTCATCCAGTGCTCTGTCTCGGACAGAGGCCAACACCAGACGCTTTGGAGAGACGTACAAGAAACCCCGTGGGAAGTAATTCCAGCATAATCTCTCCATACTGGGAGCCTCTTTCTAGCTCCCATCTGCTGGAATTTGCTTTACATCAATACACAGAATGCAAAAGTACGTGACCAGGTGTTTACTTTCCAAGCATTTTCTTCGAAAGCTGAAAAGACATTAACCAATCTTTTGTTCAATAGAGCCTTCAGTGCTATCATGAACTCCTCATTCACAATTACTTTTTCTTTTCTTGCTTTGTTAGACCTTTAAGGAAAAGATCACTATCTCCAAGCACAGTACACTTCAGCTACCTTATCTAAAAAATAATCCTGGCAGAGAAACTGCAGACAAAACACTTAACCACTGATCAGGAGTGAACGACCACCCTGCTGTCAAACTATGGGGAGTGTCTGCTACTACGAACAAGAGAGACACATCTAGAACTCCAGAAAATATTTACTTCATGTATCTGGGCTCTAACATGACTTTATTAATCAAAAAACAAAAAAGAAGCTACATGTTGGTAACCCATAAAGAAACAGGGATAAAAGGGGTAGAATCTATGTCTCCATTAACTTTTATCACAGTTAGACAAGAACAGAAACAGATGCTACTGTGGGCTGTTCTCCCTACAGTATTTCCATCATCATTCTATCCAAGGATCTAGTTTGTAACTCTTGTTCTCTCTGCAGTTGTGGACTCCTGCCTCTGTCCACTCCCTATTTCCAAAAGAGCAGCATATCTAATTGAAGACGTGAGATTGCTCCAGTCACTACACAGCAAAGACCTTTAAATCACAGTCCAGTCCTCCAACAACTTAGACACATACACAACAAATCCTTTTTTTGCAGCTATCTACACATTATCTACACATATGTCTGAATTTCCAAAGATTTTAAAAAGGAGCTGATGCTTTTAATTATTTAATTATAAAGACGGCTTTAGGAAGGATACTGACTTTCCAATGAAGAGCCACAGCTGCCTTCTCTGTCTTTTAATTTTCCCAGAAGAGAGATTCTTTTAATCCAATTAAATAAAAATAAAATAGAGGAAAGTTGTGCTGAGGAAAGCTATAGTAATTAAAATAAAACTACTGCCTAGTGCTCTAATAAAGAGCTGAGGGAAGCTATTCATTCTGGGGAAAAAAAGAGGGAATTCTAATTTTTTCCCCAATAATTTTAATAAAATGCTACAGGAATAAAATTAAGTTAACAAAAACCACCAAACCTGATTAAAGTAGAAGTTATCCCATTTGGTCATAATTTAGATCCACTACTGGAATTTCTGTGTTCAAAAGAACATCACATCATCATTTTTCAAAAGAAAACCCATTTTAGCATGCATTCCACCAACAAGCAAGCATCAGCCTGTGAACAGAGCATTCTTACATCAATAGGTCCCAGGCAAAATAAATCTGAGGCAGGTAAAAACTATAAAATTGTACATGTTAATTATGTGACAGATAATTACCTGCATTAATCAGATCATGAATAGCAGGCCTCTCCCATGGGAGATGGTAAAGTTCCTAACTTCAAAATAAAAGCGTAAAAATGGCCTTTTTAAAAAAACTCCATGAATCACAATGACTGGTTTAGGTCAATGCTTGGATTGATTATGCTCTTTTAATTTCATATTACTAGCTATACATTTAGTGTCAGCATTCCATTTCCACTTCCTTTATTTGTAAAGCCAGAGATTCTCTTAATTATTTTCAATGCTCCAGCCACCCAGTCCTTCCTTGGTTATAACTATTGATGAAGTCAAGCTGTAAAACAAAACACTGAAAGGGCTGAAATAAAAAAAAATGAAAAGGAGGCCCCAAGTTCTTAAAAAATAAGAGAGAGGCTGATGAACTGCAGGATTGAGTAGAGCTCTCTAACTAAAATGGGAATGGAATCTTTTGATGCAAGTTGCATCTGTAAAACAACTCAGATCAAACTGTTTGTTTCAGACTCAGAAAGCACAGAAGATTTGTACCTCCCAGAGCTCATGTTCATAGGTCTGTGCAATAGTGGATAACACTACTAATACCCAGAGCTGAGCAATCTCCCAAATTCCCTTTGCCTTTGCAAATGCTGCTGAGCAGCAAAGTAGCCAGTTTGGTTACTGCCATTTAATTAGCAGAGGACACCATTTTCATTTAATTTTCTGCTGTAATATTTTTCATTTGCTTCTTAAAAGAATGCAAGTTCAGCACAATAACCATACAAGCATCTTGCTCTGCCTCCAGGAAGGATGCTGCACATGGGGGTGTCCCAGCAAAGTTGTAAGTTGGCTTTTAGCAAGCCCAGGGTATGTGATGGTTTCAAGGTAAGAGGCAAAAGAATCTTTTGTCAGAAATCTGAGAGGACTGGGACAGCTGTGTGAATAAAACTGAATGGAAGAGAAAGACATATGGAAATGGCAGGCTAGCAGAAATTCTGCCACCATAAGAAAGCTAAGCTCCAGTTTGTTCCTGTGGCAGAAAATGCAAGACAGCATTATTCTGTGAACTGCAGCATGCTGTCTGTATACAGATAAATTAGCAGTAATGCTCTATTATCCTTAAAAATTAGGAATAAACTGTCTGAACAAAGTAGTCCCTTGCATCCCCAAGGCAACACAATAGGATATAAATGCTATAGAATCATTTTTACTTTACAAGCTTTAATATACACATTGTCCCTCGAGCCCAAAGTTATTTGCTATAATGACATGATAGCCAACAAGAAAGTAATAGCTTTGTGCCTTTGTGCATACTGGTGAAGTGTCTGACCCCACATATTGCAGGCAATTATTTGAGGCTACTGATGTTTTGAGACAGTTCACTGGAAGAAAGATAACACTGGAGCAGGTTGCCTTGACGACACTATGTAGCTGCACCAGAAATCAAAGAAAAATGCAGGAGCTCCTTCTGTGTTGAGGACTGACAAAATATTCATCAAACTGGGTGAAAAGGGAACTAGTCCCACAGCAAGTCCTGTGCAATATTTGATTCCACTTCTTATCATGAGCATTATTAGAAAACCACCGACAAAGGCAGGTGCTTCATCCCTCACAGCACAGGGCAGTAAGAATTGAACAGCAAGCAGTATGGTAATGACTGCCCAAAAGTTTGGGGCTTTTTCTTGTCAGACTCTTCTGCTCACGTCTGGATGTGAGAGTTTACTCCGGCAAAAATAGTTTCTAAAGGCCAGCACTTTTGATTTCAGAGTAGAATATCACAGAAATTTCACTGCAGGTTCTAAGACTTTTGACAGTGATCACCAGTGAATCAAAAGTAAAAAACATCCTTAACACATTTTGCCATCAGTGAATGTTTTAGGCATGCTATGAGTTTTTCTATATCAGCATATAAGAAAATACAGAATACAAGAGGGATAAACACTTAGAAGATATATGTACACATTCAAAATAAGTAAGACCAAGTTTATTTCATGATCAGCATTTTCTTTGCTTCTGTTTAATTTAATAGAAACATATCACTCTGTACTAAAAGAGCATTCCCAGTCCTCTATTTTTAAAAAGGCATAAATTCAGATACTCTTTCTATAAGAAAATTAACCTCAACTGCTACATAATGCTTCTTTAAACAAAAAAAATGGACTTGTGCTTCCTTATTGACCAATAGCAAACACATGGTAACAGTGAGCAATATTGCTCATGCCTCACATAAATAATGATTTATTTGTAAATCATTTCAAAAATAGAATTAGGAGAGAAAATAGGCATCTCTGACACCACACAATAACCTGTTGGGATGATGCAGCAAAGTAAGACATCTCGTCAGATACTAGACATGTTAAATAGATAGCAAAATTTAAATATGATAAGTATTTTGAAGTATAGCAAGACACTGTTGAGAATCTCCATTTAAAGACATTTTTGTGTTTAAAGCTCCTTTTAATGTGACCCTTTAATCCATTTCATTATCACTGTATTTTCATTCAATTCCCACTTCTACTAGTCTTCAAACACCAAATTCCAGAGATATGAAATGCAGGTGTTAATATCTAGGATTGCATCTTTTTTAAAGAAGAAGTGTTTTTCTCAGGTATAAGCTATTACCTGATAGAGCCCATTAAGGAACTCATACAAGCTTCTCACCATTTTCTAATTCCTTCTGTGATAAAGTCACCTTTTAAATTCTGCATGGTGGATTGCAGATGCTGAGAGGCAAAGCTACAAATGTAACTGTATTATTTATAATGACAGACAGATGTAACAGAGTCCATGAGAAATAAACCAGAAACACTGAGCAATGCTTAATATTTAATTTCTATATTTATCTTGAGCTGAAGTAATTAGACCTGTCCAAATATATGAAACACTTGCAATGTCTGTTGATCAATGCTTAAAAGGATTACCTCAATGCAAAGACTCACTAAAATGATTAAACTGAGTTTTATTTGACGTCTGGTGCTTTCAGGGATTCTCTAATTAAATAACTGTCACACATTGGCACTGATTATCTTAATTTATGTTAACTTTGTGTGTTCTATATTGTCACTTATGGGTGCTAACAGATATGGCATGATATTCCAAAATGATTGTGTTATAAAACCTTAGACTTTGATAGAAAATCTGTTACGAAATATTGAAGGTGCATGAAGGGCTGAGGCATAAATAAAGGTGGTAATTCATTTTTGAATTAAATAGTTTGCTTTATATTTAAATCATGCTTTTGTGATTCTGCAGAATGCAAAACTATAGATTGCTGTAATTAAGTTTGGTAGTCTGTAATTTTTTCCCTTCAGGGGACCAGCAGTAGGAATTTTACAAAGACATTACAACAAAATTCATCATAATGAAACAATGCCCAGTCAGGAACCAAATTTTAGAATGCTGTATAATAAGTGATGAGAGAGATTAAAAAATAAAAAATCAGAACTGGTAAAGAGATGTGACCCTTCCACTTGTAGAATGTCACTTCAAATCCAGGTCTAATGGCCATGGAAATTGCATCATCTGGAGCTGGAGAGAAGCTCACTTCAGAGGAAATAATTTCCTTTGTTTTTTTAATAAATTAGTTTCTTATGGAGTTGAATAGGCACTCCTTTCTTGAAAGAAAATATATGGTCTTCTGTTTAGGAAGCATGGAAAAGAAATCTGTTTTCAGAATTCCTCAAGGTTTATTAGCAAAGTTATTAACTTTTTTGGGGTCAATTTTGCTGTTCCAGTCGGCATCCAACAAAGTTGACAAGAATTGTGTTGTTTTCAGATACATAATGTCCCTGCCATCATGCCAAGAGAATTTCAGAAGTTTGGAAATTTTGATTCACTGCTGACAGCCCAGATTTAGGGGACTGAAGGCTCTTGAGGTCTAGTAGAGAACCAAGCTTTAGCAAAACCCAAAGCTTTCAAGGTCTGGGAATCCCAGAGCCAGCAGTGTTTTTCAGATCCTGCATCAAGGAGACAGGATTGTGGAGAGCTTTGGTGTTAGGAGCTGCCTGTCCCACAGTACTCTGGTCACCACCCTTTGTGCCAGTCTTTTGAAAACATGGACTCCCAAGGAACGCCCCAAAACTGAGATTTTGGGCTTCATAAAAGCTGGCAAGAAATTTGACAGTGTTTCATTGGGACTTTCCACTTCTGCAAAATATGTAAGTTCTGACAAAAAAAAAATCCTAAACAAAACAGTTTCAGTGATTTTTATAAAGGATGTTTGGGTGGAAATTTACCAGTCAGCTCTACTCATGTGGCAGGTCTCATGATCACTTTTTCCTCACTTACCTTGGCTTTGCTACAGCTGTCAAAATACTTGGTTTGCAAAACAGCTTCTCATAAACTGTTTAGTGCTTCAGGAACTTATGAATGTTGGTGATGATAGCGCTCACACTTAGTGAGGATCACACGTTTAATTAAAAGTAACACGTGAAGGGTGTCACAGTTGAATGCTGCAAATCCCAAAGGACAACTAATTTAAACTTTGAAATCTTTGGGAGCTTTGGTTTCTGAAATGGGCGTGACTTACAAGAAAGGATCTATAGTTAGGTGCTGGGTCCATTCTACACAGACAAATATTTGTTAGCATTGCATTTGAAGGGAGCAATGTTGCCAGCACAGACTGCCAGGCAGATAAACTGCTTTTGAGTAGTGCTTGGAGCAGAAACAAAAATGTCCTGCCTGAAAGAAGAGGTGAATCTTTTCTGTGTCAGAAAACTAAACCATACCTGAGAACCAATGATAAGGTGGCAATCATTCAATTAAGGAATTGCAGATTTGTAGGAATTATATTATCACTCTAAAAGGGGGAGGAGATGTGGCACTGAGCACACACAGAGTTCAAAGTGCCTACTTCTGATAACAAGTTATGCACATTTTTGACTCCTTTTCTCCTTGGTTTCTATAAATTTTGTTTCCCTGTAACAAAAGATGCTATTTTATTTAACAAAACCAGGAAAAGGCTTTTGTTAAAAATACCAATATCTGTATATTCTCTTGAGAAAAGTAACTGTTGTGAGAGTACTTGCTAGATGTTAGATGTTAAAGCAATTTGGTTTGAAAATAGAAACATATAAACTGAAAAAAACCCCAAAGATATGCAACAGGCAGGGTTTTTTTATACAATTATCTCATCCTGTCACATAAGGTAAAATTTATCTGCAATTACCAAAACTGAAGTCGATTTAGTTAAGTTTTTAGCCATCTTTTCTTTTGTTTCAATTTCTAGTGTACAAGGGCCAGATCTACCTGGCATTTGAGAATTTTGTCTTTCCCTACCACAAGTTTTCTTTCCAAATTAGCCCAAATTCTCTCTTCAGAAGTGGTTTATCACCATGGACTTCACAGAAAATTCCTCTGAATGGGAAGCGTAAAGAAATTCCATTGATTCTCCTTTCTCTGAACTACTGCTACCTGTGTAAGGCCAACAAAAACAAAAAATGCCTTTTGCCTTTAGAACACTACTATATAGGCATATGTTAGGCCAAACAATAGTTGCTACATGTTTTTCATGTAGAAATTAATTTTAAATCAAAACTTGCCTAGCTCCAGATTGGCTCAAACTTCAAAGATTCAACAAGACTCCAGAAGGATAGGAGCATTTTAAAATAAAAATTTCAAGGGAAATTATCCACTCCAAAGAAAACAGAACCCACATATGCTTAATAAAGTCTTCCCCTTCCCTATACTGACAATCTCTGTAGGGTTTTATTGATTTGTCTTAGAAAACAGATGAGTGCAGATAACACACATTTGACATTCAGGACGCAAAGTCACCCTGTCTTTTAAATTCCATTAACTAATTTTAAAGCAGAAGTGATTAATTTGCCCATGAGTGGCACAGCTACAACAGATGCAGCTAAATTGACTGTGTTCCTTCATAACTGCTGTCTCCACATGGGTACCAGCATCGCTCTCAACCAGAAGTTATGGGCTTCACGTAAAAATTGCTGGGTGAACCGGACCGTGTCACTCAGGAGCAAAGCATGAAAAGATTTCTTTCTGGCTTAAAAATTCGCAGATGAACTCATAACAAAATGCTGGAGACAGAAAGTCTAAACCAGAAGACTATTATTGGTGCATTTACATTGTGTGTGGAATACGCAATATATTTGTGAAGAAAGCGAGTCTTTAGCCAAATTCTCTGCTGCTGAAAATTAACCAGGTTACGTGTAAGGATGAAATCACTGATTACCACCAGCAAACACCAAGCCATTCTGTTCAGGTGTTTCCCTGGCCGTGCTGGCAATCCGCACAGCCATCCCGAGGCTGGCTGACCCCGGAGCAGCCTACCTTGCGGAGCGGCTTGAGCTTGGTCTCCATGATGAAGTCGTATTTGCAGAGCTCGCAGCAGCGCGTGTCCGAGCTCTTGATCCACTGGTGCAGGCAGGCCTGGTGAACAAAGCGCAGCGTGCCCGTGCAGCGGCACGGCGTGATGAGGGGGCTCTCATCGTCTCCCTCGCAGTGACAGATCCTGGCGGGAAGGACAGCAAGAGCGAGTGAGCCCACCTGACAACCAGCAGTGCAGAGGCACTGGCTTATTTATTTACACTGCCTTCTCATCGCCAGGCTTGGCATTCAAAAGGTGGCAGGTATATGACCTTTCAGATGGAGGCACGGGAACATACTCCTTGTTCCCTTCTGCCATTTAGCAGCTTCTTCGCTTAGTTATTTCTCTTTGAATGGGCTACTTTCCTGAAGGTGAATCGATAGAAATAACAGCTTTTCCCTTTTATGCATGGCAAAACCTTTAAGACAAATACCAGAGCAGAATAGTCCTTGGTCTGTAAGCAACGCCAATAAAACCCTCAAAGGTAGAGAAATCTAACCCAAGCTGAAAATACCCAGCATGTGAATCACCAAAGGTAGAGGAATCTAACCCAAGCTGAAAATACCCAGCATGTGAATCACCAAAGGTAGAGAAATCTAACCCAAGCTGAAAATCCCCAGCATGTGAATCACAAGAAGTTCCTAGGATATCTCTTTGGAGTTACACAGTTAAAGAATCTGAGAGCAGTTTTGAGTATTCTGGAGTCATGCACATGGCACAGCGCGTACATACATGCACACTTTTTAGGAGGCAGGTATTGAAAAGTCATGGTCATTTTTTTTATTCCTCACTGTCTCTTTTAGGCAGACAGCTGCATTATCTGGGAAAATGAAAACTACTCTGTAAGCAAATCCTAAGACAGAGGCTGGTCCCAGAACTGTTTTAGCGTATGATGGGATATAGAGCTTTCCATGCTGTGGTTTTGCATAAAGTGATCAGTGTTCTAACATCATCATCTAAAGGGCTTCTTCTGTGACACATGTCCAGATGTCCTGCTGATTTTCCCCTCTTCCAAACAATCTCATGATCATATCAGGAAAATATTCACCCATTACAAACAATGTCAGATTTACTGGCAAGCATCTCTTTGAAGGCAGAGAAAGCTTTACAGAGAGCAGAAGGCTTAACCAAACACCTGAAGATCAGGAGGTTCCCCTCAATGAAGAGTAATTCCCTCCCATCCCCAGCCTAGAAAAACACAACAAAGCACCCAAGGTCTAATGAGTGTCTGAAGAGTCAAGCTGGCATGCAAGTGAAAAAAAACAAAAAAAATCTGAAGCCTGAGAATAACAGCACAGATCCTCCTGTCACACAAATAAAACTTGGGCCTTAGAAACTTAGGAATGGCACCCTCAGACAGCCCAGATGCAGAAGTGTCTGAACACACCTGAGGAATAACTCACCCTTTTACAGAGAAAACTGCAACTGCAGCACCTCTGGGGTAGGAGAGCTTCAGGATAAGGGTGTCTTCCTCCTGGGAAGATGGGTGACCTTTCTAGAGCAGGAGCTCCTGATGTATGTCAGGAGGCAACCTGACAAAGCCATCCCAGGGAAGACTGGCTACTGCACAGCTCTGAGGCTGCCAAGCCTATGAGCAGGGGAGCAGGAAATTCCAACGTCTCTACAGGAAAGAGCTACAGATCACAACTGGCAGCTCCACTATTCTTCCACAGTGTAGCCCAGAGCCATGAGAAAAATCTATCTATGATAATGGGAAATCAGAACAAAGCTGCTTTGCTGGACAGAAATAAAGAGATCAAAAAATTGCAACAGATAAATGAAGCTCTGAATGCCTGGTCCATAAAAGCCAGGTTTCAATTTCTGCAGTGGTGCTAGTACAGGATTTCAAGCCCCACAGCAGTGAAGAGGAGAACAAATTACCCACAACTTCCTTCTTGCACATGTTCCTTTTCTGAGACACATTTTACAGGAACTCAATTTACAGCCTTGTCCTTACTAATCCAGCTGAGTTAGGTGCATCAGTATTTTAGTTCTTAGATGGGAATTGCCTATATGGTGATTTCTTACTGAGCCTCTAGCTTAAACAGAACTATATTTTGAAAACACTGAATAGTTATTTTCTAACATTCCCAACTGAGAGTTACATAAAAAACATCATTCTCTTTTTAAATTAAAGCTATTCCCCAAAGGAAGACCAGCATTCTTTGTTCATTTAAATTCAAGCCATACATAATTTATTTTACAGCCTTAGCATTTAAACTATTTAGAAATTAGACAACTAAGCTATGGACTCAATAGCTTTTTTTTCCTACTACTGCCAAGATTGTTTAAAATTATTTTCAGAGCTAAAATACAAGCCTAAATTTCCACTGGGATCTTCAAAAAAAGTGACACTGCATATTTGAAATGAATAGAAGTAATCCTTAGTAGAAATACTTCTACAGAAAAACTCTATATGCATTATACATGCTATTTGGGCCTTCCTTGTACATAAGTCACAAACCAATTGTACAAACAGCAGGGTGACACTAAGAACTTAGAGTATGAATAAAGCTCAAACTAAATATTCTAATGGCCTCTTCTAGCTTTATAACCATGAAATGTGTCAAGAGAATTAAAACAAACTTCAGTAGGAAATGAAGTCCAGAGAAAATGACCAAAGGCACGGCTTTCATTAGGTTCTTTGGTCTCTTCGGTGCCATTTAATTATTTGTTATTTGTTTAACCAGAAGAAATTAGCTTAAAAAATGATGGTGTACCTAAACTCATAGTGACAGTATAAAGAATTTTGGTGCCCAGCACCTGTGGTAACAGACTGTTGGCTAAATGCTGAAACATCTTTTAAAGACTTGGAGCAGGTAACTTGCTCTGTCTTCCTCAACCATTAGAATTAAATCTCAATTTTGTGCGTCTTTGTTCTTTGATGTGTCCATCTATGATGTACATCACAATTATCACAAACCAGAGAAAGTTAATTGTTAATGATGGTTTTGAAAAGTTTGCTGTAGAAGAATGGAGGTATGGATACAAAGCACAGACATACCTGAACCATGTCTGAACCAAGCTGGAGGTGGTGAATTTTCATTCTAGTTTCCTGTTGTCAATGATCACAACTGTTTGAACTTTTCATGCATCAGATTGATTATTTAGCTGGCTGAACTTGTTCTGAGAGTAAAATTCGTTTGCACACTTTAGAAATTAAATTAATGGAAAAAAACCTCAAAAACACTATGATGAAGGAAAATATATATCATTTGCTAAATCTATACTGATTTATTTACAAGTTGTAGTACAGCAGTGATCATTGTTAATAGCTGCAGTTTTAGCTGCTCAGACACACCTACAGAATTTACATACTCAACTTTTCTCAACTTTTTAGTGCTTTAGTAGATAAATGGCCTTTATTATAGAGAAATATCTTTGACTTTTTGACAGCTTAGTGCTTTAAGGATTCCTCTCTATGGACAGGACCTTTCTTTTGCAGGGAAAAGATGAGCACAAGAGTCCAAAGGAGCTTTTGCTCTATGAATCATGTGGACACCAGAGATCTATAAGCCATCAGATGATCTTCTGATTCAGATATACAAAGTTTTGTGTGTGTATTTGTATACACCTACAAACACATCCCTACACACTGAGATCAGAGAATATCTGTATTTCTTTCAATAAACCCCACTGGGAATCCTTATGAAACAATACTCTGACAGTGCTGTCACCGTTATGCATAAATTTTTGGTTTATATGTCATTATTTTAATTACCCAGCACGTATTTTTCTAGCACAAACTTGTTTCTATATCCTTCAGCAAACAGATGTACCAAACACAGAAAGTAATGCTAACACTGTGCATACATGAGATGAAAACCAAAAAGCACAAAAATTCTTTGAAGATGTTCTTAAACATCAGGTTTACATATATAATGAAACAAATTAAGAAAAAATACGTTTCAGAAAAAAAATCCCATAATTTTAAAACTGAAAATATCAGTATTTGTGAAAGATTTTTCAAAATTCATAAAAACTGTTGCAGAGCTCTTGTATGTTCCTTACAAAACATATTGCCACCACATCTAAATAAACAAAAGGAATTTCTTATCAGGTCAAAATGATGAGATGCAGCTAAAGAAAGCACTCAGAAGTGAGGCATCTACAGAATTTAGTGTTGTCATACTGTCTTATATTCCATGACTGGTCCTGTTCATTGCAAAAGATAAAATGCAGAAAGGGAAGTATGAAACCAGCCTACAACTTGCAGGCATTCCTAAGGTCATTGAATTTTGGCTGATTTTCAGAAAATCAGCAAGAGTTATCTTGGATACCTAACCTTCATTTGTCATCAAATAAAGACTTTTTGTCATCTATACAGACAAACATTTCCATTTCCCCTACAGACAAACATAATCTCAGTTTAAAGGGTCTAAAATCAGTATGGAACAAGGAAATCAGTTGGAAAGCTTTCAGGTTTTCCCAACAGTTAGTTATTCCGGCAAAATCATGGCAATTGAAATTGCAATCTAGATGGTTAGCATCTAAGCTGCTTATTGCAGGAGATACAGGCAGATTCCAACAGATGTGTAGCTTTTTCTTCATATGCAGTTAACAGTTTTACTCTCATTAAAGAGATGAGCTGCCAGTCTCCATCCTCACTGGAAACCCAGCAGTTTCCCTAACCTGTCACCCACTAATCCACCTGACTCCTTGGAAATTAAGAAAATAGGCTGATCCCTGTGCCTCTGTAGTGAAGTGGAAAACACAGTTATTCTGCAGGAATCCTGTGGGATTTAGTGCTCCACTCCTACCCTGCCAGCAAGTGCTCCTCTGGGACAGCATCTACCCAGCTGATTCCCATGGGTGACCACTGCCAAAAGGAAGGGATGAAGAAGAAGAATCATTCAGCACGTCCCTGCTTTTGCTGCAAACCACACCAAGAACCTTGTCACCAGGAGCAGTGCTGGAGGGAAAGTGTTTGCAGTAATTCTGCATCACCCAGAACGCTTTCTCTGGACCCCCTATCTGCAGTTGCCCTCCCTATCTCAGTACCTGGTAGAACTGTGAAGGTTTTTTGGCCATTACACTTAGACCAAAGGTTTAGCTACAGAAACTTTTATAGACTTCCTTGAAAATACACCAGGTCAAATTTTATCCTCATTAACAAATTTAAAATGTAGGGGAATGCCTCTGAGGCTTTTAAAAAATAGAAATGTATATGGAGGCATACTGATAATGATGTAATGCTTAAGGGCTATAAATGATGCAATTACATAAAACCTGTATTGCTCCTTAACGTTCTGGGTGCTGTACAGCTATGTCCATGCTAACAAGCATTACAGTGAAATTGTAACAAATCTCTTGGAAAAAAAACAGCTAGTGCTAAAAGCTGGGGTATCTACACCAGACCCATCCTGGTGGGTGTTTCTTTGATTTGAAATTGATTTTAGACTGGACTAGGAATACACTCTGAGACTAATTCTCAGTGTGGTCTAAACCAAGGCAAAAGTAAGGTTGATCAGATGTGCCTCAAAAGCAGGCTCCTCATCTGAACTAATGGAGGCCCCTTTACTCACCAAATAAGGAGGAGCTACATACAGCCTTGTGACTGTGGCATGTCTACACCAACTGTGATGCAATTTATAGGCAAACTGAACTAAATTAACATAGATGCTTAATAACCACACTGTCATTTTCTTGAAGATGGAAGAACACCAGTATAAGAGAAATACTTTGGAACTTTTAACAGATTTCCTTAATAAAAGAGAGAAATATTTTCTCCATATAAATATGCTCAAGAAAGATAATACCTATTCCAGAAATATTTTTGATGAGAAATTACTGAAAATCTTGCCCTTCACTGGAAGGCACATATGAACTCATAATGGTCATGCAAAGAAAAATTTTTACTCTGTTTGATGGGTACATCTCATCACTGTATCTCACTGTTGCTAAAGGGAGCTTAGTCAGGAGGAAACAGCAGAGCTGAAAAATGTTGGAGCAAGTGAATCCCTGGATTTGATTTTTGGCTGTGGGGATTATTAGCTGCCAGCATGAAATGTCATGAGCTCCCAGGTTATCTTAATTGGACCAAAAGGATCCAATTTCCCAGAATTGCAAAAGGATGCACAAAATCGCTGCCGCTACTATTTGATTTTTTCTTAGGAAAACTATTCTATCCAAAAAAGGTCATTTTCTCTTTTGCCAATTTATAAATACCTTACAGTGCTTTTAGATAGTTAGAATTGAAAATTAAACAGCTTTATGAATAACTCACAGCAAGTAACTGTCATTTATAAAAAAAATCCACAAAAATATGGAACTCTGCTTATGCATGGTTCATCACTTGGAAAAAAAAAATTAAGTTCACTGAATATGTTACCTTGCAATAGGCTACAGAGTGCCACGTTTCTCTTGCTTTCACTTAACAGGCTTTTCTTTTTTTAAATCTCATTTCCATTCTTTCTACTTTTAAATCACAAAGCAATCTAAATGACAAATTGGTCTTCCTCTGCATTTAAACATGGTGCGAATGAGGCACATTAATTCTCCACACCAAATGTATTCCATTTGTATACCTCTTCCCTGTCACTTCTGCCCTCCCATTATGCTATACAGTCAGCTGTCTTTACCTGACTAGAGGAAAAACCATTTTTAAAGTGTTGCACCACACTAGTGGAATTTCATAAGGGCCTAGCTCATAAAGCTTTCTGTTCATTTCTGCAGAAGTGATGAGAATTTATAAGAGCCCCAAGAGCAAACAACATTAGCGAAAACACATAAATATTTTATTTTGTCGACACTTCTTGTCTTTCTATTAATCTTTCTTTATAGGTGATAAATAGGCTATCTAAAGAGTTACAAGTAATTGCTGCCTCAGGTGCATGGTTAGTGCAAGATACATGTCTGACAAGATTTACTGCACCGAACAAGTTGAAAGAACTCGGGACTGCAACTCAAAACAGGATACAGATTTCCTCCCACCCACCCAGTAAAAGTCAAAGCTTTATGGAACTGAACTCCATCCACAAAATAGGCAAGCTTTAAGTATTCAACAATGGGACCCTTAAACTAAGGGTAACTTTATAACAGGAGGCTGTGCCATTTCACTTATTTCCATTAAAAATAATAATAAGTTCTGAAAGAAACAAGCAGAAAGGAGGACTTGGTTCTTCTTCCCCAGACAAGTGAGCACAATCACAACAAAGGCATACTTGCCTTACTTTGGCTCTCCTTGCATCCTTGTGAATCATGGAGAGCTTCCAAAAGAGACTGCATAACCAGATGGCTGAAGAGGTGACAGATGGGGATTTGAACCATCAGGCAGATAATAGAATTAACCAGAATTTCATACTGCTTCAAAGACTGATGAACCACCAGACCATCAAGCAGAAGAGGAGACTCCTCAAAAAGCAGGAGACCCCTATCAAAAAGCCACTTTGCAAAAAATAAAGCTCTGAACAGGAAAGTAAGCAGCAGCCACAGTTCTTTTTGAGAAAGGAGTGAGGAATCAACATGCAGGACAAGATTCAGAGACTTGGCTCCTAACATCCTGAGACCACAAGGTACACACTAACATCCCAGGGAGAAACAGGTTAAGAACCCTCCAGCAAAACACCACAGTCTGGAAGGAGAGGATCTTCCATTTTATGGTGATTTTAGAAGGCTCTGGGTGGTATTTCAAGTCTCCATGTTCTGCATTACAGTTTCTTCACTGGGTCCAACATCAAGGTTTCAGCATAAGTGTTTAGAATGAGTGTTAAAAACAGTGGTAGAATTTGAACCGATATATCTATCTTCTGTTCAACTTTTTGTTTTTTCTTGCTCAAGGACTTATTTCCTACAAACCACCTTTCTGTCTTCTGATCTGATGAGCACTCTTCTACCTGAATATTTCAGAATGTAAGTAATTTCATGAAAAATACATTTTTTGCATCTCCTACTAAACAATATTAAGAAAAGAAAACCCTGCTGAAACACTTGATTTCACAAGAGAAAACTACATAATCATATTGCCTCTTGTCAGGTGCAGTATATACTATTTCTTCCCATACATAATTGTGCTAACACAGAAAAATGCCCATATTAGTCTTTTCCTAAGTTTTTAATGGCCTTTTAATTAGATTGTAATCTAGATTAACTAGATTTTGAAAACTGTTTTTTAAAAATTATGCTTGAAATATACTCTGCAGATCTCATGAGTTCAACCTCATCATCTCCTTTACTTCTCCCCTTCCCTACTGTTGTGCCCTACACCTCAAATAAGGTCCTGCCATTATACCTGACTGCAGAAAGAGTCATTCAGAGTTCATTCAACAAAATCAAAATTTGATTTCCAGTAAGGCTCTTTTTTTCAAAGTGAGGAACTCCACTTTTTTTAAGTGCAAGTGTTTTTGCTGAAATGACTGAATCAGCAGTCCAAAAAGATTGCACACCAAAACCCTAACTAGTTAAACAGAAAATATCTTTCAACTATATCATCAATAATAACAACACCACAATATATACTTGGAATCAAGACACAAAGCACTTATGATCCACTAGTGGTAACATCAACTACTCAATTTTCTTTTCTTAGTGATTTCCATGTGAAAATCCATGTGACTAACTTCTCACAATCCATTCACTTTGGCATATCCAATACACAGCTGTTCCCTCTGGGGAGATTATCCACATGTAGACCAAAGAAAGCTACTTCTGAGGCTGTGCCCCAGGACATGGCAAATTCCTGGATAAAATATATAGGAAGAAAATCTCAGGCACAGGGCAACTTAGGAAAAGGGGTACCTAACTGTATGATATAGAAAGCCTATCCTGTGAATCCTTAAAAAAAAAAAAAAATTTATTGAGGTGCCAAAACAACTCAGCACAGCCAGAACTTAAGTTGTACCTCAGAAGAAGAAACCTTGCCTGCTAATGGACTTCAGGAGAAAGTAGTTGTCCAGGGAAGAGACTGTAAAGGTCAGGATTGACGCCATGACATTTTTTCAGCAGTTTGGAAAGAATCAGTGACACTAGAAGGGCAAACAATGCCCTGAAGTAACCAAGAGGTTCCCCTTAGACTAGCTGAAGAACATATTGCACAATGTACTGTACTTTATCTGACTAATGTGCTCATAGTGGAATTGAGCGTGCACTGTCACATTCCAGCTCATGCTGATAAATGCAGAATGAAGAAATTGTCAGCAATCCATGAGGAAATGAAGGAAAAAAGTTGCCTACCCAGAAACTAAAGACAAATAACTGTTTCCATGGGATATTTATGATCCCTGTTCCTCTGCTATTTCCACCCAATACCATTTAGGTGAGGGCCATTCCTCTATCAACTAAAAGACATGAATAGCTAGGATTAAAAGCTTGAAGAAACCCCCCAGGAAAGGAAACTTTCCACATCATGGTGGCCAGCTATGCTAACCCAGTCTTAGCATAAAGATGAAAAAATCACCCTCTTTTTTCCATTTCTCATGCAGAAAAATAGGGAGTATATGTACATATCTACACTGACATCCAATTATTTATTTGGGTTTTCACAAATCAATGAAGTGCTTGGACATGTCCTGAGAAATAGAAACTGCAGTGTGTTCTGAACTGGTAGTAAAACATGTCTTCGTTTTTCTTCAGCTGTCTACAAACTGATTAAGTAAGACAACTTATCAGCTATAAAAAATTAACAGGCCTTTGATTTTGCTATGTTTTTCCTAGATGTAGTACAGTCATTATGATACATCTGATAATGACAACAACAAAAAAAATAGCATTATCCCTGACATAGAAAAATGCATTTCTGACTGCCTTTAAAAATTTTGCAGAACAGGTCTCATCATCAACCATATTAAGTTTAATGCTGGTTGTTCAAAGAACATCTCCACTGATACTGAGCCTAAGGGCACAACCTATCACAATTTTTCAACTTTCCTCAACTAAATAAGAGCCTGACTGAAAAGTCTGCATGCACATCCAAAAGGTCCATCCTTGAACTGAGCTCCAAGTCTTGCAAAAAGTGCCTGAAAAATTATAATAAAATTCAGTGGGTTGAGAAGACAAATAAAAGATTGGGATTCACTTTTCATCTGGAAGCAAATTCTAAGTCTGGTGACTTGGGCAACAACTAGGACTAATCTATGTAATGCATTTACAGAACTCTATTTTTATATATACATATATATATATATAGTGTGTGTGTGTGTATCTATGTACCCACACACACCTTTATTTATTTGTGTAATTTTTACTACAGTATAATGAAGCCCATATGAAGACCCATGCTGAAGTGGTTTTTTTCAGGTGTTGGGTAGCTCATACTCTTAACAATTATCAGATGATCAAATGCTATGTATGTACTGCATGTACTACACTGGCTCTTCAATCTGAGAAATAGAAGACAACACTGAAGCTGTGGTAGTTGCCTGTGTGCACCTCTGCATCATGCCCTGTAGATAAATTTCAATAACATGGATTACCACTGTTGCTGTTTCTTTGCATTTCCACAAGGCAGAGAGAACCCAAGCCTAATGCATAAACTCATGCACAAACACAGCTGGACTTTGAAGAACTTTCAATTATTAAGACAGACAATGGACAGACAGTGGGAATGCGTGGTTTTGCTTGGTAAATATAAAAAGGAGTGCATAGCCCTAGCTGTGTTAGCAATGGCTTATGTCTTCTGCTGCAAAAAAACCCCACAAAATACCTGCATATTACCTTTTTTCTTTTCAGAAATAAGATCTTCACAGTGTTTCACTAAGTTAAAGCACACTGTGAGACTGCATGATGTGGCATCATGAACTTCCTCATCCTCTGCTTACATTTCCACGCAAATTCTTCCCAGCAAAAAAAGTGAGAAGTTTTGGGTTACCATATGAAGAAACTAAGCCTGATTGCCACTTTGTAGATGAGAGCCAATGCTGGCTCACAAGTTTGGTGAGGGAGAAAAAAGGAAATACTTGTTTCAGTTCTGTTAGACTTACGGGATGGTGCATTTTCATTTACCACTGTACTAAATAACTCAAGTGTTCCCAGCTGAGTACTCCAAATTTGGATGTTAGTCCAGAAGTGGCTAGCTTCATCTCATTTCCAGGGTAAAATGCTCACCTTCTGCTTGCATGCTTCACACCAGGGCATCAGACTGTCAGAGGCCTGAGCTTCTGAACTAAAGAGAATTCTTGGTGTTGCTTTTTCTTTCCCCAAACTTTTTTAATGCTTATTTTGCCCAATCACCCTTTTGTATCATTCCAGTTCTTGAGAAGGGTGACTGAACTAACAGCCCATACACATGCACAGTGTGGAGGTGTTTGGCAGTGCAAAATCACAGACAAATTATGCCCTACTAGAGACAATGATCTCCAGGCACCATCCACTGACTTCTTGAGATAATGGCAACTCTAAGACCATAAATTTATTTCCTATAAGTCACTGGAAGATTACACAGGGGCACCAAAGCTGGATTTGAACTGATCACTTAAGGAGGAAAAGCTCCATATCCCATTGTTTTGAGCTATCTGGCATCCTGCTTCATTCTCTGCCTCTGGGTGGAGATTTAAAAAAACCAATACTCTGCCAGAGGACAGAGTGGGTCCACCTTCATGGAGCAAAGACAAACATTTGATTACTTTGTAAGGTTACTCTTTTTAAATTAGGGAAGTATCTCTTCACATTGAGATATGCTAACTTCTCTGTAGCAAAGGTTCTCTGTTATCTCCTGTGGCCTGCCTAGCATTACTGAGAAATAGTGACAGAAAGCAGTCAAGGGAAAGGCACTCAGACCGTGGCAGGCAGAAACTCCTCCTAAGAATGCCAAATCCTTCTTATTAGGGACTAACCTGCATACTTCTAAATCATCAGACCAGTCATCATACAACACTGGAGGCTTCTGAGCAGCATGAGGCACCGTGTGCCCTGCCCCAGCAGGTGCTCCACGATCTGGGGCTGCCAGAGCATCGCTGCCAGAGCCTGCCTCTGCAAAGGACTCCTTGGCGTGTCTAAGGAAAGCTGCAGGCTGCCGGTCTCTGTGGTAGCTTTTCCCTTTGCTTTTCCCACATTTTCTTGAGGAAATCCTTGCTTCCTGAGATGATGCTGAAGACTGTGATTCCTTATGCCGCGGAATCCTTCGGCGGTGATTTAAAGTAGGGTTCTCAGGGTCAGACACCTCTTGTTTCTCTTTTCCCATTGTCCCCAAGGTGACAAGTTCAACAGCGTTATTGTTTGAGGACCCATCCTGGTTACTGCATGATCTATTGTTTCTTCTCCCTCTCCTGGCCATCCTGGCCTTTTCTCTTGCTCTCCTCCTAGCCTGAGCCCACTGACTCTCATCCGAAGATGATGATGAATCAGATGCGTTCCAGCTGGATCTCGGAGGCTCAGGATGCAATTTACAGTTTCTCCCCTTTCCTTGCTTTTCTGTGTGCTCACCATTGTCTCCAGTCTCTCTTTTCCGCCTAAACCTTCGTTTTATGAGTTTCTTACCACCAGGCTCCCTATTACAAGGGGCCAGCACCATGACAGGGGTTGCATGTTCAAGCTCATCTTCTGACAAATCATGCAAGGTAGTAGATCTAGACAAAGCAGTAAGCAAAGGAAAGGGATGGAAATGGTAAGGGTGGGTGGAAAGAGAAATCGCACACAAAACAAAAACAAAAAAAAAGATGAGAATGAGAACATGAATTTTAATAGAAAAACATGAGACTAAAACACAAAAACAAAACCAAAACAAAGAGAGATCAAAAGAAAACTGAAGTCTATGTCAATTATGAATAGAGTTAAGCAGAAGCAAGAGCTACATAACATTTAATAAAAGCAAGTAACAAGTATCAGCCAGATGAGAGTATATTTTTCTCAGCACATACCTACAAATGTCCTGAGTGGAGGGGCAGACAGACAATCGAGATTGACTCCTGGGAGCTGTTCCTGTTGTAGGACTGCTTGCCTGTTGAAATAAGTTAGACAGTTTGGAATCTTTGTCCATGAAATACATTGCAGATATTTTACTGCTTTGCCACATGATCACAAAATTAAAATAACTGTTTCTGCTGTTCATAGCGCGCTGTTGAATGCACAGAAGCTGGCAAAATACAGGAAGCTTGAACAAAAGTGAAACCAATTTGTGGAACTAAGTACTTTAAACTCTCATTTGCTCATGACTACTTTTTGTCACTGTTTGAGGAAGCAGCTTTCAGCATTTGAATTTTCATCTGGCTCTACTGTAAATGTCTAAGGGAAAAGGTCTGGTTTTCTTTTGTGCAGTCAACCAACCATGATGGTGCCTTTCCAAATCACGTGAAGTGCATCTGCGATACATTGAGTGATGAAGAACCCAAAGCTAACTTAGGTTGAGTAGACTGATGAAGCAGAAGGAAAATAGAGTGTGTTTTAAAAGGTTTTCAAGGCAATCAGATCTTCTAGAAGAGCTGAAAATGTTAAACTGAGATGAGCCAGAAAAATTCAAATTGCAGGCTGCATCTCTACCGAGCTGATCACATTCTCAAACAGCAGAAGAGATATAAAACATGTTTAGTATGTGACATTTTGCTCATAAGGTTGTTGCTACAAATTGCAGATTCAGTTACCCAATGCTTTCACTGAAAACATATTTTGATGGCTGTAACAGCAAACCATTTCAATCTGCCTTGCTATCTACTGGCAGCAGAACTGTATGGAATCCAAACGTAAATCCAAGGCATGGTGATTCTTCAGGATCGCTCACAAGACATGGTATTGTGGGAAGTGGGTTCAATAAAATCACTCTTAAGGCTATGACCTTCCTGTAGCTGATCAGGGGTATCAGCTTTTAGTATGCAACCCTATCCACCCCATGGTCATCACCACTTCCAAATGCAGACAAAATCCTGAAAGCCTCAGGATTCCACAAGATGGAGCACCAGATGCAAGGGAATGATGGCTATTAAGCAAGAGTAAAAAGCACATATCATACTAAGATGTAAAGCCTGTTATCCAAACCTTTTGTACTAGCAAACCAAATTCAGTCAGATCATCGAAATTTCTAGCTCAACTTCCACAGACATTTTTGTGGCATTAAAAAGGTGTTGGAAAATTAGCAGTACAACCAAAAATAATTATAAACAGCAAGTACCTGCCAACATTTCACTTTTAGCCAAAGTTCTCAATATCCATTCTATTTAATGCATACATCTTTTGGAAACATCAGTCACCACTATGTGGATTTTTGCTTTTATACGGGTGCCACCTGAGACTTAAGAATAGTGCTTTTGCATGAAAACATTCTTCTAGCTCCTGGAATTCAAGTAACCATTTTTACCTGTTGATTAATATCGCAAAAGTACACCAAACCCCCTAACAATGTTATTAATTCTTTACTTCTAGTTCCACGAATGAAAATCAGAGGTACAACAACTAAGCCAAAATGAGCAATTAAATTGATAAATTGACACAATCCTTGTGTTGTACATTTTTGCCATGTCTGGATTCACCATCAAAGGAGGAACGTTAGTGTGTATAGGTGGAACAAAAGGACAAGTATCTGTGAGACAAACTGTATTCCACATTTCCTCTTCTACAGAAGCAGTATTTCAATTGTATGCCTTGTGACAGAGCATGAGTGTTTCTTACATACATATTGGAAACATATGTTAGATGCATGGTTTGGTATATAATCTCCTTCCATCTCAGCCTCTGAGATTAGCATTAAGTAATTAGGCATGTCTTAAGCTACTTAACGAGGAAAGATGCAGACATCAGCACCAATAACTAATGTTATGGGGTTACGTGCTGCTGCAGCACGTGATGAAGAAACATCCCTCCAGACTAAGCCCCAGTGGAAAGACTGCTGAAGAAACCCAGCCCCAGAGTCGAGGGTGGAATCCTGAATTCATGCCTCATGACGAGCTCATTGCTTTCTTCCCCTCACAGCTCCAGGACTGTTATCATTGCTTCTTTTGGGATCTCTGTCCTACAGGGGTTTGGCCTGGTCTTAAATGGTGGTCAGGTCAACTCCATGCAGTAAAAGGAATTTTTACATCACCTTGCCACAAGCAGTACCCTTTGAAGGGATAAGGAGATTGGCTAAGCTGGCACAGCAACCGTACAGTTGGTCTGCACAAGTTCAGGACACTTTCAGCAGCTATTAAAGCAGGAAGCTAGCTAGACAGTTCTTAAAAGAGCTGATATAAAGCCAAAACCAAACAAGCTCCTTGAAAAGCTTTTACACTTACGATTTGGAACTGCAGACCAGCAGAAATTGAATTATTTTAAGATAAAAATTACATTATCAGTTTGACTACTTAAATCTTACATTTCACTTTCAACTGTCAAGAGGTCTGGACTGTTTCAGCCCAGCTCAAACTTACTTTCTAGTTCCCCTGTGCAGGCATGATGCTATGTTAAGTTGTACATAACTCATAGGAAAGTCTATTTCCTTCAAAACCAATTTACAAAAATATCTTTTACAAAATGAATGCTTTTTGCTTATTTGTCTAAGCCCTATTAGAGCAAACATGACAACTGGCAGGCAAAAAGCCAATGCACCATTTAAGTCTTCAAAAACAAAGCACAACAAGTTATATAGAAGATAATTCAGATTCTTACCTGTGATCAAATAGAATTAATTTGATTTCTACAACTCGGTAACACAATTTTTAATCCACGTTATCTAAATTTATATGCATTTATCTACATTAAATTACCTTTTCATAGTAAAATCATAGATTCATAGAATTCCAGGTTGGATAGAACCTCAAAGATCACCCAGCCCAAACTTTCTTGGCAAAAGCACAGTGTGGACATATCCCATCACCCCATCCAGCTGAATCTTAAGAGTGTTGTCATGGGGAAAAAAAATGAACTGATGGAGTGATTTCTAAACCCAAAAAGGTTAGTGTTTCTGATATTAATTTTCTGATGCTGATTTGTGTCTCTCACAGGAAAAGCAGGCCCTTATTTTGTAAATAGGTCCAGTCTTGGTAAATTAAATAGGAGTGGAAGGACCTGCTAATGTCAGGTCTGTCCTTGCTACCACATGTCACATGAATATAATAATTCACAGCTAGATGAGCTGTTTTTAAGAACCTGTAAATTTCAACTCATCTGGCTGCCTAGTCTGGACCTCTATCCCCAAACACCTTTACTTTTTCATCCTACCCTGTTCTGACAGCAGTAATTATATCTGATTTCTGCTACCAGCACCTCCTCTAGGTTTACCCCAATTCTTTTGGCAATAATGCCTCTTTGCCATCTCTTTTACAAGCCATACATCCCAAACTAATTTTAAAAATTTAAATAATAATATCTCTTAAATCCCATCTGAGAGCAAAGGTATCTAAAAGGGCATTTACTTGGGTAGTGTGTTTACAGAGAGAACTGTGTATTTTCAAGGCGTATCTGACAAACCAGAACATAATAATTTGAATATATTCTGCTCATGTCTTATCAGTCCAGCTCTTTTGGGAATGTATCTGCAGCAGATGTTGGAAACAGTCTCAAGCAGACAGATCTTATTGCTGTAATCGCCATCCCATTGCTATTTTGCTATAGAGCACACTGAATATTTTGAGATACTGTATTTAGTGAATAGAGGGATCAGACTGATGCTGAGGACTCCAGTTCCACCTGTGAGGCTG
Source organism: Fringilla coelebs (assembly GCF_963513975.1). Taxonomy (NCBI): domain Eukaryota; kingdom Metazoa; phylum Chordata; class Aves; order Passeriformes; family Fringillidae; genus Fringilla; species Fringilla coelebs. The sequence goes on along the minus strand of NC_140032.1, from coordinate 39,674,991 downwards.
AATAACAAAATTTATTTCTAATAGTATTCCTTGAATGAATGTCTTCTTCAGACAGGTTTATTGTACAGTTCACTGGAATGGGAAAGCTAAACAAGCACTGTACTAATTTTATCCTAACAAATTACATCAGTAGCAGAATTAAATGTGGTAATTCAAAATAAAGCTGTCTCACAATTAATTTATAAGCAAGGCAACTCATTTCTCTATGCCATCAGCACAAGGAAGAGGTCTAAGGGATAATGCCAACTCCAGCTGATCAGGTTTGGCATTTCAAAAAGATTCTTAGGAGAGAGAGATTCCCCAGTCACCACCTTCTGCTGCCTTGGCCAGTTTAGATGAACTCTCTTGTCAAGGAAATGCAATTCAATTAACAGACATGACAGGGCACTCATCCATAATTATTTTGAGTATGCTGGCAGTGTGCTTTTCAAGCAGAATACTGATAAATACAGAGCTTTCAGGACAAGTGAGATGATAATCACTTACCCAACACAAGGGGACTTGAGCATCACACACATGTGTTAGAAAACCAGCAAAGACAGAAATGGGGTACAGAAATAAGTACAACTGATGAAAACAGTAAGAATTTCAAATCAAGACGACCTTTACTTAAGTGTTCAGGATCTGATAGAAGTTTCCAGATTAAAATAAAATAAATAAATACAAAAAATATATAAATAAATTTTTAAAAAAAGGGAGAAAAAGTCCTTAGAGGCCATCTATTGCTTAACCTGCATGTTGAAACTAGTGCAAGATCATGAGTCAAGTTGTGCTCTTCCTAAGAACAAAGAAGGGATCTGCTTCGGCTTAGCAGAAAAGCTGAGTAAAAGCAGATTCCAGAAGTGCAAAGAATCACATAGTAGGGGAGTGAAGCTTTAAATTGACAAACCAGATGATGCAATGGACAGCTTATATAAAATGGCCTCACAGCTATCACCAGAAAGGCTAATGAATCCCCTCCTGTCTCTGTTCTGAACAGAGGTGTTTCCAAAAGCTGGTCAACTTAGAACGCTGCTGAAGAAGAAAGCTGCAGACAATTGACGGGTGATAGGGCAGACAGGGAACATGTCTAATGCTTTTATTCCCCTGCTGAGTTTGCTCTAGTAGCAGTGATGCATCACAGAATGCTCCAGATCCCACCAGCCATTTTAGTGAAAAAGCTGAAACTCTATCCTATTGGAAAAGCAGCACACAAAGGAATGGATCTCTTAGAAGATTAGAGCAGTTTGTCTGGCTATAAGCTCAGCAGGAGACCCAGTCTGTGTATTTTAATCTGAAAATTTTTGCTTTGTAAACAATGCAACATTCTGCAGAAAACATCCACCTTCATGAACTTGTTATGTGGACATCTCAGGTCTAAAAAGTTTCAAAAGGTGGTGAAGGTGACCCAAGGTGGGTGTTATTTTACAAGCTCGGTCTTGATGGCAGCTGAAATTTGTATGCCTGAGTTTGGAAGTGGGGGTTTCTTGTTTTGATTTGTTTGGCTGTTATGTTTTTCTTTTCTTTATTATTTTCTTCATGATAGAGTTCCTGCTTTGTGCTCAGATTTCAAAGTTGTTTTAATCTGATTGATGTCTTTACAGCAACTGTTACCTTAATTGGTAACTGAATTTCTGTTAAATTATCTTTCACAGATTTTCTTTTTCTGTAAATTATTCCTTGCACAACTCTTCTCCAAAGATTTTCTTTCTCTCCTTTCTTCCTTCCCCTCCTTTCACCTGCCTCTGAAGAGAAGGAATTAATGAAAAAGTAACACACAAGGAAGGAGCAGAAAAATCCTTAGGATTCTGCCAAACAACACCATTCAGCACCTTTAAAAGTCAGTATGATCATGTTCTAAAGTGATTAGAAATTTAAAATCAAAATTGCAAATGGCAAATCCATACTATCATTTAAAAAATGAAGAAACAAGTAATTACAGCTTTAACTTGTAAATTCAATCAGCTTGTTTAAGTTGTTTTCTCCTGCCTTACTAATCTATGTTAATCTTTATTTTCAAGGTACAGGTTTGACTAAAAAAATCCACATTTTCTATAGGCATAGAAGCACTGCTAGCTAAGCTTGGAATTATCAGATGGACTATAGTGTGCAAGAGTCTTTGTATGGCAGCAAGACAGTATTTTTCATTCATGATTCTCTTCAAGGATGCATCTTTCTAGTCACTATCACTTCCTTAATAAAAATGCTTCATACTTTAAAAAAAAGTAGGCAATTGGAAGAAAGGATGTGCCAGGTTTTATACAAAAGGTGCAGAGCCATGAGACCAGCAGCTTTTGATTGTCTGGAGAGAGCTAAATGTAAATTTAGCCTATAGGAAAGGTGAAGCTCAAAACCTGCATTTTCTTTGTAACTGGATTTTGTTACTACTGTATTTCTAAAGGTAGGCAGTACTCAGAGAGCCATTTAGAATTTCTGTTCCAAAGAGGGCATCTGTTTTCACACATCCCTCTATCTGCAAGACTGAAACCCTCAAAACATTGCTATATCCTGAACAGCTTTCACTCAGATGACACTCCTGCCATGCTCTCACAAGTGCTCGTGGGAGCACACACCCACCGTGCTCTTCCTTGGGTCTGGTGGACTGTGCAGGAGACAGATTGGGTAAAACCCCATCTGTGAGGATACCATTCCTATGTTTGAATAACCCCATTCTGGGGTGTATTTGATGCCTATTTATTCCAGCCCTAAAGAAGAGAGAAGCCTCAATGTGCCCAAGCAAAAGAGTTGTAGTAAGAATATTGAAATGACTAAACCAAAAGAAGTGAAACCCTGAGAATGCATCATTGTGAAAAACATGAGATATTGTATTTTTATGAGGTGCAGTAAACACAAAACAGCATGACACCCCCCCCCAGTTTTTTACCACTGTAGAAACAAAGTTTGCTTAATTGAATTTGTTTTTAGGACAAATACGTGAAATGTGCTTCCAAGCGCCATGGTGAAAAAACAAATGCCATGCAAAGATTTCCAGAGTATATATGTAACAGGTATGTTATAGATCATAATTACTATTTATAATTATGGAAATAAAATTACATATAATAAGCATATGTAGTAACTTGCATGCTCCATTCCTGAGAACAAATCAAAGCTGCTTCTGTATGATATTGGCCATCACAGGATAGGACTGAATTCTGTGATAACAGAAATTAAAATTATATACAGGCACTACACACTGAGTGAGCTTGTATAAAAACACAAAACTTGTGGCACAGCACATTGCACACATATACACAGTTTTTTTCTGGATGTGTCAATGTGACACCTTTAGGTACACTCAGAATAATTGGTAAGAACTGTGACTGAATAAATCAGGATCAGTAAAATCATATGCATTCTTGTAGACATACAATCACACATTTTTATGTATTCCCTCTCATTAGAACAACAGTTTATAAAAGGTCCAAAAAAAAAGGTGTATTGAAGAGTAAACTGAAATTGAATTATTTTCTGATAGCTGTCCCCATGTATTCAATATCATAACATATTAATGCAATTTTATTCAGTTCAATTTTTGGGCAGACTTAGGTAAACTCTGCTGCCATGCCTTTTGTTAAGCTTATTGTAAACAAAGAATAAATTGTATAGATGAACCACAAGGCATTCTCTATACATAGAAATCAAACTTTCATATCTAGGAGTTTTAAGAAGTGCAGATGCAATGGATCTACTTCTAGTTTCTGGTTTTCAGCCTTTTTTTTTGTGTTCAAAATGAATTCTGTTCTGATGAAGAAAATCTTCTCACTAACTTGTTTACTTTGCACTGTTGTTTTCAGTAAATGAGAGCTAAGTGCTACGTTAGTATCCAGCTTTCATAAAAATTATTCTGTTTATGAGCAAGAAGAATGATTTGATGACTAATGTAACATTTATACTCATATTTTAATGCCGGTTTTGTATACATCATATTATCTACTGTAAAAGCATTTATGAAGGCTGACATTTTAGGCTTTACAAGAGCGAGGACCTTTTTTTTCCTGGATTTGTTTTCTTTTTTGAAAGCCCAAAGTTTTCCCTCAGTTACTCACTACAATAATTTAAAACCTACACTTGGAAGGGATGGAGCTTTGTGGTTCCTTGAAAAAAAGCAGCCACCAATGTGGAAGAGAATTTTTACTTGTGATTAGCATGAAATTGGCAAAGAACAGTAAGAACCATGGATCGACTTGGAGTATTGTAGCTGCCTGTAGCAAAACACAAGGGGTCACACAACTGGTATTTAGGAAACAGATTATCTTGGAAATGCTGCATTCTTGGTTCTGGCAAACAAAGTCCATGGGAAGAACTTCTTTTGAAAGAGCACTTAAGTGGATTTGGATTTTTTCACCATGAAACCTACCAGGAGATATTATGTGCTCTCTGTTGGTGTCACTGCCTTGGACATGGTGGTGTTTGGCCATTACAAACACTTACAGTGTGTGAGCTCTGCTTCAAGCTGGGTAAACCATCAAAATTGCAATACAGGACTCTTCATACAATCACCTCATACACAGAGAGGATAAAATACTTGAGAATATCATAACCCATTTAAATTATTCAATTTAAATGGAAGAGATTAAATGGTAATTTATAACTATTATAAATATTGTATTACTCATTACTATTATACTATTGCTATTATTATGATAAATATTGTATTACTTATTACAGAATTTGATGACCAGTTTGTGAAATTTCTTTCAGATTCACAAACTGAGTGATTCAAATCAATGATCAATACATTGGAAACAATAAATTTTTCATCTAGATCGCATTCTGGTTTTCATTTTTGTATTATTGAGAGGAGCCCCACCTGACACAAGAAATCAGAAATTTCTAACATAGAGTAAAAACAATTATTTCCTTCTTTCTTTCCCCTATTGCTATTCATATTCTAAATTAGACATGTGAATATTATCACACAGAATATTCCAAAACAAGCACCTTACTTCCTCATATAACTCGACAGAGTTTTATTAGATGGAAGTTTCAGAGACTTGTAAATAAAAAGTGTTCTAACACCTGCTCCAGGCTTTTGAGAAGTAATTGAGGCAAATCAAAATTCAGGCAATTTGCTCCAAGCCTGATTTTCTCTGCACTGAAAAATAAGCCCAAGGTTCCCATCAGAGAATTTTAGATCTTGCTCCTGAGATAGCATCCTTCTCTAATGAGCTCTTGAATCATAATTAACATACAGAAAGATAATTACAGTGTTTTAGAAACATTTCTTCCAGAAAGCATTTTAACATAGCCAGGCAGCCTCAGAAATACATATAGAGCATAAAGTCTACAGACTGTAATTCAGACACAAAATTTGTTCCACTGGTTAACCACAAAAGAAAACAATGAATCCACCAGATCCTTCTCTGACTAACCTTCCTCTTAAATTATACATCTATTTAGGAAGACATAAGAATTTTAATGAAAGAAGTTACAGTGCACAGAAAACTAAGCAATGGCAAATAGGTAATGTTCAAGGTCAAGTTTCTCATTTACTTAGATTTTAAACACATGCAGATAGGATAACATCAACTCTGAAATCCAGAACGCTGCACAATACTATCTCTTAAAAAGAATAATTAAGTTTCTTCTGCTGCCAGCAACATAGGAAATAGGTGGGAAAAAAGGTCTAATGCTTAAAAATACAGTAATAATTTTAAAACATCAAGGCTGGTTCATAATTCACATTTCCAAGTGTTTCAGATTTTTCTTTATGTGGATAGGTTTCTTTATGTAGATAGGTTTTGAAAGCCATAACTACTAACTAGGGCTACCCTTTGTCAATACAAGATAATGTGAAATACTGATCAGTCCCAAATATGACTTAATAACCTAGTTATTAAATTATTAATCATATCTAATTAAGTGCTAGCAGGGCAGAACACACAAAAAGATTGTTTATTTATTTATTGATTGCACAGGAAAAAATCTAGGTTATTACCAGAAGTGCAGCAAAAATCAGGCACTAATACATTTTCCTAATTGTCTCTGATTGGGAAACTAACAGAAGAAGTTGCTTTTGGAACTCAAGGCAGTTTTTCTGATATAAATAAATAAAAGGCTGGGGTGAATAAAAGAATTCCCACTGAAGAGAGCCACAGCTGTCAGTCAAATATCTAAAGTTTTGTTCTTTCATTTGCCTTAAATAGTCTGTCACTGAAATCCTTGCCAGAAAATTACATACAATGAGAAAAGTCCTTGCAACATGCTAAACTTCTACACTCTCAACAGACTGCAAAAGTGAATGGTAAAATTGAGGTGTTGATTTCCAAACACACACACACATCCACCTGTCTTGGGAATGTTTGACTGTAAAATCTCTAGACTGAATAGATATATACTGACCAGTATCTGTAAAATACCAAATCAAAACCATTCCTTCTCATTATAACTAGATAAGACATCTTCAGTGTTCAACAATCCAGTTTAATCTGTAACACCACAACACTCAGACCTAAAATTCATGTACCTAGCATGCAAAATTGCCCAAGCACACACTGCTAACCTCAGGAGTCCTCTCCAAATAAACAATTTAAGAGCATTATGAAATATGAATCTGCATTTACAGAATCTATGCTGTATTTCATTTCACAAATAGGTTGGTACAAAATGCAGTGGTATCTGCTCTGGAGCAGGAGCTCTACATCCAGCCAAGGGTGGAATACACAAAACATGGTCACTGTTAAAATATAATTCCATTTGACCCTTTTTAACTTACACATACAGGCAAATGAAAACAGTGAAAGACCATGTTTTGATGACACTAATTCATAGCTTTACATAAAGACTACCTAATTTTTCTGCCCATTGAAATTTTTGTTTTGTGCAGGATCTGACATTGCACAGAACACAGATCTTGCTTTTGGCATGCAGTTTATCTGGCCTGCAAGCTTTCAGTCTTGTTTTGAGGGGGAGTATTTTTTACTATCACTTTCTGCCATGCAATATTAACCTGCAAAGTCAGGTGTTTGCTTTTCTGTGTATACACACACATATAAAAACCTGCTTTAGAAAAAAAGCATTTTAAGTCAGACAACAAACAAAACTGGAATTCCAATCAAATGCCTTTCAGCATTTGAAAAACTTCACTGGCAGGTAGTGTCAGAAAAAAAAGTGATCCAAAACAATGCATGAGGCTATACATCAGAAAAAGATGAAGTCCATGACTGAAAAATTGGGATTTTAGTTTGCAACTAAAACCAGTGCAAATATCCCTTTCTAATAAGCAACTACACCGATTTCTGCAGAAATCACTTCAAAATAAATGTTAGTCACTGGCATGTTTTTCATGTCAGTGAAAACATTTATGCTTTGTCACAGTGCAACCCATTTGCCTTAAAAAAAAAGCAGAGAAAATAATATCAAATTCATAATAGATTTACAGTAACTATTGCTTGATATGTGCATTTAAAATAGTAGTAATTATTATTTATTAATTAGTATTATTATTAATTGTTAGTTTATTAATAAATAATTAATTAAAGAAATTAACACAATTCCTGGTGATCAAGTTTGTCTATATGATTTCTAAGGATAGGCAGTTAGCCTAGAAGAGTTTCAGCCATATCCTACAGCAGGCTGGATATATTCTTCATCTTTTCCCCTGCCTTTCTTTTTCCCTTCTAAACAAAAGAGAGCAGAACCTAACATGGAACTAGTATTTTAACTTAAAATCACAGCTGAGGTTTGCTGTCATTTTTTTGTTTGATGGTCTGAGAAGAAAAAGTTTTACAGTGGGTACCCCAAAGACAAAAATATTTTGCGAAGAGGTTTAAGGATACAGTGCTTGCCCTAAATGCAAAACATTTACAACCAAACATAATACATGGCAGATGTTTAGGCCTGGATTAAAAAAAAAAAAAAAAAAAGAGTTTTATCTTTTGCCTCCTGTACATCCTGGCTTTTTGGCATAAATTTAAGCCAAATCGGAACCAAAAGTACAAAAAAAGGGGGCTTAAAACCAAAGTTCTTCAGTAAAAAAAATCCCATTTTGCCTTTCCGAAAGTTTCCCTTCTCTTTCCTAAAAACCAAAAATGATCTAGATGTGAAGTCCTGGCTTCAGTGAACCATATATCCCTGTAAAAGGAATTCAGAATTCAGCCTGATACGAACACAGATTTATAGCTTTGCACATTACACTTGTTATTATTTGGAGGAGAAAAATCAAATAGCAATTCTATCTTAAGCTGAAGTGCTAAGGTAACATTAAACACTTGGGGAAAAGAGGTGAAAAAAGGGCATGTGTTATTTGCTTAGTATTTTTATTACACATTTTACAGTAATGACTAATTGTATGATGGAGTTTACAGGGTAACCATAATGTTCAGCAGCAAAACTTTAATATCTGATTCTTATAAGTAAAATACTACATGAAGAATATAATGGACTAAAGTACTGTTTTATGTTTAATTACCGAGTTTTCTTTAAATTCCAGAAAAAGAAAATAGATTTCACATACCTTTGAAATATTACTTGATCGACTTGTGGAACGCCCTGGGGATTTGTCATTCTGGAAAACAAAAGGTAAAAAAAAATTATGTAATTTGTATTTTACCTATCTTTTCTGTGTTTGTGACTGCACAGAGGTTCTCTTCCTCTCTTTTTCTTCAGTTTGGTTACTGACTGCACAATGGAAGACAGTTCAAGAAATAAACCATCACAGTAGTCTTGTAAATTACATGATTAAAAGTTTTTTTTAAAATTTCTGCAAGAAATTAATGCTAGCATTTAATTACTGTTGGTTTATTTTGCAGTTTTTCAGAAAAAATATTTCGAGTCAAGGCTCAAGGAATCATCAGAGCTTCTCATGTAAACTGGTACTCAGGTATGAAAACAAATGTGCAATGACAAAAATTTCCCAGTTACACTGAACATACTCCTTCTTGAAAAAAAAGTAGAATTCATCCTCTAGGTAAATTAGCAGCACTAGATGACTTCCTGGACAGATATGTTCTGAGAAAAAAAAAACAGTGACCATGAAAAGATGCAGTTCAGTTTAAATCCACTCCTCCATCCCCTCTCACTCTTGCAAACAGCACAAACCAATGCCACAGGCTGAAGGACATTAGTAAAATGTATGTCAAAGAGCTACTACATTCCCACAGCACATGGTGGTTGTGGGGTTTTTTTCCTAGCAATCCAAAGGAGGGAATGGAGAAGGGGTTCAAAAATTTCTTCAGTTTTTACACTCTCCTGGCAATTGATTCAGCTTCATTTACACTGGAAAGGTAAGATATTTCAGAAACAGGGCTCATCCCCTTTGTAAATCCATGTATCTTAAGAGAATCATGAAAATATTTTTCTCAGCACTTAAGGATGTAGGTTCAAGCACTCAAGTGAAACATTCACATCATCAAGCCTGATTTTTGCCTAGAATGAATTGAACTAGGTATCATATGTGTAAGTCTGTTGGATAACCTGCTTGGAGGAACAGGGTAGGGTGTCAAAACCCAAAGCAGAACTTTCACTTCTGTAGCTTTATTTGCAATTCATGCATCATGCAAACACATACATGCACACACGTCCACAAAAGGCTTTCAACTTGACTGTGACCCATCTCTCCTCAACATTTACTCAATTAAACTACAGAAAAATACAGAAGGTGCCAGCCAAAGACTAAATTTCCTCCTCCATTAATGCAAAGTATTTCCCCAGTACTTTGTGGCACAGAACAGTTTTGTATTGGCAAAAATGACCAAAAAGAAACATCAGGCAACTTGTCAGCAAACATTCAGAACAAAAAAACCCACTTTTACTTGTCACTTCGGTACTAAAAAAGCCACTTTGCTCTCAACCCCAGTAAGCCCATCCATATGAAAAAAGTTTTAAAACTACTTGTTTCATATACTTATGTATCTTTCTTCCTCCAGACTGTAGATGGCTTATGTTTTGGTTCCATCCCTCAGTGCCATCATTTTTTTTGGTACTGCAAACATAAATATCCTGAATTATCTCTCTTTCTACTTTATCTTCACCAGCACTAAGTAGCACAACGGGCACTTGTCATCAAAACCAAGCATCGCTGAGTTTCCTGACCACAAAGCACTCTACATTTTATTCTATCATAGAAACTAAACCTCAGGACTTAACAAACAAGGTTTGTTTGTCATACTTTATTTTTTTTCAAGAACGACTTAGAAAAATTAAATTCTTCAAGTTATGCATTCATTTTTTATATTTTGTCCTTGAGGCTGGACCCACTTTGAACAGGGATGTGGAGTAGATGATCCTTTCTGACCTGAAGCGTCCTATCATTCAAATATTACTTCTGTGGTATATTATCCACTGTAGCTTTGGTAATAAATTCATAATTGCTTATCCTTTCTCAATGATGTTAAATACATACAGCTTTGAATGTCCGCATTTATATCCATAGAAAATACACTTTGGATAGTCTGGGTACATCATCCAGAGTAGCTCTGCTTTGACCTCAAAATAATAGAAATTATGGACCCATGAAATTAGTTCCCATTTTGTGGTTAGAAACTATGAACAGGGATCACAGCTGAGAAACTCCCTACTAAAAGCATGCAGCCTTTATTGTCCATCCCTTGGACTAAAAAATACATCGTATTTTCTGACAGCATAATGAACCCTGGAACTCCAACTTCTTTTCTTTCGACAATCCATCATTCATGATTCACTTTCAAAATCTGTTTCTTGACTACAGCTTTCCAGGCTTTTTACATGATTAATTCTTCTCTCTGGCACATTATCTCCTTCACTTGGGTTACATCAAGATTCTGACTCTCCAACTGAAAATTCACAGCATCCACAGTCTGCAAAGCACTGCTCATACACTGAACCGTCTAAACTGAGACCAAGAGTGCTGTCTCAACAGTTTTTAGGAAAAAACAAAGAAATAAATTTAATCATCAGGCATTTCAGGTGATTTATCATGAAAACCAACATAAATAGAACAAGAAGTGTTGCACTAAATTACAGTACATAAATCAAATACAGAATTCCTCACTGAAGTCCCTATTCCTTGTGCAACAATAGGAAAGTTATAGCAAAATCACTTTTGAAATGTGTCATTAAAGAGTGTCTGTGTGCTTCTGTCTTAATGATTTATGCTTACAAAGAACTCACATTGTTAAGAATAATTGATTTTTGTTATAACTAAGTGAAGAATAAGTGCAGAATGCTTTCCCTACAAGCTTGTTAAACAGAAAGATTTTTTTTTTGCAAAGATTCAATACTAATTTACATTTTAGAAGCTAACAATGAAACACAGAATATGCTGAGTTGGAAGGGACCCACAGGGATCATCAAGCCCACCTCCTGGACCTGCACAGGACATCCCAAGAGTCACACCATGAGCCTGAGAGCCTGTCTAAACACTCCTGGAACTCTGTCAGGCTGGAGCTGTGACCACTGCCCTGGGGAGATGTTCCAGTGCCCAGCCACCCTCTGGATGAGGAATCTTTTCCTGATATTGAACCTAAATGTCTCCTGACAGCACCAGGCCATTCTCTCGGGTCCTGTCACTGCCACCACAGGGCAGAGATCACTGCCTGCCCCTCCTCTTCCTCCCACGAGAAAGTTGTAACTGCAGTGAGATCTCCCCTCAGTTTGCTCTTCCCCAGGCTGAGCAGACCAAGTGACCTCAGGCACTCCTCATATGCTTCTCCTCGAGACCCTGCACCATCCTTGTGGCCCTGCTTTGGACACTCTCTAACACCTTAATATCTTTTTTTATACTGTAGTCCCCAAAACTGCACACAGGACTCAAGGCGAGGCCACAGCACTGCAGAGTAAAGACATAACCAAAGGTTTTAACCAAAGACATATATATTCAAGTATTTATACATATTTTTGTACATCAAGGAAATCAGATTCCATTTCCTTAATCTTCAAATGAGATTATTTCAAAGAAAATAGCATTTCACCTTTTAGAATTACATTTCTCAGCAGGAATTATGTGATGTCTGTAAAAGAGCATTTTTGACTTCTGTGACTGAGTTTTCCAAATTCACACACACACATTCCTCGCCCTTGAGCAAAGTGAAAACAAGATATTCAGAGCTATCTCTCAATAAAATTCTTAAACTGCGTTTTCATCCAGTCAACAAAATAGCAAAACAGCTCCTCCCAAGACTCCTCCTGGACAGGCACGAGATTTTTGGGTTGTCTTATATATGAAGACCACACTGAAATGCCTCTCCTTATTATCAGATGTCCTGTACCACCAATATCTCATCTGTTCTACCCTAGGCTACAGCCTGCAAACACTTGTCAGGTGTCTTTTGTAAAATGTTTTGGCTGAAAACTAAGTTCCTCGAACTATTCTACTTGGATATCAAGAAATATCAGTTTGTGTTTGTAAATTTCCTAAGAATTCGGTTTTACCAAGATCACTTCTAAGGGAATAATTGAAAATGTAATTCAGCCTTCCATATAAATTCTGGCAGGAAGGCAAAGGAGAAATAATACCACAAAATTTCAGATTATGACATGTTCATGAAAATGCTTTGGGAGGAATTTTCCATGTACTTGTCCCACCATACAAAACCAAAAAAAATATGCATGCAAATAGTAATTAAAATAATTTTTAAAAAAATGCAAAATCTGGTTTTTTTTTATGATAGTAAACAACCTCCCCAAACTTCATTTCAGCCCAAAACTGGGGTTTTGAAGTGACATTATTTTCAGGGACCTTCTTAAATCTAAACCCATTAAACTTTCTAATACTTAGATACAGCTTCTTCTTCTTCTTTTTCTTTTTTTTAATTTGCAAATGTGACTTGCACTGCTTACAAACACATTTTTGTTTTTAAAGGAAGAGAATAACCCCCTGACTGGGCAGAGGAAGAGGTTAGTAATAACAAATTTCTAAAATACTGCTGTGAACAGTCCAGGCTCTCATTATAAAGAGGAAAGTAGGAAATTAGCTAGTTGCTTTCTGGCCCATATATAAATATTCATATGCACACTTAATGATTTTAAGTCTTGCTGGGCAGCACAGCACATTTTAAACTAATCCATTTGCCTGCTTTCTTTCCTCAGCTGCCCCTTGTTTTGCTCTGGCTATGAGCATCACTGGGGCTGACCCAAGCACCTTGCTAATGAATTGCACTTCATTCCCTGAAGTGAGCACAAAAGCATCAAGAATTAATCAGAAGATCTCAGCTCACAGGAGAACCTTAAGCAACAGCTCTTCTCACACAAATACAACCCCTTTTACAAAATATTTTGTCTTAGTTTTCTTTTTTGTGGACTCTAATCTTTGCATGCCAGCGGTGCCACGTGCTGCTTGACACATCTGAACACAGCCCTCAGCCTTGGAGCTCCACACATGACAGATCTCCATCTGTAAGTCATGTCACAACATGCCACAAAAATAAATGCCTCCTAAAGGTAAGCACAACAGAGGCCAAACAAACACAGTTTGGCTCGCCAGAAGTGCCTTCCCATGTGGCAGCCCCTCACTGGACCTGCACAGAGCCTCCTCTCAGCACCTTTTCACTTCATGAACTCTGAATAGAAACTGCTTTCCCTTTATGGCCTGAGCTATCCCGTATGTAGATGAGCTTAAGCAGGAATGCCAGTTGCTGAAAGAGCAGGAGCTGACATTATTAAAACTGATGTATGGACTGGATACACTTATTTCAGTACCTCAACATGAAAAGGAAAAGAAAAAAAATCACAAACCAGGCAACATCTGCTTTAACTGTTAAAAATGCCAATGCCCATAATTATCTAAAACATAAACACACTCTAATTACTGGGCATCATGCATAATTTTACTGAATTTTTTCAATATGACAGAACAGCTAGATTCAAAGTGCCAAGTGACAGGGAAAAAAGCTCACTGTGAATATTAAAGACTGTGCTACAGGTGCAACCTTTAATTAAAAGAACAAAGTACGGACAACAGTAACTATTAATAAAAATCAACAAAATACACAGAGTATTACCATTTGTATTATTCATATATACTGCATCACATATATATATAAATAAAACATCTAAAAAGAAATAACTACTTCTTGATCTATTTGTATGAATGGATGTGTAAATGTATTTACAGTCTACTAGTCCTCTGCTAGTGCAAACACCCAGAGCCAGGATAACACTGTCTCCCATGGGGTGGCTATTGCTACATTACTAAAAAACTACTTCAGTTTCTCGTGTTGAGGTCTGTGTTTTTAAAACAAATACAAGCACAATACTGTTCCTTTAAAATTATTTATGCCAAGGAGGTAATGGCAATATTACTACAGACAGAGCATTTACCCTGCCTCTTGGTCAGCATGGACTTGGACAGCCTTTCTCCATGGGAAAGAAGAGGGGGGGAATCAGCTGCTGGTGATAACATCCTGACTAATTCAGAGTAACTGGCAATTCCTAAACAGGCTTGATGTGGGGAGTTTATGTTCTGAAAGGAAGTCAAAACAGATTTTAGCTCTAAAATAATACTGAGAAAAAAGCCTATCATCAGCTGACAGTTACCTTTTATTTTTCATGCAATTATTCTCTGTGCTGCTATATATTTTATCTATTTTTTCATATTTTCAAATACTCAACACTCAGACATATAATTCCTCTTATAAATGAATCATACCACTAAATAACCAAGTATAAAATTATTGGTAGTCAAATCTATATTTGAAAATGTAAGAAGATCTCCCTTCTTTGTAAACAAATTACTAGCTTATTCTAAGACATTTTAACTTCACTAAGAAGTTCAACATCAATGCCAAATCACCTACAAAGTCACTAGGGGAAAGGCAGAAGGAGAAGATGAATCTAAACAGACTGAAGGTCTCTGTTGTAAAGCACAACTGTGCAAAACCAGCTAATTAACACAAAAAGGGTTCTGAGGATGCTGAAGCATTTCAAAATGCCATTCTGACTGTCATCTGTGGAAACAGACTACATATTCCAGTGTGACATAAAAAAAATTAGTTTAATTACCTTAGAAGTTGTATATTTGCCACATTTATATATGGGCAGGAGAGTACATAGCAATGATCAAGGAACCTATCTCTTGATGGCCTACTGGGCAAATTTACTTCAGAATAATGTACAGGTGCTTTACTTGCCTTAGGCCCTGTGCAACTAGGAAACCCCTGTTGCCAGATTTGCACACAAGACCATAAAAATTTTACATTGGTACTTCCACTGTAATAAGGTTTGGAGTTAAACCTTTTAGGAAGTTATCCTCTTTTTCAGCATTTCATTCTCTAAACAAAAATTTACAATGCCACCAACTGCATGGCACAGACATATTGCTGTGTTACTTATGGCTGCTCCTTGCCCTGTTATCTCTAGTGTGCTAGATTTCTATCTCCACATCAGTCTCAGTGTGTCAGGGTTTTTTCCAGGGTAAGCTGCTAATAAGCATGATAAATACATCAGAATCTGATCCACCATCCTTTTGAGTTGAAAATGCTAATCACACTTTAATGAGGCTCAGGGCACTTTCCATCACAGGCCAAGATGAGTCAGTAGCATGCTTCCTGTTAAGGCTTTCACAGTGATGCTTTTACCTGCAATTACAAGCATATCTTCCATGTTTCAGCATTCAGTTACTTTCTCTATGCTGCACAGATATCCAAGGTCAAAGCTGTTTTCAAACGGGAACAAATGCACCATTACAAATAAAAAAGGAAAAATGCAGCATTGAATCAACCTTGAAACAAGGCACAGGCAGGCACAGAATGCAGTCAGAAAACACTATGCTGAGCACTCACCTGATCTAAGTGAAATCCCTTCCTCAGATCACAAAAAGGACCAGATTTTAATTTGTCCTGCCACACCTAGCAAAAATGAAAAGTTCCTAGAAATCCTCGCCAAAATTAGAAATTAAATAACCCCGAAGCTGGGAATTTGTTCAACACAAATCAGTTAACAGACAATGTGTGTCACGTAGCTGCCCTTGACTGATCAAGAGGTAAGAATTGAGTCAGAGGCTTTTATTAGAAAATCATTTTTGGCAGTTCCTACTACAAATGAGAATGAGGTTAGTGCTCATTTTGGCTGGGATAATTTTCTTCACAGTAGCTGGTATGGGACTGTGCTTTGGACTGTGCTGGAAACTGTGTTGATAATTCAGGCAGATTTCGGTTGGTCATAGAAACAAGTGCCAACAAGAAGTATCATTATTTGCATTGTTCAATACAGTGCATCCCAATCTGACAAATGTCTCCGCTTAGCTCCACCAGGAGGTGAAACTCTGTGTTGCTAAGGTCAGACTTGGGCAATAAGCAGTACACTGCTGAGTGGCAACACCTGGTCACAGTGGAGCATTCTGCTTCCTTGGCCCAGGGCAATACATCAGACTGAACCTACTGACAGAGACGTTTGTGGCACTCCTCATTTCAAAAAAAAAAAACATCTCATAGCACCCAGCTCACTTCCCAATGACACCATCTATCAGAGACTATGGACAACAATATCCTAACCACTTCCTTGGTTAACATACTCTAAACCCCCCCTAGTTTCACATGATTGTTTTCATTCTTTAATTAGATGTCAAATTTTCATACAGCGCTAGCTTCACTCACTGAATCCATCACTGACTGACAATACTTTAACCTTAAGAAAAATCACAAGTATCTGACCCAAGGCTGTTCTCTATGATAAGGCATTCTAAAATACTTAGCATGCAAAAAGACACATCTAAAATAGTATCTGCCCTTGATGACTCAGGAACTGTGTGGTGAACACCATGCATTAAGCATAGCACTGCATGAAAAATCTAGTAAAATTAGCTGTCCGTGCTCTTCTGATTATACCTTGGCTGCCTGTTGCCTGTTTTATCCAAAGCTGACCACATAGCTAAAAATTAAAATCTGCTAAGACAGATACTGGAAAAGTGAAGCTTGCCATTATTTTTTTATTAAAATTTCTCAGAGAAAAAGCAAGGAAGACTATAACTTAAAAATCAATAAACTGCTAGTCAGCACTCTAATGATACACCCTGGCATTACCAAGAGGGATAGAATACTATTCACAAAGGGTACTAAATAAAAAGTGCAGAGGGATAATATTAATTATAACTGAAGAAAATATGAAAATAAATAAATTTAAAAAAAAAAGAAAAAGGCAAATATAAGGGAAAAGAGATGGACTAAAAAATAAACATGAAAAAATGTTTCCCCTGTTTTGTCAAAATATGGAACCCTATAAAGAGTTTTCTCTACTTCTCTTATAAATGTTTTATCTATGCACAAAGGCATTTTAAAAAGCTTGCTCTTAAATACAAAAGAGAGATGTACGGGGAGGGTGAGCAATTACATGAATTCATCACTGTGAAGTTTTTCAGCAGAGAACCGTGCACTTACTGACACTCAACACAAGGCTCCAACTTCTCTGACACATAGTGTCTGTAGATTTACTTGTCACATTTAGAAACACAGCTTGGCCTCCAAACATCTTATTAATGTTTTTCTTTTCCCCTGCTGTTTGCCAAGTTAATTCTCTTCAGCAAAAACACAGCACTTTTAATTATTATTGTGTCTATGTCTAACTATACCCTGTTTAATTTCCACCATCTCACTATTTCTAATCAGAGCACTTTTGCTAAAACAGGTAAGCCATATAATTTGAGATAGATTTCCACATCTTTTCTGCTACTTGTTTGCTCATTTTTAAATTACCTGGCAACAACCTGCATGATTGCACAAACACTTGATTTACATTTATTTAATACTGGAAACATGCTATGGGGGTTTCGTGGTTGGGTGGTGTTGATAAAGATACCTTACCTTGAAAAACTGAAAATGTTTTATACTTCTTTTTCTTGACATTTCTCAGCTATAGAAAATAAAGAAAAACACCATGCCCTCTTTTTTTCCCCCTCTAAAATACAATGCAATTAACATCCTGCAGGCTTTAGTCTGTCAATCTGTTTTTCTAATGTAAGACAAGCAGTCCAGCTTAAGTTTTATTACTTCTGGACAGGTGTGGGGTCACTGTATATCAACCAAGATGTGTCACTGTACATATCTTGGTTTCAGACATGAAATAAAGCAACTCCTTAATTTCCTTAATTATCACTTATTTTCACACCATATTACCCTTTTTTAATGGGTTTGACATATGGAACAAGAAAGCGAAATAGAATCCTCCTCATTTGGACATAAAGCTATCATTTTGTTTCTCTCTGGGATGAGCAGAAATGCAACACAATGAATTTCACTGTAGGTAGCACTCTTAAATCAAATGGGTCTGTTATTTACACATTACTAGCATTTACAGATGATGTATTTAGGCATTTCCATCCTTAATCAATAAAGATCTGTCTTTTCATTCTATCTCATACAACATGACAGTATTTCAGGACACTGTAATCCCCAATCTGCTCAGTGGATTTAGTGGGAAGTGGTTGGATTTACTGTGGAAATTATGCAGGAAAAAACAACAGCATTCTCAGGAGGTTCAAAACAACTTTTTCTTGCAAACTTTAGACCATTCTTATGGAATAAGGCACTTCCCACCTTGTTGTTTTGAGCCAATCAACTGTTCCTCTGGTCTCCTTCAATACAGTAGGCACTGAATTTATTTTCCTAACCTCCCAGTACAAGATGCAACTTTGCTTCTCCATAAGATCAGTGAATCTGAAGAGAAGGCTTTTCATTGCCACACTGAACTGATGATGTTTGTTCCATTATCAGTCTGAATGCTCCCAAACATCTGCTCTCTGCAGTTCTCTACTGTAAGAACACTCCTGATGGTCAGTATAAATTTCAGCCAAGAGTTTTTAGGTTCTTTACAAGAAAGTAGATGTGGTGCATGGACCATGTAATTTGATTTTATTTCATAGGATGGTACGTGTTCCAATTTATCTTTGTTAAGCATGAAAATATGCTCATTTTTAAACTGAAAAGACCAACTAACACATTTCAGAAGCTGGAATTGAGGGCTGACTTTGCAGTCTGTGTTTTTGTGACCTCCTGGATTCCAATCAATTAGAAGCAGAGATGAAAGCCTCTGGGTGGTCAAGTAGTTTTCTAACAGCCAAGTGTTTATCAAAGGATAAAAGTTTAATTAAGTACACAAAGTCAAAGGGCCTCAATTACAATACAGCTATAAAACATTACTTGTTTATGTTTTGTATGTCCAATATAACCCCTTTCATATCTGCTATCTAATTAAAGTTTTATGTCTTGATGTTACACAGTGGCAGCCAGGACTTCCACTTCTGAACGTGGACAAAAAATCATAAATGTCACCAGCTGAGTAATTTATTTTGTACTAGCAAGCCCTGTAAATCTTGGTGCTATGGGCTTAGCATGTTTGAAACTTTACAATCATAAGCTGAAAATAAAAATGTAAGAACCTGAAGAAATTTTATGCCAGCTAAATCCAAGATGTACATAGATTCCATAGATATCATCATTAGCAACTTTCCTATTTCTTCTGGAAATCCCTAAATTCATCTTAATGAGAGGTCAGTTTAATAAATAATTAAGCAGATTTTGGCTTATCATTTAATATAATCAAATTAGTTATTATGTAGTTTGCAATTTTCAACACAAATGTGAACATTGTAATTCATGTTTCTTTAACCGCCAAAGCAAAATCTCAACTTTATGATAAAATGACAAAATTTCTATACAATTATTCTCAACAAAGCTCTACATGAAAGCTCCTGGAGTGACATAGTTAAAATATGTCTCTACGGCCACTCCTCTGCTTTAGAACTAACACTGAAGTTAACTCAAATCTTCTATGTAGTTCAGTCCATCCTTCATAAAACACAGAATCATAGAATTGTTTGAAAAGACCTCTAAATTCACCAAGTTAACCCAGCACGGCCAGATCTACCCCTAAACCACATCCAGAAGCACCACACCCACATGCCTTTTAAATAACTCCAGGGATGGTGACTCAAACACTTCCCTGGACAGCCTGTCCCAATGCTTGATCCTTGCTTCAGTTACCTCTAGAATATTTTAGGATGGCATTTTTTCCCCCCTCTGCTTTCTGAAATATTTATTATATTCATCAATGAAAGGATGCTGTGGAAATTACAATTAAGTTGGGTTTATTCTTAGAACTCACAAGCCCTAACTAATACTATATATTCATTTATTCAGTCAGGGGATGGAAGGAAACTATTACACAAAAGATTTTTTTGGTTCTTTTCCTTTATAGCCACCTTAATGTTTAATTAAAAGGCTGAAAAAGTTGGTTCTATTTTCCACATAAAATAATGCAAGTAAAAAAAAAAAAGTGAGAAACACAGAACCCACCTGTTGTTAGCAAACTTGCCAAGCAAGTGATACATATTCATGAGAGGAGGTTTCTACAGACAGACGTGACCTACATTCAGACTCAAAGATGTGCTGAGAGATGGGCACGTAGAGCACAGCATTTACTGATTGCTCCTTCTTAGCACATTTTGTGTTATAAACAGAAATCTCTCAGATATAAAGAGGAACACCAAGGGGATAAGGAGGAGGAAGGTTGGGGAAAACAGATGATAATGACACTGTTCTGGTGTAGACAAAATGTTACACTAGCAAAAGATTTTACTGTTGAGAGCACAATTTCTGATTCTAGATGTGACAAATGAACAAACAGAAAAATAAGACCAAAATATAAGAAGCAGCTCTGCTTCTAAGATATCTGATAAACTGCAATACAGAGACTTTGCAGGCAGTTATTAATCCCTCCCAGTCAGACCTTCATGCCTAATGAAAAAGTCCCTGGCACAATTAGGACAGACAATAATTCAAACTTTCCCAGGGCGGCTATGAATAACTACTTACCAGAATATGGAATAGACTACATTTATTTTATTAATATCTGTTAATTACCACACAGAATTTAGACTAATGTGTTGGGAGTAACATCCTGACACTGTAATTGACTTGAGTATTTGCCCACAATATTCTATGCATTTATGTGTGTTTGTCTTCAGGGCTGTAGCTGCTAAAACCGCAACTGAAATTATCCAGTCTCTTATTCATGAAACATTTTAATTACTACCTTATGCTCTTCATTTTTTCCATTACTGCAAGCAATAACGAAGCATGTGTGATTTCATTCTATTCTTTTCAGTGCTTTCTCACCAAAGAATCCTGCCTTGCTTAGTCACTACTAAATGAAATAACATTACAGCCAGATCTCTAGCATAATTTTCTAAATATAATAATAATAATAATAAAATACCATATTTTCTCACATTTCAATAGCTCTCGCTGTAATACATTTTCAATCTTCAGTACAGATTTCCAGCAGTCTGTGCTCAAGCCCAGTTATACCATTTTAAGAAAATGTACAATATTCTGCCACGTGTATCTGAAGCAGATATTTAACTGCTGACTTACTCAGGGTCAAGTGGAGACTTCTCCACTGAAGATGTGGCTCATTCATCTCAGGTAGTGGTCCACAATCTGCAATCTGATGCTCATACAACGACCTCAGCACTGTGTAACCTTTCAGATGGTTGGAAACCTCACCTCCCAACGCTGGCAAACATCGGCTTATACAAATATAAAAATGTAGATGGCATTCAGGTGATTCTCTTTTAGGTCTAAAAAAACCATCTTTAGCTCCAAATAAACTTTTTTCCTTATATGGAAGGAGTAATCTTGCCAATTATTACTACAAACAAGCAAAACAAGGCTTTCACAATGTGAGATTCTAGAGAAGAAAGTATTATAAGAGAAGAACCTCAGAGGAAGGATTAAGGATTTAGTTTTAGGTCCTGATATTTTTATTAAGCACTTAACTGATTAGAAATGATCAACCAGAAAACAAAGTAAAAGGATTAAACCTATATCTCTTTTTCTTTACTTGCTTCCAGAGTTCAGTTTCTTTAAAAATAGCAACAAAACCTAATTCCAAAAAACATGTTTGTCTTTTAACTTAGAAGGGCCATGGAAAACTACAATAATGAGCTGGAAAAGAGGACAGGTTACAGAAACTATCAATAGACAATCAGACAGTTTCAGTATCTTCTTTGCTGTTCCTATTTCACAATAAAGTATGAAGGCATACTTTCAATAGTCTGTTTTCAGTTTACCTTAGTTCTTTCCAAGCTCAGCTGTGTGCTCCACCACTTCAGTAATAAACTTCTCCTTTTGTCTAACTCAGGACAGTGATAATGTTTCTGGATACCAATGATCCACTCCTCCAATGTGACTCCCAGTAGTATTTAAAACATAGAGCTTCTTTAGTATGCTTCAAATATGTGTCCTAGTTGGAAGGTTAATTAAACTATGATTCTATCTGTTTTTCCAGTTGTAAAGGTCAGTATCCAGATTGAACCTACACTGAAATGAAATTAACCTTTTGCATTCAAAGAAAATAGATGTGCTAAAACCACTGAACTGTGATACATGCAAGCACTACAGCACATAACTCAGCTTACTCATCCATATTAGAGACAAACTAAGGAGGAAAGATAAGGACAAACTGACAGGACTTCTGAAAATGGTGCCAATTAGCAGGATGATGAATATAACCTCACACTGTGATTACATGGAGAAACTTCACTAGTGATAAAAGATGAATATATAATCCCCAATAACAGCTCTGATATAAAAGTAATGCACACATGATTTAGTTGGCCAGGACAGTGGAAGCCCCTTCCCATTATTTGCAAAAAGACAGTCACAAGGACAGTCCCTGTGAATATGAACTAAATTCTCTCAGCCTGCACTACTCACAGCGAGCATGAAGTGAGATCACTTCCTTCCCTGCATTATGCTTCAGGGAAATTGGATTAAAATGTGCTCAGAAGGCTCAGATAAAAGCAGAAGATTAAGTGCTACACAGGTAAAATATGTTAAGCCCCTGTGATGTAAAGGATCTATAAGGGAAAGAATAACAGCTCTTTGTGTAAGGAGATCCATGTGGGAGAGAAGTTGTGTAAATGCCCCAGCTCTTCTCAAAGAGCAGGTAACACCATCTCCTGGGGGTCACTCTCTGACTATGGTATGTTCACATGGTTCAACTGCCTCTGCAAGTGACTGGAAAGAAGAAATAGTGCAGCTGGATCTGCTTCCCTTCTCAAGCCTGTACTTGAGCTGCTCAGTAAGAATCTCCACAGTGTAAGGACAGAGCAAGTGAGTTTGGCTCCTAACTGCAGAAATGTTAGGGAATACTTCCAGTAAAAAAAAAACCACTTAACATGGCCTTGTTGTCAGTCCCTCAGTGCTGTCATGGCAAAAATTAGCACAGGAGCCTGAATCAGCTACAGGATGTGAAAGACCCAAGGAAGAAATCCTCATCCTGCCCTGAGATGCTCAGTCAGCACCAAGAATCTATTGTTCCACTTCAGACATATAAAGAACAGATACTTTTATACCACTCCAGATCACTTCTGCAATGCACTCCTGCTCTCTGAGTGCCCTCTGGATGCAGCTTTTAGCTCATATTTACATCAGCCTCTCAGTTCAGGTTTTACTGTGCACTTCTCCAAGGGCTACAGGTGGTACAAGTTCTTTCATGGTGCTAAGAATCTGTGACACAGAACTGGAGCAGTGAATGCTAAGCTGTGTTTCTACAAATACTCACTGGAATTTGAGACTAGATATTGGGATATTAGCAACTTCCCCTGCATCCTAAAATAAATGTGTTCCAATACCTGCAACTTATTTTCCTATTTAATGGAGCCAAACATTGACCTGATCATCCACTGAGGTGCCCCTTTTCCTGGCACTGAATCAGGCATCTGAGCTGTGCACTGATCTCCATGACAACAAATTGTATATTTGGCAACTAAAAAAACTCAGGTAAATTAAGGTCAACTCACCCTCCTCTCTTACTCCTAGGTAATGCTTTAAAAAAGCATAAAGAGTAAATAATCACAAATAATTATATTTTTAGTGATGAAAACAACACAAAACTGCCATTAAAATGTTTTTCAGTTAATTCAATGAATTAATTATTAAAAAATTCATATTTATTAAATATACACTTAAAAGGTACTGTAATCTGTCAGCTCTGCTGTAACAACTGCTGTACAGAAATTCCACAATACAACATATCTTTTACTTAGACAAAAATTTAAAAAAAGCAAAAAAGGTGCTTTCCCCTCAAAGGAAAAGCACCTTCTTTGCCTTTCCCTTAGTCTTACCTTCACAAATTCATCCTAGCCACCATGAAAAACTATTTTCTTGCTTACCATTAACCATCCATTGCCTTTTTCTCTATTATGCTGTAAGCTTCCTGTGAAATAGTTTATCAATTAAGCTAATTTTAAAAATTCTAGTTTCATCCCATTCTGAACAGATTTATTTTTGTTGTCGTTGGAGGTGAGCAAGTTTTTCTCATCATTGTATGCTTTGAAAAATTTTGCTGAACACTCCAATATAGTTCTGAACAAACCTGAATTTAGAAATCACTTCTGCATGAGATTAAGGAGAATCATCATCAGAAACTATATCCACTTAGTGAGTACCTTGCTAATTGGCAGGATAATCAAGAATAGTAGTTCTCCTTCTCATTCTCATTTAATAGGCCATAGAGAAAAGTATTGTGTAGCACACTAGTAACTCCTTCCTTTCTTCATGTCCTTAACTCACCTTACAAAAGTTTCAGGAAAGTTTTTTTAAATACTTCAGCTTCTTAAAAAAAAAAAAAATAAAAACAACTTGGTAAACTTAGTAAAGATTTCCAGATACACTTTGATAAATGAAGCCAGATGCTAAATAGCAATGTGGGAATATAATTTTACATGATGCCAGCAAAGAGGGATGGAGGGGAAAGGGAGAATAGTTATGCTGTGCATGCCTCATATTGTGACTCCAGAGAATAATTATGCTGAAAACCCTGATGAGAAGATTGGTGCTATAAAATTTCATTAGACACTACACTCAGTATTGTACAGAAAACTGGAAGGAACGGAATGAATGAGCAAGAAGAACAAGATAAAATGCAAATAAAAGAAAAAGCTGATATTTATTAATCCTAAAGACCTCTCTTGGTCCTAGAAACTTAATTCATAGCCCCACAAGCCCTTAAGATGAAAAGAGATTTCAGAGGAAACATTTAAGGAAGGATATACAGTCTCAGGGGCTTTGGGAAAAGAAAGGAAACTATCAACAATATGGACAGTATTAATTGTCTTTTCAGCCTCTTGCCCCCAAGTTTAACTTTGTTTGTGGGAAAGAAAGAGAAGATTAACTCCACATAAAGCAAGGAAAGATCTTCACATTTTGATACTGACAAAATGATAATTCAACCCAACCATAAAATTAAACCATGCACTGCATACAGTACCTCACAACTTGTTCTTCTGGGAACTGAATTATAGCTCATTAATCAACTTTTCCTTTCTAGAACTCTTAAGTTTTTCCATCCTTACCCCAGCTGAGTAATATCTTGACATTGGTTATCAGATCATAACAGAAAATCCTGCATTATGAGAAAGTTATAATATTCCTAAACCAGTTTGCTGTGACATCCAGTATGTGCATGGTCCTCCCTTGCTGCTCAGCAATCCAAACTTATCTTTCCTTCAGCTGAATGCTATTTCCCATTTTGCTACTTTTTCTTTTTTTTTTCCCCCAGGCCTTGACACTTAGGCTCATGCCTCAAGATATAATCTAAATCTTTCTGAGTTGGAATTTCTGAAATCTAGACAAATGTACACTGTTCCAGAACTTTTGTCCAGGCCTTAATACTGATTTACATGGCCTCATTCCTGTGATTTACTCTCATATTTATCAGTTCTCACACTTACAGTTTTGAAGAATATAGATTCTTTCCTGCAGAAGATTCTCCTAAGGAATACATAACAGCACACCAACCATTTTTCTGAAAGTGTTTATTTTGGATGCTATAAAACCTATTTTAAATTACCATATCTAACTTTCAATATTTGCAGTGGTAAAACAAAATAAAGAAACAAACAAAAACCTAACTAGCTCTGTACTAGTTTTCTTTTTATTTTTTGTATCATGTAAAGTTTTTTATATCGTGTAATGCTCATAAAAGGTCCTTCCTGAATTTTCAAGTTCAGTATCTTCAAAAGCAACTAATTTCTAGCTGAAAACTTAAGTTCTTTACTTGTTTGAACAATTCCTTCTTTTCAAAAATTAAAATGGTAATTGCTATTCTTATAACATGACACATTTGGTTTAGCACAATATTTCATATATAACAATTTTGAATCCAAATTCTTCAATAACAGGTTCCTTTATAAGCCTTTCATTAACTGACACTAAAAGAAATTTCTGAAAACTATCAGGGAAACGTTATCATTGTGCTAGGCATTGAAGGGATCACATCTATAATAGCACATGCAAGGACATAAACATAAGAAAGATTAATTGAAACTGGACTGGGGGTATAAATGCAGTATCATCACTAGAGAAGGCCAACACTCCTAGAAAGGCTTAAAGGGTTTGACTGGTTTAGATACCAAAATTGTGTCCAAAATGAGACAGCTGACACGTACAAAGGTATAGCTGCAACAGGTAACTGGGGGTAGGACAATTTAACGTAAGCCACAGTTTGCACAAAATAAATGATTTTAAAATATTCACAGAGTAAATTTAGGTAGGACACAGAATAATTTTAATTGCTAGAAGCACAATTTTCCAGTAAAAGGACCAAAAAATACAACTGTTAACAATAAATTAAAGAATAACATGAAAATTATAACAGCACACAACTGGAATCCATGATGGAGTAAGTCACCCCTAAACATATATTTTATTTTGGAAAGAATGTTTTGTATCTTTCATTAGAGAGAGCGATTCATTTTCACCACAACTGCTGCTTAGTAGGAAATTATTCTAACAATCTGCTTTCCACTAGAAATACAATTTTTTAAAACTTCAAATTATTAACATCCACAAAACATAAATTTTTGTTTAAAACTTGGCCAATATGTAGAACAATGAATGGCCTGAGCAATGCTTCCAATGCAGAAATGACCCAGGTTTTGGGTTTGAAATTCATATGAAGCACAAAATGGCACAAGCACTTTACTGCCCTCAAGCAGCTGTGTAAGTATGACCTCTCAGAGCTCAAACGACAGGATTTAAAAGGACAGCTTATTAAAGATTTTGTGGCTGTAACATGCAAAATACAGTACAAGTAAGGCAGTTGTGGTAGCTAACATGAGTATCAAAAACTTGGCTCTACATTCCCCTGTTTCAAACACAGCTCAATTTTCAACTGAAAGCTTAGATACCTGTTTTTTTGTTTAACTGGGCAGAAGAGCTCAATTTTCAGCAAGAAACACACATTTTTTAACCCTAGGTATTTTGCTAAGAGCATTCTTCAGGAACATGATGCAAAACTACATACTGTATTCAAGTTGGAAATCTAGTACTAAATCAAACCTAAGATTAATAGTCAATTCTTTCATAATTTATGATTTCCTCTCCACTGAATAATCCTTTAGGATCAACAGAACTTAGCCCTTTTTTTAGTTAGCCCGTTTCCAAATAATTAACAAACACATAATCCTTGACTCTGCATCTCCTCGGTGTTTTCAAAACCACTCAAGAACCTTATTAGCCACAGAAAGGATTTGGGTTTCTCTAATCTGGCATTTCCCTTTGTTCATCCAAAGGTTTTTTCCATTCATTGTTACCTTTTCTTTCTCAAACACATTTGTGACTTTCATTCTGCCTTTCACACACTAAACACTCCAACAAACTATTGTATTTCTGAATATCTACTCAAATGAACATTGAGAGTTTAGCTACTTTAGCTAGCTAAATATTTATTGCCTTGTACAGCAATTTCCTGTTAAATTTTAAAACTAATTACTAGTATTTGTAATAAATACACATTTTGTCATTTTTTCTTTAGAATAAATGCCAGCAAAACTATTCTTATACAGATAAACATTTTTATCCAAAATATTTTCTATGCCAACCAACTATTATCCCCAGCAATGATACAACCATGCAAGACGTTTCCATTAAAATTTTATAACTCTATGAATCCTTGATTCTCTCTTCTTTTGAAAGTGACAGCTAATTCCATTATTTAAATCTTACTTTCAGAAGCTATTATTAAAAGGTATAAAAATAAGCTAAATTCTGGCCTGCTCTTTTTAAAATACCACCATTTGAGCAAATATAGCCAAGCGGACTGACTACCAATTTTTTGTAGTGAATTGGGCATCTTGCTTTGATACTTTGAAGGTGCACAATTTTCTATTCAACCCATAGGAGAAATTAGGCAGAAAAACTGAAAAGGAGACTTCACTAGAGCACATTCATTCATTAATAAAAAAATATGTATTTTATTTATGGGAAAAAGTTTCTTCTTCCCCTGCAGCATTTCTGTACTTCAAAGATGATTCCTCAACTGTCAGCTCAGTTGACATGAAATTATAAACACAAACTGTTCCAAAGTCTGCACCACTTCATATTCAAATTTCATAAACAAGGCAAACATCAAAACACATCAGCTTTGATTTTGTAACACCATGTATTTCACTAGCATATTGATATAAAACATACTAAGTGGCAAGCTATACCATAAACCCTGTACCTTAGGGTACTGGTGAACATCTAAACTCTCACCTCTGCTTATTCTATTCAGCTCTGGTAATAGTATATAACATTGGATTTCCCCATTTGATTTGGGTTCAATGTTGAGCACTCAATTAAAAAAACTGAAATCTGCCACGCTGTTAGAAGTCTGATTGCCCCCAACCTAAGACAGAAATGAAATGAGAAACTCGCTTAACTTGTGACACCAGCGCAATGTTACAGGCATCAAACTTAATTTTGCTTTCCAAACCATGTCCAGTGGCCAACACATCACAGCACTCCTTTAATCCAGCAGAATTCCAAAATCACAGTCTTTGACAAATAAACAAGTTCAGCTAATGACATGTGTTTCAATAGCTGCAGCTGATGTGAGGTTGCAATGACTCTGCAATATGTGATGAGGTAAGAAATTGAAAAAAACCCAAAAAACCAACTATTTTGTTCTTCCCTAAATGAAGGGGATCCAGAAAGGCTGACATTTTTTGTCTCTTTTAAGAGGCTCTTGGTTACACATCTGCAGCTCTGGAATTGACTCTGCTGATACACACTGCCTTGCTATGGTGCAGATTGCAATGCAGGACACGTGAAGATTCGTCCATTAGTGCATTATCTCCTCTCTGTGCTCAGCATTCTGCTTATCTTATCAACCAAATGCAACGGTGCCACCGGTGATTCATTCAGGCTTGATTTACAATACAGAAAATAACATCTAAAATTTCCACTCAATTTGGTAACAACATCAAAGGCTTTAATGCAAATCTACACGTGGAGTGTAAAGCTTCAGCTTCAATGATGTGAATTGCTTATCGCTGGTTTCTTTTATTTCACTAGTAAACTGAACCCTGGGATGTGGGCAGGGCTAGACAGCTACAAAATTGTTATGAAGCCATTGGAATACTGGAAAGACACAAAATAATAGAGAGTGCCTGATGATACACTCATGCTCCTGGTGAATGCTGCTACCAGTGCTCATAGTGAGTCCTGTACCAGCCCACTGTCAGAAGGCTGGAACACAACCTGAAAACTCTGAGATCTCTTTTTAAGAAAAAAAAAAAAAAAATAGTGACACTGAACATACCCTAACCCCTACCTTAACAGTCTAAGAATGCTTAGAGCTACTAAACTAAAGTTATTAAACTAAAGTTATTAAAAGTCAGTTTTCATTTCCCTAGAAAATTGAATCTTTATCTTTTCCTGGGTTTTTTTTTCCTATAAGGTTTTGTCTACCTTCATGCAAAACCATAATTTTTCTTTTTCAAAATTTCCTTTTTTCAAAAATGCACTTAAATCACTCTGCACTTGAATTTCTGTGCTGACTGAACTGTAAAAAGCAGGCAAAAATGGCAAAATTATTTCTTATATTCATGGATAAATCTGGGAATTTGGGATAGATAATCTTGCTAGTGCCACGGGAGAATTGCAAATTTCCCACTACATGTAAGCAATGTAAAATTTGCATCTTAGCTTGTTTTCAACTACTTGAGTAGGGCAAAAGAGAAGCAATGTATACCTAAGTAGTTTATTTACAGTGTTATTTTTAAACCTTTAAAGTGTCACATTAACTTCAAGTATTTGATCATATGGCTGGATGTGGTATTACTTGTAATTCAGTGCTGACATTTTAACATACACAAACAACACAGCATATGTTCATATTTAGCAATCTATCAGGAACTTAAAGTCTTTTTTTAGCTCACTAAATTACTGGAATTAATAGGGTTTTTATAAACTCTTAGTGCATACCTGAAAGAAGTTAATTATGCTTAACAAGAACCTTGACATCTTAACTTGAAATTTATGAAACCTAACATACTTTGGCATAGGAAACATTAAACAAAACAAGAATTTATCACAGAAGTATAAAATTATTGAAAAACAATTTTGTTAAATTAAGTACTTGCATTTATACATCCTAGTGGCTGTGTGACAGAGAACAGCAGAAAGCACATTTAATGTTCCTCCTAATCTATCAAGTCCCAAGATATTCCAAAAAGAGTTTGATTGTTTCAAAAGTGCTTGATCACAAAACCTGAGCATCTCATTGCTATTATACCAATTAAAACCCTTAGCTTTAAAATATTCTGAGGCTGCTACTAAAAGACATCAAAATAATATTCGTATAACTTATGGAAGGCATAAATGAAAAATGCACTTTTAAGTGCAAGTACTAATTAATGGACTCCACAAGTAAGAAGAGGCAGGAAAAAAAAACCAACATAAAACATGGAATCATAGAAAAACTCTTCCCTGTGATATTATATTAATTGCCTATGCAAGTTTAGCAAACAAGAAAAAAAAGTCATGCCTCTATTAGTTAAAAAGTATGTAGACTAAAGAGGTCACCTGCAGCCCTGAATTCAGAAGAAGTCTGACAATACTCTGCTGCTTTCACATAGAGCCTGCATTCAGTCCTTTCTCCTTGCACAGCTGCACATCATGATCACCACACTTTCAGCTTTTCATCACATTAAAATCACATAAAAAATGTTAATTATTGTTTTCCAGTGAGAGAGCTTTCAATGACAACACGTGACTCCAGTAAAGCTGTTGAATATAAAACCTTTTCCATGTTTGCATGCTAAATCACCTGTTTGCCTAAATCATGAAGAAAATTGAAAGACTACTTCCCATATAAATATGTAAGGTATAAAAATAACTACTTTGAAATCAACCTAAGATTTAGATCAGACTTAGGGAAGTTAAATTCCCAGCAACTTACAGTGTTACAGTACACAGATATTGCAAAGAGTCTGCATAAATTATTCTGTTCCATACCAAACTAAAAATCTGATTTCTAGCTAAGTGTTCCAGGCAATGCCAAAGAATCTAGCACTCTGTAAGCAATACACAATGCTCATGCATCTCAAAATCAGGTTATGTGAGGCACATCAATTACTTTGGAAACACATATGACTATTCTGCCCTGCTGAATTTACAGATACAAGATGACAGGATAAGTCTTTTAGTGATGCTTTTCGTGGTGCCTTCAAATAGAATCATGAACCTTTTAGCTTCACCTTTGATTATGCCTGATGTGAGACTCTACTGCCGAAGTACCAAGAACAAGCCTAGGAACAAAATTATTAATTTGACTTCTTCCTGCATGTGTTCAGAGAAAGGTTTACAAGAAGTGATAATCAAGGACAAAGGCTCCCTTCCAGAGATCTTAATTCCAAGAACCTTTCTGCGTAAGCATTTTCAAAACCAAAAATTTTTGGTTAAATTTTAATCCAAAATCATCCCCCAAACTCATTCAGTACTTTGATACTAAAAAAATTAAAGGGGAAAAAAACAAGTCAGCAGTTTTTATTTACACTGAACTTCCATCTCCTTCCTCAAATCCTGCAACCATCAAGTCAGAAGCCCAGGAAAAGCTGCTGTTCTCTTCCCTTTTGCAAAGAATGGTGGAAGTGACACAAGCACGACCTCTGAGCAGGTCAAACACACACATCTGGGTGGGAATCCCAGATGAGCTATCTATTCATCATGTCCTGGCCTCTCATTCCTGAAGTGACCAGGCACGGCACGAAGGCTGCAGTGAACAGTGGGATCTGTTGAAATGGACCAGTTCATGTCACCTTCTACCCTTCCATTCAACTGGATTTTCAGCACCCATGAATTTGCTGACAGATTTCAACCTGCTCTGGTTATTTGGGAATCCACTGCAGGGAAACCTGAAATTAGGAGCAGCACTCTGCTTGAAATTCTTTTGAAGGTATTTCACATTCTTTCCAAAAAAAACCCCAACCTAGGTGTTTCAAAGACTCTGAGTTTAATTTCTTTAATTTTTACTGTCAAAGGGGTAGAATGCATAACTTTGGAGATAGTATCAGTAAGTGACAATGAAGTTTTCCTTTGAAAAAATTACACAGCACTCTCAAAATTGTACAGAAACAGCAAAGACATGCTAGGCATCAGGGACTCTTGCATATGGCCTATGAAAGAGGCACAAAGGGCACTCTTTCTAAATCCATGTAAGATTTGACAATTTATTTCAATATGCATCTCAGTAGGAGCTCAGGGATTTCATTAACAATAACAAGCAGTAGTTCTTCACACCATCCAGTAATTAAACCTGGAATTCTGCCAAAGAAATTGGTAAATTTTAAAATTTAATGTTCTATAGATATTAAAAGGAATGCAACTAATGAAATTAATTACTTTTATCATGGGCTGTTAAATGCCCTGTGTTATCCCCTCTTCAGTTTTGGGAAGCATGTCACCGAAATGCTGAGATTTGTATTCCTCTAAAGACATCAGATCCTTTTGAAGGAGACATGACTATTTTTATGTCCACCTTTTTTATATGGAGCAAGATGTAAAGGAGTTTCATTATTGCCTTCTCATTGTTCAACACCTGGACAAAACAGAACAACACACAACAATTCCAATAGCAGCACAATATTTCACTTTTAGGAGCACAGGGAATAATGTCAACAACCTCTGAGATATTGAAGCATCTTTTAAAATCAAAATACAATGTATGCCTTATTTTGTATCCTACTCAGCCTCCTATGAAATTATTACACTTGTAGCTACAGCAAGAATTTAACTTATTATGAATTGCAAACATATTTGTATGCTACTTCATATTTTATACTCTGATGTGTTCATTTGAAAGCTCTATAAACTACTCAGTATAACAAGAGGTAAAGCAAAGTCACTGCTGTCCAGGAATCAAGTGATGAATGGTGAAGTCTCATGATTTGCATTCTCAAAACAAGGCACCTGAAAAAGATAAATTAAAAACTACACAAGAATAAAATTTTCCTAGGAAAAAAGAAATTTTAACAACAGAGGAGCAATCCATTTTGCAAACCTACATTTTTGCTTCTTGCAGATTTCTAAAATACTGATTAGTCCCAGGTTGGCTTATTCCACAAGATCTGACAAGATCACAGCTCATGGCAGTATGAAAGGTTAATTTCCTTTGTTAATGTGCTCATTGCTACTGCATGGAGCGAGACAAATGGAAAAGGAATTAAAAAAAAAATAGGATTAAAGTACTTCCAGCAAGTCCAAGTGTATTTAGCTTTTCTCATCCCTCAGTTCACATGCACATATATATTTTAGAGACACACTTTAAACAAAACATGGCTAAGGAGTATTGTTATGAACATGTATACATATGTTATCCATAGAAAAAGGTGCCCTTCTACAGCAATAAAATGAACATTTGGTTAGATTTCTTATTGCAGCTCACCAAGTACTAATATGATTACCATCTTGCAACCAAGAGGCTACTCAGGCAGAAAGAGCTGGGTGTTCTATCAAAATCAGTCATATATCTTTAATTACTGAACCTTCTACAGTGGATTTTCAGGCACGAAACTGGTTTTGCCCAAATCTATTCTAATCTAAAAATTAGACAAGATTTTTCAAATCAGAACAAAAATATTTCTTATGATTAGTGTTTAAGCTTTGACTTTAAATTTATTGAAAAATAAAAGATAAAATGGTAAAAAATTGTACTCAAAATCTTCCCCTCTTCCCTCAAAGATATCTGTGCTGTCCATTACTGAGGCTTTGAAATTTGAAAAAGCAAATCCGACAATAATTCCCTCCTAACTGAAAAGACCTTGAGATCTGGGGAAGACAGAGGTGCACAGCTGAGAGTGGGTGGGAAATTATGGGATGGGGAACAACGGGAAATCAAGAACGGCAATGTAGAATATCCTGAATGTGATTTTCAAGTTCAAAGTGTTGGAAAGGTTTTATTTTTTACTATTTCAAAGAAGAACTTAGAACAATTCTGAAAACTCAAATTAAACCTGGACTTCAACTAATGTTTTTAAAACTTATCTAAGCAAAGGAACTCAACAATGACTCGTCTTCTATTAAAAATAAATTTACTCCTTACAACATAAAGCAAAAGTCATGGTTTTGTTCAAAAGGTGAGCTTTACAGAACACAATACAAAAATATATGTTTCAAGAAAAAAGCATTTGCATGAATGTCAAAAACAGCTTCATGATTATGGAAAGTTTCACCACAGATATCTCTTGATGGCGTAGGTTTTAGTGAGGATTATAAAGCAGTTTCAACTACACTGTTTCCATTAATATAACAATCTCAGGACATCCAAATCCAGAGGCAGAGACTGGAAGGCTATTAGAGAAAACTAATAAGCTTTCTTGAGCAGACATGTTATTCACAGACATCCTGCTGAATCTAATTTTTTAATATTGTTTTAAAGATAACCTACAGGTCAAATGCATGGGAATAGATTAAATTTTCACTCTCGGCTTTCTAAATAATGTATTTTAAAAGCTGTCATTTCTTAGTCTTGGGCTTCATTTAATATTGGGTCTGAAGGGGAAAGGAATGAACATGTAAACCCCCTGGTTTGCACTATCACATATGTAATTCTCCTCACACACCCCATTTAGGAAAAAAACCCAGTAAAACGTATTTTTTCCTCCTCATTCTTTTTCATGGCACACAAAACTTAGCAGTAATTTAATTCTCATGTCTGATATGGAAATATTCATCCTTTCCCAAAGTATTTATAAATTTTATATTATTGATAAAATAATGTGAATGTTCTGATTTCTTGCTTCAAGTAAATAATTACAATAGCAATAACAACAGTAATACTAGCAGTAGTAATAAAAAAAAAAAAAATAAATACTGCGAATCAAAGTAGACACTCTCCTACCTGCAGTGAAAACCAGAAGCTACTAAGCTGCAGTGGAGAGCTGCCTTGCTTTGTTTATAGCAATAATGAATTAAAATAAATATATTTTGCTAATTATTTTATACAGCTCCAATAGAGTTTATCCCATGAAGTCTATTCCATTGATCTTTGCCTTTAAACTGAATCTAATAAAATAATGCATAATAATATTCAAAGGTGCATTACCTCATTCAAGTAAATTCAAGTAATTCAAGTAAATACATAAGGTTTTTAAGAGAAGTTCTAACAGTTGAAGTTAAAAATTATATTTACTTTACCAGAGAGTTATTGCTGCAAGTCTGCAAGCATGTCAGAATGCTTTTTAGCTTATTTCTCTGCAGGAGGCAATCTGTATTAAAGCAAAATAAAAACTTGCAATCAGAAAAATTCAACCTCTCAATTTAGAACAAAGAGCACACAGGTCAGGTCTCACTACAACCACTACATTGTTTCAAATGTGAAAAAGTCACTAGTGGACTTGGTCTGATTCCCTATGAGCTAAGGAAAAACAAAATTCTCAGATATCCATCTACCTTTTTTATGTATTTTGATAAAGGAAGGGTTTATCTGTGCTGCGCGATTAAAAAAAATTAAAAATGGAACACAAAACCTCCAGACAATGGCCCCTAGAAACATAATTCCTAATGATATGATCTCTAGATGACAAAAAAATAAAAGATCCGAAAAATGAAAGAGGCTCTTTCCTTGTAGGGAATTTTTTCTGGTTGCTCTTTAATTAAGGTACATGCTGGACTCCAAACCACATTTGAATGCAGACAATTTGCTAGTCACTCTGGAATGCATGGATGCACAGGTATGCACAGACCCCATTCTGGCTTGCCTTTATGTAGTTAATTGCCTCCCAAAAATACACACACAGCCAAAAACCATGTACAATTTTCACATTTAACAAAGCTAACTTGCTTTCAGTTATTTATTTTTACCTGAAAGAAACAAACTGCCTTACCAACCACGTTGAATTGAGAATAAATATGAAAAATTTCTACAGAAATTGCATACCTTATGCATCTGATGAGCAGTGCATTTTCCATGTCAGGCACTGACTGACTAAAGCATTAACTTGTGTTACTGTAACCCACATTGTTAAAAACCTATCTCTTTGCAAATGGTCCCTCAAACTCTGAACACTGAGTTGAAAAATCTTTCATATCTGACCTCACTAAAAAACTCATATAAAAAGATGATTTTTTTTTCTTTTAAAGAAAAAGAGACCATACTTTCACAATGATAGTGTAGTTAAAATGTCTTGATTCAACCCTATAAATGAAGATTTATTACTTGAAAACTTTTTGTCTATGTTAAACAAAAAACCTTTAGGTCACTTACAGAATTAAAAGAAAGCTTTAATGTTCCACTTGGCAGAATTCTTTGTATTTTAATCACTTTTTGCATCCATGGGAAAAAGTTTCCAAAAAGCACATTTACATTCATTATGTCATCCTGTATGTTCTGTAAGTCTATTTTGAGAAACATGATCAACATATAAGATTCAGCAGGAACAATTAATGTTCCAATGACTAAAGTACAGCAAGATGACTGTTTGTGATTCATGTCAATGATGGTGCACATAAAAACTCTGTTTCCTTGGAACAGACCTTCAAACACAACAGATTAGTGATAAACATCTCAAAAAAATTTTTACACTGTATTTTAAACATATTTGCATGCCAAGAGTGTAGGCACCCACAGAACATTAAAATTGCACTTAGCTGGAAGTGTCAACACAGTGAATATTCAGCTAATTGATACTGCTTACTACAGAAGCCAAGGTGAACTGTGAATATGAAGAATAAAGCATTTGGAAGAAAGCAAACTTCTTTTAGAGAACAAGTGAAGTCAGAGTTGTACAAGATACTTATCAAAATGGAGTTGGCATCTGTCAGTATCCACAATACAGGATTCACTTTTTTCCCTTTTTTTCCTCCATTATCTTCCTCATTCCATTTCCTCTCTCATTACATAATAATAATTTAAAATCCTGTCTAAATCATCCATTCATTATTTTAAAAAATTCCATTGTAGGACCTTGATATCAGTAACATCAACTCTGAGATGCATCACTTCACATATTCTAAACATATAACTTCTGTTGCTTTCCTGCAAGGACGACCATTTTTATTGAAATCCCAAAACAATGACTTAAACCCAGAATTTATATTCACCCCTTTGAAAACACCCCTTTAGGTTACAGACCAGGATTTTCAGATAGGGAGCACCATTAGTCAATCATGCTACTGGGACATAAGCATTTCTTTAAAAATCACATGAGTATCTTGAACTGGCTATTCATAAGATGAGACCTTCAGCATTTTATAATCTCAGTTCTAAACAAAACGAGCTTAACCCACAACAGCAACAAAACTGAAGGGAAATCATACTTAGTCTAGATAAAATACTCAACCTATCCCATACTCCTGTAGTTCAACACATAATTATTGATGTTTTGACAATTTAGCAATTATTCATGCAATTATAATTTAAATTGATTAATTGAATAGCTCATTTTTCTGCATTTTGTTTTTATCAGCTGTTATTAACATTTCATAAGCATTAATATTTATAGATTACAAAGATTACATGAAGCAATTAACATATTCTGGAATATTATTACCCAGAGAAAACAAACATCAAACAAAATTCAATAAACACAAGTTTCCATAATACAAAAATTAATTCAATTATTTCAGCATCAAATAGGTAATATATTTTATATATATATAATATAGATACAGTTTTGATGCACCCCACTACTGACAGTGCACCCTGGGAGCTCTCAGAAGCACCTGCACTGGGGCTGTTGTCCTCCTCTACTGTGAGTTTGTAATTAAATGGAGCAGCATCAATGCACCTCTGCTCAATGACCTCTAAATTTCACTACATATAAGTTCATTCTGCCTGCCTTCAAATTTACTCAAGACAGAGCCTGTACTCAGGAGCTTCTCTATGAACTACAAAAGGTAACAAGCCTGCAGATATCTCAGTTTTGGGGGGTTTTCCTTTTGTTTGCTTGTTTGGGAGGTTCTTTGTCTAAGGAGAACACAAGTCCAAATTAATGGCTTGTACAGGAAATGAACTTTATCTACAAGCACTTTTTATCCCACAATACACCTTTCCCCCTTATTTACATATTTCTATTACATATTTATTCCAATGGCTATACTGAAAATGCCAATTATGGACTGACTGACAGTAGAGACAGCCCTACAACAGATTCTTCTCCGGGACTTAATCCAATGTGAGGAGCCACATAGTATCCAGGAAGAGTAAAATGGGATTGCATGGAATTAATGCAATCTTCTAAGTCCTTCAATTTTATTTTTTCTCTCAGTATTTTTTCCTTCAAATTTTTGATTTTTTTTTTTCCTTTCTTTAACACAGGAAAGAAAGGGAGGCAAAAGTTCTACAAGCTACCAAAATAATTTCTGTGAAAGGAATAAAAGTTCATATAAAAGAGACAATCTTTCATTTTCAATTCAGATATTTTATAGCAAATTAACTTTTCAAGAAAGACATTTTAATGTGTTTTTTTCACACACAGTTTAGAATCCTAATCTTAAAACAAACAAAACCAAAGTCTTTTCAGGACTCCTGTTTAGTATCCTAGTAAATATTTCCTTTAGAAAGAGGAAAAAAACCCTACATGGACAGAAAATCAGAGACAGAAAAAAGCTAACAAAAATATCATAGCAAATATTTCCATTTCCATTCCACATATCAGGTACCACAGACATGGGATTTATGTAACCCCCAACATAAAATCACACAGTAGCCTAAGTCACGTTATTGGCAAGACTACGCTCTTCACCTTCAGTTTAAATTTCCCCTTCTTAACCTTATCCTATTACTCCCATCTCATACTTTATGCAAGGGCCAGGGGGAGGGAATAACAGATTAACCCCAGAGGTAATTAGCCTAACAAGGTCACAAGCAGTTTTCTTTCTCAGTCAGCAGAGTCAACACAAGCGATTACGGTCAGCATCCACATGTGGCTGTCTCTGACCACACACCCATGTTATGAAATTGATAGGACTGGCATTTCTAAGACAAATATTTGAACACCTCTGAAATTGCAGCAGGGTGCCTGGTTCATCCAGTCATCTCCATCGCCTGTGGATCAAACACTAAACTGCAGCCTGTCTGTTCATTCATCTTGAGGAAAAAAAGCTAAGTCTTTGCGATATCCTTTCCTCCTTCCTTGTATTAATTATCCAAAGTTATTAAATCCTTCCACTATCGACCAGGATAAGTCTAACACCTTTGTCTCTAGAGGACTGAAGCACCTTACTATTTTAAGTGAAATGTTCATTAGTTCATATTAATGAGGCTGAAATAATATAGTAGAAATTACTTTCACAAAGTTACATGGAAGTTACATACAAAAAAAATCAGTGCTTTAACAACACAATGATGATGATTCCTTTTCCGCTCCTGCACTTT
Organism: Fringilla coelebs; assembly: GCF_963513975.1. Classification (NCBI taxonomy): domain Eukaryota; kingdom Metazoa; phylum Chordata; class Aves; order Passeriformes; family Fringillidae; genus Fringilla; species Fringilla coelebs. Next base: position 39,635,454 of record NC_140032.1, on the reverse strand, counting down.
CTGTTGCCGTTTTTTGGGAACACCACAATTCCATCTGCAACAGCAAGCGTTCCATGACAATGGCAATACAAAACAGGGACATTTCGATTTCAGAGACTTCCCAGACCATATTTTTGGAAGAATCTGCATATAATGGTTATATTTTATTTGAAGGTATGATATCTCCCCAGACCCTATTCCACACCTCAGTTCTCCATCAAAATCCCAAAGAAAGGGAAATCACACATGTTGCAGATTTCAAGGGGCCCTACTTAATCTTCTACGCTACGGATGCCTCTATGGGATAAAAGGAAGAACGACAGAGAGCTGCCATGAGTACTCAGGCTGTCCCTACCCAGGCTAGGCACTCACATGACAGCCCTGATATGTGCAGGCTCATGATCTGTAGGAGAGCCAGCCCCCAGCCTGGCTGGAACACGGAGCTGGATGTGTGCTGAAATGGATCCAGGATGCTCTGGCACAGCAGTGCAGGGGAAGCACAGCTGCAGAGACGTGCTGCACTGCGTAGCCTCTGGGACACAAAACCAGCACCAAGCCAATTCAGTGCTGGGAGGACTTTTACTGAGGAGAGCAAAGCAGAAGAACACATCAGGGATGCATCTAGGGAGATACACAGCTCCCTGTAGCTGTGCAACTTTCTTCTTCTTCCACCCCTGTCTGTAACAAAACTTATGTACTGATATAGATGCATGAAATGGCTTCTAGGTGTGCACATACAACCCTATTTTCCTCTTAAGAAATACTTGGGAATATTTTTTGCAGCAATCATTACTTTGCAAACCACTTCAGAGTGGGAATGAATCCTATTGCAGAAACTTAGATGATTAGGTAAAATTTCAACAAGCAGGGTTGAAATGCACACACATACATATAGACACTACACAAACTTACATTGCACATATTCACATATTTGCAAGCATGCAAATGGCATCAGTATAGACTATTTAAACAAATTATGCATACATATTTCTGTTTAAAGTACCGAGTTACACAAACTGCAGTTGTCAGCACAGTAGAGAGCTTATCCTTAAGCTGCTGCTGAATCTTGTAATTCAAGTGGTATGGGACAGCAAAATACCATACAAATACTAGGGAATCTGAGGAATGGGAATATAAATAAACTTGCAATTTAACTTGAACATTTAGTATTACCTTGAGATTTTTAACAAGATATAGTGCATCATCATCTTCCACCACCACCTTTTTTCATTTTTTTTCCTAACATGATATGCTTTCATAGCTTTCCTTGCTGGTATTACTCTGGCAATAATGGCAATAACTCTGATGCTTCCCATCATCTTGACTTCCCCACTACGGTGTATGTGTTCACTTAATGATGGGACTGAAGGCTTCACTGAGCTAGAATGAGAATAACTCAATTTCACCTTATAAAAAGCTTAGGTTAATTACTTGGCCCAGTCTGATTTTCTCATTTTCAAGAACTCATTCACCAGATAGAAACTAAATGGTGATGTGGCAATTCCCTCTTATTTCAGGATCTGTAACGCTACATCACATAACCTGGAGTTTTACATACTTTAAAATATAAGATTTTTATGAACATATGAAAAATTTCTAAAAAAATAATTTACTGAACTTTCATTTAAAAGTTATGTGAAACAGTCTAATGCAGTCATAGTTCTCATCCTCAAAGCTAAAAAATTAATAGGTGTTAAATCCTACATTGAGATTATGCTCCTTTTCCCTAAGTGAAAGATTAATGACAGATTTAATTATACAAAAAGGAAACAAACTATGAATAATTTATATGAAATAGATTTGAAGCAATTTTGTGAGCACATGTTGCTGTGAGACACTAGATGCACAAAATATTCTGGGGAAAATAAAGAGTTGAATACAACCCATTCAAACAGTTACACAGGCATTTAACACATTTTGTGTCAATGTCTTTTTATAGTAATTTTATCTAGAGAAAAATATTCTATTGCAAATTTCACTGATAATAAATGCAGAAACCTAACAGCTAAAAAACCTGAAATATAATTTGAGTTATAAAGCTAAATAAAACATAGCAGTAGAATAACAATAATATTAAAAATGATAATGACAATATTACAACCTTACTGCCTTACTGAATCCAGCATTCAGATAAGCTCTTCTTTTTTCCTCCCATATGAAAGTTATTTTTGTGCATACAAATCCAAAGTACTATTAATTTTCTATGTAGCCTCGATTTTTTTTGTTAGAAAAAGCAAAATGAAAACTCTTAAAGTGAAGATTGTCATTTTAAGCCTGCCATAGGGGAAGTCTAACTGAAATCACTGGTCAAATATGTAAAAACTTGACCATATCTTTGTCACTCATAACTAGGTGACACTGGGGGAGACTTACCCAAAAAGCTTTTGCCTACACGTACCCTGCTCTAATTGTTTATGTATGCATAGAAAAGGAGCATAAATGAGCTCTTAACAACTTTACATGCTCACTATCACATTCATGGTGAGAACGTAGAGGGTGATGGTAACCAAGGTTACAACTGCTAATTGGCTTTAAATAGAAGGAAAATCAACAAGATTGGCCTGGGGTGGCATGGCTCCTGAGGCCACTGCCAGCTTAGGCTGATCCTGTAAATTGTAAAGCAATGCATTGTTAAAACAATTGCCCTGTTGGGCAGCGTGCTGCACTGTGCAGAAGGATGTGCAACACCTACAGTACAAGGAGTTTTCATAAATTTCCCATGAACAGATACTTAGGGAAAATCATATCATTTATTATACTGGTGAACAATTCTTTTAAAATTACATTTACTGGTGAACCTTTTAAAATTACATTTCTCTGCATAATCTCTCTTCCATAGCTTTACTGACATGTACACATTGTTTGGCTATTAATGTTACTACTATATTTTTTAAATCAGTTTACAGAGACCTTTGTAGGTATGGTATTGCAGATTTCCTAGCTGGTTCTGCAGTCTTATTCATAAAATCTACTTAATAATTACAGAAATAAGATGATAATTCAGAAGAAAGCAACTCCCTATTCTTAGATAATTACTCTTTTCTCACATCTAGTTTTTGAGTTTTAAATTATGTGGTTTTCTTAAAGTAAATTAAAATACAGATCTTAAATATCCCATCACTCCCTGTCAGATTAACAGTTCAAGGCTTGCAGTATAAAAGGAAATGTAGATGTACCCTATTTCAAAGATTTTCAATGAATTACATTATCGTGATGAAAATCAGGCAGCTAAACACTTCAAACTCAGATGAAGAACTCTTTCTTATTCTGAAATTAAGTTTGGGTGTTTAGATAAAGATCCCAGATTTAAAGAATAGTTAGGGTTAGATGGGACCTTTAAAGATCATCCAGTGATAAATCATTCTTACACTATTAGAATCTCACACAGTTAACAAATATTACAGTTAAATCCCAGATACTCATTTTGTCATCACTGGAGGAAAGCCTGTACTGGTTTTGGCTAGAATGGAGTTAAATTTCATCATCACAGCTTGCATGTGGCTATGTTTTCAAGTTTTGCAGAAAACAGTGTTAATAACTCCGGGTTGTTGCAGTTTTTGCTAAGCAAGGCTTACACCCAAGAACATTTCTGCTCCTCACCCCACCAGCGAGGAGACTGCGGCTGCACAAGGAGTTGGGAGGGGACACAGCCAGGTGAGCTGATCCCAACTGACCAAAGGGACAAATCATGTTCTGTGGTGTCATGCTCAGCACATAAATCTGAAAGGAGGAGGAAGCAGAAACATTCAGATTGGCATTTTTCTTCCCAAATAACTGTTACACATGACAGAGCCCAGCTTTCCCAGAGATGGCTGAACACCTGACTGCCCATGGGAAGCAGGGAATAGATAAATTCCTTACTTTGCTTTCATGTGTGGCTTTTGCCTTGCCTATTAAACTGTCTTTATCTCAACCCTCTTATCTTTCTCACCTATCCCCTCTGCTTCTCTTCCCCATCCCACTAATCAAGTGAGAAAGCAACTGTGGGGAGCTGAGCTGTCAGGGTGAACAGCAAAAAAAAAAAAAAAAAACCAAAAAAACCCCCACTTTTCCTTGTTTAATTATATATCAGAATGACTTTTGACTACTACTAGCCTGCTCAGTCACAATCAGATGTGGCAACATGGGATCTACCTATGTCAAACAGATCATTTACAATCATATTTTACTTTCTCTTGGAGAAGCAGATGGCATCATTTGCTCACCTAAAAAGAAATCCTTCCATAGAGTTAAATCAGACATTTGATCATTTGTCATGACTTCTAAGTTTCATTTGCATATAGAAACACAAATTACCCAGTTACTCACCTGACTATAGCTCCACATTTTTTCACCTGTAATTCTGGTTGGGAATACAACAAGGAAAAGTGGTTCATACTAATGGCTACAATTCAGCACTAAGTACGTGCTCCTGTGCCATTAGCTCCATGTGTTTCACATGATGTACTGAATTAAGGACCAGCCCATGCTCTATGCAGAAAAGGCTGCAAATAACAACTGGGAACACAGATTACAATAATACTCAGGTTATGAACTAGGACCCAGAGAAACACTAAACACTCTGCAAAATAGTCAGACACAGAACTGCTTCTAGACAAATTGCTTAATCAATGTTAATACATATTTACGTATTCCCATCAAAATCATTTGAACCCACCACATATACATATGCTTACAGAATCACAGTACAAATAGATTCTGTCAGCACAGACTGATGAAATAATTTTAAATTTCTTATTTTCAATTATATCCATTATCTTTCCAGAAGACAAAAACCCTGCAAATACTATTGCATAAAATTATGAGCTTTCAAGATCAAGATTCTTATCAAGTAAAGGAAAAAAACATTATTATTCTCTCCCCAGTTCTGGAAAATATCAGATAAAGGGAAAAATAAGAAAGGGAAAAATGAAAAAGAGATGAATTTGCATATTGCCTGGTGAATAGGAAAAGGACAGAAAAGCATTAATAATTTGAATTGATACAGTCTTCCTGTATTAAAAGCCAACATAGCCTAGAGGTTTGGTCTCAAAACTAAAATAGCAGCTACAAAAAAGTATCAATAAAGTGATTGCTAAATCTATGCAGTATGATAAATGTGCTACTGGACAGGCAAGAATACTAAAATTATTAGGAACAGAAAGCTTGATCTGGAATACTGTGCAAAACTGGTCATTCCTGTTCAAACTGGAGCAGGAATAGACAAGACCTTTTAAGATACTCATGGGAATATGGAAACTATGACAAAAAGGGAAAGTTGTATTACAGGTCTCTCAAAATGTGATGAACATTAGAAAGGATGGATCTTCTAAGTTTAGAAACGATGAATACAGAAACAAACTGATAAATTCAGCTTGATAAAGAGATGATCTCTAGCTATCAGAGAAGCAAAGACAATTCCAGGTTTATGTTCTACTACACCAAGTTAACTGACTATATGAAACTGTTTTAAGTTTAAAAAAAAATATTTAGTCACTATGAATCTACAACTATCAATACAAACCCCCAAATCCAATAAACTACAATATTAAACAGTATTTTCTGAGAACTTACGCCTCCTTTGATGGCAGAATGATTCAAAATTTTCAAGGCATGCTCAGAACCAAGAAGCTAGAGTGCCATCTAAAACTGAACACAAGGTTTTAATCTTCAAATGAAGTAGACTAAGATGACAAAGCTTGGGGATGTTATTATAATTAAATTGACAACAATATCAGAAAAAATGTTTCCAAGACTCCTTAGTTGAATTCTGCTAAAATATTTCAGAATTTATTTGATTTGGATGAAGCTAGAACATCTTAACATCAAATAAAATGAAATGGTGCAACTGCTTTTATTAAACTCTTTAAATACATTCCAGTGTTTTCATGAGCTTAATTCTTCTGTATTTTTCTCCACTGCTGTTCAGTGTTCCATTTACTTGCTTAATGAAAAAAGCAATTTCTTAATGATCATAACCTGCTTCCTGCCCTGCAAGCTCCCTTCTGTTTTTCACAGAGAGAAAAATATTTCTTTCCATAAAAATGGACTGGGAAGCCAGCCACATGAGGAAAGGCTGAGAAAGCTGGGTTTGTTCAGCCTTGAGAAAGGAAAACTCAGGGGAGATAAACATTATCATCACATTCCAGGATTTCAAGGGTGGCTACAAAGAAGATGAAGACTCCCTTTTAGAAGGAGTTAGAAGCAGAAGACAAGTAACGGGTACAAGTTGGGCACACTCTGACTAGACACATGAGGAAAATAATAATCCCCAAAGGAAAGGTGCTGGATTCCACAACTCTGGATATTTTTAAGACTGAGCAGGACAGGGTGCTGTGCCATCTTGTCTACATGGTGCTTATGACAAGAAAGGACCAGATGATCCTTGAGATTCCTTCCATCCTGGTATTCTATGATTCTGTGAAAAAATTAATGAGAGTTGCTTGCCATTTTCAGATCAATTTCCTTCGGAAAAGTGGCATTGTGAAATGGCCACTTTGGGGTTTAGTTTTAAATGGAAAATATTTTTCAATGCCTTGGCTGAAGCTCTGACATAAAGATGACATTCTGCTGAATCAGAAGTGTACAAAAAACATATGGCAGAGGTTAAAAAAAAAGATCCAGTCTACATTCCACTTGGCTTCCTTCCAAACCCAGATGGGTCACCTACAGAATAAGGAAGCAAAGAGCTGGGTCTTCATGACACAGACTCACATCAGCACAAGACTCACCAAATAAACCCATACTGAGGGAATCAGCTCCACACAGGAGCTGCAATGCACTGAAAAATGAAGTTTGATTCAGAAAGGGGCTTGAATAGCTCGTTGGAAGTGGCTTTGTACACTTTGAAGAATATAGCAAATTGTTCTTTTTCTGCTGTTTCATTTTTCAGTTTCCAGTGCTAAACTCTGTATCTTCACTCAAGACCAGACAGAAAATTTTTCAGTATTGAAAAGGCAACAACTACTAAACAAAACCAAAATTAATTTCAAACATTTCAGATTAAAAATGTTCACAAGTGAAATAACAATTTTCAGTCAACATCTAGCAAGTTGGAAAGACTTTGCTAGCAAAAGCTTATACTGAATATAATTTTCTTCAGATGTGAGGGATAGAAAACATCATGGTTAAGAGAGTGGGAAGCAAAGAAAATGAAAAGGAAAGCTTGGCAGCCCTCAAGAGACATTACTGCTTTATTTCCTGTTGTGAAGATTATTGTTCTACAGCCAATCACGATATTAAATGACACACAGTATCATCCCCAGTAGTTTATTTTTCTGGCTTTCTTACACACTTCATCAACTAGAGCAGCAGTCTCGATGCAAACTTATTTTTGAGCAAGTTTTAATATTAATAGGGCTAAAAGATGCTAAGTCTATGGACTCACCAGTTCTGAACTGTATTTTCAGTTCATAATTTCTAAATCCCATCTGGTAGATTGGAATGCTTATCTCATGAATATCAAACCAAATTAAATGTTGAATAGCAGTCAAGCAGAAATCAAAACATGCAAATTTCTACATATCCCAATTCCTTAATAGCTACCTCCTATTACTATTAATAGCTAAAGAGTAAAAGCAATTAAATAAAGTTTAAAAATAAAATAGCAACAGTAATTAAATGTGGGGATAATATACTTGGCATCTCTTTTCATAGAATCAATGGTTTTTCATTTCCTTTTATTTCTCTGAAAGTACAGTATTCTAGAGGAAAGTGAGATATAACAATATTCTATGATATACATTAGAAACTATTAAATTTGCAGCTTTTAATGCTGTCTTTTTGTGTTCTCTTCTATAGGGAAACTTACATTCCATATAATTTACCACTGAACACGATATTTTTGCCACGTTAATTAGGGACTTTATGTCACCAAAGCTTCAACAGCTTTCAAGCAGACCATTGTCTCTTCATTTGGACTACCACATGTCTTCAGTGGTTAGGAACAATTATCCACCTTTTAGCTTAGATGTCACCCTGTCCATGTTTCAAGAACTGCAGGGCAGAATTTCCTGATCACTCCTGTTTCTTAGGATAGGGAAATACAGTGCCTATTTAACCCTCATCAATGAAAGGCATATTGAACTGGATATATTTCAAATATTCAGTCTTGCTGTAGCCTGAAAGTGTCAGTTGAATTAAAACAAGCAGACAATTTTTGTTCTTAGAGACAGGGCAGTTGGAAACCTTTGCATACAACTACCAGTTCTTACTCACCTGGCCAGGTCTACTGATGAAAGGGGCTTTATTTCAATGAACAAAAACTGCAGGATTAAAATTCTTATCAATGAGTAACTTGATTCAGTTTCACATAATACATTTTAACTCCACCATGTAAACTGTCAACTTTACATTGCCTGAACATCTACTATCAATAGCTTTGCATGCAGAAACTCAACCATCTCTTGCAACAGCACGTTTAATATATGAGATAATTTTAAAATCCAGCTGTCTGACACAAGTTTAGACACATGATACTTCATGGAACAGGAACAAAGATGTGCCTTTAGATAATGTCCAGCTGTATTCTTCAGAGACCAGACGCCATTGCACTGATTAGGATCACAAGAATGTGAGTGATCCATACTCGGTCACCTCCTGCTTAAAGACTTCACCATTCACAAAACATCAATACTGATTTATGGACACAGCATGCAAGTCAGAACAAACCATGCATAACATAAGAGACAAAAAAAAGCAAACTGAAAGAGCAAACAGGTGTTATATCAAAGGGTTTCACGCACAGAAGAAATGCAAGCAATGGCAAACAGCACAATTTAAAAAATAAATTTAACACCTCTCAAGTTCTGAGCATGCCACCGTCACGAAATGCAACTTTTCACTCACCAAAGTAGAGTTATGTGAAGCATCACCTGAGACCTCGGGTGTTCTTGTGCTGTTTGGAAGTCTGTGAGGGTTACGAGCTATCGCTTGGCACCAGCCCAACATTTTCTCCTTCCACTTATCCCTTCTCAATTTCTGAAATTCTGAAAATAATTTAGATTCCCTGAAACATTGACACTTGGAATTCATTGTGTGCATGTCTCTGGATGCATGCCTTTAAAAATAGCTTTTTAAGTTATATCTGAACAAGCTAATAAACATATTTTTGAAATAACATGTTTTTCTAAATTATTCCAAAGTGCTAAGCCATAAAGGTTAGAAAAGAGTCATGCATTTTCAGAGCACCTTACATGCATTAATACTATTTTAGTGTCAGCAAATACAGAGCCTTCTCTCCATGTTAAATCTTCCTCAAGTTGTAACTTAAATTAAAAAGTATTATTTTAAAGGGATTTTATTACGGAATACCTCCGAGACTAGCACCATCCCAAAAACTATAGAGCATTTGGATACAAACCCCACATTCAGTGACACAAGGAGAAACAGCCCTAAAGCAGTAGCAGATACTAGACACAAATAAACAGTGTGAAATGACACAAACCTCTGTGTACCCATGCTCAGACACTCCAGAATACCTGGCTCATCTTGAAGTGCTATGCTAGGATGTGTTGTAAATAGCAAAAACTAATGCAGGCACACCAGAAATAAATGCTCTGTGCCAAACCCAAATTGCCTCTGAATTTACTTTTAGTTTGAAACAATAACAAAATACCATGTAAGTAACACTACCACATTCTAGTACAGCATGCTATTAAGTGTAAGCAACCTTCATAAGTATGTGTAAAATCTCACAATCTGTTTCTTCCCAACTGAAGTTGGCAATGGAGGTATTCAGTACAAAACTTTGCTAATTAATTACAAAAAACAACTTTGAACAATTTTATTCTCAACATCTGAAGCAATTTCTAATCTGGTTGTTTATAACATATTGCAATTTAAAATGTGCTATTCTGTTATTTCTGAAACATGAAACATAATAAACAGGAAGATTAACCTACCAGACTGAGTGCCTAGTACTCCAAATAAGGGTAGCACTAGACTGAATAAAACTGGAAAATAATGGAAAAATAAATACAATAATGCTGAAGACCTACCATGGCACTATGCAGCATCATAGAATACTATGCACTTGTAACTTAAGTTTATTTTTTCAGCAATATATCTCCATGCAGGACATAAATTATGCATATATTTACAGCAGATTTTATCTTTCCAGGTTCTGAGTCTGACAAACTACAACCCCTTTCTGAATAATGACAGCTCTACCATTTCCACACTTAACCATTAATATATAGTTTTCAAAGTATGAAATGCACAAAGCTGTATTCCCCACACAACCTCATGGAACTGAAAGAAATAAGTAGAAATCAGCCTTAGCTTTATTGCACTGGAGATGACTAGGTGAGTGGGACAACAGATTAAATGATTTTTTTTTTTCAATTTTTTGGTTCCTTGGAATCTAAATGTGAGATACAAAATCATGCTCAGTAAGAGATCAATCAATCCTTTCTATACTGCCTGTACCCATGAAGACAAGAAATCATTTGAATATAAGTACACTTCTATTCTGGCCTCCTTGGTGTGCAGAACCCTTTGGAAGATTTGCAATTCTTCCTTTTTTTGCCCTGAGCAATCAAAATGACTGCCACTGTCTAGATCATAACTGAAAGAAGGATTTTGCTCTTGCTCACACACCTGAAGAACCATCACAAATCTCCTGAAAACAGTCTAAATTCATCATCTCTAGATTTGTGAAAAAAGTAGAATAATTACTTTATTCATATTTTTAAGGTGAGAAAATTTTTACTTTCAAGTTAGCCAAGCAAAGAGACACACAATTATTGTTCATCTTTTACAACATCAGTGCTAAAAAAAAGGGGGGGGGTTAAGGATGATGTATTAAAAATTAGCTACTTGTTTGAAATAAAAGCATAATATTGCTAAGACAGTCACAAATCTAGCAAGAGAAAAGAAATTACATGCTTAATTCAGGAGCACAGTCAGATTCAGGTAACAAAAGTTATGATTTTCAGTCCTTACCAGAATCTAACCGCTATCACAGAACAGCAGGAAATTGAACACAAAACACACTGTTCTTTATCTAAGCTAAGTTTTATTCTCTGTGTTCAAGGATTCCCAACAGTAATCAAAGTGATGGTATTTGTCCAGCTGCATGATTTGGCAGACCATCAAATATTCCAGGAGCAGAGCTACAGGAGTACAGAAATACAAACAGCCTCCACTGCTGAGCTCTGCTAAGGTAAATACAGTCACTGGTATTCATTATGCATTGCTCGTCTGAGTCTTACCAAGCTGTGACTTCTAATCAATTATTCTAATTTGAATAAAACTATTAATTGAAGGGCTGGATGCAATAGAAATCTCTGACAGCTTCTGCTATTTCTGTGTCACAAGGAAGCCACTGGCTTCTCTTAACCAGCCAGTTATTATCCTATGACTGCTGTGTTTCACAGGGACAATTCAGTGCAGCTACAGCATAACAACATAATGACACTTAAACTTTCTACCAATAAGAAGCTCAACCTCAGGTTTTAAAATTGCTTCTATATTAAAAAATAAATAAATTCATATTATAATATAAGTGATTGTGTCAACAGCTGTAAAAGTACTGGTTTTTATTTTCAGTGTAATACCTCAGTGCTGTGGTGATTCACCAGTGGTTCTTTTAATTCAGGGGGGGGAAAAAATTACTTTCCACGTACAAACGTGATAATTACCTGTAAAAATTTATATAATCAGAAGTGCTGAGGACCTTCTGCCCCTCCAAACAGAGTAGTAATTTTTTGAGTCCAGCATCGAATTAAAATAGCACCAAAGGCCACCAGGCTAGAGAAGTCTTATCTTCCTGACTGATATCTGCAGCAACCCTAAAGTACCTCTATAATACCCAATAAAATGCCTAATGTTCTAGCCTCATTACAAACAATGCAGAAACCAACAGAAAACAAGTACACATGCACAAGAATCATTAAGTTGACACCTAGAGTGATGGCACCAATCAAGACTATAATGGTACCAGCTTTCTTGAATAGCTACTGGATACACACAATCAGACACCTCTACATTAAGTGTGTGCGAGATTCTAAATTCAAACATGTCATGTTTATTAATGACTGTTTTCAGAAGTGCTTCTAGGGCACTACTGGAAGAGTAAACCCAATTATGCACATCTAAATGCCTTTCCCTACCTGTTAAGGCAAAATAGAGTTGTCATTTAACTTAGCTATGCAGCTCTTTCAAAACATTGCTGCAGAATCAGCACCCCTCTCCAGAGTATTAGACATTATATTACAACCAAGTTTTCTAGAACTTATAGTTGGTTTAAGTTTGCAAACTGCCAACTACAGCATATTCTTAAATTAATACCTATATTATCTAATCAATTTTCAGAAATTACTTTTATGGTCATGTACCATAATTATCCATGTACCATAATTACTTCTAACTAAATCCAGCCTTCGTTGATTTGTTCTTTTCTCTTATACTCCAAATATTTTTTTTAAGTTGTCCTTAGTCCTTTAAGACTTTGATTCTTTTCTGTTCCAACTAAGGATGCAAATTTCACTTATTAATTCAAACAATTCCATCACTGAAAAGAAATAAATTTAAGATGACTGGTACAAAAATTATTGCACCTGCTGCTTTGTTTTACCACTCCATAACTACTATGCTCAAAGCATGACAAGAAAGCTCTAAATGTTTTCAAAGAAAATAGTCTTTTGGACTACTACTGATTTAAATTTTGTGGGTATATTTGCCTTCATAGTCATACTCGCTTTTTCCCCCCACAAGGAAGAGTATCTCTTTTGTAAAGCAGAAAGCAATTTTAAATCACTCACAGCTCTTTAGAAAAACCCCAAAAGGGTTTTTTCCCCATTATAAAATTTTGCATTGTAATTTTGCCATTTTGTGCAGACTTCAAGAAGAAAATGTTGAAAAATGTATATGTTATGGCAATTGATTTAATGTTTAAGAAACCCCCACCTTTTATACATTTAGATTCTGCATAAACATCTCTATTTGCTGATGCAGTTTTTGAACTACTTTCATAAGCAACATCTATTCCATCCTCAAGTGTGACTTTGCTGTCTAAAAGGTTCTTGCTGTCAATATCACAGCTACTCTTCATGGGAATGCTTTGCTCACCCAAGGTTAAACATCTCTCTTGAATTTTCCTTAGACCTTCAAAAAGCAGTGCAACTGCATGTGCTACTGCTACAGGTGAGCAGTGAAAGGGTGCCTAACCCCCCTCAGGACCTTCCATGTAAATTTTAAATGCATCAAACTCCCAAGTAGGAAGGACAACAGCCTTGATATGAACAAAGAGTTGAGAACAAGATCAAAGGACATGTTTTTGCTTTGTGAGTTTGCAAATATTTAGCCATACATGACTGCCAAGCAGCTTAAATCAAAGCTTCAACCAACAGTAAAGACATGACTGGTAAATACACCTGATAAACCATACCCAGCACTTGGCAGATGAAAACTCTTCAGGGAAGATACAGAAATAGGAGAAAATGTTAAAATGCAAAAATCCACATGAAGCTAAAGCATTAACTATCTCATGCAGTTATCCATGCAATTACCCAAATGAACAGGGCATAAGAAGTTACATTAAGTCTTTAATGGACTTTGTTCTGCTTATGAAAAATTAGAAGTTATTTCTCAAGGTTTCTTCCCATTCTTATATGATTTATTTACAGAAGAAGAAGGGTATATTTACGCTGTAAAATCAAATCCACTTTGCATCAGGCAGAGCTCACTAATGAAGTACAAGAAGAAGACAAAGAGAGAACTTTTTTTTTAAAAAAAGCCCAATAAAGGTTAAATACCTGAAAGACATCATTTAACCATTAAACACCACTGCATCAAAGGACAGATCATTAATGCTGAATTTAAGTTAACTTTTAAGAAAAAAGAGAAAATCAGATTTCATTGCAATACCAGAAGTATACACACCAAAAAGTTCTTAAGGCCGTGCTTGGTCAAACAGAACAAGTATCTCCCCTTTTTGACAGAGAAGCATTTTTAACAGAAGCTTTTGTGTCAAATAGAAAATTCTTGGCAGCTATAAACAATCTTCTGACAATACTAAACACAGAAAGCTCTTGCTTGTGAGCAGTCCAGATACTGCTCCTGTGAGAGGTCAGTGACACAGAACCCACACTAGACAGTGGTAATCACTGCTGGAAAGAAGGGCTTATCCTCTGGTTTAGGTATCATGGCCCTTTGTAACACAATCCGTAAGAATTCCAGGGCAGGACATGCCCGTGCTACTTTATCTTTGCTGGTCTCCTCAATTTTTCTTACCTCACCTCAGATTGTTTTCAGAATCTCTTTTAGGGTAACTTCAGCCATCATTAGCATCAGTCATTTGCTCTCATACTCTACTATATAATTTTATAAAACACCATTTTATAAAAAAACATTCTGTAACTAGTGAGCATTGCAGACATATCCACCAATACGAGGTGTTCTCTGACTGATCAATATCATGAAATAGCTAATCTGAATGCTAGCTGGTAGAAAATTCAGGGTCACCTCTGTAAACTGAAGTGCTGCTATTTTCTTCTAAAAACTAAAGACCTGAATTGTAATTAGTTAGAAGGTAAAAATTGATATTCTGTTGGAAGGTATTTAGAACACTTACTGAAGTTAAGTTGTATGCATTATAATCAAGAATATTCTGCTAAATATCTTGAAGAAGACTTTTGTTGCCATCAAGGGTATACCACCTTATAAGCTGACAGAAGAGCCACATGTGTTAGGAAAATTTGTGACAGATTTACTAAAGGAGAAGATTAGGAATCCTTTTTAATAAAGATTAAATAAGGCCATTAAGTAACTGTTCACCCCTAAACTAACTGAAATATACTGAAATACACCACCCCCTTCTAGTGGATATTGTGACCATGACTTATGATCTGACCTCTGCTAGTAGAAAGCCATGACAGATGGCCTATTCAGGGTTTCTTCAGGATAAACAGATTTAAGTTATAAATAATTACTGGCCTACTGGCCTAATACTGCAGTTACTGGTAACAGCTTAAATAACTAGTTCCTTACATAAGTAAAGATTACAGTAACCTAAAAGCTAATAATTATGTGAATAAGCATTTGAATAACATATTACTTCGATAATTTTGGACCAAAATTTCCAGAAAACAAATACAGACGTAGGACTTAGAAAAGAATGCATGGAAACAAAAGTATGACTCAAAGAGATGACTTCTTTTTTAAATGGGCTTCTCATTAGACAATAATAATGGTGGCATAATTATTGTAAGCAATTATTCTTGTTGCTCTGGTTGCTGCCAAAAAATAACCTGGAGAAATTGAGTAGGGAAAAAAAAAGTTGAAGAATTATGCAGTCCTTCTAGTTTTTATGTTTGTAGTTGGGAAATACACAGAAAAGTTTTGCTGAAGAGCTAATAAATCTGGAGAGGTGCAAGAAGATTGGATGAATACCAGTATGGCCCTCTAAACTTAAATTAGTGGGATTCTCAAAAGTGTCTTCCAATAGTTTCAAATTAAGCCTGAACCTAATTTATTACAATGCCAGACCATAATGGTTTACTATTTATTTTCCATAGAGAAAATTGGGGTGTGCCTCTTTGTAAGATGAAAACAATGCAGTACATGCAGTTCAAATCATAACTCACACAGCTGTCAGCGAGCTAAAATTCACACAGCCCATATGCACATCACAGCTATAATATGCCACTCCTCACAAACAAATTTTAAAATATTAAAGATGTTGAATTTGTTGTGCTTGCTAATTAAAGTGTAAAACTAGACACGGCATCAGTTTCTCTAAGCACACTGTAAGTATTCACCCTCTCACAAGTCTTTCCAAAGAACCTCGAAGGAAGACGGCATTGGCAAGATTACTGACAACATAAAAAGTTATAAAACAGAAACCTTGAGTGCAGAGCAGAAAACAAACACAATGCTCGATGGCAGAGCATTGCTCCCTGGCTCCCTTTAGAGACTGGGTGAACACAAAGATTCCTAACTCTGGGGTGGCTGTGGTGCAGCAGCTCAGGCAGCCGAGTCTCATCCTGAAGATTTGATCTCTACCCCTGACAGCCCTCCCCTGACTTTGCTACCACTCACACTGCTTCCTACCAGGCTACACTGAACCCTGGTGCTGTCACTGAGCCAAGAGCAGGCAGCACAGCACGGCACAGAGGTGCCCATGCAGATGTGCAGCGTGGCCTGGCACAGCTGTGCAGCAGCTGTTCATGCAGTCCCGTGCAAGGGCCCTGCTCCAAAACCTGTCCAGCTGCTGTACTGAAGAGCAGCTCCATGGCTAAGCCATGACACCTTCCAATTAACTGTCCCTTCTACAGCTGGGGTAGAACAGCAACAAGCTTTAGTTTTCCTAAGATACCTTACAGCACTGATGACAATGCAATTCCAACACGTAGCCCAGACATGGACACTGGGATTGAGGGCGACCTCAGCGAGTTTGCCAACCCCACCAAGGTTGTTCTGGCAACACCCTGCTGGGAAGGGATGCCATCCAGAGGGACCTCGTCAGGCTTGAGGTATGGAAACCTCACGTCCAACACGGCCAAGTGCAAGGTCCTGCACCTCTGCTGGGACAATCCCAAGCAAAAACACAGGCTGGGCAGAGAATGGATTGAGAGAAGCCCTAGAGAAAAGGGCTTGGGGATGCTGGTGGACAAAAAGCTTAACACAACCTGGTAAAACGCACTGGTAGCCCAGAAAGCAACCCCATCCTGGGCTGTATCTGGATCAGCATGGCCAGCAGGCCATGGGAGGGGATTCTGCCCCTCTGCTCTGCCCTGGTGAGACCCACCTGGAGGGCTGCACCCAGCTCGGGGGCTCCCAGACAGGAAAGATGTGCGCCTGCTAGAACAAACTCATAGGGCTGGAGCACCTCTCCCATGAAGACAGGCTGAGAGAGCTGGGGCAGTTCAGCCTGGAGAAGCCTCAAAGGAGATCTTGGAGCAACCTTCCAGAACCTAATGGGAGCCTACCAGAGAGCTGGAAAGGAACTTTCTAAAAGAGTTCCCGGAAAGGAACTTTTTTTAAAAGATATGACAAACAGTAATGGAATTAAGCTGAAGGAAGGAAGGTTTAGATTAGACATTGGAAAAAAAATTCACTGCTGTGGGGATGGTGAGGCACAGGAACCAGCTGTCCAGAGAGGTTGTGATGTCCAGAGAGGTTGTGATGTTCTGTCTCTGGGAGTGCTGAAGGCCAGCCTGGATGAGGCTCTGAGTAACCTGGTCCAGAGGAATATTTCCTGCCTGTGGCAGGGAGGCTGGCAGTAGGTGATCTTTAAGGTCCCTTCCAACCCAGAGCATTCTGGGATTCTGTGACTTGTACTAAATGCCTCCTCAAGGGTAACCATGTTTTTGAATTAACAAGATCTGGAATCAAAGCCTTCCATGGCCTGGATGTAATTCACTGACACAGAATCTACCTTGTGCATAAGTATTTGCCCTGGCTGGCTGTTTTGGTTGTTTTTTCAACTTTCTCACCCCTCCCAGTGCACAATTATTCTCCCTGTTTTCTGAAAATTTCTCTTTTCATTTACCAACTCTGGCTTGTTCTGCCTTTGGCACTTATCAATGTGTACGTTTTGTTTAAATCATTTGAATATATAGCATTTCTCCAATATAAAATAGCTTATTGAGCTGGTACATAGCCTATACCTTCTTTCTTTGGCTTCTCAGTTCTTTGAATTTCAAATTTTATTTATTTAGAAATTTAGATGTCTTACACTGAATTCAGATTTTTTTTTCTTTAAGGTTCTATTAAAGTTTTTGTTATTTTGACACTTAGCTCTCTGTTTTACCATTCATTTTCATATATATCTGTGTCTCTAATCAGTGTTTTTATATTAATCTTTCTCATTTGAACAAGCAAGTAACCTTCCATTCTAGTGCTTGGTTTTTTATTATCTTCAGAAAAATAAATAAACTAGAAATATTTTTTTAAAGAGTTAATAAATAAAAATTTCACCAATAAACTTCTAACAAGGTAGTAGAACCAACACACTTACGCAAGTAATTAAGCATTTAGAAAAGCACATCTACAAAATCATACATCTTGAACAAATAATTTTCACCACATTATCACAGGACTTGTTTACAATTTTGAAATAGATGCCATGCTGAAAAGCTCAACAAGCTAGCTGGAGTTCCCAAAGCCATTCCACTCTCTTGAGATTGAGAACACACACTTAGCAAGCACTAACTCAGTGGATAAGATTTTATTAAGGACCCTTTCCCTATATACAGCTCTACAGAAAATAAGCATGCTTCAGGAAACACAAAATAATGGTAAAGAGAGATGAATGCAAAAGCACATGCAGGTAGGTGGCCTACATTCAACTTGAACACTTAATTAGAAAGCTAAGCAGAGAAAAACTAACTTTTAAAGTAAAAACTGTATTTAACCACAGGCCAGCCACTCACAAACCAGGGAGCATTTCAAGAAGTTCTTAAGGGGAAAAGAAATGTACTGGTGAAAATTATTACATACAGACTACTGTTGTTGCTACTGAAGTACTCATTTTAAGAGTCTCCAAGCACAAAAGGAAGAGCCCAACCTCCCTCTCCCTTAGGCAATATCTGGGATATAAAAAATCCAGGTCAGGCCCCTCATAATTGGGTAGAAGTCAGTGGGAAGAAGCAAAAGATAAATAGAAAAGTGCCAACAAGATACTCAAACAGTGGGGTCAGACACACCCATGTGTGATGTGAAAACTGGGAAAACAAAACATGCACCGAGCATGCAATAAAGCAAAGCACCTCAGGAATCTTGCAGCCCAGCACGCAGTTGGTGAAGGACAGTCTTGCTCATCTCAAGCCCATGCTGAAGCTATGCCACATTTTGAAGCATCAGGATGTCCCCAGACCATCAGAGGAGAGGCACTGGCATGTTCACAATGACAATCCATTTCTCTGTGCCAGCACAAAGCACTACGATATGGTGTGGTCAGGGTGGGGCAGGCTATTCTCAGACACAAAATATATTAATTCCCTGCACAAGTATTTACTTAAGTCTTTACTGGCAACCCATGGGACTCCAGTTTGCATAGAGAATTATCAGTTGTTGCTAGTACAAACATCATGCGTTTTAATGCCTTATGTTTCCTGCACTGTAACAAAAAATATATTTTCACAAAAAATTTACCTCTAGCTGGTGTCTAAGATCACACTAGCAAGTAAAACATACAGTTTCAATTTTTTGCTTCTCTTTAAAAAGGACATTTACATATAAGTTCTATCATTAGACAGAAAGAAATACATCTTTCTGTTATCATCTAGGTAAAATTTCATCCCAAAAAGAATTTTTCCCAGCCAGTAAAAGCCCATGACTGCAGTATAGAATACAGAATGATGGTGCCAGATCAATATTGCTTTTCAGCAGAGCAGAAGTTTTACTACAGAAGAATTTCCATACAGTTTTACAGAAAGAACCCCACAGTCCTTAAATTTACAAGAGTACCAAAGAAGTCCTGGAACAGAAACAATACTGGGAATTAAAACACATTTTACTTCATGTAAGCTCAGTACAGCTGTCAAGAGGCATGGTATCAAAAGTGTGAAAAATACACTCTCTTTTTTCATTTGCCACTGAAGTGCTCCCATGCTGGACTACCAGAATATACACTTTTCATATTTATAGACTGGTAAAACCAAACTAAGACTGCCTGCTAGGTGACAAGCACAATACTAGGATCCTTATTCTCAGCCCCACTGACTTTTTTTTGCCATTTCTCTGTTCTACTTTTTTGTGACTGTTTGGCTAAAAACAATAGTTATTGGAGAGAGATCAAACAGAATCTTTTAGACATTTCTGAGCTAATTACAGCAGTAATACATTGTTATCACTAAAAACCTGTCCAGTAGGTTTTGCACTGATCATATCACAGAATCTGCTGAGTTGGAAGGGACCCACAAGGATCACTGAGTTCAACTCCAGCCCTGCACAGGAACATCCCCAACTCACACCATGTGCCTGAGAGTATTGACCAAACGCTTCTTGAACTTCATATCAAGAATTCCTCAACTACATAATTCTAACAAAGTAATTAAAATAAAAATATTGCATAATGAGTCATCACAGACCTATTGTTGTCACAGATTTGTATTTCAAACATATCTGAAGATATACTGTATATCTAAATATTTATGTTGCAAAATTCTAGTTTTTAACAGGTTTATTGATATTATCAATAAACTCTGCTGACTGTTTATAATGGGGAATCTCAGATTAACAGAAGATTGGTTTCACTTTGAACATTTAAAGTAGTTTTGCTTGACAGTACTGCTTGCTAATAGTGAGGCATAACTATAATCACCATGAACAAAAGCTACAAGTAAATTTTAATTTATTCTGGCCTATTGCATCACAGGGGTTTGATCAGTTAGAACTCACACAGAGATGAAACCTGGCCTCGACTCTTTGGCTTCACACAAGAAATGAAGGTGGCCTAAGCAATTCGTGCTGTCACTACCTTTAGAAAAAACAGCATTAATGGTCTTCAGAATAATTAAGCCAGGCACCTTCTGAATGAGCTAAATCTAAAATGAAACAGATAACCATAAGGTAATAGGAATGTATGGGCAGAATACTAATAAGGTAAATCCTGCTTCTTTGATCCCTTCCAGTTCTTGGTGGAAAGTCAACAGTATAATGAAACAGGAACAGAAATTACTATTTACCTGGACTCTCAAAGAACTTCAGGTCATACCTTCCTGAAAAAGATATTTAAGTAAGTAATCATAGGCATTATGCAAAGGTCTGTGTCAGACAAAAATGTCTGTCTGTTGAGCAACAATAGGCTGAAACAGGAATATACGAGCTATTTCTGTTGTGAAGAGAAGAGGTGTTCAAGGTTTTACTCCAGGGTTTTCCTGTTTTAAGCATTAGGAATTCTTGCTTGAGGAAAGTTGCTGAAGCAGACAAAGCAAATAAGTAGAGAAAAAGATCAAAATTAGATTATTATACACGCACCATAACTTCATTGACAGGATCACATGCCGCTTTTCCTTGCATTACTTCGTACTCAAATGGAAAATAATCACTTCACAGAGAGCAGGAAAAGAACCCATAACATGAAACCATGTTTACTACACTGTCCAGGTTCTTCTTCAAAAGATGATTTCCTCACAGGTTTTAGTATGGCATTAATAAACACCCAGAAAAGTCTCCTTTACCCACATGTGCCCCACCATACAAGTTGCATATTACGTGTGCCTCTGACACAGTCACAGACAGACAGCCTGGTCTGATAGGACTGCAGACATAATTTCAAGGCTGGAAGCAGTTTAGGTGTGAAGTGGTTATTAACTAACACCACACACAAGCTGGTTTCTGGAAAGCCACAGGAGCATTGCCCTGCTCAGGAGCCACAGCCTGTGAAGGCTGTCAGCAAAGCCACAGCAAGAACATGTGAAGACAGCTGGGGCCACACTGCACCTGAGCAAAACATATCTGAAACTTAAGGCACCAGAAGATTTTGTCAAAGGATGCCCAAACAGTCCTGTATCTGTGTTTTTATTCCAATGAAAAACTGATTGCTTCCTGTCCAAGTTCGCATACATTAGTTGTAAAACTTCACAGAAATCATTTAGGTGACAACTCAGAATTAAGCTTCTCCTATTGTTCTGATTCTCATGAAATACAGGTGCCTACCTGTACACCTTTTAAGGAGAAATGCTCCTAATAATTACTTCTTCAGGATTTATGCTATGAGCAACCTTTACTGGGACTGGATGGAATGAGAATTAGGAGGGAAGATTTCCTCCCTGAAGTATTCTCCCTCTTTGGCTCTTTTACTGGAAAAAAAATATACTGACATTTATTCTTTTATGACTTTTTCATTAATGTTAAGCACTCATTTTAAACTTGTGACATCCATAAACTTAATTTGTGAGGTCTTTCATAGATATGTGGCTTTGTTTTTCACCTCTGCAACACATGGTATTTTACATTACAAGGAAGGAGAATAAAACCTGTCTCACAATAACCATTCATATCTTCCCAATCCTACCATAACCAGAGGCTAAGGCAGTGCTGTACATAATTTACAGATCTTAAGAGGGCTGATAGACATGAAGTTCTATGTGCCAACAGCTTTGCCCTTGCCAATGTACAATGTGCCATTAGAAGATCTGACCCAAGCTGTCAGGAATCCTTCATTCACCAGTAACAATCTAAGGTTTTGTGGCTTTCAAATCCTGTTAATCCCTAATTCTAAGTGGAAAACTTGGTGAAAACCCTTAACATTATGTATCTTCCTCAGCTATCTAGTTGCCTAGATCCCTGAATTTTTAACTGGCTTTGTTCTACCTTAACAGTTTTGCACAGAGTAAGGAACATATGGGCTTAATTATTTAAGGATTTCTAAGAGTTTGGAAAAAACAGTCATCGCATATTTCACAATTAGTTTTCACCTAATTAAGCAAAAATAAATTATTTGTTTCAAGAACTGACTCAGTGAAATCTGTCATTCCCTATATTTCAAGGATTGCATGAGTAGGGCAATTGACTGAAAAACCCATGGGAACACAGCTGGTGATTTTACAGCAACTTTTGAAGGCAATGAAAAGTGTAAACTTCATCACCTTTACCACATTCTACAATTTATGTCTCACATAGAAGACAAACATCTGCTCCAGAAATTAAAAAAGAAAGAAAGGAAAAAAATCCCCACAGTAGAGTAGATCAAGATTTTTCTCAGTTTAGCAGGAGAAATGAAGACAGTAACAAATCTGAATAATCTTTAGCATCAGTAATTTTAAAGACAAGCAATATCCAGTAATTTTTAAGAAAGTTTACTGTTCTGTATTGAAATTAAAAAAAAAATCCCACAGAAGACTCAAAGAAACACTGGTTTCCAAGACAATATATACATATTATAATCTTCTGAGACCATCACTTTATCATAAGCTGACTAAAACACCCATATAAACCTTCTCCTGTCATTACACTCAATTTCAGCTCATTTAAAAAAATATTTTCAGTCACTAAATCTTTTTAGGGGCAAAGGATTGCATTCATAATTTTGTGTGAATTGGTATTTCTACTCATCTTTTAGCCATGAATGGGTCAGCTTGATAGCCTCGCATTTGACTTACCTTCTTTATTTCAAATATCAAAAATAGCTAATGCTGATTTTTAAAAGTCACTTGGCCTCTCTGCCATAATGGCAATTGAGAGCTCCCTTGCCTCATTTCAATGACATTTGACGAATCACAAATTTTAACAGAATAAATAATTGAATTTATATAATGTATGTTAAAGAATGGGAAGGAGCTTGTATCACAAGGGATCACTAAATTTCTTGCCTGATCACACTTTTGAGCAAGCAATTTGATATTCTATTTGCTATAACCACAGGACTCAGCAAGACCAGTTTGCCTGATGCACGTTAAACCTCTCTCTATAAAAGGACTGGAAGCAAACATGCAGTAGAAGGCATAGCATTCTAAATATTAGAAGAATCATCAGTCTCATGAGCTGTGATGTTGCTTGACAGAATAACAGAATTGTTTAGGTTGGAAAACCCTCTGAGATCATCAAGTCCAGCCATTAACCCAGCACTGTGAAGTCCAGCACTAAATCAGATCCCCGAGCACCACATCTGCACGTCCCTCCTTTAAACACCTGCAGGGAGGGTGACTCAGCCCCTCTGTTGGGCAGCCTGTTCCTGTGTTTGATCAGCCTTTCAGAAAAGAAGTTTTTTCCTAATATCCAATCTAAACATCCCCTGGAGCAGCTTGAGGCCATTTCCACTGGTTCTGTCACGAGTTACCTGGGAGAGGAGACCGACCTTCACCTCATTACAACTTCTTCCCAGGCTGCCCCCGAGCCTCCTTTACTCCAGATGAGACACCCCCCACTCCCTCCTCCCAAAATTTGTGCTCCAGCCCCATCACAGGCTCCAGCACACCTCAGTGTCTTTGCTGTAGTGACTGGCCCAGAACTGAACAGAGGATTTGAGGAGGGGCAGTGGCTGCCCTGGTCCTGCTGGCCACACTACTGTGGACACAAAGTCTCTGAAACGTGAAAGATGGGAAATCAACAAACTACCTAAAATACAACACTTCTTGTGGAATAATGCAGACAAGATCATAACAAAATTATTAGCTAAAGCTGTAATTCAGACAGCAATTAATTGTAAATGTCTCTCTTTTTTAAGGCAGTGTTGGTTATTTTGAAACATGTAGCTTTTGTGCTGATACTCAACACCTACCCATCATTCTCTTGAAATCCTTTAACTCAAGTTTTAAACCCCTAAAGTAATGAAATACAGCTCCTTGAGGTCTATTTTTTAAATTCAAAACCAGTGGAGGGAGGGTGCAATTCTGCAGGAAAGCACATCTTTGGTGAGGGCAAACTTAGGTTAGAAATGAAAAACAAGTTGAAATCTGGCCTGGAAAATAAATACTTTGCCAGCTGGCCTAGCTGTAAAAGAACAAAGAACAGTCAAGAATAGTATGTATGATCAGACCTATTTCTCCCTTTTGCATAAGCTATGTCCTTCCTTTAAGTCATGACTATGTCCACATATATGGTAGGAAGGAAGAAACTAAGTTTTCTGGGTGGGCACATCACAGTGGCAAAGGGGAAAAAAAATGTAACATTTCTGTGGGTGCACCGTGACAGGTAAGAGTTTGAAGTAAGAAAAAAATAACTGGGGCTAAAAGAGAACCCTGTTTCCCAAGCACATTTAGCAATAAGATACTCACTTCTGTGAGGAAAATTTTTATAAATACTGGAATTATAAATACAGTTTAGTACTTCAGGGATTTACAAATGAATCAAGTGTTAGCAAGCATTTTGTAGAGAATAGAGTCAGATTAAACTGAGGAGGGAAGTGACAAAACTTGTCCAAAAATGTAGAGGTGTGTACTTTTCCACCAGGTGTTCAATTTAGTGGATGCCTTCCATGGTGTTCCTCTATCACTTTGTATACAGGATTTATTTCATGTTTTCTCAGCAGTAGATGAAGATTGCTGAAAATAGGATCTGTAACACACTCACAACTTTCAATCTGGCTTCACATTTGGCATGCTGACAGCAGCAAGCCCATCCCATAGCAAAACTGACTTTTTAAAAATCTCATACTTGAGATAGCTCACTATTGAACCCTCCCCTCGAGACAGTTCACTACTGAAAGCATTCAGATGGCAAGTTGGTAGTTACATATGACTAAACAAACACAGCACAAAGTTCAGTTATACTGCAACTTGTCTCTGATTAGAGGCAATAGAAATGGTGCTGCAGGTAAAGCACTTCTTTTTCAGTGTTTGCTGTGAAGTGTTGAATACTACATACATTTTCCAAATGCAGATGTTGACAAGTCAGTCTAAGCTTTGAAGAGAAACTCCTGCCATTTCATGCCTTATCCAAAAATACACAGCACATTACAGAATGCTCTCTCTTCGTATCTTTGCAATTCCACTCTTTTCCCCACAGATAAAAGTGTTTGGAACTTAATAAAGAAACATTAATTGCACACTAAAACCAGAATCCAGCCTACTCGTTTGCACCATCTCCTTTTTACTGTGCAATTGAAAGTAATTAGACATGAATAAAAATTAAGTAACTTGGGTCTAAGTGCAAAACTCAGTCCAATAAACAACAATTGGGGCTGAAATGAGAGATCTGTGAATAACAATAAATGATTGTGTGATAGATGGTTGCATCAGGGGTAACAGGTAAGGGTGAAGTCAAGTACAGCCTGGAAAACCTACAAATGCAGTCATCCCTATACATGTAGGAACGACTGTAGGTGAGCTGTGCAGCTGACCTGTGCACCTGCAAAGCTGCTCCTATCCATACTGGCCTCACAGGGAAAGATAAGCAATTGGCTGAGAGGCACAGCAAGTACTGTGAACTGTTTTACTTTACTAAAAGTACTACAGTACTTTAACTATTTAGAGTCAAATAATCACATATTTGTGTAGGTTCTTTTGTATGTTCTCTATTTACAAAAGGATGATTCTACATTCCTTCCCCACAGTGATGAATACCAATGAAGGGATGAACACCAATTAAAGGTGACGAAAACACAGAGATAAAATTATCACCATCACAACTGCCCTACAGCTTATTCATCCAAACAAAAAGCAAAACCTACAGCTGCAAATAAATTCTTCATAAAGTTATTCCAAAATTCTTTGGATCATATTAGCCTTTCACATAGTATCTTCCCCCTCTTCTCAAAATCTAGTCCACTAGAAATTGTAGGGTGAAAGTCTAGGACAATTGGGATTGTTCAGGCAAAAAGAAGGCTTCAGGGTGACCTAACTGCAGCCTTCCAGTACCTGCAGTCTACAGAAGAGATGGAGAGAGATTGTTTGCTGTGACAGGACAAGGGGGAGTGAAAAGGAGTGGGTTTAGATCAGGTATTAGGAAGAAATTATTTCCTGTGAGAAGGGTGAAGCACTGGCACAGGTAACCCAAGGAAGCTGTGGACTCCTCATCCCTGGAGGTGCTCAAGCCCAGGTTGGAGGGGGCTCTGGACAACCTGGTTTAGTGGAAGGTGTCCCTGCCATGGCAGGGGGGTTGGAACAAGATGATCTCTACGATCCCGTCCAACCCAGGCTACTCTGTGATTCTATGCTTATTCTAATCATCTCACCATTATTGAAAACTACCAAAAGTACTACTTAAATCACCTAACACATTTTTTTAACTCCATCCTGCCCTTTATAAAACGCCAAACCTTCAAAAAACAGATGCATTGGTGAATGATTTATTTCCTTAAGATCACATCCTACACTGTTAATGATTTTTTTTTTAATGTTTTAAAAACAAAGCAAGTACTGAAGCCAAGGGAAGCAATGTTCACGTAAGACCTTTGCAGCAGTGCACCAAATGTTTTATTTGGAAGGTCCTCTGAGAGCTGCAACTATACACACAGAAACACAACTGTATTCTGAAGCACTGAATGCAATAGCTCCAAACACAGAACACTTGCTCCACTAATACCTGGATATCTGGTTTTAAAAAAAAGAAAGTGTTATTTTATAAAGCCACAACTTGGAATTCAATGCAAAATCCAGGGGTTTGTGGAACAAAAGGTTCCACAGGCCTTAGACTGACATTAGACAAACTGAGAAAATATGCAATCCCCTTTGAGGATTATTTTTGTTGATTTGCAGCATCTTTGGTTAACTCTGGCACAGTTCTGTGCATCTAAAGAGGGCAATCCTTCTTGGAAAAGTTAGTGATGTGAAACAATCCTCCTGTAATTTCTAGTACCGCCAACAGCTGTTGCTATCACTAGAATATGTCTATCCTATGACCTATCAGAGAAGTTCAGAAAGCAAGATGGTTTTAAAAGTTCAGTCCAACTCTGCAAGAATTTTCCTACTTCCTAAATAAGCACACACAATCTGTAATGAATGCAAAGCTCAAGATTATCATGGTAAAATCAACATCTTGGATTTCAGCCCTTCTCCCCAGAAGGATCCATGAAGTTGTAAATGCAAAAGTTGTAAAGGCATTAATATTAATGATTTACCTTGTGCCAATCCAGACTGCTCAAAATAACTTCAGCTCACACAGAGCTCGGTAGGGGAGAAAACCTTCTCTAAGATGAGTAAGAACCTACTGGAAGTACCCGTCACAGAAGGCTGCATGTCCAACAATTGCTTTTCAAATAGATGCCCAAAAGTGGTGTTGAATTAGTGCAAAATGTATCAACAGAAATTTAGTGCAAATTTAGTGCAAAATGTGTCAACAGAAAGCATAGCTTTTTTTTGTTAATGCTTGTTTGTTTTTGTTGTTGTTGTTGTGGGTGTTGTTGCTGCTGTTTTTTAAATCAAAACTGATTTTCTTAGCCAGCCCTCATCAGAGCAACATCCTAATGGCCTCTTTATCACTATTTTGGCCATTGGCCATATCAGTAAGTGTATACCTTACAGGAAAATATTCAATCTCAAATGCATACAAGAAACAAAGACATTCTAAACCTGAATGCCAATGGTGGGTATCGGTTTTTATACTTTTATTTTATACAAGAAATTTAATTCATTATTCGAACATGAAAATAAACCAAAAGCCAAGACAAAAAAAGCAAACAAAAACTGAAACAGAAGCTTCTAAATAGGTTATATCCTAGCAAGAAAGCTGAAACAAAGGGAGACAGCACTCGCAAAGCCCTCGTGTTTGTCAAATCACTAAAACTGACAGTGTTCAACCACAGAGAAATAAAAATAGAAGAAAAATCTTCCACTGAGCCACTGAAAGCTATTTCAAGAAGTTCACACATTTCTGACAGTGTTTCTCCATGCACAGGGGCATGGAGAAAATGTTTTCCTTTTTAAAACAACTAGTAAGACCTGCACTTATAGGATTTAAGGAGGGGTTTCTTGAATCCTAAAACTTAATGGGCTCTTTTACTAATATGTTTACATCAATAACAATATTTATGCCCTTACAATGGTAATGTCACACAAAAATTTTGCAATTAGCATGGAACATGACACATTCAATACCACTCCCAGGTACATCAGGTTTTGCACAGCAGTTCCCCTTCCTTCACAAGCAGAAAAAAGCGTAGAAAATCAGGATTCTTCTCCTACTGCTGATTTCTACCATCAAATCAACCAGGTGTCATCAGCTGCACATCCCCTTCCAAGGAAGGGAGAAACACTCAGCTGTTCACAATCACCTTTTTCTTTCCTTTAGAACAAACACACTCATGGCCAAGCTTGCTGGAAAATGAAAAATGCCCACAATGAGCTATATCCAAAAGGGGACAAGAAAGAAAACCATATCTCCAGGAATCTGTTCTGTGCCTTTGAGAAAGAAAAGCAAATCTGCATATCTCCTATGGTTTACCAGTAGCCTTAATGTGAGATGGTATTAAAACATACATTATGTAAGTACACTAATGGGGATAAGAGGGTTGCCTAACCTCCCAAGATAATTATATCTAATCTAGTTTCTTGGAAATATACTACCACAGACCAATTAGAGTAGATTTTTGCTGGTTTTCCTGCTTACACAAAAAATCCCTTTAATATACAATCCACACTCTTAACTACTTCTTCAACAAAGAAGCAAATGTATTTCAGAGTAACGTAGAAATGGAGAACTTAATATCCTTTTAAGTATTACTCTTTCCTTAATTATTCACTCTGTTAACACTTTCTGGTTGTTAAATTCTAGCAAAAAGGAAAAGAAGTATATCTTGAGCGCTGTTAGGCTTGGAGAATTTATCTGCTGAATTCAGTTCATTACTTTCTAAAAAGGGAAAGAAAACAAAACTACAATTCATGCCTTCATGAAACAATAATAATTATTAAAATAATAATGTAAAAATAATTTTAAAATTTAAATAATAATTAATAATTTTAAAATCTCAAAATAATTCTCACTATGCCAAAACCTCAGATTTTGAAAGGGATTTACTACCTAAATAATTTAGTACCTAAATAATTTTGGCACCAAAAATATTTGGCTCATTTGAGCTTAACCCTCATCAGCTCCTGACAATTAGGTGCATTGACTTAACTTAGCAGTGCACATTCACATTACACCCTTTCATCTACACTAGTGCAGGTCCTATTTACTCCTCTTATTTTTGTGTCATTATATTACCTTAACCTGGTTCTAGATTTTGGGATCACATCACATCCTGGATACAAAATGGCAAAAGAACTGTCACAACTCTGGCCCAAACTTCAGATTTTCCAGGCCTGGACTTGGGTGATCCTGGTGAGGCCATAGAAGTTGCATTCTCATTCTGTACTGGTTGGGCAAGCATTTTTCTTCTCTGTTACTTCATTCCATGTGGGCTCCACGTTCACACCATCATAAAGAGCCACACACTTCATTTTGAGTGGAAAAAATGAGCTGCTTTCACAGGCACATTAGAAGCAACAACAAATCACGAGTACAGTCCCATGAAGGATGAAACATGGGTAAAAGTGCACTTTATAAGCAGGAATGCTCAAGGCACAATAACAGAGCTGTTAAAAATCTGTCATACTTGCTATATTTAATGTAACAGTAACATAGCAATTGCTATGTTTTAATCAGTATTTACTGAAGATATTAACGAGAAAAGAAATTACTGTGTATTAAAACTACCAACTCAAAATGAAAACTAACTAAACCCGAACAGCAGCAACAACAAAAATTAAGAAATGTTTTTTTCCTGATTTCTGCTGATTGCTTACACTGATACTTCAGGAATTAGCGAATATTCCCTTCATCTGCTTCCCAAGGACATTGATCAATAAACTTACTCCTTCATGTGCAGGGGAAAAGAAAGGAATCTTGCAAATTATTTCAGGATTTGCCACTTTTTAAAAGCGCT
Source organism: Fringilla coelebs (assembly GCF_963513975.1). Classification (NCBI taxonomy): domain Eukaryota; kingdom Metazoa; phylum Chordata; class Aves; order Passeriformes; family Fringillidae; genus Fringilla; species Fringilla coelebs. The sequence continues at coordinate 39,605,243 of NC_140032.1, read as the reverse complement.
GATTATGATATCCCTTTTTTAACAATTATTTCGCAACAGGACTTCAACCTTTTGTGAAGAAACACAATATTCTTGAACTTGAAACCGTTGCTTTTCTCAGCTGAAACATTATTTTAACAAACAGTGAACTTGTATGGTTTTAATCCTTTTAATTAAGACAGTAAGTAAGTAACTGAATGTTTTAGTAGCAACATGGCTTGACTTACACCTTGATGCAGAAGAGCACTTGAATTTTTAATAGAAAATAAAACTCCTTATAAAGAGGAGGTACAAGAAACAAACTCACTAAGCTTCTGCTTAGTACAGAGACTTTGGATTGTCGTCATATAAATACACATTCACATGTAAGAAGAAATAACAGATCTTTCTAAAATGAAGATATATGAAATTGCAAAATTGGCCTGCAGTAATGGATCCACTGTCTCCAAATTTTTTTTTTATAGTTGCTGTACTTCTTTTCCCTAATTCTTCATTAATTTTCTCTCTGTTTCTGAGCAAGACCTGTTTATATTTATCTTTGTGCCACTGCAGTTATGAAAAGTGATTAAGAAAAAAGGAATACAGTGAAAATGTTCGTAGGATCAACATTACCATATTTGTTACTGGATATATGGAAAAAGGACTCAAGGGATCTCAGAAATCATACTCTTTGTGCAGATGAGCAGAAAGTTTATTACTGTCTAGTTTAAAGACTTAAAGCTTTCTAGAGAACTAGTTTTGGTTTTTTTCAAATAATATTCAAACGCACTCAAAACTACCCAAACTGTATTCTGTCTTCATTTACTGCAATTCTGATTCATGGTAAGGAACTGCTGTAAGGATTACAGCATTAGATTACTAGTGCACAACAATAAAAATCTGTATCAGCTTCTCAAATGTGTCGTGGTTTATTAGGGCTGTAAATTTTGCTGGTTTACCAGCCCAACTATACTTTTATTGTTCCCTCTTAAATGGCATCATGGTCTGTTGCATTTTGGAAGCAGATGATGTTGAAAGTCTTCAAATAAACTGCAGAGAGCAAGACAGGAGTCTGCTCAAATTTAAACTCGTACAGTATTTCCACATGACTATCCAAGAATATAAAATACTGTACACTTTTGTGTAAAACAACACGGTGTCTGCTGAAGCAAAAACAAAACCTGTGCAATGATCTGCACACTTGGAATTTTAATGGGCTGGATGTACTACATCTTCATCTTATTTTCCTTAGGAAAAAAAAAAGAAATAAAATGTGTATAACACCAAATGTTAGCTGGCTTTTAGCCTTCTGTTACAGCCTCTTCTAAAAGGAGAAAGAAGAGAAAGGATAGGGGAATTAGATACAATTTATGCTAGTTCAATATCTTTTACATCTCCCAGATGATGGAAGTTTGAAGTACCAACCCCCAAAATTCAATTAAACTAATGCTCTTGTGTTATTTGGTCAGACAAATTCTAAATCTGCTCTGTGTTAGCAATCAGCATTAAACTGTATCATTAGACAAACCAGAGAATGAAGGGCCTCACTGCAGAAACAAAAGCTGTGAAACTACAGATGGGTAGAAGAGCACTTCAAATGAGAGACCTATGCCAGCAAGTTTACACAAATAATATCTTTCCATAAACCAATTACAGGTAGATAGATGTTGCTGTATGAACCAGTAATATATACTTCACACAGTAAATATCATTTTGACTTAGCAGCACTACCTGCACGATCAGAACAGCCAATACACTGAAATTAAAGCAGGAACTGAAGAGACACAAACTTTCAGAGACCAAATTTTGGTACATGACTTATTACAGTTAAATGGAAGGGAGTAAAGGGACAGCACATAAATCACTCAACAGTTTGTAGCTCATGCAACAATTTAAACAACAGTATTATCCTAACAGCTGTCAGTCACTACATGTCAAATGTCAAACCCAACTTATTTCAGTGTTAAATTATGGCAAAAATACAATTACCAAAGTTGAATGTTTGACAAAAGAATCAAAAAGACGAACAACATCAAAAGTTGCAGGAATCATACTGAAAAAAAAAAAGTTAAGAAAATACACCTTGAGCTGCTTACTATGTAAATTCATCCTGCCTATTTCCTATTTAGGAAACTTCAAACCACAAGAAAAATCACATTATAATTAATTTCAAAATGAATTTTTTTGCCACTGTATGATGAAACGAAAAAAAAAATTCAAAGTTAAGCCATAATTAGAGTGTATTCTTAAGGTATTCTGAATTGTGGGGGTTTTTTAAATTAACACTTTCAGAGGGGGAGCCAGTAACTTTTTTTTTATTGCAGCAATTTTTTGTTGTTGTTTTAGCAGGTTTACTTAGCAAATACTATCAACAAAAGGTAAGCAAAGATTAGGAACTTCAATTATGCTTTCATTTTACATCTTAAACATCATCAAAGCAAGTAATTTTCCTAGTTTTATTCACGGACATACCTGCTCCATCTCTTCTGAACCTTTTCAACTGAGAGACAGCACAGAGCATTTGGGCCAAAGAGTTCAAGTTCAGCAAGACTTTTAGCACAAAAAAACACCTCCACAATGAAAAATGTTGAACAACGTGAACTGAATTCTGCCAATTTGTTATCTTAGCAAGCTGTCTGAAAAAACACTCGTACATACACACACATATGAGTGTGTCATGAGGTAAAGCTTACTTGAAGGCATCACTCAGATAAAAAAGGGTCTGAACCATAGGTTGTGCCCACTAACCAGATAATTTGAAAAATAATGATAGTTCTCCCTGAAAAGACAGGCAAATGTCATGGGGAAGGCTGACCCAAATCTCTTCCAAATGAGAAGTTCTATCTTGTTTCCCAGCTATGCAAAGAAAGAAAATGAGGCAGACACACAACTTCATGTTGTTTTAATGCCTTCATGCCATTTAATGTCTTCATGTCTTATCAGGCCAGAGAGTCACAGAAACCCAGGAGGCAACCACGAATTGCCCTCAGAGGCATGGGAAAAAAAAAAAATCAAAGATTAGCTGGGCCATACAGCAATGAAAGAATTGGCATCAATGTGAGCACCCACGTCAGGAACTAACAAAAAATGGAGAAAGGTGCCTGACAATGAGATGCCCTGTCTGGGTGCCACAAACCATGTAGAAGGCTGAGTCTGATGTGGAACAGCTGGCTACTCAAAAAAGCCAGCTGCAAGCCAGGATGGAGCACATGGGCCCTTTGGAGCAACTGCCCTCTGCCCCCAACCTCAGCTGGACCAAGGGGCAGGAGACTTGGTCAGAGTGTGCGTCCTTACAGCACCTGCCAATTTCACAGAAAACAAGTCTTACAACAGAAATTGCTGCCAACCCACTCTATCATTCTGGTTCGCAATTTAGTCTGTATTTTTTTACCAAATACTTCTATGCTATGCTACACTCCTGTCCTTGCAGGTACCAACCTATATTCCTCTAGGAAAACACTTTTTTTCCCTCTAGAAGCTTCTATTTTATGTGAAGAACTTTCTCACATTAAATCCACAATAATACCACTAAAAAATAACAATTGAATTTGCACTCTGGGCAACCTCAAAATACAATAACACGTACTTCAAAAATCACTCAGGTTAAATCATTTTGCCATCACCACATTTTAAATATATTAATGAGAGGTGGGAACTACTGGATCATCAAATATTACAACATGTTTTAATAAATTAAAAAAATATGTTTCATATTTAAAGTTGTGCAGATTAAAACATATCTAACACTGATTAGGTGGTATGTAGTATTAACTGAAAATACTGCAAACACCTCATGCTGTAATACAACTCTGTATTTAACAACTAGTCCAAAATTTGAAAGCTAAGAAAACAATATGTATCATTAGGCTTTATTTCTAAATGTCATATAGGAAAAGAGGTATTGACTTTATGCAGTCACAAACAATACTTAAGGAGAAAGCACAAAGATTAATTATTGATGTTCAGAAATATTTGAAAACAATTTCCCACTCATCAATTCCACAAACACTAGGTAAAAATAATACAGGTATTATAAATGCTTGATCACGAGCTTCAACATTTTTTTCTGTTTGAAATTGGAGTTTTCAATCCATCTATAATTATTTAATGAGTTATTGCTGCTTCTTTTATGCATAATTTCAGCCTTTCTTCAATAAAGTTTCCTACTAAAACAAACAAAACCCAGAAAAAGTTCAAATGTAATTACAGAAATAGTTTCAGATGCCCTTTGCACTGGGGAAAAGTAATTTTGTCAGAGAACTACTACATCCTCTGAAGCATGCCAGACTCCTGCACACAGAAGTCAGACCACAGACTTGCAGGCACATCCACCTGGCATCTTCCAGTTGCAGACTGCTGCTCTCCAGCAGTCATGAGAATTGTACAAATTCATAGTAATAACAGGATCAGTGTGGCTAGCTTTGTCAAGAGGCACCTTCTACCAGCTGCTCAGCCCAGTGAAGTGGGGATTTTTGGATAGCTTTTTTCCTTTAAACCTTTAGTTCTTACACAGAAAAAAAATCCACACAATTACAGTTGGTATTTGTGCTGCACAGTTTCTTTACAGCCCATGCATTTATTTCTTTTTGTGTAAGATAAGTTTTATGGAGCATCTCCTCAGTGTGCAAAGTGTTCAGAACTGATTTTCCTAGTGACATGCTCTGCTGTTTTTATATCCACAATTTTACATGCATGACAAATAATTGCTATTCACACATGTATTTTCAGGCGCAGAAGTGAATGCCAATGTTTTATAACTTGGTTTTTGGTGGCTCTAACATCATACCAAGTGTAACTGACTTTATGAGGACACCTGCTAAAGGTTCCCTGTTGCTTTGTGCATAAAACAGATGTGTTCTTTACCCTGAAACTGCCACCCTCCCTCCACGTTTTCCAAAACCAACTTTTTTCATCAAAAAAGGAGTAAATTTGGGCAAGTCTTTGCCCAAGGTTCAAGTTTTTCAAAACTTAATTCCCTGTCAATCACAAGTAAATACTTTTCACGATTATCTTAAGGACACTTTTAGCCCATATCTGACGGCCTCAATTTGTTACAATTTTAGAGAAATTATACCACATGAGGCATAAAAAACCCTCTTTGGAACTGCCATGAAAAACAACACCCTACAAATTGCTGGAAGAGACAAAAACAATCCATACACTGGCGTAGAACCCCTGGCATGGAACAGATTTAACATTCCTTATAGAACCAGTTTTTTAACCCAAATGACTCCTACATACAGTAATTGATAAGCAGAAATAAACAAGCCCATTAGATAAAGCAAAGTTGCCAATGACGTAAAACGGCCAAAGCCCATTATGTGAAAAAGAAAAAAAAAATTAAAACCAAACCAACCAAAACAAACAAAAAACCCCAAATACCACACGACCCTCCCCCAAAAAATCTTGGTTTAAAAATGGCTAATTATTGAGATAATATATTGAACATAGCTTCAGCAGCCAACCTAGACCATAAAAGACAGCACAATTAACAAGTGAGAAGCCCCCAGCACACAGACCAACAGGCAAAGCAAACAATGAAAGAAAATACACAGATGAATAGTGATAAAAGTCGTTTTCTTCTTCTTCTTCATGGGAAGGACAGTAAGTGAATCTGCTTCTACAAATTACATCTGAATGGTAGTTCACCATTAAATATTTTAGCAGTAATTCAGGCAGAGTAAAGACCAAAGAAATACCATTTAGTTTTTCTCTCATTAAACTGAAGTAGCATAAAATTAGGATTTGCACTGCAGATGTGAGAACTCAGACACGCTATTATGTCTTAGAATACCACTTAAACTTATGTGACACATAATATTACATTATTATTTTCAGTAAAATTTTCATTATCAGTAATGTAAGGAGACATAAAACCTATTTTGCAACCAAAATGTTGGATTTCAAGGCTAGGTCTACTTCGATGAATTACTCAATAGAAGAGCTAGAACATCAGTGGGCTTTGGTCGCTTTTATTTTGAACAGAGTCCACTAGTAGTAGAGGTACAGCATTTGTATCTTAAACCTTCCACCCTTCTGATTCTACTCAGTGCCAAACACTGTTCTGTCAGAAAGTGAATGGCAAACAGAATATGCTTCTGCACACCAGAAACTATCAAGTCTTAATGTAGGTTTTCAAAGGGAAAAAAAACACAAACAAAGCAGATGTCACATTGAAGAGCTTAGTTTAACATCAGTCAGACACACTTCACCTGCACTCATCCTATCTGTACATTAAGTTACCCCACAGAGACATCTATATTAATTGGAGTAATCATTTCAGCAAAAAACATTATATGGATCAACAACCCAATCATGAGATGTTTAAATTTTTCCCCAATTCAGGATAAATTGAGTTTAGCAAAATGCTGGAGGCTAACCATTTTTTTAGAACAGACACAAAAGTGATACCTCAAAGTTTTAAAGAGCAGGTTGGTCACTTGTGCTACGGCAGCACTGTGAAGTGTGGCAGCAGAGCAGCTATTCCCAGCCATGCCATCATCTATTTGTTTAAGCTTAGCTGTTTGACAATAAAGGTTACATTAGCTTCAGAGAGAAAACTGATTCTGGCATATTTCTCCTAAAACATCTGGACAGCAGCAATTCCAAAGCAGAGAGTTCTATATTAAGATCTTAAATGAACTCAAGTTCTGCCCAGGTTAGCTGGCGGCAGATGCTGAAACCATGAAACCTCTGGAAGTAAAAAAAGCAATGCACATTCTTAGAGTTGTATTATTAAGCAAGAATGCCTAATCTCTCTTCCAAGCCATTGCCTTGCATTTAAGATTGCAGAGAAAAAGTTTGATAATACAATTTGTGAAAATATGCAAAATGCATTCTGAATGGTTTGGCTTTTTCTTTCGTTTGAAATGTTCTGAAGCAGGCAATTCTGAATGATGATCTTTCAGCCCATCAACTTTTTAAAAGGTGATTCTTTTTAGCTCCTTGCACATTTGGTATCACCTTTTAACTTTGTCTTTATCTACTATTAGTCTTCCATTTTTTTATAATTTATGATTTTTGTTCGTATGTGTTAATATTCAGAAATTTTAAATAGACAGTGAAACAAGTAGTCCAAATTCTCAACCACAGTCAACACATGCACAAGAGATAAGTGACTAACATTTGTGTTTTAAAACAAAGCTTAAAATGTAAAAAACCATGGAGCCTCCACATAAGAAATAGATTGATCCAAACTGTACTGTATGCACAGGACTTCCATGATTACGTGGGAACAGTAAAAGTGTAAGGGCTTATTGTTTCCATGGAAACTTTTTACCTACAGGATCCACCCACAGGAAACAACACAACACATCCACATCCCTGAGAAAATGGACTTCACTGGGGGATTTCATAATTTCTGTGAAAGCAGAAGGAGCAGTGCCACACTTACTTCAGAGGAGAAAAATGAAAGCACAGAAAATTACATCTGGAATTAGAACCGAAGTCAGAGCACTGTAAGGTGTCCATCAAATGTAGTCCATCAAATTGTCAAAGAACAGCATTCATAGATGATAAAGGAAGAAATACAGAAGAAAAACTTCCATCAAAAATCACACTATTTTCATGCACTGAATGGCTGCCCATGGATCCTGTGCAGAGGACCGTCAGCAAACCAGCATTCAGTGGCTCAGGAGGGCCAAACCTGCACACTACCTGCAGACAGGGGCTACAGCAGCCATTCCTCACTAATGAGACTTGAGACAGATTTCAGGCACAGCATGTGGATAGGCTGAGCTGACAGCACACTGCCCTGTGCATGCTGTGACCTCCTTTCCTCACTGGAGGAGACTGCAGCAGCATTAGAGGGTCTTAACAGGCATCCCTGTCACTGCCCACCTGTGACAGTGAGACAGCACTGCCAGACAGTTCAGGAAAACCAATTCCCATTCCCACCTGTGTCTGAGCTCTTGTACTCAGAGCAGAAGTCTGGCAGTGGTTAGAAAATTGCAGATTCAGTGTCACTCCATGCACACAGTGTTCACAGTCACCAACCTGACTCCTCTCTGGGCCATGCACACTGCCAAACCACAGCACTCTGGCTGCACCCAGCATGTGACACAGCACACTCAGCCTGGTGCCCACTCACCAGCATTGCAGGGGTCACTGCCAAAAAGGCAAACGTGTATTTCCCCAACACAGCACACTGCTTTCACAGGGTTTGACCAACGAGCCGTTTGCCCTGTGGCAATGTCTTGCCTACCCCTGGAAAAGTCAAGTGATCAGAAGGATTTTGTTCTCCTCTCAAAGAAAGAGGGTCTGAAGTAAAGGGAAGGAATGGCTAAAACTTAGAAATACTAACACAGCACTGCTGTCTGACTCTTACCCTCACTTCATTTTGCTCTTGTGCTGAATACTTGACATTTGCATCCTATACTGAAATTAAGGTTCCTGATTTCTTGCCCAGAAGCACAGGGAGTACTAAGAGGGTGAAGTGCTTGCTGCATCTATATCCCTCAAGACAACAAAGCCATTGCAACAGGCTGCTGCAGTAATGGTAGAGCACGGGATGGAAAAGCCTCCCTTCAAGCATCTACAAGCATGATTATTTTAAGAGAAATTACAGTGTAGAGGTTTTGTGTTTGGGCTGCCATAAGACAAAAAATCTCTCTAATAAGACAAGCGATCCCTTAAAAACTCTGTAACTACTCTGTTGTAGTTGTAAGTCTGTTGTACTCTGTCTGTGAGACATCTCTGTAACTACTCTGAACATTTTCAGCATGATGGTAGTGTAAAACCAGCTGTAATCTCAAATATATCTAGTGAGTAAACTAAAAGGGTTTCTTTAGGATCACATGTCAGGGGGTTAAGGCATACACCTAATTGCTCCAGGATTTTCTTATTATTGACGCTAGAATAATTCAACCTTTAATATTCACATAAGCCTATGACTGCATAGCTGGACCCACTTGGCTAATAACTGAGATAAATTAAGGTATAGGCATGCTAACTACTGAGAAATTTCATTCCACAACACGGATAATCCTAAAAAACACTCTGAAGAAGGAAATGCTTCCACTGTCTACACACACTGTTCCTGCTGCCACAATTTTAAAAGGCAGCAGTGATACAGAAATGAAGTCCTGAATCTCACATATTCAAAGTCCACGACAAGGGTTGAAAGATCTACTGATACTCCAAAGTAGGCTGAGAGCCATCCTCCACATTCTTATTAAAGTCAAATTATTCCACCCTGAAATGTAAAACAGCTGATGTTGGTATTCCCATTAAAAGCAAGGTTACACTGTCAAATTACACTCTCCAATACAAAATTTTGCCTTTTTATTGAAAACAAAACCAAAACAGGAAAAAAAGACAAAGAATAAAACCTCAAAATCATAAAGTTACAAATGCACACATAAATAGGAGCTAAGAGATGTGAGTGTTTTATGAAAATTGTTTCTAGACACAAGAAAAGCCTTTGCAGCAGAGGGAAGGCCAGGGGCTGTGACAGACCCTGGGTGATCTCTGCTGCGGTGGAACAATGCCCTCATCGCTAAGTACAGAATTCAGCAGATCTGCAATAACCACCTCACTTGAAAGGACAAGAATCAACAAGCCTCATGCAATTTGAGTGGTTTACACACGTGCACACTGCAGAAACTAGAATAGTATTTCTAATATGCTTATGACTCTTCTCTGAAGCCAGGAAGCTTCCAGAGCTGATGATAGGAGCTGAAAGCGTCGTCCCCACTAGACAGAAAATATTCTTTCCCTTTGATGGCAAGACTGAGGAACATTTGCTGTGTATTTGAGAAAGACCCTCAAGTTGGGCCAGTGTTCTCTGCCTTAGAAAAAAAAGTCATACCAAACTCAGCATTATTTTGTTCATGGTTAGGAAGACCTAAATATTACTGTCAATAATAATGATTTTACTATTAATAGTAATAATTTTATAGACTTCTATATGTCTGAACACACAGAATTTTAAAATTTCTTGTTCAGACAGCTAAATTCAGACGAAACTGGAGAAACCTATCAGGCTAGCATCAGTTTTGCAATGCCAGCAATATATTCAAGCAATTTGAGCCTCTATTATATTGTTTGTTAACTAATCAAATAGTTGCCAACAACCACATTTCAATGCCTGAGAGTCATCTTTAAACAGAACAAAATATGCTGAGGTATATGTGACCATGGAAGCTATTTTTGAAAATGCTGACTACATTCAAAAAAAGTTCTCTAAAAGGATTCTTGGGACACAGACTCTGCTGACAACAAAGCTCTGCCTTCAGTAACTTGTACTTGAACTTAATTTTCAACATGCCAACCCTCCAGAAGAAAAGCACCTCCACCAGGGCAAACAGCTCACAGAACTGTGTGTGAAAGGTATCTAGAGAAAATAATCTGCTTTCCAGCTTCCTGAACTGTATCCAGTTCCTAGTACCCTATTCAGCTACCAGGTTGAGACACTACAACACATTCTGCAAACTGTCTCAATTACAGACATTGCTTCAATATAAATCAGGACCCAATACAGTCATTAAAATAAAGTATAGAAGCTTACAGCTAAAGACAAAACAGCCATCAATTAAAAATGGAAAACTTTTGTGTTCATGGTTTTGGATTGTTGGGGTTTTGCATTTATTTTTAAAAAACACCATTTAGCAGGAAAATTCTACAATGAATTTTAATATGGAAACTCTTCCTCTGTAAAACATCAGATTAATTTTGAGAGAAAACCAAATAAATTAAATCTGAAGCCTAATATTTTATACTCAGAGGCATTTTAGATTAGGGTGGAGAAACTAGACACACAAGCCCAATTCAATTTATTTGAACAGGGAATTCATGAGACTTGTAGTCAGACTTCAGCAGCAACAAAAGACACGTGCCAGCAGATTGTAAGCACAGACTGCAAACATAAAGAGGCAGAAGGCTACTCCAATATGGAATCTTGAGCTTCAAATCCTTTATCAGTGAAAAGATCAATTTTAAAATCAATACTAGTATTGGATGCTTAGCCAATACCCAGCAACTTGGAGAAATATGCTTTTATGGACTTTTCATAACAAGCCTGATCAAAAAGAAAAATTACCGTGCAGCCAGTAGCCTTTGCATAATCTTATCAGGAAAAGCAGCCTATAAAGAATTGCATTATCCCAAAGCATGCTAATAAAAGCACAGCAAGGAATCTCTTATTTTCTTACTGGTAGCACAGAAATGTTTTTTAGTCACAGAAATATCAAAAAGAAACCATGTCTCAAAATAATTATAACAAACCCAGCATGTTAACATTTCCCATTTCTCTCACTATCATGAAATTGCTTGTCATAAGCGTCACGTGGCAGACGAAAAGAAAAACAGTTCCCAAACAGGGACCAGAAGACTTACTGATAAAGAACTTAATTTTCTAAAGCATCCTAAAGATAACTAAGCATGCCACAGGCTGATTTATGGGTGTACTTTGGGAGACTTCAACCATTGATCACAGGAGCAATCTATCACCACAAAAATACAGAAAAATTTCACTAGGAAGTGTCTTCAACTACAGATGCAGTTGGATTTCCATGCAAACATAGCATTGAAGTCCAAACAATGGTCATGTCAAGAAAAGAAGAAATACCATATAATATTGATGATAAACAGGATTAGAGATTTTGTCATAAACTGTGTATGACATCATATTCAACATAAGCTTTACATTAAGAAGAACTGGGAAGGAAAGCAATACATGTCAGAACACATCAGTAATCTGACTCATATGCTAGAGCTTCCCCTCCCCATTCTCCCACCCCCACATCTCCTGCTGAATAAAAAATCCTACCTCCTAAAAAGACTGTAATTACATGACTCCTCCCAGGCAGCTGTCATTGAAAAAAAACATCCCTACCCTTCCCATAGAAAAAAAATCACGGTGTATTTTAGGTAATGAATGACCATCTCTATTTATCTGTTAAGTTATACCTAGGAAATTTTTAGAATGTGACATAATCAGCCACAAAACCAAAACCATCTATCTGGCTTATGAATTATTCACCAATATCCTCCCATTCTAAGACTTTTATTCCTTGCATTACATGCCTTAAGCTATTTTATTTGCACTGGTATAAGTGAAATTGTCACATATTAGGAGTTGCACTATTCTCAGCCAAAGTGACCAAAGCCACCAACAAATTTAACAACACTAAACACTATGCTTCCCTATGTAAAAGCAAAAACCAAACCCAAACAAAACACACACACAATCCCAAAAACAGAACAACCAGACCAAAAAAAACCCACAACAAAACCCAATACATCGTTTGACTTAAGGTTGTAAGGCAATAAAACAACATCAACATGTAAAGCCTTTTCCCTTTTTCCTTAATTACAGACATGTTTCAAGTATCAAAAATCTCTCTATGTACTTCACAGCTGCCATGAAAATCATTTAACAGAAACGTAAAAGCACTTTCTTTGTAGCATATAGGAAGTCTAAACCTTTAAAACATTTCATCTATCATTACATCTATTTAAAATCAAGTGGGTAATAAGTGAGGTAACACAGATAAAAGTAAAACAATTAATTCCCATCAATAACATTTAGCTACTGCTTCCTCCTTTAAAAAACATGTCAATTTCTGCTAAACTACTTACAAGCTTTAAGGCAAACATTAGCAGTTACTCTAGTCTAGTGCTTAAAATAAACATTAGCAGTTACTCAGAAGTGCCATTCACAAGATCCCTTAGGTTTCGGTCTCAATTCTGACTTGAAGATCTCCCTGCCAAAAAATGTGTGCTCTAGAACATAAATGAGCGTAGATAATTTCAAGCAAAATATTTTTTTTTCCCTTTAAGATATAAACTGTACAGAAAAACCAAGTTCAAATTCAATTACTGTACTCCTTCGTAAATGCCAAGTATTTCCCAGGTAGCATTTAAAGCCTCCAAAGTAACAGGTCTCGTTCTGTCTTATTGCTTCTGAGAAGGCAGAACTTGAAAACTGCTGAAGAGCAGAGAGGTCCCAAATTTCCTTCACAGCACAGAACTGTGCAGGGTGCAGAACTAAACTTCATACCAAAGTACAACACACAGTAGAGTGAGGACTCCCTGCAATTTATTGCATTCTGTCAACTTCTGTGAAGGAAACTAGTAGTCATCATCACATCTGCCAGAATATTACAATCTGAGAAACACAGTAGGCATAAGAAGAAAACCATTTACCAGTTATGAGCAAAGAAGCAAAACTAAAAATGAAGCAACAATAACGTGGCTAATTTGTTACTTGTTAACCACAGAATATCAAATTTTGTAACATCTTTAGGATATTGGGTTATGTTTTGGGGCAACAGAGTAAAACTCATCTCTCTATCTTGATCTATCAAGAAAGTTATACTAGCATATGAATGTGTCCAAAAACCATATTACAAAGGGTATTTGGCCGGGGTTCTTTTCTTTAAATCAAAGTCCTGCAAAGTAACCAAACCAAAACTGACTGATATCTGCCACTGCTTTCTTCATTAAGGTTATTTTCTACTCTGAAATTTTTACCTGCAGGTAACACAAATTTTCCAGTACCATGTATTGAAAACTGCTTAGGCTGAAGAGGTGCAGTATCTACACATTTAGCTTGGCATCAGGGAGTGTCATCTCTACCATACCATGACAATTTTTGACTCTTACAAACCTGCTCCTACCACTCTAAGTGTACAGCATTCAAGTCTGGCTTTCCACAGTACTCATGGAAGTTTATCCAATGACCCTTGCAAACTCCTTGTTAGTGTGGGTGTTTTCACTCACTTGGCCTTTCCAATTCTCTCACTGGATGAAGTTTTCTTTCTGTACTTATTTTAGAATAATTCATGCCTGTACAAAAGCCAATGTAAACTGAGGCTACTTTATGAACCTCACAGTGTATGTTCACGACTAAGCAATAAAATTATGAGCCAGAGCAGGCATTTCCTCAACCATGTTCTTCAAGAATCATACACATTTCTTTTGCATTTTTTATTACAGCAGAGAAGACCAACCAGAAGTTCAAAGTACCTGTTGAAATATTATATACATATAAAATGGGGGTCATAGGTTACCATGACATTGGTCCCAAGGCACTGAAGCCTATGTATTAAAAAAAAAAACCTAGGTAAATTTGGAGTCCTAATGGCATAATTTGATCTTTAGGTTACTGACTTAATTCACTTTGAACAGTTCTATTAGTAAACTCTTCTGAAAACAGACACCCCAGGGTTTTTCTCTGTCACAGAAGCCCAGTTCCACACTTCACTATAAACTTAAGATATTTCTCAAATATCAAAGAAATCTGAATTAACTATTTAATAAAAAACAAAACAAAAAAAAAAGCCCACATGATGTTGTGAATGCACTTTATACTTCAGTCTTCATTTCTGCAACAAACTTTTCCAACTGCATTACTAAAAAAGTAAGAAAGACAGCTTGTACACCTAAATGTTTAGGGCAAAGCCAGCAGCATTAATGACTGGTGAGCTTTCCTAAAATCAGAGAAACAAACTAGCAGAAGATTACAACTGTGTATGGAAATGTAGTGTACAGCTGCTGCAACAGGCTATTCAACTTCTAAGCATCTTCACTTCTTCATTATGGAAAAAACCTACTTCATTTCTAGGCGACATTCAAAGAGGCTCTATAGCTAAATTTGATGTAAATTCGACTGTTAGCAGCAATTTCTGCTAATTATCGAGGCAAATCACTGAAGGATTGCAGGAATGGCCTGCACTAAGTTTTTACTCCCACAAAGGACACTACACAGAAGAATTGCCTATAAACACTCCCTGTAGCCATTGCTATCACACCTCTACTCCCAGTATTGGCCAGAGGTCCACTATGGGCACTAAAGTGATACTGCAGTCAACATCCGTAATGATAGATCAGTGTTAGGCAATCACCTCTAAGTGTTAAGACATATATTAAAACCTTCAGATACAGCATGTGTATGAGCATCTGAAAATCACAGAAAAGCATTCTAGAATGAGTCATATCATTAAGAACCTCAGGTGTGTATGACTAAGGCAGATTTACGAATTCACCATAAACTTGGAAACAGGCCACTGTATCCAGCTCTGCAATTAGACAGAAGATGAATTCTTCTTAATAAATTTTAATGCTGTTGTATGAACATAACATAAAATTCTTCAGCAATAACAGGATCTGACATACAATCCTAACAGTAGTTAACCCTAGCAACTGGAAGACCTTTTGGACATTTCTTTTTTCCATCTCTCTCTGAACCTGAACAAGCTTGATGCTCTCAGCTAGAAGCCCATTGAACTACTTTACTTAGCTTCCATCTGAAAAAGCCTGCTAATGGAAAGGCAGAGGAAGCAGGTACTTGCAGAAACAATACCAGAATACCATGAACCCAGAAGACCCTCACCAACACAAACACTGAGGACCAGCTAGGTTGAGTTTCCCATTGTGAGAACCCTACCATGCAGGGGTAGACCACCATCTGCATAAGCCTGAGTTCTGTCTAGACAATAAAAAAGCTGGTTCACTACTCCCAAATTACATCCACAGAACAAACCTGAACATCATCATAATTTACATAAGTAGATATTATGGGGAAAGCAGTCTTCAGGGCTTGGGTGACTATCTCCATTAATAGCACCAGGGAGTTTTTACACTGTATGAATTCCTGCCATAAGCAGAAGTTCAAGCAGAATGATTAGGCTCTGACCAGCAGAGAGGAGTTGGGCAAATACATTTCAGTGAGTACCGTGTATTTAAGTTTGTTTGGAGTTTTGTAGGGTTGGTGTTTGGTACTTTTTATATTAAATTTAGAAGAGAACTTTATTGAACTTAGTTATACGTGTCATTTTGCTCTTTTCTGATACAAAACTTCCACAACATTCAAGAAGAAACTGTTTTCTGAGACACTGGAGTCTTGCTGAAACGACTCAACCCAGCCCTCACAGGAAAAAAAAAACAAACAACAAAACAGAACAGTGCATGAGATGATTCTCACAACTCAGAACCTTCACAATTCCCCCTCCCCTCTAGAGTTAAGTCTCATATTTATCTGACTCCTGTGTGAATACTGCACACATTCTTCAGTTAACTCTAATGATCAAATTAAAGCAAGAATGTCAGAGGACAATTTCAGCCAAGTAACATGATATCTTTTTGCTTTTCACACCTTGAGCCTTAACACAAGGAATGGTTTTCACATGAACCTTCACCTTTAAACAATTAATGGAAGAATAAAACCAAACCAAAGTTGTCCACTTCAGGACAGAAATCCCAAAATATTATGATTCTTATGACTGTGCTACCAGTTAACAACTGGAGACTACTTCCAGGGAAGGATGCTACTTATACCAAAGTGTTCAAACAGAAAACAGAATAATCATTTTCAGTGAACTTGTCATAGCCAAATATTGAGCAAAAATATGATCTTAAATTTTAAAATTAAAAAAACCCCTGCAAACAATACTCTTCCACAGTCACAAAGACCTCTTACAAATATCAACCATCTGTTGAACTTAACAATTCCTGGAAAACTATGTCACACAACCCACCAGAAGAAAGACTGCTTTCAGGGATACAGTTTGTCACAGTCTCTCAGACAATACTTAAAAGACATCATGTTTGTTTTCCCAATAGTTCCTTGGTTTCCACACAGCAAGAGGAAAAGAAAAGCACAGAGACAAGAAACATGTCTGTAAAAAGCAGATGTCTATGTTACATACATTTACTGCTATGTCTATCAACAGACTCTTTATGTTTTGGGTTTGTAAGGAACGTGTATTTTTTTTTTTTTTGGTCTTGCACAATACATATTTAATCTATACATTGCAAAAGAGATTCCTACAGGTAAAAATACCATTAAAATTGCACAGATTTTCTGTATTTCTTTTTACAATAACCATTAATGTAATATGAACCTACAATTTCTTCTTAACTAGGAGACAGGATACAGTTTTTACTGATGAAACACTTCTGTATGTTTATAAATCAAAGAAAGTCAAGAGATAAACACTGATGCCTTTTAAATGGTAAAAAGACTAAGCTTATGCCTATAGGACACTCACATTAGAAAGACAGGCTTTAGTATGGTATTTTTGTTGGTTTTAAACAAAGACAGGAATTTTACTAAAACTACTTTTCCATTCAACCTATTGTAAGGAAACTGCTGCTTGACAGCTTACAGGGAACAATGCCTGTACGAGCAGGCTGCACTCATTTAAATGAACACCTTAAAACCCCCTGATACAGTTTGCAACTTCCTTCAGTTATTTATTTGACTTTTGCAGCAGGCTCCCTGCCAGGCTGAGGTGCTGCTCTCACAGCATCCCCTGCAGTGTGCTACAGCCACTCTGCAGCCAAACCCACTGCCTACCACAGGCACATCACCCTGTCCCAGCAAACTGAAACCTTCCTCTTACCTCCACCTCCTTGCTCTTCTCTTTGTTTGTGCCCATGGAACTTCTCCCATTGCTGGCAGTCTCCCGCGCTGGCACTACAGAAATCTGCTGGAGTGGCATTCTTACAGAGCTGCAGGTTGCCAGTACCTGTTTGGATGCCTTATATCTTCACTCCCCCCGAGTAGCCCACCTGTATAATTGTTCATATCCTCTCTTTGCCAAGCTCAGCTCTAAATAAAAAGGGGAAAATATTATTTGAGAAACGGTGTAGCCAGGGTCTTCCATCAAAAGAAAAAGAAAAAATCAACAAAGCAGAGCAAATTGCAAACACAGGCGAGAGACAGCAAACAAAGAAGTAAGGCACAACAATCCAGGGAGTTTCACATGCTTGGAGTGATGAGTTGCTGCAAGTCTGTGTCCCTGGAGCACCCTGCCATACCCCTATCCCCCAAGAGCACTGTGGGAGACAATTCAATTTCTGTGTTACCTAATAACTGTCATGGAAACCAAGGAAACCCAGGTCTCACAGGCCCTTATTAGCAATCGCTTCCCGCTCACGGCACCGGCTCCCACATCTGCAGCAGCTGCCACTTGTGCTTTTGTCTCCCATCCGATTCCACTGGAGCCCACCCAGCACCCCCAGACACCGCCTGGCGCCCGCTAGGTGCGGCAGCAGAAGGCTGAAAAGCTTAGTGTCCTATTTTGGAGGCAAAATCTCCTCCTTTAAAAGCACAGGAGAGCTTGCTGTGTCCTTCATGCGTCTACAATAATCTGCTTAGGTCAAGGGATCTGCCTTGAAGTGAGGAGTAGCGGCGAGCAAGCGAGGTGTAAAAACGAAGACAAGACTGGGAGGGATTGCAAATGTGCCTTTCTGAGGTTGATAGTAAAAAGTTAACCCTTTGCCGAGCTCCTCTCTTCCCGAGACTTGCCCAGAAGCCAGCTCAGCAGGATGAGCCAGAGGCAGACACACACGTGCCTTTACAGCAGTCACACACACCCCGAGAATGTCACTGGGGTGAGCTTCTCCCTCCCAACAGCTTCACTGCTCTCAGTCACCACAGAGCAAAACACCCAGGAAAAATGTTTCAGCACTTCCCCTCCCCTTAAAATGCAAAACAACACAACAAAGTCCCAGGTGTTGTATGTTGTATTACAAAAATGGATATGAAGAAAGGAAACTCATATCATTTCTACTTCTCTAAAAAAATCGTTATTCTTCATAAGTATTAGGAATGGCAGCAAAACTGGTTTTGATTAGAAATAGTAAAGAAATTATTAGATCAGAAGCCAGGTTCTTAGCTATATAAATTATTCTGTATAAATAATGCAGGAATAAAAGAAAAAAAAATCCCCCACCAGGCACCAACAATGTTTTAATATGCTGTCAATTAAAGAAAAAAATATTACCCAAGCCCTGAAATACATCATCTTTATTTCCAGCTGTACAGAACAGCACTTAGAATTCTGACAAGAAATAATAGCATTATAAACAGCTTGGATTCTCTTACAAAGCCAGTGGGGAGGATTTAAAATACTGTTGATTCACTACTCCACTACTTTAGTTACTATTTCTCAGTCTGAGTTAATAGAGCTTACAAGGGACTAGCCTAAGATAAATTGAGATCTGGTTCAGGCTGCCATCCTGGTTTTACATCACTGATTTGAACCAAGGTATATTGACTGGCTCTAAGAGAAGAGTTTATCAATGCATTAAAGAAACATAATCTGGGCTAGGAGTTTAGAGATGCTGCAAGACTGGAGTATATGTGCACAGCTTGATAACATAGATATTCTACATATCTAAAGTCATGGAAAAGATTTACAAAGAATAAAATTAAGTCTATTGCAATTTACACGGTTCCTTTCAGATGTTTTTAGTTATGTTTTACATGCTAATTCCATTTTTAATTTCCAATATTCCAAAATCAGTCTGAATGTAAGTTTAAATAACTTCTAAGGTACACTGGGAGATTTTGAATATAAATAAAGGAAAAAAAGACAAGCTCTAGCTCCACCAAGACAGCGGTAAATCAAAAATTTATTCCAAAAATATTCGAAGACAAGAAATGTTATATACCAGGCTAGTAAAGTTTAACTTTAAGATTAAACTTGATTATAATGTAAAGGTAATTCCTTTTTAGTCCAATGAATGTTTTAAAGCTATAGAAAAAAATCTTTTCCTTCCTCTGAGGCACAACCAGATTAAGAATTCCTAAACCTGACTCTGTTTTGTCATGATAATCACTCACCTCTTTGATAAAAATATGGATAGAAAAGCAGAGGGTTTGTGGTATTATAATGGAACCTTCCAGTGAATGTGCTTTCATGTCTAGTAAAGCTTAAAAAAGTCAACCTGCCTTTTGATACTGCGCCAATAATTCTGCATTTGAAATCATATGAACTTGAGATTTAAATTGAGATCTCTGGGTTAACCAGTAATCTCTTTAATCCCATCTATGTCTGTTTTAGCCAGAATAAAGACCTTACAGGGCGTGATGTACTTAGTTCTTTCTAAAATGATGCACTGCCCCTTCCCCCCCCCCCCCCCCCCCCGAACCTATGACATCAATCCATATATAACAAAACCCCCTGGTTCCAAACAAGGGCTGTATTTTAACATTAGGTAGGGCCATGCTTGCATTCTGCTTAACTATTTCACTAATTACATTTCTTCATCATGTGGAGACTTCAAATTCATGTGCAACTGCCTTCCCTGTGCATATGCTGAACATGGCTCCTCTCAGCCTAAGTGCTAAAACAAGTGGCAGAAAAACCAAGCCTCACGCTGCTATACCTAGAAATACAGAGATCATCACAGCTCCATGGTAAGGAAGCTGTTAGAAAATACAGGATGTATCCAGATGCATATTGTACAAGTCAGTGACAGAGGTGTGGCTGGGATCATTTTTCATTAGAATTAGGTTTAGTTTTCCTTCTTTGCTTTTTCAAGTTTACTATGATAGAATTATAAAACAAAACTTTTGCACAGGCGTTAATACACCTATGATCTCAGAACACCAGAGCACATCTTAAACAAAACTATTGATTTCAATTTACAGTGTGTTTTTAGCTCCCAGAGCCCCTAAGTTATAAACAAAGTAATTTTATATATACACAGACAACCCTTCTTGTTAGAAAATGTATTTACTCCCACTCATCCTGCACGGTGAACAGGCTGTGGTGTCCTATTTAAAGAACGCTAATTTTGCCAAATGTACCACCCAAAGAGTCGTAATTTCAGAGCCATGCCTCACCTGAAGGACAGTGTGACAGCTGCTCAGTGAAGTATGAAGCTGCTGTGCAAAGCAGCATGATAGGGTTTCAATCTCAGGAGGGCAACAATAACAAAAGCAGGTGAAAGCACCTGAAGCAGGTGAAAATGACATTGGCAGAGAAAAGGAGCACATCTTGGGTGTGCATTGGTAATTGATTTTCATTAATATAATTCATGGGTCTTGAAGCAAGTAACTACAGCAAAGAGAAGTACCACCCCTCCCTCCTCTTGCTTAGTGCTCAAAACCCAACTAATCCCAACTCAGATAACCCAAGGAATCCAAATCTTGATTTTCGGTCGCCCAAAACATTCCCCTTGGTACTCAGGCCCCATAGCTTCCCTACACAAAACATCCCTAGAGCCACTTCCATAAGAATCTAACAGCAAAAAGGGACCAGAATTATAACCCTACATACACACACACACTATGTTCTTAGTTTAATTTAACAAGGAGCACATCATCTTCTCAGCACACCCATTTCCACAAGACTACTGCTTTGAACTACGAAGACATCTGATCAGCTATGGTTAATGGTCCAGCCATGGTGATGCAAGGGCCAACGAGAGAATGAAAGACAGCAATACAATTCTTTTGTAACACAATTGCAAGGAAACAATGTACAGCGTACTGGCAGGTCACTGGCTGCTTATATATAATAGCTCTGCTTGTATATAATAGCCCTGCCATCACTTCCAGAAAAATTTGTACCAGACTCTTGAATTGAAAAAAAACATAATAAATTTACCTGCATAAATAACACTATCAGAAACAGGTAATTCTAGCTCCTTTTTATTCACACAAAATCATCTTTAGATAAGATGTACTGCAGCTTTTATATGATATTTCAGCAAAAAGCTATATTGAAGTTTAAAAAAAATAATTGTGGACATAAAACACAAGTTGGTTGTTTGGACTCCACATTATTTGTCAAAAAGACACACTGACTATGAATACACAATATACAAAAAGGTATAGACATACAGTTCATAGTCCTGAGATTTAAAAATTACTTTCACCTTCCCCAAAAATTAAACAGAAGAGTTACCAACACCGTGCAGGGTATGCTCCCTTTACCAACAGGGATTGCTTCTCCTGTAATCACAACTTAGGTACAGAGACAAAAGTCTGAACTCTACAGCAGCTGTGGAAGCAGATGGATACTACTAGGCAATCAACTGGCATGAGTACAGTCACTTTACCTAGCAGAAGCTTCTAACACCTAAATTAAAAGTGCAACGAGCAGTAGTCTAATGCAGACCAAACAGGACTGTTGTAAACAAATCCTTTGGGCTTCCACAGCATCCTGAAGCTGACACTAGAACCAAATAAAGATAAAAATGAAAAATTCCTTTAGATTTTCTCCCAAGCCTTAAGCCTACAGGAGCACAAAATTAGCCATGTAATTAGGGCAAATATGAGAGACACCTTTAGCCTCACACAAATATTCCAAAGCAGCAAATTCCAGATGGGACTGGGAAAACTTGTTGTTCTCTGCTATCTGAATGAGTATGTCCTAAATACCGTCCTGCACTGTGGGCTGGCTTCAAATGGAGGAGCACCAGGAATGCAAGTTCTCAGCAGAACTCATGCTCAAGTAAGTCCTCAGCAGAAGCAAAATTTAAAAGTTATTTTAAAAACTTGAATAGAATTTGCATTCTTCACAAATAAGAATGAATGGCTGTGAGATACCATATTAGAAGTTGCCTTTTAAATGCCCCATGAAGTTGGTATAGACTGGAATGCAGCCATCACGTTACTAGATCCTTGGGGAGGTTTTGGCAGCTTTTTTCCTTCCCTCCTTCAGCTTTGCGATTGACTTAACTGCTGAGAAGTACCACGTAATGTAATATGGGGCATTAGAGCAATAGAGGTGTATTAAAGGTATTAAGGAGGCAATCAACTGAAAATTTCAAACTAATGTCTTTGAATATTTTTCCTACGTTGCCATTCACAGGATATTGTACGTTATTACACATCACTTCATCAACAGCATCACTAAGCACAGGTAATCTTCCCCTCCACTGAGAGACTAACAGAACTCAAACACAGAGGAATCTTTTTGCCACTTGTATATTCAGTGCACCTATATTACCTACGTGGAACATCTTAGAACGTTTCTAGAACATCTGAAAATCCAAGGTCATGGAATGATACAAGTCAAAAAGCAAGTAAAAAATCAAAAACTAATAGCTGAGACTGGATTAAAATATGACTGGTACCTCAAATAAAAGTTTACCCAGCCAAAACTTAGATTGATGAAAGTGAGATATGAAACAACAGAATGGTGATAAATCAGATAAAATGCTGCCCCCTGCTATTAAAACCAATTATCTTCGTTATCTCTGAGCAAAGAGAATTAAAACCAGCTGATATTCACTGCCAAACACAAAGACCTTCATGGATACCATCAGTGTAGTGTTTGCATTAAGCTTACTTTATTTACATTAAACCAAGCATACTATTCCCTCATCACACTAGTGTCCCCATGAAATAGGGAACAAGGGAAGACTTGTAAAGTTCTAGAACCTGCCAGTAACTTGAACAGCTCATTTAGAATTTAGAATTTTTGTTTAAATGTAACTAAAGCTTATAAAAACAATCAGAAAAAGTAAATTACCAACTTTTAGGCAGAACAGCCGGACTATGTATTTAACCAATTTACACAAAAAAGAACTGAAATTATGTTGTTAAAATGTCCACTGAAGAAATTATTTATTGTATAGTGACACTTAGCTACTCACTACACAGACAGGACTTCTATTATGCTTATTCTAATTTTCAATACCCAAACTGTGTGAATGCCCACATGTACTAGGAGGCCCTATTACCTCTGTAGTTCAGGTGTGAGGAACATCTACCTTCAAAATGAACTTTCACGCACCCCTCTGCTTACAAATGTTGCTGACCTTTAGCAATGTAAAGGCAGTATCATTTCATAACAATATATGTCGATATATGTATTTATAATACATAAAATGATGTTCCTGCATTCATAGCAGTGGAAGTAATCTGCACGCCAGGCTGCCTAGCTGCTCATTTCTACCAGCACAGAAAATTTAAATGGTGTTGGCCAAATGTCTCTTCTGAGTAAAAGGTAAACAAAAATACTACCACAAAGTATTATTTCCCACTTCTAAAAGACATACACAAAAAAGGTATTTAAACAGCTTTATGACAGAGGCATCAAAATTTAGCAAGCAGTGGAATCCACCTGCTCAGTTTTGGGTTAAATGCAACAAACTTGAATACATTAATCTTAAAGAGTTCCAGCACTGCTTAGTAAGAACGGACTCAAGGTCTTGGCCAGCTTTCAAAGCTGCCAGTCAACACAGGAGGATGGGGGCACAATCCTGGAAGACTTGGACAACCTTCTAGATGAGAGCATGAGAAACGGGATGAAGTTCAATAGCACAAGCAACCCAGTTACAGCACTGGTAGAACAGGAAAAACAAATTGGGCAGCAGCCAGGAGCACAAACTGATTTAAAGATCAGTCTGGATCAGCGTATTCCTTTAAGAAAGGATGACTGAAAAATGCTAGTTAGCATCAGCAAAAACAAACATTGTCCCAGGGTGCACCAACTAAATTATTGCCAATTCTTCTTAGTCCTGAAAAAGTACAGAACTCAAATAATAGACTTTTTCTTTTTTCTCATAGTCTCATTACCAACATCAAAGAGATCCTGAACTTGAACACAGTGGGAAACTGCTCTAAAAAACCTGCATAAAAGAAAATTATTTGCTAACCCACCTGCTTCTGTTACTAGTCACATATAATTATACTGTAAGTCCAGGATTGTTTGTTTTAATGCAGATATTCAGGTACACAGTATTATGCTATGAACTGTGTTCTCAGTTGTTATTTGATGAAGACAGATGAACAATTTGCAATCAAAAAATAAGAAGTCCATTTGTGCCAATATTGAAAGTGTACAGACTTTCAATTGAGAGGTTTGCCATGCCTGATAAGCCATGCTTGGTTATTTGTTTTGTGAACCTCAGCTGCTAGAATGTTTAAGGCATATAAAAAAAATGTTAAGACATAATTTAAACATGCAAATGAATATTAGTTCAAACCACTTTTTAAAAGATATTTCTTCTCAACTTCCTAAAGGTGTCTGTTGTTGATTATACTCTATTTTTCCCTTTATTTCACACGACTATCTGATCTCCTAAACACTGCTATTTCTCTCCTAATCTCATTTGCTGTGACCCCCTTCTCCTTCTCCAAGCAAAATTTTACCTTTGTCTAAATACTCATATTTCACAAACTATAATTTCTCTTGATTTTTGAGTATTTTATTCTGCAACCTGCTTTATTGATAATAACTTAATTTTTAAAAACTTCTATATTGAACAAATATTTAACCTTATGTCCAATTTGCACCTTGTCTGGCTTCAAAACTTCTCTCACTGCTTCATAGAGAGGAGGAGGTATCAATGCCAGTATAAGGATGTCATTAAATTACAACAGCATGAAATTAGAAAGTATCTGTAGAAACTAACGTTACAGAGGTGGAAAATTCATTTTAAATTTGCTGGTGGTTTTGACCCAGAAATTCCCCTGGCTTCTTAATTTTAAAAAGACTATAAAAAGTGAGATTATGCTTCTCTTTAATGCTATGACATAGCTTTAATGAATTCTGATACCCAGATTCCTTTTATCTCATAGTTCATCTACAGGATTAACTCACTTTAAAACCACAGATTTGACATTCTTGGATCCTTTTCTTTACAGTGTCACAGAATGGGAAGGTTGGAAGGAACCACGGTGGGTCATCTGGCCCAACCTCTCTGCTCAAGCAGGCTCATCAACATGAGTCCAGACAGTTCTTGAGTATCTTCAGTGAGAGAGACTCTACACCTTCTCTGGGCAATGTGTTCTGGTCACTCACACAGTAAAGAAGTTCTTCCCTGTGTTCAGATGGAACTTTCTGTGCCTCAGTTTCTGCCCGTTGCCTCTTGTCCTGTGGTTCAGCACCACTGAGCAGAGGCTGGCTCCGCTCTCTTGGCACCCTCCCTGCAGATACTGACAGACATTGATGAGATCCCCTCTCAGCTGTCTCTTTTTGAGGCTTTACAGGCCCAGCTCCCTCAGCTTTTCCTCTTAAGAGAGATGCTCCAGTCCCTTCACCATCTCTGTTTATTTACCTCCAGTTGAATAACAGGACTTATCCATCCATACAGATCTCTTGCTGTCTATGCCCAATTTACAGCTCACTGGGATGCATCATTCTTGAGCCTAGAAGAAGTGATCTTTGAATTCAACCAACTCTGCCAGACTCTTCCCTGCAGAGCCTGTTCCCATGGGGTTCTTCCAAGAATATCCTTTGAGAGGCCAAAATTTGCAATCTTGCTTTCCACCCTAGTTCCTCTTTGCTCGTATTAAACTCCACAATTCCATGGCCAAGGTCCAAATATTTTGCTTTAATATGCAAATATTTCCTAAGTTTAAGTATAAGCACTATTTTAAGTGGGTGACACTGCTAAATAACTGCCATCCACCTATTGTGTGATTTTGACTTAGAAGGAAGTAACTTGGTTGCATTTGCTTATTTTGCTACCCAGTAGCTCTTTATTTATTTTGCTAATGAATTGAGCCTCCTGTGCATTTAAATGCTTTTATTTCATTCTGTAAGGAAATTATTGATGTTTTTCAATTAAAGTGCAAGCCCAGAAGGAACTGATGCCTGACTGATACCTGGGGTCAGCAGCTTTGTTTGCCTGAGCAAACGGATGTGAAGAACAGAACCTCAATGTAAATGAGCCACCAGAGGGAGCTCATCCAGCCTGCTGAGTACAACAGAACTATATCGACATTGGCAAAAGTTAATTAAACATTTTTACAGGGGTCACTGGCTGAGTTCAAAACAAAGCACATCCCCTGGCTGAGACTCTGCATGCCTGAGAAGCTAATGAAATCAGAAAAAGTTATTTCTTTAACAGACATGGAATGCATTTCAGATTAAATGAAGGTAATTAAGTTTAGAAATCTGTGATACAGCATTCTTCTAAACAAGCCAAGACTTTTATTCATCCATCTTTGTTTTATCCAGATAAGAACTACAAAGTCTTATTAAACTAAAGACAAAAAAAAAAAAAGGATTAACTTTGTAATTGAATCTTAAAATTGTGAAAGCATACCAAAAGCAGAGTCCCATAACTAGTTGAAAGATATTAATTTCTAATCAAATACAGTTTGGCATTATGATGCTTGCCTACTTCAGTAATCAGTTATTACACTTAGATGGACACTGCCATATTATCTTAGAGTTTATCATCACAATACAGGTCTCTCATTTTAAATTGTAGCAGTTGAGAAAACAAATCCCTCGAGCTCCTGTTCTGAAGGATCCAATGGCTACTTTCAAATTTGTGAACATTTTTTGAAAAGCAATACTGAAATAAAACTTATTCAGATTTTTGCATGTTGCTTCCTGATCAAGGAATCAAGAGTCTGGCAGAAGGTTATTTTGTCTGTTACTTTTCCATGGAACTTAACATCTAACTGGTAATTTGGCAGAGCACACGCAGGGGAAAAAGGACAATAAAATTATTTCCTAAAGGAAATGCACCCTCCAACTCAAAATCCCAGGCTTATCATTGCAACTCTCCCTATGCATTCCTGAAGACTATGGGTCTCAAATATTCATTCCAAATAAACACACCTCTTCCACATATTTAATTATATCTTTGTGTTACCCCCATTACATGCTTCCTAAACACCGCAAGATTAATTTGATCGTACTTTTATCTTACCTCTGCCTGCATGCTTGGCTTTGGAAGATAAGATTAAATGTAATGTGCTATTTCATTTATCTCTTCTTTCAGGCTTCAATAAAAAACTGAATTTTTACCAATACCACATAAAAGTAGCACTTTTTGGAGTTAACTCCCAAGCAATGTGAGGCTTCCACAGAAAGCACTTGTTCTGTAATCACACTCCTGCTTAACCACTGGAAGAAAATCCAGCCTAAGAAGACCCGTTACCAGTTACAGTTCTTTTAAGTTCCACTAAGCACTTCAGAGTGCCCACCTCCTCCACACAGCTATTTCACCTTTGGTGAGCATGATTTTTCATCATTTGCCCATAGCAATCAAAAACAATCAGGGAAAAAATTACAATTGCTCTCTAGTACACCTTCTGAAGTCACCTTTTCCAGGAATAATTTCAGATACAAGTAAGTTTTTTCTTGCTTTTCTCACTGAAAAGCTGCATTTTTTAAAAGAGTCAGAAGTAGTTAATAACAGTCTAAATTAACAAAGGGTCAGATTTGTCAATCTCCTGACTTAAAACAGCTAATAAATTCATTTTCAGGATTGGAATAAGATTTACTACACATCCCCCTTGCGCTACAAATAGATGCAGTTTCTTCACATCACATACTGATTAGAAGTTTACTTTGTACTCTTGAGCATCTTACTGATTACCATTACATTATCAATTGTCACCCATGTTTTTGTAGCACAAGAGGTTAAGACTCTCTAGACATGACTTCCAAACACTAGCAACAGTTCCCATGCCATTTATTTCCCATATAATTGGGAAAACCCAATTTCACAAAGCTAAGCTTTATGAAAGTAAGTCTTCATCTCCTATTCTCTAAGCAGCAAAAATATCCCAGGTCTGAAAATCAGCATTACACTGTAACACCTCCAAGATGTGAAACCACTCCCCCAATCTGCTTCTGGGATTTAAAAGCAGCCATTAAAAACAGGAGCAAAATCACAGCCAGAAAATCTACTATGATCAGAATAAAAAACTATCCTTTTCACTCTAGTGAGCAATTTAATCTGCACTGAATATCTCTGGAAAATTTTCTTGATCTGTCCTTTGTTTTCTTCACAGAGAATTTAGTGAAATGTGAGTCTCACCAGAAAAAAGACACACTGGATATCAAACATTCTTCATGACATTAATGAACTAGTTCAGATTAAAATAAGAGAAGACTAGAAACAGAAAATATTTTTGAAGCAGAAACTGAGTATTTTCTGAAGTTAGCAAAATCTCCATTTCAACCAAACAAATCTGGGGGGAGATTTTAAAAAATTCCTTTAGGAAAGCTTGCAAAGGTAACATTTCCATGTTTCCCAGAAGGATGAGTCTCAAAGCACCTCAAACAAAGTCTGAACATGAAAATATTCACACAAACTATTGAGGCACTCTATTCTAACATCAATCATTTGTAGATACTAGTATTTTAAGAATAATTTACCTTATAACAATATTCTATCTCATAAACAGAGTGTAGAATTTCTTCCTACTTGGCTCTTGCCCCCTCCCTCCAATATTCTTCAGCTGTCTGACAAGGTATTTTATCACCTAAATCTCATCCCACTGGACTTTTCCAGCTTAAGCAGTAAACTTAAACCAACTTAATCGAAAAACCAGAGCTTTCTTATCTCAGCGAAATTCTCATTTCAGATAGAAAACGCAGTTAAAAATGACCCCTTGCTAGATGATTTTCCCTCGCTGGCAGTAAGGAAAACTGAAGTGACACAAAACAGAATAAGACCTATAATTACAATACTGCAACATGCATTTACCAGAAAGACTAAAAGGCTGCTGTCTGTAAGACACAAAGCAATGAATGAAGCAGTTTTGTTCTCTCCTATTACTCAGCTAAGAATGAAATACTTCCCACAGCCCTGAGCTGTTGCAGTCCCACTAGCTTAAAAAAAGCTACAAGATTGTGTCAACTAAGCCACAGCTATTAGTGGCACTGGGTCAAGAGTTTCATTGCATTTGTGACGCAAAGGAAAAATTTTCCCTTGCTGCTGCACGCTGTGCAGCCCACCCTGGCTCCAATTAATAGCAGGTACAAATCCGTTTTTAGATCAAGTGCCCTACAGTTGCAATTTTTGGAACTGTTTGCTTTAGAAAAGTGTTGAAATTTCCCACTGTTGCCTGAGCACGAGCCCCTGGTAGGACATGAGTAACAAAAAGCTGAGAGCTGCCCTCCTCTGAATTGCAGAGCCCAGTTTGCTCAAGGCAGAGGATGACTACGAGCATGACGCACACAGGAGGAGCATCTGCCTTCCACGCTGTCTGCTCAGCTATGGGGGCAACTTCTCCATTTCACACACACTCCTCTTTTGTTTGTTTTTGTTTGTTTGCTTTAAGTGACTTTCATTGTAAGCTTCTTGACAAGCAACTTTCTCTCAACCAGAAAATAGGGAATAAAGGACGGAACTACTCAGCTATGTTTGAAGAAAAAAGCTACTAGTGTAAATCTCTATTTTCAACCCACATGTTTTGTATATTTAGATGTTAGGCACTCCCACAGGAAAAAAATATTTCTTTATATGTGTGCCATGTGAAACCCAGCCTAACTAAAATTAGAACTTTCAATATATATTAACATAAAATTACATTTGTTAAAAACAACAGAAAGGATAAAAACTCTCCCATTTCAAAGAATGATTGCAACCCTTCCCACCTCACACTCCTTGCAATATTAACAGCGCTCAACCTATGTCTGTAAACACCATCTTTTCTTCAATGCAGGGACTACAATTCTGAAAACACCTAAGCATGGGTATTGGGGTACTTTTCTTGCAACAAACAAAGGAGACTACTGCTCTGAATTATTCTAACATCAAGTAAGAAGAAATACGTGCTTATATAGGGGCAGCCTAACAGTGCTGTGACACTCCCACCCCATCAGGTTCACTTAAACAGTATGAAATCTACAAAACTTCCACCTGCAGAAATACTGATGAAGAGGACAGATCATCCAGCTGGAGGAGATGAATGATGAAAAACAAAGTGAATAAAGTAATGAAAGATGCACAGAAGATGTAGGTCAGAAACAGGAAGCAAGAGCCTATGAAATGAAATTGTAAGGAATAAATTTCATAAAACGTAAAAGGCTGGCATTCTCATAGCCTAAAATCAACCTAAATAATTCATTTACAAGCTTTAGTTAAAGTCATAATTACATTAAGAATCAAAAGATGCTTAGACACTGTTCATGGAATTGTTTAAAGTATAAATTAGTAAAATCCAAATTTAGGTCTCAGATTTGATTTATAAGAGCTAATAAGGTAATTTTTAGTTATTTGTTAAGAATACATCTCTCCAGGTGAGTTCACATCTGCCTGCTTCAAAGTGTTCAACAGACTATCATTCACTTAATAATAACAATAGTAGTAGTAGTAGCATAGCTGTACTTAAATGCATTTATCAAATATAACAAATTTTATTAATGGTGACATCTTTGAAAATTTATTTATGTGCACTATCAAAAACATTGCAATTTAGAGATATCTTCCAGGTAAAAAAGAATAATTGTTTCCTTTTATATCTTTTTGTCTTATGATTCTGCAACATAGGTCTTCTCTATTTTGTATATTTAGCTCCATTAAAATACAGTGTGATTTACTTAGGGGGGAAAAAAAAAAGGCAATGTAATTGAAAAGACACTCAATCTCTTCCAAAACAAAAAATCTCAGTCTCTGCTCCGAAAAGAATTGCTGTGATTTTGCTTTCCCGAGATCTGAGCATCAGCTTTCCATCTCCCTTTGTGAGCAATGCAGTCACATTTTGTCAGCTCTCAGGAAATGTCTTCATTATATCACCTCGCACAAAGGCAGCTCCAGCCTGACACAGGAATGCTGCCACTGCCAGGTCAGTACAGGTGAGGGCAGAGCCCTCCTCAGCCTCAGGCAGGCTCCTTCTCCCCCCCAGGAGAAGGCTCAGCTCTCCAGGTGTGAGCAGGTGGAAGCCAGCCCGTTACTGAGCTGGTGGAACCAGGAGACACTCCGGCTGGGAGCACCCAGGAAACCCAGGCTGCAAGGGTCACTCCAGGATCTTCCTGCCTGCTGTCAACCCAGCCAAAGTGAGTCATTATAGATAATTAATCTACTTCTTTAACATGCACACTGCTCTCACCTCTTCCAGAGGTCACTTCAACATGAGAGCCGAGTTTATTTCAAAATGGAAGTTGTTGCTATCCTGTTTCTTTGATGGATATACGCTGGGGAAACAGTGTATATACACAATTTAACCCTTAGCCACATCAAGTGTGTACAGTCTGCCTTCCAAAGCAACAACTCTCCTCTGCAAAGCCAGATGTCTGGATGAATTTCATGCTCTGAAATCAACAGAGAAAATCAGTGCTGTCAGTGCTAACAGCCTCAGGAATTAACTTTCTGAACACTTGACAAAATGAGTTTATCAAAGGAAGTTTTCACTTTAGCAGGAATTCTTAAATGATTTCTGCAAAACATTCCAGGAACGATATCTTCCAAATGAATACAACATTAATACTCATCTTTCCTCTCTGACCCGTGCAGTGCCAGGTGGCTCAGCAGGAAATCACAAGGAATCAACACACACCTCTAGCCCAGCCATGTCTCCAACCTCTAACAAGGGGACCAGGACATGTTGCAGTGTACCTGCTAAGAAATTCTAGCTGTAACTACAGTTACAACTATGGTTTGTAAAACACAAAAACTACCACCTATCAGGACTATTCTTCCAATTTTACCACTAATAACAAGACAATTGAACATGGAGAGGCCAAGGATTGCAACACTTCTGCAACGCTAGTCATGAGAGGTGGCAATAGTGCACAAAACCTTGTTTTCTCAAGATCTTCTGCCCAGCTCTGTATGATGTAAACTATGTACACTGCTGGGCTATTCAACCAAAAACCCCACAAGCTGCTGATACCTCCCAGCTCCTAGCTAACAGAAAGCTGCACACAGCAGCACAAGCAGACAAGTTTTGCTTGTTTATTTACTTTTAGAATATAGACTTCTTTCACTGATTGATCACAAAAGCAGAAACACATCAGTATTCCTACTGCCTTCCTGTCTGTTTGACAGGAGTTTCTAATGTCACTCTTCAGGTTGCCTTCTGTTAAATAAACTTTCTGCTAATAGTCACAGCCACAAACCAAGAGTTGTACAAAGAGGGTATCTTGAAGTGTGAGGGGTATAAAAGTCATAAAACCTAAAAAATACAAACAAGCTATCAGAGATTACTGCACAGCTGAAAGTCAATGCTCTCACAATGCACACATGATTTTAAAAAGGAAATAAAAACAACCTCAATCTTGCAGCTACACAGACCTGACATTAATGCTAAACTAGTTAATTGAGGAGCAAAAGCACCTCTTGACATTCTAACTGTTTTCTAGCTAGCA
This sequence comes from Fringilla coelebs, assembly GCF_963513975.1. Taxonomy (NCBI): domain Eukaryota; kingdom Metazoa; phylum Chordata; class Aves; order Passeriformes; family Fringillidae; genus Fringilla; species Fringilla coelebs. The sequence continues at coordinate 39,572,535 of NC_140032.1, read as the reverse complement.
ATTTCTTATGATTCATGCAGCGTAGGTTTACCTGAAATAGACTACAACAAGAAACTGCAATCAAAGTAATTACAGAAGTATGAATTTGCCTCTCCCATTCAAGTTTAGAGGCAAGAGCTTACACATTTTTTCCCAGGAAAAGGTGAATCCTTAAACCATTCTCACATGAATCAGCCCATAAAAACAGTGCTGTCTTTGGTTCAATACATTAATCAATAATCATCCTCTTCAGCTCTGTGGAAGGCACAAGAAGGCCACAATCATGACAGCCCTTCCAACTCTATCAGTAGACTAAAACAAGAATAATCCTGCAGAATGACATTTCCTGAGACAGTCACCTAAAACCTGCCTTCAGAGGAGGGAGACAACACTCAGTGTTGTTGCCATCAACTTCTAGGCAACACAAAGGAAAAAAAAGGGAGTTGCTTCTCTGCCAATGTGAGGTTTCTCAGGAGTGCTGTGCTTTCAGTGGGTCCAAAGGAGCTCTCAGGAGCTCCCTAGAGAGAAGTATGCTTGTGTGGGCCCCCTTGCACCTCTATGACAACACAATCCTTCCACACTGTAAATTATCAGCACTGGAGCCAAACCTTTTGTCTGCTGGGAAGCCGAAACAAAGTTTTCTGCTTGAAGCCAGATAATATGAGATGTAGACATACAACACAATATCACACCTCACCAGCAATTGGTGTATTTCTTGAAGGGTTTGAATTAGACCATAAAGAATTTTCTTTGTTCTTTTTCTAGTATCATTATGAATCTCACTGCGAATTATTCTTTGAAGAACAAACAATTATGTGCAAAGAGACTCAGGAAAAAAAAAAATCACTGCCTCTTAATCCCAGGTAACCTTTCCTGTCAATGGACTAACTGTGGAGTAATATCTAATGAGTGCAAAAAGCAGGTGAAGTAAAACTGACAGACTACACACCAAAGCTCATTCCTTCCCTCCCAAGCTACTTCTGTGGCATGGTCAAGTCAGTCAAGAGGAACAGATGCAAATTCAGTCTTGAGAGAGGCTGTGAAGCCAAATCTTGTTGCACTATTTGGAAACATAGACTGCACCCACACTGTGCCAAATGAGGGAATCAAAACATTTGTAACTTTACCCATACATTCTCTAAACAGACACATAATTAACCAGAGACTTATTAATGATAAAATATATAGAATTAATGTACATTTTCACAACACTGCAAATAAACTAAGACGTTTCTTCTAGTGAATTTGAAAAACTTCAGACCAATCAAAAATAACTATTGCTCAGAGGTACTCACATCTTGTATCATTCTCTTTCTTCTCATGCACTAGACCTCAATTTTTTATTTTCATTCATTGAAACAGAGCATCTTACCTTCTGTCCCTGAGAATTCTTTCCAATACTTATCTTTTGCTTGTGTCTTTTTTTCCCCATCATCTCTTTTTCAACTTTAGCACTACTTTGGTCATGAGGAGCCATTAAACTCTTAATTTTTAAGGCATCTCACAGAATTCTCCAGCTTTCCTTAAGTTCAGCAGCTAACGAAGCCATGCCTGGTGGACTCTGAATGCTGTCTGTGCACCTACAGTTGATATCTACAGCACCATCTTGATATCTATGCATTGTGACCTGAGATTTAGGACGTTTATGCCTAGAGAATATATTAACTGCATACTGGCTGTAAAGAATATAATCTGGTTTAGTTTAATTGATGCTCTTTACTGTGTCAACATATTTAATTTACAGGACACTTTTCCCCGACCACTACTTTCAGTGAATATTAGGTACCACATACTTTTTAAAATAAAGAAATTTCATGGAGCCTGTCCCCTTATTTCACCTTCAGCAAATCATAGTTAATGGGTCTGATTTTAACAAAGCATGAAATTACACCTCAGCACAGCAAATTAACAAGCAACAACAGGGACAGCTGTTGTATTTCTTGTTGCCATCATTTCAGATATATCTATTTATATTCCTCAGTATAACCCTTATTAAAAAAAAATCTACATAATAAGTAATGAAGCAAAACATGAAAGACCTTTGCAATAATTCTATTTTCCTTACTCTGCACTTTAGGTTTGTACAGGCTTATCGCTAGGAAGATGCTTAGAAAATGCAGAAATGCTACAATTAAAACTTGTATTTCCCTGAATATAGTTGCAGAAGCTGACACAAGAACATATGCCAGGTAACACCTGATATTAAATTTCAAATCTAAGTTCAGTTCAGAAAGACAAGAGGCAGGCATGGGGAGAGCAGTGGAAGATTCACTCCCTGGTGATCAGTGAAACCTTAATTAGAGCTGTGCATGACACTCCTTGAAAATTAATGTGCTCTTAGGGTATTGCAATTTTCTACAGCAAAAGAGTCTGTGTTAGTGTTCACCAGCCTCCATAGATAGTACATCAATTCTTACTACTGATTTTGGTAGTGTGCTTTGGGGTTTTTTTTAGTCTTTCCTTTTGCTGCACTTCCACTGGACTCTCACCAAATCTCCAAATTGACCCAACCCTGTAGCTGTGAATCAAGAGAAGGTATTCCAAATATATTTTTTTTCCCAGAGGGCATGAGAAGAATAGGAGAAAAAGCTAAGTTCTTGAAGATCCAGAAAGGGAATTACTCAAAGAAAATGAGGAATACTCATTGCTGTGCATCAACAAACATGCCTTTCCTAAATGGCAATAATTCATTGTGCAAACAGAACATTTCTACTCTTAAAATTCTGTCAAGGTGAATGGCTATCATATTAAGAACTTTTATAAAACTGGTTCTTTTATAAACATATGGCAGTAGACTTCGTGCTACTCCTTATTTTACATAGAACATATTATGATGGGCATAATTTTGATCTTTTATAAGCACAGGAATGAAATACTTTGATAGTGACTAGCTGAACATAGAACAACCAACTGTGGGGGGCGGGGGGGAGGTAGAAAAATATTCTTATTTTCTTATTTGTGGCTTTTCAGTACTTAAAGGGTTTTCAGTACTTATAGAAGACAGTGAGAGTAACTTTTTACACAAGTGGGCAATGATAAGACAAGTGGGAAGAGTTCTAAACTGAAAGAGGGGAGATGTAGATTGGATGTTAGGAAGAAATTCTTGATTCAGAGCTAGGAAGGCACTGGAACAGGTTGCATAGAGAAGCTGTGGATGCCCCATCCCTGGAGGTGTTCAAGCCCAGGTTGGGTGGGACTGAGAAACCTGGAGCAGTGGAAGCTGTCCCTGGCAGGGAAGCTGGAATGAGATAATCTTTATGGTCTCTTCCAACCCGAACTATTTTATGATGCTATGATTCATTAAGCCAGCTAATATTAAAAGAAATAATACATGGAAACTCCTTTGGGAAGAAAAATATAACAATTACAAAACTGATCATAATTAATTTCTGTCAAAATCTACAAATCTCAATGGGTTGTGCTGTTGCTTGTCTGTGTATCATGACAGCCAGTCTCATAATACTTACTAATTAATTCAGAATAGTGGCAGGTTCATTAAATGTATAACAGAAATGCTTTTAATCAATATAAAAATTAGCAGTATGGAATTATTTCAAGCAAAAAGACAAATAAGTTAGAACTATGTAATGGTTAAAAATGCTAGCTTTCTCTCTCTTGTAGCAACCTGTACTTATAAAACAATTATAATAAGAACAACATCCTTTTCCTCCCTATGCTGTTTTTTCTGTTTACACCAACACAACGGTTGAGTATGTGAATTTAAAAAATCAATTACAGTCTACAGTAAGAAATATTATTGGATATTGCCAGCTCTTTAACCAGACTTCAGAATTGTCTATATATAGCAAGAGACAATGTTTCAAATATTTTAGGTCAGGAAAACCAATATTTTTCTGCTATTTTGTCCTCAAATGCAGTCACACTATTAAAATCAGCATGTTTGCAGGATTCCAAACAATGAATTTGTTGTCTGGGAAGCTGTAAAAATGCACTTTATTGTTCAGTGTGCAATATAACACTCAGCATTTGCATCCTGTCAGGGACTTTTCTCCATGTTCTCACCTATGATTTTTCCAAGTCACTTCCAAGTACTTTTGTCCCAACTGCTGTCTTATTTTCACTGAACATAAATATCTCTAATGGATAAACACCCACCCACGTGCATACAAATACATGTGCACACAAAAAAACCCCTAGGATTTCTCAGGGAGATATGAAGAAAATAAGATAAATCAATTAAAAGAGAAGACAAAATTGAAATAAATTAGCCTATTCTACCTCAGTCTTACCTCTTATTAGTTGTGTCCTTTTAAGGCTACTGTTATGATACTGGAAATCCACCTGACTACTGCTCAGTAATTAAACCTCTCAAATAATACTGAAAATCTGACCAATTCAGTTATTAAGACAGCATTATCAGAGGAGCACTTTTTCTTCTCTCTTCCTTGACTAATTATAAAAGCCTCCTTCAATTATCCTGAAATAGCCCATCCGAATTCCCGGACAAAACCTAAAGAAGTGCTCCAATGTTGGAATAATTTAATGCACTTAGGATAACACTGAAGCTGCACCAGTACTTTGAGAGTATTTATCTAATAAAGACAATAACATTCTGCTTCTACTTCACAACTCAAAGTGCAGAATTAAGATTTTAATTTCTAACAGATTTGCTTGTATTGGTATTTACTTTATGGCTGTCTCAAGTTACACCAGAGCAGTAAAGAAATACTGAGACAAAGAAGCCCATTTCGAAGAAAATCAAACATCAGCAGGTTTTCTGAGCCTTCATAAGGAGCTTGAAATGTGGAGGGCTATTGTCTGCAAGTTTTTATTTGGTTGAAGATTTTATGTCAAACTAAATTACCTATGCTGCCCATGTACTGGCGTTGCTGCTACTTTAAAATAGAGTGCTAACTAACAGAAAACTCTGAAATTATTATTTTATTTTTAAAGGATTAAACACCTACTATCAGTTTTAAAACATTTTTCAGTAGTGCTTTCCCCCTTCCAATTTTCAAGAACTTGCTATCTAGGTGATGCATAGTTCAACTATGATAATTACATACAAAAGGGAAAAAATTAACATATTGCTGAAATTGTAGCTTGCAAACTCCCAATCTCCTTCAGGGTACACTTTTTTGGCATATTTACATATTTTCAAATTGTATCTTTTGACAGGGACTAAGAACTTCTGTATTCTGTTCTAAGCTCTGCCACCACCCACGTGAATCTGCCAAAATCAAGCGCAATGGCTTTGGCTCCTTGTGTAAAATGGATCTTTTAAGATTTTTCTTACAATTTTGCTAAGAGAGCAAGTTCATATCTCCCAATTTAAGTATTTTGATGTAGACAATTAGACTCAAGATGAAAGCCACAGTTGAAATTCGTAGGTGGAGTTTATTGTGAGATATATACAAAATTAAATGAGTTCATTTTAGCTTGAAGAAAATTCTTTGCCACAAGTGACACAAATGTAAAGGGCACTATCATATAATTTAATAACTCTGAATCCCAAAGATGTCTCAGTCACAGCAGGCACCCACACATGAAATCGTTGCAAAGAGCTTTTAGTGGTAGTTTCACACTCTCATACAGGTTTGAATAATTTTTATCCTTTACTTTAAAAATAATTTCTGAAAAACAAATAATTGTCAATTTAGAATGCATCACAGTGGATGTATAATCTCTAACAAAACAGCATGAAAATCTTGCTCATTGGATTCAAAACCTTAACAGATTTTATGGAAAATGTGAGATTTAGTTATTTACTTAGAGGAAAAATGTTTGTTTGGGCTTTACTAAAATACACAAAGTGAATAATAGCACATGTTACCACATAATGCACTAGGAAAGGTTTTCTTCACAATTAAGCTGCAAGTCAAAATGCCAAAATAAGGTCTTTTTTCCCCACCACAGTATAACATTTAGAAACAGAGAAGAACAACTTACAGGTAAAGCAATCTTTTAGAAAATTTCTTCTATGACAGAGCTTCACATGACTTTCCACATTATTTCCTAGGGTCATTTCCTAGAAAAAACAGAAACAAGACACACGTGAAACCAGTTGCAATGCTAAAATAGCATCTATTTCATTGCCTTAAAGCAGGTTGCAAAGCAAGGTTTAGGAAAACTTTTTAGGCTGGTGTCTTCCAAAAGGCATAACCTAAAGCAAAAATTCTGGACTTGAAAGGTAATCTTAAGTAATTTTCATCAAATCCTGTACCATTGTCTTTCTGTAGACTTGCAGTCTGATTTGAGATTACTCCTTGACCTTCCTGAGCACAAGAAAGCCATACATGATCTTCCCTCTGTTAATCACACTGGTACAAAAAGCCTTTGCATAGCCAGCTAACCCATATGGCATTGGCAGGATAACATTCAAAAATAAACAAAGCTTAATAAAACAAACAAACAAAAAACCCCCACCAAAATATGTAATTAGTTCTCCAGCAATGTTTTTATACATATTTGTTCACAAAACAGAGCATAATACATAAAACACTTAACTGAAATAGTTGTCCCATAAGAATAGCAAATTTAAGCTCTGCAAGGGACTAGAGCCATCAAAAGAATGAGGTGCACAGGCAGCTGTGGTGGGCACTGGCAGCAGGAAGCTCTGTGCTGGGGGCAGAGAATCCCACAGCTGCTGCCTGGGGATGTCTGCAGCCTGCTGGAGACTCAGGTCAGGCCATAGCAAAAGGCAGCTGCAGACTATGACCCTCTGCTGCTCTTCCATTCCAGCACCAAAGATGACTCCAGAGGCAATGAAGACAGCACAGAGCATTGATGATGCTGCTGATTATGCAGGGTTAGGGGTGAAGTCCACGGAGACCCCAGGCAGTTTTCTCCTCAATTTAAGAGCCGAAATGCGGGATGAGGGACTCCAGGTGGCTCTCCAAAGTGCAGTTTTATTGTATCCCAGACATCACAGCAGTCCAGGGTGACAGAGCTGTGCCTGCAGCTGTCAGCTCCAGCTGCAGGCAGGCCTGGAGACCCTTTGGTTTTGGTTACATTGCATAATATACTTTTCTTTGCTGAGCATCTTAATACAGTAGAACCCAACTGTGCTTTAACTTTTATCTATAGCCTATCATAACTACTATAATTACCATATTCCTGTTACTAATCTCCAATCACTAAAAGTTAAGCACATTACAGTTTAAGCTACAAGTCGTTTTTCAGTTTTCTTGCAGTGGAAAGTTCTGAGACCTTTCTTTTACTTGCAACATTTGCCGACTTGTTTGCCTGTGATATTTTTCTGCTTGGTAAAAACATCATCTTGTTTGAGGTGGGTTTATCCTTTGCTCTAAGTCATAAAAACCCCTTCTAACTAACACACCCTTTGCCTCCTTGGTTATCCAGTAAGACTGGCTCAACAATTCTTTTCTTCTATAACAAAACTTGCTTCCATCTCTATTCCTTCATCAGACTCTACATTCAAAAATCTTTCTGCTAAGCATACATATCTGTGAGACTTTCTTGTCAAACCTTCATCCTTCCCAACACCTCAATTCTTCCAGAAAGGGTTTCACAGTTGGTGTGGGCTACAGGGTTTTGGATTTTAAATGATCACAGGACAGTCTACGAGGACAGAGGATGGTTTAGCAGAGATGCTGTCCACATAAGTGGAGAAAAACATTTTGTCAACAGGCTGGCCAATCCAGTAATGAGAATTCAAACTAGAAGTAACATGAGTAGGAGAGCACGACCAGTAATCAAGAGAGGAAGTAAAGGACCAGGCTGGCAAGCAAAGAGTATGGTTTAATATCAACAGGAAGAAATTGGTAAGCAAAAAACCAGGGCTGTAGGGGTTCCACCCCAACTGTGTACATGTAGATAGGGAAACGCTTTCCAGGCAGAATTATGGTAAAGGTATTCTGTCTTTTCTGGGAAAAAAGCATGCTTTTGTGCCTCCTCAAGCAGCCTGTTTGCTAATGCACACAGCAGAGGAAACAGGACAAATTAAGAGGTCTGCATGCAGTTGGAGAATTTCAGCTTCACTGGGATCACAGACAAGGGCAGACAGCTCATATAAACATGAAAAGTTTCTGCTGGTGCTGTGCAGCATAAGGAAGGCTATGGAAAATGGTATCCCTGTCACAAGATATGAACAAAAAAATATCTCCTAATGGAGACCTGTCACAAAAGATATGAAGAATGCCAATACACTGAATGCCCTCTTCAACTCTTCACTGATAAAGCCATCCCAGCTATCTCTGGTCCCTGAAAACCACAGGAGCAAGGCAGACTTCCTCTCAGTGGAGGAGAGACAGGTTAGGAAGCATTTAAGCAAACTGGATACACACAGATCCATAGGCCATAATGAGATGCACCACACATATCGAGGGTTGGCTGATGAGAGCACTCAGTCATTAAAAGATCAAAACAGATAACAGAGATCAAGGTGAGGGGAGGAAACTCTGAGGACTGAAAGAGAATAAATATCACCTCTACTTTTAAGAAATTCAGTCCCAGCCTCACCTCAACTTGTAGGAAAGGAATGGAGAAAATAAACCTGAAAGCCAATGCCAAACAGAGGAGGGATAAGAAAGTATTTGGACATAGTAACCAGGAATACATGGAGGGGAAATTGTGCCTGACCAACTTGATAGCCTTTCACAATGAGCAGGCTGAACCAGTGGACAAGAACAAAACACTGAGCATTGCTTATCTTGACTTTAATAATGTTTCTGTCACAGCCTTGCATTGTCTTCCCCCTGAAAAACTGATGAAACACAAAACAAATGCATGGAGAGTAAGGCAAACAGAAAAGTGACAAAACTGCTGGCCAAAGAAAAGGTTGTGGATCAGCAGCACCAAGTTCACTAGAGAGTAGTCATCAAAGGCACACACCAAGCATCAATACAAAAGCCAATACTGCCCACTAACTCATGAGTTGCTCAGCAACTCATCAACAGCTCACAAGTTGAGAGAGAATGCACAGATCCTACAAAACTAGGAGTAGTTGATATGTCAGAGGGTTGCCCTGGTATTCAGAAAAACCTTGACAGGCTGAGAAATGGGCCAACAGTAGAACTCATGAAGTTCAATACAGGGAAAAGGTGAGGAGCTGCACTGGGCAGGAATACCCCCACGCATGTTGGCAGAAAAGGACCCGAGGGACAACAAGCTGGCTGTGAGCCAGCAGTGTGCCCTTGCAGCAAAGAAGCTCCACAGCAATGCTCGCTGCACGAGGAGGAGCATCACCAGGTCATCCCTCCTCTCTGCACAGCACTGCGAGCCATCCTGAATGCTGCAGTGGGCCCAAGGGAGACAGAATAACTGCAGCAAGGACAGCTAAAGTTTATGGAGGTAAGTAAAGGATTGGAGCACTTTTTGTATGAGGAGAGGCTGTGAGAAGTGGCAGCCCTGAGAAGAGAAGGCTCTATGGGATCTGTCCCGTGCTTACAGACATCTGTGGCAGAATAAGGAAGGCAGAACTTTTCTCAGTGGTATCAAATGAAAGGACAAGAGGCAACAGGCACAAACTGAACACAAGATATCCCATTTAAATATAATGATTTTTTTTTTTCTGTGGGGGTGGTCAACCAATGGCACAGGTGGCCCAAGATGCATCTCCATCCTTGCAGATATTCAAAACCCCACTGGGCACAGTCCTGGGCAATGTGTGCTAGGTGACCCCATGACCCTGCTCTGACCCAAGGGCTAGCCAGCCTCCAGAGGTCTCTTCCAAACACAACAATTCTGTGATTCTGGAAAGCGATTTATTGAACTGGTCTCTGCTTAAAATAAATTGCAAAGAGGTTAAATTAATCACCCATGAAATCTCTTCTCCACAATGCATGGGGGACAAAAATGTACAATCAGCTAGTGTAAATACACTAGCTGTGCTACAATACTAGTACAGTACAGCTAGCATAAAAGGCTTAAAAAGGTTATAGCTGAAAGCCAGAAATATATAGGAACCCTGACACTAATGAATGTCAACATGTCTTCTGGACTCCTGGATGTTGATGGCAGGATTTTAAAACCATAGATTAAAAGCAACAGGAGAAATTCAGATACTCTGATCCAATTAATTCTCTCTCTCTCTCTGCAGATATTCAAAGCCCAGCTGAACATGTTCCTGTGTAAGCTGCTCTAAATGACTCTGCCTGGCACAGGGGTTGGACCAGATGATCTCCAGAGGTTGCTTTCAACCCTAACAATTCTGTGATTCTGTCATTGTGAAAGAGAAAAATTTTCCCCAATATTTCCTGCTGCTAACACTCCTAGTTTCCCATAAGAAAGCATAACATAAATAAACATAGAACTTCAGGTAGGTATCCACACCTGATATTTAAAATTGATTAATAACAAATGCATCAAATGCATTTCCTTTCCTAATGGAAAGATCAACAGAAAAGCAAACCAACTTTGCTCTGACCACTCAAAACAGTTGGCTAACATGCCCTCTAACAATGTGAATCACCTGCATGGTGTTCAGTGGAATAGAATTTCATGGCATTTTATACTAAATGCAAACACCAATGCTTATGTAAGCATTAATAGGTTTATGACAGCACCTCCCATAGAATTGTTCCACTCATATGAAGACATCAACCTGTGGAATAAGTTTTATAAGTCACAAAGAACAGAAGAACAATTAGACCGTAGAAAAGCTGAAGAAATATTTTATAATCAACATATTACTTAGAGGAAAAAAAACACCTTCAGCAGTTGAAATCATACATCTTCAGAGGATCAGATAAGGCTTTTCTTTTTCCATAAGCTTTTTCTTTCTGCAAGTTTGAATTTGAGTTGTTGAAAAGATATGACTACAAATTATAATTTTCTAATGACCTATTTCCTTAGAGAAAAAGTAAACAGCATGTGCCTATTTTATTTGTTGCCAGGCAAAACAAAGAATACAAGTTAAACAGAAATACAGTGTATTTCTGCAGCCAGGTACTCATACAAAGGCAGGCTATATGTAGACAGTCACATGGGCATCTTTTGTGTTCATGTTGCTATGGAAACAAACTTGTGTGCAATCAAACATGATTACAGAGACATTCTAGCTCTTAAACAGAGTATGAGTCTTATCTTTTTTTTATTTCTTAAATCAAGGATAAAAGCTGGGTTATAATGTTATAGAAGAGCTGCCAGTAGCCAAGAGCATGTGAAGCTAACAAAATTATAACATCTTAAATACAAAGATTTTTCATTTCATAGTGTTTGTGTACTTAAATGGAACTTCAGAGACTAGCCCAAAACGGCAGTAGATTATGGCATAAAGTAAGGACACCACGGATTTTGCATTATACAGAAGATGAGGCAGATAAACCTGGCATTTTCTTTGATTTCTTGGAAACAAAATTTATAGGAAACTTTCACTGTGGAACTACTCACATCAAACAGCATATCCACTAAAAAAAGGGCAAATCAAAGAACAATGTTATATAGATTTAAGTTCCTGTTTTCCTATTTTTTTCACAGAGCATTAAACAATCTCTATTCAATACCTGTATCTGTTTTATTTATCTTGGTCCATCTGCTCTGCAAATGTTCTTGCAAAGCAGTTTCCCATGGCAACACCAAATATCACAGTCTCAGTGTTCTGTCAGAGCCCTTCTAACTGATCCACTCCTGAATTTCAAACAGAATCTTCTTCTGCAGTATTTAAGTAAACAATAAATGGAGTATTTCTTCAAGAAAAAAAAAAAAATCCACATGAATGAAACAAACACCCATGAATAAGCTCCTCTCTTCAGGCGTTTTTTATTTTACTGTTTTAATAATTTCATGTTTCAAGAGCATTGCATTTAAATCATCTAAAGCAAGGTGGGAGAACACAGGTTATTTAAAACCCTGCCAATATGATGGTAGTCTTTACTTGATTAAAAATTCAAAATCATTATGTTGCATGTAGCGAAACAAATTGTGCAAAATTTTTAAAGAATAAAGAAATAATATGTTGAAATGCAATTTTTGGAACTAAAAGACCACAACGGCTGCTGACTGCAGGACAACTTCTGATAGACAATCATCACTACAAATTATTACTAATCAGCCCCTCTAATTTTTACAGTCTCCTATTTATAAGAAAGTAAATAAGAGAAAAATTTCTCAATACATTTTCATTCAAGATAAACCGATAACAGTGATTTCATGAAAGTAACTCCTATTTTACCCGAGATCCTATCTTGAGAGCTTACTCTCCCTGAATTAAGACATGGAAGAAACATACATTTTAAGTGAATGTCATGGTTTGACCCGGAAGAGAGTTTTTTTTTGGAAAGTTATGGTCAAACCAATCAGTGGCCAGATGTGAAATTGGCATTTGGTGTGGCCACTGAGGATTTGGGTACGCCTCCGAGAACACACTCAGTGGGTTAAAAAGCAGAGGATTTAGAGAAGACCTTCCTCTTTGGAGTCCGGCCGGTGAGTTGCTCTGACCTCTCCCCTGCCCAGCGGCGTCTGGGCGGGGGAGGGGAGGCCATGCAGCCTGAGGAGGAAGGCCGGAACCCCGGCAAGGTGCAGGGGTGGAGGAGTCCTGGGATGGTTTGGGCAGCCCCCTGGGAGAGAGGATGATAGAGACTGTGCAGGCTGGACATTTGTTATCTTGTGCCGGGAGCACAGCCAGGAGGAGAAAGTGGGGGGGGCAAGGTGCCCAGCCGTCAGCAGACCAGGCCGAGCTTGTAACCTTTTTGAACCTTTGGAAGCTTTAAAAACACTGATCCTCCCCAGCTGAGGAGTGAGAGGAGAAAGAGGATGGGAAAGAAGAAGAAGTTTGATTAGGTGAAGAAATGCTTGTAGATGAGAGTGCCCTAGGTGGAGGAGATGAGTGGAGTGGCTTTGGCTGGACTTTTCTCTTACACAGCCACGGGCGAAACCAAGTTCTTCTGATAATACAGAGACTGCTCCTTGGGGGAGGCGTTGGCTAGAAGCCAGGAGTGACAAGGCCGCGAGGAGAAGCGGAGAGAACAGAGACTGAGGGGGAGGGTGTGGTGGAGCCCTCTGCCTCCAGGGAAGGATCTCTGTTCCTGAGAGCCCCAGGCCCCAGGGGAAATAATATGGGGGGGACAGGTGTCCCAAATGGTGAGAGGCGGCCACTTCTTGGAACTAGGCAAAGCATTCTTAAAAGGACCTAAGGAGCAGTTTGGATCCATGGACAGTGGTGAGAGCGCTGGACATGGAAGGAAGAATGGTCACCGCTACAGATTTTCTTCGGGCGGCTGCAGTGTGTGACATGGAAGCACGGGGGACTTTGCAGTGTTTTCCTGGGGAGGCCCATGGTGTGAGAGGAAGACTCCTCTCTCCTGATGAACTGGGGAGAGTGTGTGTGAAGGAGGGTATTGGATTGAGAATTGATGTGTTAGAGGGGATTTGTTTGTTGGAGAGGTGGGGGGAGGAGAAGTGTTTTTGAAGATGTTCTATTGTGGATTGTTGTGTGTAGTTTTTTTCCTTTTCCCTTTTGTGTCTATGTAGATTAATAAAATGTTGTTTTTTTTCCCTCCATTCCCAAGTTGGAGCCTGTTTTGTTCTGTTCCTGGGTCACATCTCACGGTAACCATCTTGGATATCCACCTTTCATGGGGGCGCTGGCACTGTGCCAGGGTCAACCCTTGACATTTTTGGTTCCCTGACCGGGAATCGAATGGAGAAGATGGAAACTGTGAGATGGATCAAAAGGAATAAGAGCAAAGCATGTAAATAGATTGATTATAAAATGTAGGGATGGAGGTTTGGTGTATGTCACTGTTGTAAGCAGAAATGTCTTGGATGTAGTTTTGTTAATATGTTGGAGTGAAATGTGTGTTCTCGGAGGCGAGAGGTGGATTGTCATGGTTTGACCCGGAAGAGAGTTTTTTTTTGGAAAGTTATGGTCAAACCAATCAGTGGCCAGATGTGAAATTGGCATTTGGTGTGGCCACTGAGGATTTGGGTACGCCTCCGAGAACACACTCAGTGGGTTAAAAAGCAGAGGATTTAGAGAAGACCTTCCTCTTTGGAGTCCGGCCGGTGAGTTGCTCTGACCTCTCCCCTGCCCAGCGGCGTCTGGGCGGGGGAGGGGAGGCCATGCAGCCTGAGGAGGAAGGCCGGAACCCCGGCAAGGTGCAGGGGTGGAGGAGTCCTGGGATGGTTTGGGCAGCCCCCTGGGAGAGAGGATGATAGAGACTGTGCAGGCTGGACATTTGTTATCTTGTGCCGGGAGCACAGCCAGGAGGAGAAAGTGGGGGGGGCAAGGTGCCCAGCCGTCAGCAGACCAGGCCGAGCTTGTAACCTTTTTGAACCTTTGGAAGCTTTAAAAACACTGATCCTCCCCAGCTGAGGAGTGAGAGGAGAAAGAGGATGGGAAAGAAGAAGAAGTTTGATTAGGTGAAGAAATGCTTGTAGATGAGAGTGCCCTAGGTGGAGGAGATGAGTGGAGTGGCTTTGGCTGGACTTTTCTCTTACACAGCCACGGGCGAAACCAAGTTCTTCTGATAATACAGAGACTGCTCCTTGGGGGAGGCGTTGGCTAGAAGCCAGGAGTGACAAGGCCGCGAGGAGAAGCGGAGAGAACAGAGACTGAGGGGGAGGGTGTGGTGGAGCCCTCTGCCTCCAGGGAAGGATCTCTGTTCCTGAGAGCCCCAGGCCCCAGGGGAAATAATATGGGGGGGACAGGTGTCCCAAATGGTGAGAGGCGGCCACTTCTTGGAACTAGGCAAAGCATTCTTAAAAGGACCTAAGGAGCAGTTTGGATCCATGGACAGTGGTGAGAGCGCTGGACATGGAAGGAAGAATGGTCACCGCTACAGATTTTCTTCGGGCGGCTGCAGTGTGTGACATGGAAGCACGGGGGACTTTGCAGTGTTTTCCTGGGGAGGCCCATGGTGTGAGAGGAAGACTCCTCTCTCCTGATGAACTGGGGAGAGTGTGTGTGAAGGAGGGTATTGGATTGAGAATTGATGTGTTAGAGGGGATTTGTTTGTTGGAGAGGTGGGGGGAGGAGAAGTGTTTTTGAAGATGTTCTATTGTGGATTGTTGTGTGTAGTTTTTTTCCTTTTCCCTTTTGTGTCTATGTAGATTAATAAAATGTTGTTTTTTTTCCCTCCATTCCCAAGTTGGAGCCTGTTTTGTTCTGTTCCTGGGTCACATCTCACGGTAACCATCTTGGATATCCACCTTTCATGGGGGCGCTGGCACTGTGCCAGGGTCAACCCTTGACAGTGAAGTTCTTCTGAAAAACTCTCTTAAAGTAAGCATCAAAAAATCCCAAACTCTTCAGTAAATATCACCCTAGTCCTGAGCACACTGATTCTGTGTGAAATTGCAACAAAAGTGTTGTTCAAGCTGTACATGAAAGAAATGTTCAGACTTAGGAAAATTAGCCTTCTGAATGTCTAAGTCTGGTATCTTTTCTTTTAGATTTGTCTGACCAAAACCAAGATCAGCTAGGAGTAAACCCTGCGGAGATCTGAAAAATAATCAGACCTTATGGGCCATTCCTACACCCCAGCACTTCAGTTTATGGTGGTTTATAGCCTCGAGCTACTTCAAGAACTACTGCAATCGAGCAATTTCAGACCCACAGTAAACAACAGGATTGAATTCCCACAATAATCTTCCATCAGCATCCCCTCCTGTCCTGGTTATGGCTGGGATAAAGTTAGTAGTGTCCTTAGTAGCTGACACAGCACTGTGTTTTGGATTCAATACAGGGATGATGTTTCTGACACGCTCCTGGTTTTGGTTGCTGCTCAAATCAAGGACTTCTCCCTGCCTGGGGCTCTGCCAGTGAGGAGGTGCACATGAACCTGTGAGGGAGCACAGCTGGGACAGCTGACCCCAAATGGCCAAAGGGAAATTCCATACCCCAGAATGCCACACCCAGTATATAAACTGGGGGAAGCTGGCTGGAAGGGGATGATCACTACATTTTCAGAAGGGCTGGGCATCCATGAGCAGGGGGTGAGAAGTTGTATTGTGCATTACTTCTTTCTCTTGGGTTTAAACATAAAATCAGTCCTCTCCCTCCTTTTAATTACTAATAGTATAATTAGGAATATTTATTTTTTGTTTTCTTTCAATTATTAAACCCACAAACCCTTAATCCATAAACACTACTTTTTTTCTGATTCTCCTCCCCACTGGAGGGTAGAGGTAGGGAGTGGGTGAGTGGCTGCCTGGCACTCAGTTGCCAACTGGAATGAAACCACCCTATGTTTCCCTATAAGTTCCTTGGGTTATTCTTGGGTTTTCCCAGGCACACTCATCTGCTCACCTTGGAATTTGGCCCAAACATGTTTTGCAGATTAGCCTAGATTTCTGGTCTCTATGGTGAAATTCTGTACAATGGTTCTGCAATTTTTAGTTAGAAAGGCTTCTTTACATGTTTTAGACATAAATGACACCATGGACTAAGGAAGCAAAAATGTGGCATTTCTACAGAGGACAGGGCAAATCTACAACAGGAGTACAACTCAGCTGGTCGTTGTGTATGCAGCAAGTCAGCCCACTTCGTGAATATACACAAATACTGCTGGAGGGATAAACCAAAATACAAATACAAGAGCCCTCTGCCTGCAAATAAGAGCAGGTAAACATGCCTTTACAAAACCACCTGTATGCTCAGCTGCTACCTTTCCTGTGGTTTACTACCCATCAGCCAAAGTACACTGCCTATAATTATCTGTGTACAGACACGAACAAGAGATGCATTTTATCATTCCACTCTAAAAACTTTTATTCTGCATTTTTAATAGGCCATTGGAACAAGCCTTTGGATTTATGAGTTCCACATTTATGGTTCTAATGCATTTTATTTTCTAAGCAAAGGCAGGTAGTAGCACTGATTCCATCACTCACTAGTGTCATCCTGAAAACTGCTAATTCAATCCTTAATTGTATAAGCCTAACCATAAATGTGTTTTATTATTCTTTACTGTATACAAAGTGTTTCTCTTAAATATGTAGGTTGGTTTTCTTGGTTTGTAAGAAAACCAAAGTTAAAAATATTTCAGCCAAAATTACAGTGAAAGGTATAAAAAGAACATTACTTTAAGTTTTCATCAAACCACACATACTTTGTGTTTACCTGTCCATAGGAGGATTCAATTTTGACTCATTTTAAAATGCCACAGTAAAAACATCAGTGATGAAATGACTTGTAACAGTAAATTTCATCACAGGATACAGCCTGGGATGAACTGGCTACAAGAAGAGCATGTTTTGAAAAATATTTTTCAAATATGCTACTTCAAAAGTTACGATTTAATCTAAAAATAAAATAGAAATTCTTAGAGGACTAACATCCTGCTTTTTCAGAAAATCTGGAAGGCTATAATAAAGACTTTAGTTATTACAATCTATTCTGCAAATGGCTAAGCAGCCGGGACTGTGTTCATTTATGCTTTGTCCTTTTAAGCTTTCAGGGTGCTGTGTAGCCATAGTAACTATGCTTTTTCTCTGCAAAATCCATTAGCTGGTTTCAATCTGGGATTCAATACTACCATAATCAAAGCCAAAGATTAAAAAAAATTGTGATTAAGAAGATTGTTGGTGACAAGCATTTCTTTTAAAAGCAATTTCTGCATATCTATGCTTTATACGTAACAGCAAAAGAAACCAAAATATTAAAAGGACATCAAAAGATAAATTCAAAATTAATTTTAAAACTAGGTTACCATCAGGAATTACAAACTACTACCTCAAACTAGGTAGCCAGGAGGAGGCACATTTTTTGCAAGCAATTGGTATATATTCCACAGCTGGATTTTGAAAGTATAGGAATATATTCCACTAACCATTAATTTAAAAATAAATTCCTTGAGTCCTTGTACTGAATACTGTACTCCTTAACTGAAAATTGTCATTGCCTCCTCAGCTCTTTTACTGTTAGTTCATCCTCTGCTGATCAAATTCCATTTGCTTCTGCATTATGTTAGAATCAAACATGATTCCAAGATAAAATAGCTGCCATGGCAAGAGTGCATATTTGGGCTGGGGAAGGGGAGGATATGCCCTAAGAAGAGAAAATTGTCCATACTGGCATTGCATTTCTGCATTCTAGCTCCATATCCTGCCATAGCCCTTCTTGTAACAAGCAACAAGAATGGCAATACTGTGGTTGTATAGGGTAAAGAAAGACTGCAGGATTACTTTTAAGAGACCACAAAAATTGCAAAATTAACTCTTAGCATTCAATAGAATTTAAAAAAAAAAATAAACTTCATGAGTTACCTGAATCTAAACTTTCTCCTTTTTCCCTATAACACACAACTTGTAAAGCCCTGACTTCACTGAAGTTAACAGCACAAGTGCCATTTAAATAGAACAAAGATCTCACCCCATGTATATTTAATGACAAGGATGACACCAGAGAGGATTAAAGGTCACGTTTTCTCTGTCACTACAGCAGAGGACAAAGTCACATCATCATGGCTCCTACACCTAGCCTGTCCAACAATTCTGTGATCATCAGCTTGGCCCTGATCTACATCAGAACAACAGCACTTTCCAGAAGTCACAGCAGAAAGCAACACTGACAGTTTTTAAGAGTACAACTCTCAAAGAAAGATGCACAAAATGCTTCTCTCCAAGTACTCTTGGTTCTGCCTTTCAAAGAAGAATAGACAGAGGCTCACCTTCACTTCAAAACACTATGAGCATACTGAGAAAGGCAGGGATGTCCTTAACAGAACATTTTGACAAGAGACCCTCTGTCATTAGCAGTGACTGCACAATTTCATCCAATCAGCTACAGAACAAGGTATTTCTGTATATATTGACAGAATACTCTATGAACTGAAATATTAGAAGACATACAGGTCCTTTCCCCTTTCCACCCAGTCTTCCTGATGCAAAAATTTGTAACAGGAAGCAGCACCAATGGTAAAAATCATAGGAAATCAAATTCAGCCCTGAATAGTATTCAGAAAAAAAAAATTACCAAAAAAGCCTGAAAACAAAACCAAAACCCAACCAAACAAAAACTGCAACCACAACAAATCAGAAAAGCTGGAGATTTCATAGAGTGTAATGAGGTGTAGGTGCTCCAAGCAGACTTGCAAGTGTTGCAGAATCCAATGAGAGCTTTTGTAACACAGCTTAGAATGCCTTGAAAAACACCAATAACTTTCTGTTCCCACAGGCTTTAAATCAAAATACTGCACAGCATTGTCTATGTACATGCCTGTTTAGGTAACTTTAACATTCACCCACAATTACTCCATAAAATTTTTTGTCAAAACTTATAAGCCATTTTTCCTTCTTTTTCTCATTAAACTAAGAGAGACACCAAAATTTTAGGGTGCATATTTTCATAAGTTTGGTTTTTCCTAGATTTAATTAAGGAGTTAATTAACTTTCAAGTCAGTTAACTTTCAAGACCTAAGAATAATCCACAAGTTTTAAGTTATGAGGAAATACAAGCTAAAACTATCTTTAAAACCTGAAGCACCAATTAAAATAAACTTGGAAGAGAACTGGTCATTGGAAGTTTTGTTTGGCATTAGAAAACAAAGGAACTTGACACCATAAAAATGCCCATACGTCATCTTCATCTGAGGAGGCGCTCTAAGGATATAACTTCTTTCACATAAACCTCCCTACTCACTCTCCAATCCAGTATCTGCTGTTGCCACAGTTACCATTTTGCATGACCACACTGTGAGTGGTGACCTCACATTCAATAAATCCCCGAAGTCTCAAAGTTTGCAAAATATTTCAAGGTTTGTGCAGAAATTTTGCCATGAATTTTCACTAAAACACTGGCAGGTGCCAAGGCACATACAAAAAAAAAAATGTCTCTTTTAGAAGACTGTATATTTCACTTGCAAACTTTCAGCCACAATAAGAATATAGGAAGTGAATGAAGGTATAGGAACCAGAATCACAGCAAAAGTCATTAAATATATTCTAAGAATTTCAACATGCAATTTTCATTATGATTCAAACAGTTTTAAATAAGGAAGGTGACCCACGTGAAATCAGGTTTCCTCTTCCCAAATTCCAAAAATGACAAAGAAAAATTCTTAAAAATTCCTAAACCACAAGTTAGTAAACAGGACCTGAGTTAGAGCATTTATGGATTCACCTTCCATAGATGCTTTCATCACAGCTATCATGAACACAAAAGACACAGTCAGAAACCTTTCTCCTGAGCTTGACAGATGGCAAAAACAAACCATGTCATGACCATAACAGATCAGTCACTTAACTAGCATCTCATAATAAACTAAAGCAGATATATTGGATTTCTACATGAGGTTCCACAGCTTTGCCCTTAAGGAATAGGGAATATAAAGAACTCTGCTTAGAGGAATTCTGTGCTGTGTTTGAAACCTTTAACGTGATAGAGATTACTACTGACTAATGAATAAAATTCAGGTACACATTACATCTCTCCAAGAAGCAGAATTTCTAGAAATGAATCTACACTTACTAAATGCAGTGCTGGACCTTGGACCCTGCTAGAAGCTTCCAAAGGAAAACTCTTCTCCCTCCTTTTCCTGCAGATGAAAAGCACACACATGATTATGGAAACTGTCCTACCTGCCAAATATGTGACTGTCACAATGAATATAAGGTAAAGATTTAATAACTTGCAATACTTTCTTTTAATAAATTATAATAAACTACATCCCATTCAGTTTGTTCTATTCTGTTAGATCAGATGCCTTACATGCCACTCAACTTGTGTGTTTCCTACATCCCAAATCAAAAGAACACGATGAGATGAAAAGAACCCATCTGGATTACAAGAATATGATGCTAACAGGGAAAGGGACCAAATGGAATTATGAAAACATCATACCCATCCACTTATTAGCATACATAAAACTTGTAAATCAGAATTTTCTGCAACAGAGCATCTCTAGCTCAACAGTTAACACTAAGGATCAAATGTGAGAGAAGGTTATTTCCATATTCATCCTGTGATCTTTCATATGCAAAGCAGCATCACCCTGCTCCTTATCTCTCAGAACTCCACTCCTCTATGAACATACTTGAAGATTCTGCATTGGTTGTAACCTTAGAATAACAATGACTAAAAGCCATCTGTGACAGCCCAGCACCTTGCCATAGATGCATTTATTTCCACACTTGGTACATTTGGCATTTTTCTCACTTATAATGTCGCCAAATTTTTTTAAGTTTCTCTTCTGCTGACACTAACCCCACTGATCTCAGGTTTCCCCATGCAGACAGAGCAACTTGAAGGGTTCTTGCCTTTTCACCCTGTCCTGACATGAAAATGAGAGGACACTGGAAGATCAGTGGATTACCTAGAGTCAGATGAAGCAGATGTCAGTGCTTCCCATAAGCCTCAGAAATAAGGAAAATATATTTCTGTACTTATTGACTGGCTTTTCAGATGAATTATGTTAACACATGATTACCTTCTGCAAAATATTTTGGTGTCTATGCACAGACTACTGCATTTCCATGTGTATTTGAAAATCCTTGCTCACATCCACAGCTAGTATTAATCGAATTTTCCATCTAAAATCAAGAGTGATCAACAATGAAAACTGCCCACAGTGCTGAGCTCAGAGCTCCATGGATCAGAAGCACCAAGTCCAGCTGCAGGCCAGTCATCAAGGACACACCTCAGGAGTCAACAGGAGAGCCACTACCCTTCATCATTACTATCTCCATCAGTAACGTGCAAGGTGAGACAGAATGCCCCTTCAGCAAGTTCACAGACAGTGCAAAAGCAGAGATAGTGGATACATCAGAGGGCTGTGCTGCTATGAAGAGGAAACTTGACAGGCTGAGAAAAGAGCAAAAGACATGAAATGCAACCAGGAGGAAGTGCAAAGTCCTGTTCCTGAGGAGGAACACCAGGCACCAGTGTGGGCTGGGGGCCAAATCACAGGGAAGCACCTTTGCCAAGTGGGACCTGGCAGTCCTGGCAGACAAGCTGACCGTGAGCCAGCAGTGTGCCCTCCCATCAAAGACAGCTCAGAGCAACTTGGCCTCTCCAGGAGGTCAAAACTGGGGCTTCTTTCCCTTGATCAGTACTAGTGAGAAACATCTGGAGGGCTAACTCCAGCCTCAAGCTCCCCAGTACAAGAGAGCACAGTGAAGTTGAGTGAAGGGCAACAAAGATGATTAAGGGACAAAATCATCTTTTTTTTTTACGAGAAGCTGAGACAGATAAAGGCACTCAGCACGGTGAAGAGAAATCTCAGGGATGGGACAAAGAGAAGAAAGAGAGAGACTGGCATTGGCCAGTGGTGACCAGTCACAGGACAAAGGGAACAGGACACAAACTGAAACACAGGAAACTGCAGTGAAACATCAGGAAAGCCTTTCTTATTGTCAGACTGGGCAAAGCCTGGAAAATGTCTCCAAGGTGGATTGCAGATTCTTCATTCTTGTATAAGCTCAAAATATGACTTGATACAGCCCTGCAGTCCCTTCTAACCTCAACTATTCTGAGTCTATTAAGAATGAACATGTCTGGTTTTAAAATAGGGGACCCAGGTGAGGCTTCTCACCCACACTGAGAATCTGAGTGTCTACACAGTGTTTTGTTATGATCCACGCTGTGTTCTTGTCTAGAGCCAACTTCATGATGAACTGAACCACTACAGTCACATTATGTCTGTCTCTTGCTTTGGAAGTAATTATTCTCATATTGATCAGCAACATTAGTGCTTGATTATTTGTGAACAGAAAATCTTAAACTAGGAAAAAGTATTTACAGGAATGAGTGTTCTGTGATTTTTTTCAATTGCTTTACACTATAATTTTTTCATAATGTGAACACTTGGATTTGATGGTGTAGATTTTTCAAAGTACCATCTGTTTTTCAAGTCCTCATGGATTTTGCCATTAATAAATCTAAATCCCTGCCATCCTCATTCACTATACAAAAGGCATTGCATATCACTCAAAATACGAAAAAAATTCTCAAAGTTTGAAATTCTCTATGAAGCGAGCTGTATCTCTCATTTTGCATTTCCTACTTATCAGACAACTGTTTTACAATTTAAATGTTATGTCAACTCATCCATAACCTTCTTTTATGTCCTGTTTCAACACTTTGTGAATAGAATATTAATCTATCATTTAAATTAATATTTAATTGAAGAAAACCGAGTTCTCTCAGTTCATGAATTGCAGAATTTATAGTACTTAGCTGTCAAGTGATATCCAGCAAGCTGTCATGAGGAAGAAGTACTACACATACTTTCCTGTCCCCAAATGCTGGCTCCTATTACAGATCTTCATTGCTAACACAGCAACAGGGAGTCATTCTACTTCTCCCTGAAACCATTTTTCACACCAACATATCCAGCTAGAATTTTTTCCTCAATTAAAATTACCACTAGTTTATTTTTTTTATGCTGAGTTCATTTAAACCTAGGTGTCTTCCAAGCTTAGTTAATAGGATGCTGCTAAGATGACTCTTTTCCTAAAATCAAGGAAGTAAAAGCAGAAGAAAAAACAGATTTTTGAGGTATTACTGAGTAGCAACGGTTTATGAATCTACATCTGCAGAAACCAAAAGAAAGTATAACACAAGGTGAAGGATACATAACCATGACAGGGTGCATAAGCTTCATTAGGTCACAGAGAATCTGGTACTTGCTTCCTCATGACAATAAAATACACTGGGGATGACTTAGAAGTAAGAGAGGTGTCATAACAGAGCCTTTTGCTTCTGCACTATGATTTCTGCAAAGAGAAAATAAGATTTGCTATCCTTGATGGTGCCACCCTGAAGCAGCATTTAGGTGACTGCCTCTCTGCTAAATTAACAAAGTCTTGCTTAACAGCTAAAGCAAGTACAACCCCAGCTCCTGCATATCTAAGATGCAATATAATGAAAATGCTGCCCTAAAGTTGGAGCAAAACATTGAAGTTCATGCTTCAGGCAATCCAATTTCTGGAACAGGAGAAACATTCAAGGCACTGTCTGACCAGTACCAGCCTCACTCACTTAATACTTTCTATCCACAATTCTGGACACTATATTCACAAACTCTCCACTGCATAACTTCTTCTCTGCTAGGGAGGGTGCAGTATTATGCCTTGACGTTAATTAAACCAAACCACAATACTATAATTGGTCTAGAAAAATTGTGCAACATACTTTTCCAGACAACACGTATACCTCAAATTTCTGAAGTGAATTGGGAGTGTTAAGAAAAATCTTATTTAAAAAAATTGCCAGAGGACCAAAAGCTTTTTTAGCTAGAACTTTTATTTTCGCTTTTCTTAGGAAAAAAACAAAACCAAAATCAAACCAACCAACCAAACTAAATCCAGCTCCATTTTACATATGCACAAGCAAGGTACATCATCTCAGACTTTTTTCCTAGTAAATACTCAAAGAATACCATCATTTCAATCACTGCTACAATTGATGTATTCTACAATTCATCAACTCAAGATACTATTTAGTTACTGAAAACACGAAAATGCCATCATCAGTTTGTTCCTCAATTTTTCCAGTGCCTGACTTTTGAAGATCAAGGGAGCTTCACTAGAATTGAAAAAGGGTGTTAAGATCTTAAGGGGGGGAAAAAAGGAGAAGAAAGGCAAGCTCTGTAATTTAAACAATGGCTGGCATTTGCTTCTGCTTCTTCTCTGAGTTTCTGCACACTGCAATGGTCACTCAAATTTACCAAAATCCATTCAGTGGATTTATCTGCACTACTACTTTAGCCATCAGCTGAAGTCATCAATTACAGCAAATTCTGATAAATTGTTGCAGCACCTTTTTCTTGCAAATAAGTTTGAATGAAAAATGAAATCTTGGAGTAAGGAATTTGGTTCTAAAGGGTAACCAGCATGAAGTTTTGCACATAGTCATCTTCCCCATCCCTGCACTGCAAGTTTCTGTGTACTGGTCTCAGATCAAGCCTGAAATTCCAGCAAGAGTCTGGTTTGTAACAAACTCCAGGCAGTTCTTTTTCAGTCTTTCATAATCTTTCTAACCATCTTTAAAAACTGAATTTGCAGAAGCCAGACTGCTTCTCCAAAGCCCATCTTACTGCCTTTTTTTAGCCTTTCCAGCAGCTGAGTGAACCTACCTGCTCCACCCAGCCTAACAGAGCCATTCTCCATGCAAAAATGGGGAGCTGCTTGCTGGCAAGGAACAGTCACCCCTTCATCACCATGATTTCTTCCAAAAAAGATCTCTTAGCATCTGAAGGATGGCAGCCCCCTTTTACCATGCTCTAGCTATGTCCCTTTCAGTAGAAGCAGATACAGAGCAGGTAATAAACTGCAAACACACTACACAGAGCAACCATCACACACCTATGCAGATTCTAAAGTGATCAGGTAGATAACATCTCTACAGATGTGCAGATTTGGAATGATGTGAAGGAAAATTCATATGAGAAACGTATTTTTATGTAGATTCCTTTTTGCCATCAAAACAGCATTTGTTCTCTGCTGCTTACGCATCTTTTTCCAATACACCCTGCCTCACTGAAGCACTACATGCTGGCTAAAATACACTTCAGGATCCCATTTTTTTGTCATTAATTACTTCAGACATCAAGTTCTGCAACTCAAAGCTCATCATCTCAAAACTCAATCACTTTACTGCACATAAGTAAATATCCCCAAGATACATCATCAAGCACATTTTCCACGTCATCTGTAGAGGCTGAAAATCATCCTT
The DNA here is from genome assembly GCF_963513975.1 of Fringilla coelebs. Classification (NCBI taxonomy): domain Eukaryota; kingdom Metazoa; phylum Chordata; class Aves; order Passeriformes; family Fringillidae; genus Fringilla; species Fringilla coelebs. The sequence goes on along the minus strand of NC_140032.1, from coordinate 39,547,019 downwards.
CTATTACAGTTCCCTTGAAATGGAACCAAATTGAAGAAGAAAACTATCATCTTCCAGGTCCCTGCTGAGATGTAAAACCTCAGAGAAAAAACAAATTAGATCCTCCAGAAAAGGAAAACAAAACCAACAAACAAACAAAACCACCAGCAAACAAACAACAAAAAACCCCCCTACCTACCAATATAGCTAGCACTAAAGCAAAGCTACCCAGAAGGCCAATCAGAAAGGCCTCTGCAGTCTGTGTGCAAAAACATGCTTCTGCCCTCCAAGACAGAGTCCAATCAACAAGAGCAAGCATGAGCAAACATGGCAGGGAGTCATGTCCTTATCGATATAGCTTTCATGATCCTGCAGCTGCATCTTGCCTAACATCAGATTGGTAGATCTTGTCAAATCATAATATTTCTAAATCTCAGAGCTGCCATCAGGTGTCTTTTAGTTAACCCTAAACACTTTTGCTCACAGCAACCAGCTATCTTGTTTTAAACTCTAAAGTCTCTCTCTGACTGTTAGGAGGAAAATCCTTATATTACTCAAATTCTTTTCATATAATCCAGAAAAAGAATGACAGCATGTAACTATTAAACAGCTTTAAAGAGTTTAATATAACAACAACTGATGTCCTGGTGGGCCCTTCCCAAAAAGCCCAGTGAGTTTGGTGGGCCCCTGCCCCACTACTGCCAATAGCCCCTGACAAAAATCACTGCTAAAGAGAAACCAGAAGATATAAACCAGGGAAAAAAGTAATAAATACCTTCACATTCGAAAGCCCCAGGTGGCCTTCTGACATAAATTCCTACTGCTCTACTTTCTACTGATTTATGAGTAATTTATATATACATATATATATAAAAATTGAAAACCACTCAAAGGCAAGATTCATAGATGGGTTATGTTATGGCTATTTACGCTAAGGCAAATGATGTCTATAAGAATGTACATTCTGTCTCTTCTGCTCTGTACCCTCCAGAATACTACTGAGTGCCAGGTTTCAGTCCACAGCTTTGGGCAACCAGCGAGTTGTCTAGCTTAAAGAGAGCTACAAGGCTGTAAAAGAGGCTGGAATAAAAAAACAGAACTACTGCATTCCATAAGTGAAGTAGAACTGCCTGCCCCATGGGATATATTTACTTGTGCAAACCCCAAGTTTTCTAGTTGTAAAAGCCTCTTGCTCCAGACGTACCTAGGCTCATCAGAATGCCTCTCTCACAGGCATTTAATGAACTTAAACCTTTCCACGTAACCACAGTGCAAAACCAAAACCCAAGTCTTCTGTATCAAGGACAAGAAAAAATCCATGCACAAACCTCTTCCCTAAGGAAAGAAAAGGCAATAATTAAACCCCAGACAGATGCTAGCCACCAGGCAGGCTAACATCCCCAACTACTGTAGCGAGGTGTTGGCAGAATACAAGTCACCATCCAATTGCCAACACAGCTGGAATAGCAAGCATGGGGCTCAAAATCTTGGGAGTACCAAATAGATGGTGAATGAACAATTAAGCTAATGAAAAACCAAATGGAAGAAATAACAAGTCTGGGTAATGTTGAACCTAACTACTGTTTCTAGGTGTTTTCACTACAAATCACTTAATGCACAAAGGAACATTAATGGCAAATCCTTAACACATCTGTCAATAAGAAACAAGACAAATCCAAGGACGTGAATGGATAGAGACAATACTTATTTTCCTCTTTTAATCTAGACAGACTGATGTGCCATGACAAAACCAAAACCTCTGATGCTTGACCTAGTGTACCTTGAGAACTCCCTCACCCAACAAAAAATTAAATTTGATGCACACTAGTCCAGCAGGTAGCTTGGATTTTATGGCACAGTCCGAGTTTACATCCTTCTACTGCTTCTATTTGCAGTCAAGGACCTCCCTTTGTGATGAAGAGACTTCTTCACAGCAGTATTTTATTTTATTCACTTTTTTATTTCTATTCATTAAGATCCATGTTTTAATTATCACAGAAGCAAGAGCTCTAGTATTCCAATTCTTGCTCCTTTGTGAGTAAAAAAATAAAGATAGTATCTACAATTGGTTTTTTTTTCACTGCCTGGTTGATTAGATTCATAAACATACTGTATGGGGAGCCAAATTCTCCCAGGACTAGTCTAATTAACGAGCCATCAGCCATGCTGATTACAGGCACTCTTCGAGAACTTGAAAATCAATAGTTCTCAAACTAACTGCAGATCTTGTGCGCTGTTTCAGGGAACAGTTATGCTTTTTGGTTTTAGTAGAGTATTACAATGTTCACAGAAGAGTGAACATTGTACTTACACAGAGATATTTTTTAATTGCTTTCTAAAAGCATGGGGGCCTATTACTTTACTCACATATTTACCATTGCACTTAACTAAAGAAAAAAAATATTAAGCTATGAAATATTCTCAGTTTGGGGATGTAGATTTTGACTTTATATTTCAGAATAAAAGAAAGTGAAGCTATATGGTTATGCAATTCTATGATTTTGTAATGATCATGTCAAATTGGTTGGAGAGCAGCCTGCTGAGGGAGCTTGTTGCTTAGGTTATAAGAGTGCTGAGGGGGGTTTAAAGGCTTATGGTAAAGGGCTAATTCAGGAAAAAAAAAATCTGCTTTCTTGCAATAAATAGCTCAAGATCCAAAGTTCCTTTAGCCCTACCATTCAGACTTCCACAAAGCACCTAGGCTAGAGAAGACCTCAGCTGTTTTTCAAGTTGTGAAAAAATTTCCCAAAAGAGACATACAAGTATGAAAAAAATTCAAGTTTTGCCAATGAAAAATTCTGCTCTTCCACAAAGGCTATTGTATCAGTATCCAAAACCATTGCATGGATGTGATTAGCCCAATGATTCACGGACAGATTATTACTATTGTCAGTCCACAATTCCAGATTTTTTTTTTTTAACTATAGTATAATCACAAAGAGAAAATCCTCCTTAAATAGGATACACCTTCCAAAAGCTTTCTATTTCACAACCACAGGTTGAAATGCAAGCAGGGTGAATCCAGCACCAAATAATCAACACATCCAATGTGAGCCCCCAAAAGTCTCGGTCAGTAACGATGGTATTTCACTACTGGACCCATATAGTATCTATCTTCTGCTTCTCAGAGTTTCACTAATTAATAAATGAAGCTAAAGCTTAGTTCTTTAGTCATCAGAAAGTCTGAAAAGTTTCAGGAAGAAACAACACTATCTTAAAGAAGAAAAAGAAATAAGATGATTAGAGAAGAAAATTATTTTTCCTGTATAATAGATACAAAGAAACATGATGTGTATTCAGGACATAATTATTAGAAATAATAGATGGAGGTTAGAACAAAAAAATAAATGGGATGCCAAGGAAAGCTTTTGTATGTTGACATTTATTACGCTATAAAAAAACCTGCTAAAAAGTATGGAGCTGAAACAGCTAGGAATTTACAGTCTAACAAAGCAGATAAATATACAGGGTACTTTTATGCCATACTCATGAAAGCACAAATTACAGCTTAATAATTTTATTTTACACCTTTGATATCTACTATTCATTCCAGCATTTTTTGCTGAAGTAAATATTTGAAAAGAAAATGATTAAAATAATTCCTTATTCCATTAAACAATAAATCTGTATTTTACTCCTCAGTATTCAAAAAGTTATGAATAACACCCATGTCCTGGGAAAATGCAGGAACACTTATCATATTCAAATGCATACTACTCAGGCAGAATTTTAGCATTTGAAACAGTCCAATAACAGAATGTGATATCCTTCTGAAAATAAAACTATGTAATTATTATGAAAGTAACTTAAAAGATTTTAAATACAAAAAATAGAAGTTCCAGCTTTAGGTTTAGCTCTATAATTTTTCCTTTTGACTGTACAAGTTTCAGGTGCATCAAACAGACATTCCATAATAGCAGCAGTACTAACACATAATTATAATAGGAAGAATTAGTTGTTCATCATTCTATGACAAGTTTAGCCCGTACAAGTTTCACCTTGTATATCCTTACATCTTGAACAAATTTTCCCACTCCATAACTATTTGTAAAGCCAGGACTTCAGTGTATTATAATGCTTTTGGAAAAACAAGCCTGACTTGCAAGCAATGTTACTGTTCCACACAGAACTTACTGCTGCTTTGTTGCATTCCTTATTCCTAGAATCCTCTTAATCTGCTGGGAATACTTTAGAGCTATGAAGTCAAAACTCAGCCATGCAACTACATGGAATAAAAATGTAAATACAGAAATCTATTTAATATTATGTAGACTGCTGACAAAATTCTGAAATTTCCCTTCCTCCCTCTGTCCCACCAAGTTGTTCTCACTCTAACAAGGGTATACATCTGTGGTTATGCCTACACTTGGATTATGTTATTATAACCACTTAATAGCTAAACCTCCTTGTTATCAAAACCACTGATAAAGCTAAGGACCACATAAAAGCCAAGCATTACTGTTATCATTTATCATATAACAAGCACTCATAGATCTGTTACATAAAATCAGTGTTCCTTATTTTAAGGTTACTTTTCCCACATGGAAGAAAGCAAGCAATTCTACCATTCAATACGACAACTTATCAGCACAATAAGTAGAATTAGCTATCTAATTCCAAGAAAAATTAATTCCAAGAAAAATTAATTTAATAACAGACTTCTTCCTGAATTATTTATTTACTAACTGGCACTTAACAAAACTCATCTACAAATCTAGATGGGAAAAGCATTTTTATGATTAAACCCTGTGAATTCCACCAGGGGAAAAAAATATGCCAAAGAGCTGATTTTGATTATAGGAACAATTCTACCTACGTATGAAAGACGGAAGTTTCTTAGCAAAATATATTATTTGAATTTTTTTGCTGTTACTATAAATACTATCACTTTAAACTGAGGCTAAACAATCAAAGCTATGAAAAGTACCAGGCTTCCAAAAAAAGTGTTCTATTCCTTCACAAAAACCCTACATTGAGAGTCGGTAGCCGACAGCACAATAATAGCATCACATTCTTAGAACTGGGCAATTTTTAAAGAAATTTAAATAGTTACAATGTAGTACATATAATCCAGGGGAGAGGTGGAGAAAAATCACCATTGATTCTCTATCTGCTCAATAAGCAATTGGACCCAGGAGCTGAATAGTGCAGATTAGCATTAAAATACCAGTCAATTATTACTAGCTGTACTACAGCAATCAGAATGGACAATACTCTGAACAAATACACGCAGAGTTAACCAGAGCATGGAGGCCAACAGATGGCTGAATAAAAAGAGCCAGGGATTCCTGTTAATTTCAATTAGTGATGCAATTCACTCTTACCTTGTGCACCCTCTGGATGTCTGTGCTATTCCAGCATGATGATAAAAACCAACAGACACATGATTACAGTAGAGAAGAGCTCTGGAAATGCCCACAGCACGTACATTTTTTCCCCGCTAAAGCACAAGTTCATATTCAGAAAAAGGGACAAGCAATTGTCATGGAATAAGGACACACTTGAAGTATTCTGCAATTATGTCCTGTTCCTGTGAAATGCCAGATCTTGTGGACCAGTTTTAAAAGGCTTGGAGCTTGACACATTTCTCTCTCAATGGAAGGACAAAAGGGTATTAGGTAGAATGAAGTGTTCTAAGTAGAAAGTCTCTGCTCTCAGCTCTCCTCAGTGAGAGTCCAGGGGAGTAATCTGCCTTTGACCAAATTTCTGTAAGGGACATTTCAGTGTTCCTGGATCCAAATGTAAGAGCTCAAGGCAGCTTTGTATTAGCAACTGCCTTCGTGGACTGACAGCACTGACCACCAATGATGCACTAAGAGCAATCAGAGAGGCAATGAGGGAAGGAAACACAATTGTAACGGCAGATACCCACGAGTACCAGGCAAGTATCACACTGGGACACAAAGCAGAGATGAAACTTTCAGCACTACAATCATCATTTCATGGAGAGCTGGTTAGGGAAACCATTAGAGATGCAGTCCCAGAGCGTGCGCAGGATCTTGTTCAATTTTTTGTCTATTGAAAGGCACGCTAATAATGCATTCAGACTCAATACCCCTACAGGAGTTACAAAAGCCAAAAAAAACACCACAGCTGTACATGACTTCCAAAAGGAAAAGGGCACAGAAATGAGGTAGCCTATTAAAAAGAAGATAGAACTGCTAAAAGAATTAAATCCCAGAGACAATCATGTCCCTCACTGAAAGAGACCACACTGAAAACAGTGCCAGCAGACATCACTCCTTAAGGAAGACTTTATTAAAAGGTAAAAGGAAACTGATGTAGAGAAACAGGCTAAGAGCAGCTTTCAGAGCAACAAAACAACAAAAACTTCATTCATTGAAAAGCTAAAGTAAATCCCAGATTAAGGCAAAAAGAATCATACACCTTGGTGGGTTAAAAAAATAAAAACAGGTAAAGAAAAAAGTCTGAGTAGTAACTCAGAAATCAAAAGGTGCACACTACATACAACCCCATCCAGAGCTAGGCAGAGCTTCTTCTGTTAGAAACATATTGCTCGCTACTTTATCACATTCCTAAATGTTACCTATCAAGACGTACAGCAGCTTCTGGTGGTTTTACTCTTGAAAACATTTGTCAGCTAAAATTCAGACAGTACCTTGTTTTGCTGAAACACAGAATGTGGAAAAAAAAGAATGGCTGGCAAAAAGCTTAGTTCTAAAATCTAATTAAGAAATATGGCTAGCTGTAAAATTGCATTTATGCAGAAGGTAGAAGCAGGGACAAACTGTCTCAATGAAATTGCTGTTTGTTTCAAGGAAAAGCAAATGCACAATTGCTTGCATTGGTGTATTCCTTCAAAGACTATTCTGCTTGACAAATGAACATTTATGTCAGCCTCATGTGGTTGCCAGCTTTTAGTAATTTTGTTGTGGCCTTCTACTCCTGTTGCAACAAAAACTGCTAAAATTTGACATCTAAGAGCATAAAGTAAGTCATACACCTAAATCACACACACCCTTACAGTCATCTGGATATATACTGTCAGATAACAATGCCTCCTGTAGTCAGCTATGGTTTTATTATTTTCATAGTTACATTTTTCCAATTTGCATTTTTATATAAAAATAACAGTGTTGACCTACACAAAACTGAGGGTTTACTGAATAAATGCTGTAAATGCATTGCTTATGACAACAATACTATGACGTCATCAACTGTGCTCTATTTTTCAATGGCTACATCTGAATTCCCTCTTCCTATCAGAACTGAGATATGCCAGCCAGGACAGCATCTCAAGAAACCCTGACATAGATGCAATCCTGGTGTTCATGACACACCTGTCACAAACAAGTTGCTGATTTCTAAGTGTACAATGAAGTCTGTTTTCTGTGTACTTCCTTTATTTGGCTCAGGTTTCCCCCAGTGACAGAGCCAAAAACAGTGACAAAGTAAAGAAAAAACAAATGTAAGGCTATTACCACACATACACATGAAAGTATCTCTCATTGCTATACTGCTTTTGTGTCTGGATATGAGCAACAAAAAGAAATAACTATCAGAGGGGAAAAAAAAACAAGAAGAAAGAAACAAAAATGACCAACCAAAACTCTGAACAGGAGCACTTCATATAAACAAAGACATTACTTGGGATCCCAGAAGAAAACAAAAAATAAAGCCCACCAACCAACACACAAGAAAAAACCCTAAACAAAAAAAACCCTAAAAAAGCACCTCCCCAACATCAAGAGCAGTACCAATACTCAAATCTGTGTATTGGGATAGCTAAAAAATGCCACAGGTTTTTACCTCCATGTAGGCATTAGGGCCCAGACAACATTTTCTGTGCTCATTCTTCCCTAGAAATAGAAACATGGTGAGGACGCTTCCAGCTCCACTGATTCAGTTTGTTCAGGACGAGCTCACCACAAAAATCTCAGGAAAGTTTTTTCAGACAGTATTTTAAGTAAAGCCTAGCATTACTCTCACTCCCCAGAAGAGCTGTTTCTCTGCCAGCACTGCTCTTTACCAGTCCTTGTGCTCAGCTCCCACAGCAACTCAAAAGAAATACTGTGCATTTACAGGCAATTTGTTTTGTTTTGCTCTAAGAACTACTAAGAGTAAAAGAGTTTTTCCAATCATCTCAAACCTTAAATTCACTATATACTGGACCTACTACAATTTCTGATCAAAAAAAATTTTAAAAAAATCAGTACACATGAAAGATGACACAAAGATCTGGATCATGGCAAAAAATCCACCTGATCCAAGACAAGAGCCTGAGGCATGAGAGACAGTCTCATGAGCACTGGTCCTTCAGTGGAGAGAGAAGATGAGGGCTGGTTACAGCAAAGAGACAGTTTAGCATGTAGCTCCTTAACTGACTTTTAATCCATTAGTCATCAAATCTCCATTCATATTTAGTGTTCACAAAAGCATAAAGTCAGGTGTAACCATACAGGTGAGCTCAATGACGCTGACAGAGTGAGCATGCAAGAAAAATTGGAATTTCAAGGAATGAGTCCAAGGTTAAAAACTTTGCTAACATACCCCTTGTTTTGTCTCTCTCATTTATCCATCAATATACCAAAATATTACACAGTGTGTACTCATAGGAGAAAACCCACATTCCCAAAAGCTATTCCAGAGCTTGAGAGAGGACATGAAGATAAACACCTCACAACACTCTCTAGGGAACAACATGGGAAGATACATGTGTGAGAACAAGCTTATAAATCAATTCTTTCAGACTAAAAGTAGTTTTCACATGGGTAATTTTCAGGTCAGGACTTAAGGGAAAGCAGGTAAGAAGAACAAGTCCTACACACAGTAGGGTTTTTTGGTTTGAAATAAAGTGCATTAAGTAGGAAAAATTATGCCATTATTGTAACTGAACAGCTTCAGTACCAAGTTCATACAACAAGAGTTTGGGAAGGAAAGGAACAGCAACAATAGAAGTTTACTGATCTCCTTTATGAAACAACTTTGTCAAACTTAGGAAATACATTTAAGTACTATACTTTAGTGGAAGGAAATACATTTAAGTACTATACTTTAGTGGAAGGGTTTACTCTAGCTTAAGGTGGATGTAGTAGAACGCTTACTATATTTCTTTGTTTTTTTCAACCCAAGTCATGTGCCGAGTAGCACTGGCAGTATAAATCATAGCAGAGCAGCATGGTTAGCTACACATGTAATCCAAATTTATTCCCTGTGCTTAAACTGGCTCTTAAAACCAGTCACTCCATAAACAGGTAGCATCCTAAGCTTGGAAAAAATTTCAGAAAAACACACTGACAGCTTTGCACATATAAGCTCATAATGACTTGACTTACATCACTTCATGAAAGTCAGCTGAATTCAGAAACACAAACTCCTAACAACTAATGAAAAGCTTCTCAGCAAAGAGCTGAAATAAAACATAATTAAATGCAAAAAAGAAAATCAATCTTAAAGCTTAATTACTAGGTGTCTGTCAAAATACATTTCATCTAATTAACTGCACACACTCAAAACTTTCATCTGCTCACTGTCTGCTGTGGCACTGCAACAATTTATACTATAATGCCACTAAATCACTACCATAGAAAAACAAGTAATATATTTTATAAAGAGGAAAAGTTTGAAGGGACCATTTTTGTTAAACCAGCTGATAGCAAGTGAGCCTGCAGAGAAACTTCTGGCCCTGCATCAGAAAGAGAAAAAATGACAGTGCCTCACTAGAAGAAAAGTGTAAATGGTTAATTTGCAAATATCCAAGGCTGCACAGGAACAGAAAATAATAATTAAACGTTTCTGAGGAAGGTAAAGTTTCTGATCTGGGTAGTTTACAGTAGAGTATCAGTCTTTTATAACAAAAACTCCAATCAGCATCTACTCTGAAGGCATTGCCTTTGTCCAGAAAAGATGTCAAACACAGGCTTGTTTCACAAGTACTCTGGCAATCAAAAGTTGTACTTCTGATACACAACTAGCTACTAATTCCCCTCCACTGAGAGCTAAATGCTTCAATGATACCCGACAGAAAAAGTTCTTTCATTTCAACAATGACAGTGCAAATACATAGTGGTTACTTAATTATCCTATTCTGACCATCCTAGAATAGACTCCACTCAGAAATAGGGCTGGAATGTTGAAAAGGTGTATAGATGAGTACTTCTTTCCTTGAGTTACCACAGGTTTAAAACTTAAGTTTGAAAACAATGTTCTTACCTACACAGTAACTGCTAAATTTCAGGTCAGCTGTGAGTTTTAACATGTTTTAATGGAAGAGAACATAATGCTAACTCATGGGCAGCTGACCAAGTCTGAAAAAATTTAACAGACTTCCTATATCTGAAATGATAAAATAACTTCAACATAATTCTTAATTAGCTTACCTCACTGTATTTGCAACATCAAGAGGGGCACGAGTGCAGTTTTAAATCTTAACTTACAGAAATTTAGGCACATTCTTCAAGAGTGTCCTTGTGCACCCATGAATCCATACTGTTGAATAGGGGCAACCACTCCCATTTTTAGGACTACCAGAAGACTGAAGACACTTCATACAACAACTTGGCAGCACAATTTGTCTGCCTTGCAAGAGAACAGTTAACTGCCTCCTGAACTTGAGAAGACTAAAGCTCATGTTAATCACATCTTTCACATCCTAGCAGACCTTGTTGCTCATCTAGCTTCTGGAAATGGTAAGAGTTAAAAAAAAAATGGAAATTGAGGCAGAAAAGCAAGAACATGGCTATCTAGACTGGGTGGAGCATAAATCAGGCAAAACAGGACTTAGGGGTGGCTCTGAAGATTAGTGATCTCTTTGGGACTGATGTCACCAAGGAATACTTTCCCAAGAATGAGTTTGTGCTTCTCTGAAACACAATAAACCATACCAGAACCTATGGATAGGAATCAGGATCTTTAGCTTCTTCCCTACAATAAATATTGCCTTAAACAGACCCAGGCTAATTTTTGAAAAGTTCAGGGTCTGGAAAAAAGTAGCAGCAACAATTCTCCTGTACACTCAGCAGGTGATCTCAACAGGTCTCATCAAAGTCACACTGATGATATTAAGGGTGAAAGTATCATCCTTCTGCTCTTACTGGTCTCTTACATCCTTTACAATCATTGTATAACACCTTACAGATCTGTAAAGGATCTGTAGGACTGCATCCGTAGCAAACCTGCAGAGGACACTGAAGCAGAAGAAACGGCTGACACAAGCAGCAGAACTCCAACTGAGAGAAAGCTCAGCAAACTCGAGGACTGGGCATCATGTACCTCATGAAGTCTAACAGGGACAGGTACTAAGTTGTACACCTTCAGCACTGTAACTGCAGTGTAACCAGCAGCCAAGGCCTCAGCACTTACAGGGGACACCGAGATGAACGACAGCCAGCAGTACCCTCTTGTCATCAAAGAGGCAAACTGCCCTCTGAGCACCATTAAACAGGGCCCTAGGAACAATTTATTGCCATCTGACACTCTGCAGGGATGAGACTGGCATCCTACAGAGCTGGTTTTGCAGCCTCACCAGAGCAGTGTGGAGAGGGCCAGCAGAGGACTGTCAGGACAGTCAGGGGACCACGACACACGAGGAGAGGCTGGGGATGCTGGCCTCATTCAGTGCAGTGATTGGCAGGCTAGAGGGGCAAGCTGATGGGAAGGGGAGCCACAAAGACAAGGAAGCCAAATTCTCAGTAGGGACAGACAGCTAAGCAAGGGGAAACAGCCACAAACTGACATTTGAGAGCTTCAGGGTGAACATTAGTGAGCCAGCATTTCCCTAGAAAAGTAATGCTGCTCTTGATTTGTTGTCCACAGAGGCTATGGAATCTCCACATCCTTGAAAGCATCCAAGAGTCCTGAGAGATCTGACCCAGGGATGGCCACAGCCCTGCTCTGTCCAAAGTTTTGGGCTGGATTACCCCTGAAATCCTTTCCAACAGAGGGTGATGTCCTATGATTCAGTAAATGCTCAGCTGAGAATCACTTTCACAGATGCCTCACTCAGTTCAGGTTTCTCCCTCCTCATTATCACAGTCTGTATGATCACACTGATGTCCTTTTACCTTGATCCAGATTCTCCAAAGAACAAGTGAAATTAAGAAGAAGGTGGCATAAGAATTATTTGAGCACAAGCTAACCATGAATGATATGACCTCAGGAGGAAAACCAGAAGGTTTGAAGACACAGTCCTTCCCCTGGAAGATATTTTTACCTGTAAGCACCAGATCTCTCTGTGTGTAAATGCAAAACAGATTTCATTTAACACCACATGCTTTACTAAGTAAATAAAACCACACTAAGAATATGAGAATGCAGCAAAAGGTTACAACAAATACCTGAACTAATTTTTTGACCCCCTCTTTATTTTTATATCAATATTTTCATCCTGTCTTTGCTCATTCTTACTTGTCTGTATTTATCAATTCGTCTTTCATTTAGTTTGCAAAGTTTCCAGGCTGAAAACTTTCTCTGTTCCTGCTTTATTTTTTGTTGTTGCTGCTGCTTCTTGGGGTTGGTTTCCTATACCTTTCTTTTTTTAAGGTCTTGGCATCACAAAGGCAGATAAGCCTCAGAAGAAATTCAATTCAAAACCGCAAAATGAAATGCCTATGACAAAAAAAAAATTCATATTTGGGTTAAAAAGGCAGGATGTAGACAAAGAAAAATCCTCAGTAAATTGGCTTGCCATTTATGTAGTCTATAGCCCTTTATTCCAGACCAAAGGCTATTCCCTAATATTGAGAATTTATCAAGAAATATGCTCATAGTAAGGCAGTCACATGATAAAGCTGTAGAGAGACATAAAAGCTTGTCTTTTCTGCAGGAAGAGCTGTCATTAGATAAGCAAAGAAAAATAGCACAAAGAATTATAACTTTGCTTGTACCAATTTCTTCAGAATCTTTTATAATCCATAACACTGAAAGACATTATTAAGGCTGTAGTTACATCTCCTCGTTTGGGAAAAATGCTTACAGCAGGAAAAACTTGCAAAGCAATGAAGCGATAAATAATTGGACTTATAAAAAAAAAAAAGGCAGAGTATCTGAACAGAACAACCTGTATGAATTTAATTATTGCAAGCTAATAAAAAAAAGATTGGCAAAAGAAATCTGAGTTTCCTTTTGGCAAAGAAAACCGGAGTTTCGTTTTGTTAAAGAAGGAGAGACTTGATAATTAAGTAAATTACTGAGCAGGAAAATGCCTCCAACATCATACTGCCCAAATGCTTCACTGCAGTGCAAAAGGCAAGCATTGCACCCCATGATGTGGCTCACCTCTGCTGCTCTAAAATTAATTTTAGCTATCTCAGTAAAGATCTCACTCCTTGTGTCCATTTACTTTGCTATCTGGTAAAAGCAACATTTATTCAGAATGAAGCATCTTTGAGAGAATAAACATTCTATAAGCAGAAAAAGACCAGTAAATGTTAATTGTGAGGTGAGCTGAAAATTGCAGACATACTTGTGGATTGTAAAGGTAAGGACAACAATAATGAATCCCTACCAAAAGTGTTCTCTGGGACTGTATTCTGAAAAGCATGTATTAAGGAGAAAGACTTAAAAACAAAAGGTAAAGTGATTAAATCTGAATTTAAACTTTAGTCTTTAGAACTAAGAAAACAAAAAGTTTTCTGAGAAGCAGTTTAGCAGTAGCTTCCCTTTGTCTGCCAAACAATTCATAAAATGCTAACATAAAAAAAAAACCAAACACAACAACTGTTTTCTCCTACTGATGATGCCCCCATCTACAATACTACCATCAAAATGTACATTTCTCCAGTCCTATCTGATTTCCCACCTTCACAAGGTGAATGAGAAAGCAGCGTGACAAAGCAGCATTGCCCTCCAGGATGAGCAGAGCTCACCTGCAAATCTGCTTGAACTACTCCACAAAACGAAAAAGCCTCCAAATAAATGAATAACTTTATCAACATCACAGATTTTGCTCTATGAAGATTACAGAGCACAACATTTCCCATAATTTAGTCATTCACCCACCAACTTTAGGACAATGCACAGAACTGCATGAATATCAGCAACAAATCTGAGGGTGCCAGAGGACCAACAACTATGGAAAATAATTAACATATAATTTTAAGAATGAATTTACATGAATCAGATTTAAATTTTGTCTGTACATAACTCCTGAAGTTCCCCCTGCTCCTCATATATAGAGGAAAAAGTAAATTTGCCAGTGGCTCGAATAATCACTGTTTCAACCTCAGTTACTTTTATTTCTTTCTAATAATTTGAAATTCCCTAATTATCTTCTAGTAACGGTATTGAGAACAAAGCACTTACAAAGCACACTAAAAAATACGTTTTCAGATTTGAAAGATACCTAGTCTGGACTCTATCCCATTGGAATAAAACAAAAACATGGGGTGGCTCTGAATGTATGTGCTTGACCTACACATACACACTTCTTCATAGCTGTCTACTCAATAATTGTACTCAGGACATTTTTGCACTTGCAATTTTGAGTATGCGAATATCTCTTGTGTTCTAATCATAGAATAGATTTGGCATATAAATTAAAATTGATAATTACAAATAGCAGAGAGGTCTCCTAGGACTGCCATCCCTTATCAAGCACATTTCTGGATGGAAAGAAGCTGCCCATTCTGCAGGGGAACTGTCAGTTGACCAAGAGCCACAAGAGATTCAGACCTTACACTTCTGGAACAGAAGAATTTGCTGACCAGCACGAGTCCTCCAGTTTCAAGAAAGAAGAGAAAATCCAAAATGACACAATGCAGCCTCCCAGGGATTACATGAACTTGGCCAGTAGGCTCAACTAGAAGTTTTCATGAAATTGGAATTGCTGTTACAGCTCAATATTTGCAAAAGTGTTATGAAGTTCCTCCCAGGAAAGGAAGGTTGTTTGATTTAACTACTGCGTATTCACAACTTTAGCACTTAATCTGCTCAGAGACAAGCTATCACCCAAGTGCATGAGGCAAAATACAAGATTAAGGTAAATAAAACCAGCTGGAACTCTGTAACTTAATTAAAAGATCTTAATTTCACTCTTGAATAAACACCTTTGACATCTTTCTATAAATGTTGTATCCCTTATTTGTCTCATAGTACCAAATACCTTTTGAAAATTCCTTATAACGTTATCCAGTCAGGCTGATGTATGCCTCCCTAAAGTTAAAATAAATAAAAAAGAAAAAGAGAAAATAAGCCCATAAGAGTAATATTATAATGTTCATACTCCAAAGCATTTTAAAGGAGTAAGTCAAAACATTACTCTACAATCTGTTGCATGATAATAAGAGCAATAAATTACATGCATTACCATAAAAACATAATCCTATCACAATTGTGTTTTATAATGGAGTCCAATTTTCTCTAAATTGAGATGCTCTGCTGGCTAAATTGAAGTTTAAATCAGATGACAGATGATTTCTGATACACATGCACAATAAGAGAGAGTATGCCACCCACTAGCAATTTTCATGTTTGAAACATAACAAACAGCTCCGTGAATATGAATCAAGAAACATTCTTCACCAAAAAAAAATAGAAAATGTTATTAGAGAGATGATAATGTGCTATTCCTGCTAGCCATGGATTGCCACCTTCTCAGAACTGAGGGCTGATATAATTATATTACACAGAACTTATCAGAAACACTAGAAGTACCAAGACTTCGACATTTTACAAACTGAAGTGGAATATGAACAATCTACTGATCTTCCAGCATACATTTTTATGGAGGAAGATGAAACTTGATGTTTTCCTCCTCTTTGCAAAACACATCATTCTGTCAGAAAATTGTGCAAGTCACAGGACCACAGAATGGGGAATGCTGGAAGCAAGCACAGGGCATCACTTGTTCCAGCCTCCCTGCTCAAGCAGGGTCATCCCACAGCACAAGGCACAGGATTGCATCCAGACATTCTTGAGTATCTCCAGTGAGGGAGACTCCACAGCCTCTCTGGGCAACCTGTTCCAGTGCCTGCTCACCCATACAGAAGCTCTTCCTCATGCTGAGGAGGAATTTCCTGTGCATCAGTTTCTGCCCATTGCCTCTTTTCCTATTGCTCAGCACCACTGAGCAGAGCCTGGAAACATCCTCTTGTCAGCCTCCCTTCAGATACTGACAGACACATGTTTATGAAATACTGAAAAACCTTTTAAGGATATTCCTATTGTTGTATATACTCTAAGGAGGCGTATCAATCAAAAAAACTAACAACATGCACACTTAAAAATACAAAATATTAGGAAAATGTTCCAAGTCAGATTTGCTAAAAAAATTAGCTTAAATAACCTCAAGTTATATTTTTTTTAATATCAGTTTCATATGGAAAGGAAATTTACAATTTTAACAAGGTTTTACATGTAGGCTATTCGTAGCATAATAGGACTTTTCATCTCCATTGTTTTTAAATACATTTCTTGTTGGATACCAAATGTCACATTTACACGTAAATCAAATTGGAATGCTTGAGTAATCGTCAATATTTAAATTTTTTATCCAGCTTTCTAGCTTTTACAGCATTCCATTAACTGGTACAGCAATGAGGGTCTTTAGGAAAGTCCCCTCTACATTAAGACAGCATGGCCCAAAAATCTGCTTTTGTTCTTTGTTCAGGTCCTGTTTCATCCTGCACACAGCCCGGGAACCACACAGAGATAAAAATTACGGAGAGCGGGTGGTCATGAGCTTTAATTCACAGCCCTGCTGGGAATGCTATGGATGTCAGTTCTCCTGGGACCAAATGACAAATGGAGGCAGTATCATTAAGGCACATGCTCCAGCAAGAGGACAGCATGGATGTTTCCTCTGCTTTTATACTCTTTGGAGACAGCTGCTCTAAACCTATGCATTGGAAGAGCAGAAATTTCTGTTTCATGGGTTGGAACATTAATTACAGCAGAAACGTTTAATTCCCTTTATGTGATTATGCTCAACACTTTTACCTTCAGCCATCTTAAATAAAAGTACCCCACTAATCCTTACAGAAACTCTACGAAACATCTACTCATTACTGCAAGAAGCTAAACCTCTACTACACATCTGTGATGTCAAATGAACTGAATAAAGGCAGTATGGTAGGTGCAATTCAATTCCAGATGTGTTAACTCACCTAACATCTAATCCTTTGGGAAGACATATTTTACAAGCTGGAAGATGCCTCTATAATCTAGAATTTTTATATTATTATACAAATGAACTCAGCATACAGGCTTCATATACAGTGAACTTCAATTCAAAATTCAGAACTGCAATAAAGGATGAAGAAAACAGGATTTTCTAAGACAATAACAAAACCAGAGGACCAGAATCTGTAACACACCAATATTCATAATATCTCCTACTTTCATCTCCTTGGTAAGAATTTAAAATCTGTCTACTCTTGCTGGTTGAGCAATGCAAGCTATGCACACGTGGAGAATATGCCTACAATGCCGCCATGAAAATCAGCTGCTTTCACAAAGTACCCAAATGAACCATTAATGGAGACTCACTTCATTAGCATATTATGATTCAGGGGAAGGAAGTCAAGCAGTATCTTAAGTAGACTACTGTTGATGCTAAAATAGATCATTTCTTGGACAGAGTTAAGTTTTTGATTCATCCTTTTTGTTTCCTTCTCAATTTCCAACTTGACAAAACTTAATATTGATTCTAGACTGATCAAAGCCTTGACAGTTAGATAAAATACTCACTTTTAATATTACCACGAAAAAACTAGCCTCTGTACCTACTTTATCCCATTTTCTTCCTCCAAGTCATCCTTTTCTTCAAATATCAGGTCACAGATTTTTACATATCTTAACTGCACTTAAAACAATTAATTAGGTCTGTGATACTATGAATATTAAAACAGAATTTGTCATAGTATTACATGTATTCCATTTAAAATATGCACACTTGCCCACGTTTGAAAGAGCCACTATATCCCAGTTTGCCATGACTTTTTCATCACATGCCAGAAGCAGAAACCTTTTCCCTGGTAGTATTCCTGCACACCTGTCAGCCATACCTACAATACTCTGCAGTGTAGCCATCCTACTTTGAAGGTACATCATCAATTCCCCAGAAGAAATTATCATGAGGAATAAATGGTCAAATATTTTGACCATTCATTGACAAATTCATTCACAGCACCCTAACCATCCTGAAACCACACTATAGATGTTCTATATCCTGAATTTTCAAAATCATTTTTCTTCAAGGCTTTTGTGTTACAGGAGCACAAATCGTAAGGCAGAAATAATTCCCACCCTAACCCCAGATCAGACGTTCACTCAACCAAGAGCATTTGGTGAAATTTACTGAGGTTTGAATTGTGCCAGCAACACTGCCACCAAACACAGCACTACCAACGTATGTTCCACTGTGCTGTGCCCTCATTTCTTAATAGCAAAGATTTGTACTGTGTCCTTTGAGTTTAAAAATAAAAAAGTGAACACATACTCTATCTCTGTACTGAGGGAGGAGGGGCTGTGAATGTGTGTAACACACAGTATAGATAAAAGTTGCTGGGTTCAGAGGCATGACAGCAACAGTCAATTGAAAATTTTATCTTGTAAATTTTCATTACTGACCAAGATGTCTCTTAATATTTGAGAAACAGGAAAATTTTTCAGACATTTTGTTTAAGCTCTTAAACAACCCATTATTTTCACAGGCTAGCATTGTCCCTTAGAAAAAGAAGAGCAAACACCCTTTTAAAACATAGGCTATCTTGAAGATGTTTATCATGGCAATACACACACAAGCAGGTTTTAAGTTACTCTGAAAAGAATTACTGTAAAAAGTAAAAACACAACAACACTGTTCAATGACTAAAATATTTCCTTTCACATAGTGTTTTTCCCTCCAGAGGCTAAAAAATGTTAGTTTTGTTAGTCAGTGAAATCAAAATACAATCCTTTATGCCAAGATAATGGTTCTATTTCATTTGTAGGTAAGGTATTGAGAAGACACAAGAAATTATGGACCAGCAATTGCATTAATTTCCTTCAGTGAAAAAACTAAACAATTTGAGCTGGAGAATCAAAATTGAAAGTGATAGTGTTGCTGTAAACATTTATACTGCTGCTATTTGCCTTCAGTAAGTGTATACAGCATCTCATTATAATACTAATATGAATGAAACCACACACTAACTTCATTACCTTCAAAACACCTGGATAATTTAGCTCTAGTTTTCAGAGCAAATTTAAGAGATTGCATATATCAAGGCTTACTGTGATTTGTTTTCATTATTGTAATCTTGAAATGAGTTGACTGGCCCTCCAAATGAAACACAAAAAAGCTCAATAATGAAAACCCAGCCAAACGTATATTTCAGTTAATCTACAAGTACACCAGTATGCAGTCTCCCATCAACTTTAGAAACATTAATTTATTCTCAAAGAAGTCATAAATAGTATCCTTATCAGAATGGCCATTTATAACATTCAGAAGTCTTTAATGTTTAATGGACACATACACACAAAAGGAAGATGGAACAGGAATTCATTTCCATACAGTACTAACTATATTAAATATCAGGTTTTCCTAGGAAGCCAAAGGATTAGTAGAGCATGCTTGGATAAATTTCCCACCTCAGTTCAACTACCTGAAAATTGAAGAGTTTTGAATATATTTCTCCAAATACATTTTTAGACACATACAGAACGTGCCTCAGAGTAACCAACATTAAACTCACACGGGAATGTCTTTAAAAGACAAAACACTTTGCTTTTTGAAACAAGCATCTCACTACTAGATCTGATGAAGCATCTCTGCCAAGTGAAACTTGTCATTAAAGTGATGGCTTGATACATAGATGAAAACAAAATCCAAATTGTAAGCATCTTGAAAAAGTCATCAGTTTGTACCTTATCCCAAAGGCCATCTGGATTTGCATATGCAATTATCATTATTTTAGAATGGCAGTTTTTGTTATCATAGTTTAGGCCGAATTCATAGGTATTTAATATTCTCACAGGAAAAAAATCTTTTTTTTTTTTTTTAATGTATAATGGCCCTCCAGATGCAATTTAGAAAACTCAAACATCCCTCAAATACACCACTTTCTACAGTATATAAATTCATCACTTTTACTATTAAAAAAATTACATGATGTAACATTCTTCCAGTTTATTTTGCTTTGTTTTGCCCTTACAACAGATCTTTAGATATGCTTCCTGAAATACTCTACAGACTTCTGTTTGCATCAGTATCTTCTTTTACCACCACTCCTCTTATCAAAGCCTCTGTCACTTGAATCCTTTAGATTAAAATGGCATGTAAATATCCAGGTTTTTTCCTTACAGAATAGGATCACAGAATATGCTGGCTTGGAAGAGACCTATCAGGATGATCGAGTCCAACTCCTGGCCCTACACAGGACACCCCAAGGACCACACCATGAGCCTGAGGGCATTATTAAGATTAACTAGCTAGAACAAAGGCAAAATTTTGATTCCTGTCTTTAAGAGGCATTCATAAATATTTCACAAAGCAGAAAACTTAAGAATGTAAGTTGTCCAATTTGTAAAGAAACAGCTGCAATTTCAAGTGATTTCTGCTCTTGGGATAGACTTACATTTTTTTCAATACATACTTAATGTTCACCTCAGGAACTAGACAATCAGTAATTAACAGCTCACACTTCCAATTTGCATCTTCAGTCATTCCCTTGGCATTATTATTTGATGCAACATGTACTAATATTAATCTACTCTATTTGAATTAGACTGATATTACAACTGAACTTCAGTTTGAATTACATACGTCGTGGAAATTAAAAATCACTCTTATGCACATTCCTAATACTTTCCTCATCTTTATTAGAGCTTCCAACTTTGCAATGTTTTAAATGCAACCAATATATAAGGATACATAGAAAACATACAAATGGAATTTAGGAGGTACCAAAAACACACATCAAACAGCACATTTTGCAGAACTTGAAAATGGCAGACACTGCCAGTTGCAGGACCTTCAAAAGACAACAGAAGTCATGACTGGGATGCTGGCTCACTTCTTCCCCCTATTTTTATTGATGAAAATAACTGATTAACTTGCAGTAGGTACGCTCCGATGCAGCTGCTATTAACTAAGCATATTTTCACAAGGATTTCTATCAAACACTTTTGCGTAACAGTGCAGAGACTTTCAAAAATCAAAATACCTGAAACAAATTGCAAACCACTGCCCTAAAAAAAAACATTGTGTGCATTATAAATTGTGCACATCAGTTCATCACATCCAACTGATTTTTGTTTAAAAACTATCATACTTAAATTTAGAAGGCTATATATTTCTTTCTGAAAACTATCATTTTTCATTTCATAAGAAACAAAAACAGTTTTCCTGATTTAATTTTTTGTAGCCTCATTTGCTTCTCATTTTCCTTCCACAGAACATCCAGACAGGTATGCAAATTGCTCAGTTGTCCATAGCTGTTTTTAAAGAGATGACCAAGTCTAGTCTTAGAATTTTAAAGCTTGTGGTGAGAAAGTATCTAGTTTATAAATACTAATCAAACTTACAAGTGCTAACTGGGTTTCATGTATAGTTTCAATAATAGAGAGAACAAAACTGACTTTGTGCAAGGTGATAAGCACATATTGGTTTCTTACTGTACACTTCCACTGAATTCTATACAGAACATAGAGTAGAAAGAGTCAGGCACGACGGTCAAGTGAAACCAGACACAAAGAAAGACTATTTACAAGGAGGGGGAATACCTGTGGATGTAAGGAACTGTAAGGATGCAAAACAGGACCTGACAGCCTGGCAACTTCAAGTCACTCTACTGCTTCCAGTGGTATAAACAAACCACATTTATCTTGGATCTGATGTCATTACTGTTTTGATTCTAGCTACTGAACTGTATAGCAACAGAGTTAATATTTTTAGCACATGCAGTTAAAATGGCAGAAGAATCAGTTCCTCCACTGACTGAATGCTCTGAAAAACAGGTTCAGAAGAGTATCTGTGCTCAGTTTTAGGTCAGAAGCTTGAAAGTTTACCAGCATCCTTCTGCACCACAGTTCATCTAAAAAATGCTCAGCATGAACTTTTTAGCAGTTTTCCCCAAAGGCAGTACTGCCAAAAATAAAAATCAGGGATTTCTGTCAGCTGCCTAAGCATGTAATATTTATCTGAGATCTTAAATATTTCCATCTACACATTCTCTGGAGGCAATTCCACCATCTTCCATGGCAGCACTACCCAATTCCTCAGGCTGTCTCATCTTTCATCACCTTTCTTTCTTCCTCTGCAAACACTCTCACTAAACTCTACTGCTTCTGTCTTTTAAGTCTATCCTCCTTTGTCATTCTTTCTGCTACAATACTCATCCCTCTGTCAGCCCATCCTGAAAAAGACATTTTCCACCTGGTTTGCTTTCTGTGTTCCTCCAAAACTCCTCCCTTCAGCTGCTTCCCCAGCTATATTTTTTAGAAGTTTTTCATTTGCTTGCCTTGCCTGCCATCCACTTTCCCCACTTAGTCCAAGGAGATAACAAATGCATTTCTGTGGTATAATCCTGTCACATTTTTCTCTCTGCACAACACCCCTAAAATGTACTTTAAAATGAGGCTCCAAAAGCTTCTACTTGCTCCTACCTCCACAGGGAAGACTAGGGTATCAGCCAACTTACTGATTTCATTTGGAAGTGTCAAAAATCAATGTCTCTAAAGCCATATTCCTCTGAATCTTGTCACATGATTAAAAAATAAAACCACATTAGTTTGGAATAAAATACTACCAAATTACTGGAACATTCTCAGTCCAAAAATAGTCATTCCAGTTTTCAATTCTTTTTAGATACTGGGTCTTTTTTTCTTTTAACACCTTTTGAACACTCCAATTTTAATGGCAAACTCGATTATTACAACAAACAATGCATTATGGTTACTTTGGGCTGTTTCCAAGTAACAAAATAATTCTAAACAAAATGTCATTATGCTAAAGAATTTGTGGCTTACAGGTCTAAGTCTTCTCAGTGAGTCTATGCATGTCCTAACACTGCTCTGTGGCACTCACAAATTGCAGTACATGCAGCAGAAATGCTGCTAGATTAATACTGGTGCTACCTGCCTCTGCCTGCCAAGAACAAACAGAAAGGATGCCATTTATAGTCCCTAGGAATATTGTCTAAAACAGACTATAAATCTCAAGCCTCTGAAAAGTCACTGGAATTTTCCATAAATACTTTATTTTTCCCCAGTGACTGCAATAGGGGATTTGTGACATTTTAAGGCAACAACAATGCCCATGAAGAACAGCAGGCGACAGGACAGGAAAGTTTCAGCAGCTGAATATGGAGCGAGTTACAGAATCCATCTCAACATGTTCGGAGATGAATAACAGGGCTGATGGAGTAATCAAGGCTACAAGCACCTATTTCACAGGACTTTTGTTGGCTCAGAAAGAACCAATTCTTTGAATAAAGTTTATCAGTGGAGAAGAAAGGAAATTGAAACCTAAGGCATGTTTGATACTACTGAAAAGAGAGACAGACTTCTAGCATTTGATTTTCTATTAAAAAAAGCCAAACCTTTCCATTGTTAATGGCTGCCCCAATAGGAAGATGGAGTAATGGATTAAAGTTTTTTTTCATTTTTTACCAACATCTTACACATAGACATCCAGAAAGTAAAATTGGAAAGTGTCTTCTCAATCCTTCCCCACAATATTTTTATTCTTAAGAGAATATTTGCTTACTTATAAAGGGATACCTAAAGAGCTGCAACTTCTAAGTCTGCATATATTTGTTTAATAGCTAAAGCAGACAGTTCCTACCAGTAAGTACAACAGGCCAGCCAATTCCTGTGAACACTTCAGCCAGCTGATTACAGAACAGCTGATTACAGAGCTCTAATAAAACACTTTATTAATACAAACCACTCCACAAATAGGCTGCAAGAATTCCATTAAGAGCTGACTCTCACAAATGACAAATTCCAAGAAGCCAGAAAAAAAAACCCAAACCAAAAAACCCTGTAGTACGTAGACAGATATTGATATGTAGATAATATAGCTATCTATGTATGTAGATATATATAGAATTCCTGTTCTATATATATAGATGCACAGATATATATAGATCAACAATTCTAACAATTTTTGCTGCTGTTACCATTAAGCAGCAACCTGAAACACTTGGCGTTTTCTGCTCCAGAGAATTTACTACCTTTCAAGTAGAGCTTCAACAGGAGACAGACACTGATGTCTCTCAAATAGGCATAAAAACTGGGCAACTCAGCTTAAAAGATCTGAACTGAAATAAGCACCACACTGGTTTCTCAAAGTCACTAACCCATGTAGATTTATTGAGCCCTTGAAGTGCTCCATTATGGGCTGACACGTCGTCATACCAAGTTTTATCTATGTACACAACTGTGCTGTAGTTGATTTGTGCAGTCACATGTGCCTGACTTTTGCTGCTTTATTACTGAACACAGCAAGAACACTCTTCTACCAGTACACACAACAGCTGTGAAGTGCTCTATAACTTTATTTAGACAAACATTTCACGCTGGTCACGTAACAGAGGCTCCTGACAGCAAGTTCTAACCTACGTTATTTATCACGCCAAGAAATCAGGAGCAATGCACGCCTAGTTGTGACTGAATTTAATACCTGAGTGTATGTGAATTGTGTAAAGCAGAATAAGGCAACTGTACAGAGACTGGAATCTTACCAGTCATCCCTAACTACTGGAAATAACTTGGAATAGGACAAGCACCACCAGTCTAGGCTAGGAATGCCGACCAAAAAGCACAGTGGACTATCAGCATAACAAAAGCAAAGCACCAGAACAGCTACTTCATTGTGTCCAGGGAAACCTCTATGATAAAGTTACTCTTCCATGTAATTACTTGGTCCTGTTCTAGGAAATGCAACAGTTAACAGAATGAAACACAACTTCTCCTTCTAAGCAGCCTTTCCAGGCTAAATACAGTGGAGCAAATCACACTGCTCTTTGTTTTTGTGGCTAATCTGATGAGTAGTAGCAGTTAACCTCCTCCTTGGCAGACAGCTGAGAGTTCACAGAACTTTCTCAGGGAGGCTGGGTAAGTCTACCCAAAAAGGACACTCAAAACTTGCCTGGAAGAGCACCTTCCCTGGCCTCTCATGTCTCGGTCTGTCTGTGATTCATCAGCTGTGAGTGCTGCCCCAGGCAGTTTCTGATACCCACCTAATGACCAACACCCACAGTGTTTGTAGTGCTTCTGCCTCTTCCCCCTCCTCCCTCCACTTGAGGGAATCAGACCCTAGATTTTCCTCCCAGTGATGCAGAAAAGAGTCAGAAATAACTCATCTACATATCAAGAGTTGAAAGACAAGGTCTTCCCAAACCTTAGGTTTAAACCTAAGTGCCTGTTCTGAACTAATTTTTGAATGAGGCTGCCCATTAACATAAAAAGCCTGCAGAAAGACAAATTCTAAATTAAATACCAAAGCTAGATATATGATTTCTCCTAACCCACTAATACTTAAAAGTTCTGAAAAATATTACTGCTTTATCTCCTGAAAACTATACACCAGCTTGAAACCAACTTGAAATCTAATTTATAAATACACGAGAAGGCCTCTAATTTTGTTATTTATAAAATGTTTAGGAATCTATTGTTAAGAATTTCTTTCACCTACAACCGCACTTCAAAAATACAAAGCCACAGACATTACAAGAAAAAAAGCTTATCAAACTTTGAGATGTATCAAACACTTGGATACTGAAAAAGCTGCTTGGCTACATAGGGTGTAGGAATTTTTTCACTCAGAGTGAGTCTTTTCAACAGCTTCTGGAGCTTCAGATGTTCTTTATAAATTATTTCTTCCTTCAACAAGGAAACAACTTCTTTGTGGAAAGCAGTGTGACCAAACAAACCAAATAAATTGGAACATGATTGAATAAAATAAAAACAGTGCTGAACATAGATCTGGTGGCAAACAACAACTAGTCAACACAATTATACCCTTAAAAAGCATATTTTCCCTGACAGTTCATTGACCTCTAAAAATTTCCTACTCTGAATTAACTAGTGGGTAACAATAAGTCATCATACCAAGAGAATTTTCCTCTCTTCTGAACTATCACGTACTGGTAACAAGTACAGCAGGTTTCCCATCCAAAAACACATGGTAAATTAGAAGAATAAGCTCTTCATGTCTCTGTGTTCTCCTTCTGTAGCGTTAGGTAATCAGACATCAATTTACTCTTCCACACCTCCATGCACTGATTATATGAAGGAAATATATTGCCTGCAGAGAGCTTCTTGTTAGATTCTATTAAAGGGCAAGAGTGCATTATTTCATCTCCTTGGTTTGCTCTATCCACAGAATAGTTTTAGACTCTCTCTAAACTCTAAGGGAATCACTGTCTGTAACAGAAAATATAAAATTACTCTTTGGCAGAAAGCACTGCCATCTTCCTCAACTCTGAGCCTCCTTTCAGTAGAAAAGCAATCAAAGAGATTAGTGGGGCTTTTTGGTTAAACACGACCAAGAATCAGGCAAGGGACCTCCATGCACATAATGCACAGAACTATTCTCAGATATTACTGGGGTCTTGAGAATATGAAAGTGTGTTTTTCAAGATTATCTTAAGTTGAAATAGACAAACACACCTCAGGTCAAGTTTCCAGCAAACTGGGCAAGGACAGACAGCTCACTACCACTGATGTACCCTTGTGCAGGATCTTACTCTCCACTCCATCGCCCACCCAAATTTTACCATCTTTGTGTTCTTCGTCTTTCAACATTGACAGGGAAGATGTGAGTGGAGGGAAAAGAAAGGAAAAAGGCAAATAAAATTTGAAATGTTCACAAAATTAGGAAATTGATTTATTGCAGCATAAAAAGGAAGAATATTAAAGAGGTTTTGACCTTTTCCTTGGACAGTATATAGAGGATCAACTACAACTGCATTATTTTACAACAGATTGTGTTTCAGAAGAGATGTTCATATGGGACAGGGCTGAAGCACTCTCCAGCCATTCATGCAGAGGCACTTTGTTCCCAAAAGGTAAAATCAATATACTATTTACCAGAAAGCTTTACAGAAATAGTGGTAAAAGAGGGACTTTCATGCAGCATGGCATTGTATCAAACAAACTTTCTCTTCCCCAGAATGAAGCTCCTGGTGGTTTTTTTTGGTCTGCTTAGAACACACCATTAAGTGCAGGAAGGCAGAGGACTTCCATTTGATTCTCGCTGTATTAGCATTGCCAAGAGGTTTGAATGCCTTAGAGTACAAAAAAAAAATCAGTTTTCCAACTGTAGTTTGGAATTGAATGAAGAAGTCAAACCTCATGAATACTGTGACCAAAAAGAAACCCTCAAGAAGTCATTGAATAAGGATGGGAATTGGATACAGTCTAGCTTGCCTGTTTCATACTTTACAAGTGGTCATTCCAGACTGGAATTTTAAGCAACTTTTAACCAAAGCCAAAAAGCAGACAGTTATCTAACCAGAAACTACATTACAACATTAAAAATACAAGTCACTCATAGAGCAAAGAAAAAATAAATACACAATGGAAAAAAAAAGGGATGCTTGAAATAATGACATAGACAATTAAAAAAAAAAAAGCTGGATGGAGCAATTTTACCTATTTTTTTCTTCTTTTTTCCTCCTTTGAAGTAAATTAACTAGTTCCACAAATACCAGATTACGCTGTTTTCCATTTCACACAGCTTCAACCGTAACTTAACAAAAAGTGCAATCCTTTTGCTCAAATTCTTACTTGAATTTATTTACATACCAGAAATCTCAAGCACACTCCAGGCTGAACTGTAGAAAAGTCAGTGCATGCAGCAGCAGAGCATCTTCCCAAAAGTCCTACCTATGTTTACACATTACACCTTCATATCCTCCCATCACCCAAATAAGGGTCATATCCCCTTCCCTCTGTAATTCTCTGAATCAATTGCTGTAGAGTTTGTTCAAAATTATCTTAAGACCTGACAGGACTGGTTTAAAGCCTACTCATTTTGGGAGAGGCTGAAGAGCTGTAATGGTTCAGCCGGGTGAAAAGAAGGCTCAGGAGATTTAATCCATCTACACACATGATGCTGGGAACTAAACAAGACAGAGGCAGGCTCTTGTCAGTGGTGCCCAGTCACAAGTTCAACAGATGGAAACTGAAATACAGCAAAATCCAGGCTGGTTGTGGAGTCTCCATCCTTGGGTATGGCTCAAAACATAATGGGACACACGGCTCATAAAAGCTTTCTAGATGAGCCTACACTCTACAGGTAATCTATGATTAAAAACAAATTCCAAATTACCCCTAAGTGTACTTTTAATTGGGAGAAAAGTATCCATACTTGGTTTTACTCAAGAAGGTATTTTCAAATTCACCTAAACTAAACCCTAATTTTTTTCTGGTTATATCATAAGGCATTGTGAACATTATGCTACTAATCAGAGCAACAACAGTAACTTTCCCCTAGATATATCTTGGGGACAGAAATCCCATCCCCTCCTGGTAGAGTTCCCTGCCTCTAGATAATCCACCTTGTGGATAATCCCTTGTCACCTCTAAAGCAGCAGTGAATCTTCATCTTCAGAGGGGCAGGAGAGCTGTTACATATCTGGAGAAACTAATGAGGTGTTTTTGAGGAAAAGGACTATGATTTCCCCAGTGGTAAAAATGCATTTCAGTTTTCTATTAAAGCAAAGGGCTTACAGAATAATGTGAAACTCAGGTATTACATCAGTTTTTTCTAGCAGTATATACAAATAAGTTCAGGAGCTTGCAGTTGGGAAGGTAAATGGGCATCTTCCATGAACATCAGCCTTCAACAACTTCTGCAACCCCAAAGACAGATAACTTCAAAGCCCTATGCTTTTCCCACATTCTGGTAAATACTGGAGTATCCTTCTTTCATTTTGCTTTGCACGATTTTATGCTTCACATTGCCTAACGTTGTGAAAAATACACGCAAAACACGCCCAGGAACCCAAAGTGCAACATCGAGATTTTGGGAAACTGTACTTGATAAAGTTACCTGGGAGGCAGGGGCAACAAAATAAAACAATACAAGTCAGACAACTGCGTTATGAGTTTTACAAACAGGAAATGCAAACTATTCCAAACACAAGGTTGCTGCAAATTAACAATACTGCAGAGTTGGATATACAGCGTTAGATGCATACGAAAACGAAGTCTGTCTGAATGCCAAGACACAACAGAAACGTTGCAGGCAAAGATTAGTCATATGTTTGACAACTCTCTATATTCAAATAGTGCTCTTCACAGAAAATTACAGCAGGCCTTGGCACAAGTGCTCGGAAAGCTAGGAAGTGTGAAGGGAGTCATTGAAATGTTTCCCAACAGGCAAAGAACAAACAAAGAATTTTCTTTGCAGAAAATGCTACAATATATTAAGCATAAAGGAAAAAAACTATTTTCCACAGAGAAAAACATTTGGTACATTTACTGAACAAAAGATGTATGGTTTCACAAAGAAAGGCACCAAATAAGTTCTAATAAATAAAAGGAAATAACTCAATTCTGAGGAACGAACACAGAAGAAAGTGGAGTAAAGCCTAATACTATCAGTGAAAAGCCAATAAAATGTTAGGGAAAGGAAATTACACAGCGAGGAAACAAACTTGGATTCTATCACTTTACAGACTGTAAGGCAGAGACTCAAGACAGAAGGGAAAGAAAAAAATAAAGTGCAATCGTTTTCACTTCAGAAAGCATGGAAGAAAAGAAGCAAGTAGAGAACAAAGACAAGGAAAAAACCTAACTAGACCTGGCAAGCTTCTCTGCAGGTTTTCTTTGTCATGAGGTTTACCTTCTCCTCCCAATTTAGCTGTTTAAAGATAGCGGCTCTACAGGGAAACACCTAAAGATTGTGACAAGCTTCCAGAAAACAAAGTTTACATTCAATTTACAAGATTTTGGAAAAGCTGGTAGTTTTTTGAGAAAAAAAAAAATCAGTAGGTGATAGTTTTTTGAGTCAATAATTTTGTACATAGGTAAACAAAAATACATGGTATCATTATTTGTTACATGCATTTCTGCTAAATTCTGACTTCTCAGATTCAGCAGTCATTTAGCAAACAGATGGACCAGAAAGATATTTACTCAATAATTTAGGAAGCATATGCAAGGGAGGCATGAATTACCAAGCATCTGAAGCATGATTACAGTATTCACTGACCAACCATTCAAAAAACCAAATGATATCTAAAATGAATTGCATACATATACAGCAACTTAATGCCATTGCTACAGTGTGATAATTTGCAGCTTTAGGGAGACATTTCTAGTTTAAAAATAAGGTGGGGAGAAAAAAAAGTTCTCAGTCATTCAACGAAGTGTCACAGCAATCAACAGCTTTAACCACAGATGTTCCTCAAGCTTGTGCTCAAGTGGGGTGACGTCAAAAGCTGACGTGTGCTCTTCCCACCCATTTGTTCCATGAAAGCAATGAAAGAACACATCAGGCCAATCATGACTTAGTGCTGAGATTCTAAACCATTTTTAAAGAAAGAAAAATATCCCCAGGAACAGTAAACCTTACATATCACAGCTATGTAACTCGAAATGGAAATGAGCCTTTTATCTCAGAGTGCAAAATATCCTCAAGTTAACTAAAAATAGCAACACTGTATTCAACAGATTCCCATGAAGATATATAACCGCAAGTAATGAAATATTGAGACATTTACAGATAATAATATTTTGGCTGAAAATCTTTCCACCCCTTCCCACTTAGTTAAGCTTCTCCTACAAAAATTGTGGAGACTCTATTAAATATCTACCAATATTATTTCTACTCATGAATTCCACTCATTAGCACTTATGCCAACCAAGTCTTCGCAGCCTTTTCAGCCACATATTAGCAACAGAAGTCAAGTGAGCATCAAAATCATCCTGATTTAGGAAAATGGCCATCAATATTTAACTGCCTCTGCGTCACAGCTGAAAGGAGCACAATACACAGACAATCACCTTACAATTCAGAAGGCTTTAAACATTTGCCCAAACAGAGTAACACCATACCTCATTTGAAGGCTTCAGGAATCTGCCCATGCAGAGTAACACCACTCCACTTGAGAAAACTGCACCTGCCCCTCTTATCCTTCAGCCCAACCTTTTATACTCCTCATGTTCATGCACTGCACCTGTGTGTCCCTGTGGTGGTTGGTCAGTGCCCCTGGGCACTCCATGGCTCACTGCTGTCAATGCTGCTCACCTGCTTTTCACAGCTGTACCCACTGGGGATGAGGGTCAGCCACAGCCCCACTCCCAATTACCACAAATTCTGTCCCTACACCTCTCTGCTTTTATTCAGCTTTGGTGCTTCTGAAAAAAGTCTCTCTCTTGGTGGCTTCACTAAGGATCTGCAAGAGGCTGAGAGAAGAGGAAATCCACTGAAAAACTGTTTGAACTAATAAGAGAAAGAACCAGTCTCTGCTTTAGGAACCACAATTACAAAAAGGGGATGAGGTGAATAAACACAAACTATAAATGACAAAGTGTTCAAATATACAATAACTAATTTTCTGAGTAAAGAAATACTCCATCTCTAGTGATTGATTTTTTTATTATACTTGTTATTCCAAAGACTAACTAAGTCATTAAATACATCCAATATTACTGGTTAAGTGACAGATAACTTACAAAAGGAAACATACTTATTATATACAGCTTAATAAAAACACTGAAGAAATTTCAAACAATATTTTCTGTGTACTGGTATATAAAGGTAAGCAAAAAGAAAAAAACAGCATGCAAAACAAAAAGTAGCACTTAAAAGAGCATACCCAAAGCTTAGTTGATTCTGCTCAAAATTAATGTAACATTTAGGAAATGAAATCTTGCGAGTATTTTACTGTAACCATCTTATCTACTGTTTATGCTATTTGGAATCAGCAAAACAAGTGCTATCTCTGGTTATCTTACCCAGGTATACACTGAATCTATTCAGGTAAAGCCTAGGTATTTTGCAGAAAGGCTTTTACCTCTGTGGAAGCCGGACAAAATGAATACAAGAAATGCTACAGAAATATTCTAAACACTGAGATTTGCCAATGCTCAGGTAACAAATGAGAAATACATCCAAAAACCTAAGATATTCCCTTGTTCCAGGGAAACACTGCATTGTTGTCAGGTTTTCACAGTCCCCTTTTTCCTCCTACCAGTATCCACATTACCACCATTCAGTCCTTTCCCTGTCTTTCAGTATCTACCAAAAGGGGGTAAGTACTGACAACTTAGAAATTCTAACCACAGGATTACAAATGAAACCCAAGTGACATGTGAAACTTTAAGCCCCCATTTGCTTTGTCACAGACTGCATTCTAGCAGCAGCACAAATTACAGCCTGCAGGCTTCAACCATCGACTTCCCCACAGTCTCTCCAATTTGCTGATCCTGTGAGCACAAGATGAAAACCATCCTTAAAACCATCTCCTCTCGGGTGAGCAGTGACAGGACACAAAGCAATGGAATGAAGCAGAATCGGGGTAACTTCAGACTGGACATTAGGGAAAGGTTCTTCACTGAGAGGGTGATCAATCACTGTCACAGGCTCTGCAGGGAACCAAGCCTGGCAGAGCTCAACAAGCACATAAAGATGTCAAAGTCATATGGTTTAGTTTTAGACTGTCCTGTGAGGAGCTGGGAGTTGAACAGGATAGTTCTTATGAGTCCCTTCCAATCTGAGATATTCTATGATTACATAATTCTCTATCTAACACCTTCATAATGGGTGATGATGGGATGGATGGATGAAGGGATGAAGGCATCTCATCAAGTTCACTGATGATTGAGGGGTTCACACACCAGTGTAAACAGCTGTGCTTCAGGGAGATCACAACTGACCTGATAAATGGGCTACCAAACCTCAAGGAAAATCAGCAAAAAACAATGCACAGTACTGTAACTGTGATAGAAAAGCCCCACACAACAGTCCAGCATGAGAGCTAACAGCAGAAATCAGCTCTGCACAAGAGGACAGACGGGGTCTGATGGACAATTTGAATATAAGCCAAAAATGCACCCTTGCAGAAACTGAATGCTAAGGGCACACTAGGCTGCACTCACTACAGCAGAACCAGCAAGTAAAGGGAAATAATAATAATAATAATAATAATAATAATAATAATAATAATAATAATAATAATAATAATAATAATAATAATAATAATAATAATAATAATAATAATAATAATAATAATTAATAATAATAATAATTAAAATAATAATAATAATTGTTGTTGTTGTTGTTGTTTATTAATGTTAATATCCACACCTGCCAGCCTACATCTTGAGTACTATATTTCACTTTATGCTCCCTGGTATATGACATACTGGTTCATATCTTTTATGGAAAGCCAACAAGATGGTTTGGGGCTGGAGTATGAGCTGTACAAGGAGCAGCTGAGAGAAGTGTGTCTGTTCAACCTCTACAGGAAAATCTAAGGGGAGATCATAGCACTACAGTCAACTATTTAAAAACAGAGCTAGACTTGCTGGAAAATGTACAGCAAAAGGATAAGAGGCAATGAATGTAAACTGAAGCAAGGGAAATTCAGATTAGATAAAAGGGAAAAAAACCAATTCATTGTAAAGATGATCAAAACCTGAAACAGGTTGCCCAGAAAGGCTGAGGAATATTCACTCCCGAAAAAATCCAGAACAAGCAGACAAGGCCCAGAGTAGCCCACATACCTTCAAAGCCACCCCTCTTCCAAGCAGACAGTAAGACAGATCAATTCCAGATGACACAGAAATGTTATGGAATAAGGCATGGCTTTGGGTCTGGCTGAGACAGAGCTTGTTTTCTTCAGGGCAGCCCTTAGGGTGTTCTGGTTTTTATTTGTGGCAGAAATGGTGTTGGTAACACACAGTGTTCCCCCTCTGTCAGCACAGTCAGTCAGCCAGGGGTAAGCTAGAGGCTGAGCAAGGACACGAGCAGGACAGCTGTCACACACAGACCACACCGTATGGAGTCGTGCTCAGATGTAAAAGCTCAGGGAAGCAGGAAGAGGGGGGATGATCGTGGTTATGGCACTCACAAAGCACGCAGAGACCCTGCTTCCCAGGGAGCAGCTGGACCCCTGCCTGACTACACAAATCAGTCAATTATTTTTTTATTTTGCTTTGCTTGAGCATGGTGCTTTCGCCATTCCTGTTAAACTGTCGTTATCTCAACCCATCTTTCTATTTCCTCCCACAGAAGATGGGAGTGAGCAAGATGCTGGGGTGGAGTTTGGCTGTTGGACACCCCTCAACTTGAATGATTCTATGATATTTCTTCATATATGTTTCTCATATATACTATAGGTGTCAAAAAGCACTTCATAATGCTGTGAGAGAGAAGTTGTTAAAATTTTGAACTGTCCCAAATTTTCTCAAGATTTGATTGGGTTCTGTTGTGTTTTTCATGTCAAAACTATGACAAATTCAGTATTGGCTAATATCCTAGGAGAGCCACAGATCAACTGCTACAAATCAAGAATCTTTACATTTATCTTCCTCTCTCTCACATCAATATTCATTCAAAAGTGAAAGGAGAGAGAAAAAGTCCTTAGGAAGATGGAGCAAAGCTGAGAAGAACGATTAGATGACACACCATACTCCAAGTTTCTATGTGGGTATGTGTGAAATCTGACATATTTTAAAAATTTAAAGCATTTTTTACTGTTGTGGGAGTTCATAGAAGATAGCTGAGCAACTGTTGTAAAATAAAAACTGAAATAAAAAAAGTTGTCAGATGCACTAGATTTGCCATGTTCCCAAGGAACAAAAAAAAACCCTCAAGGCAAGTAATTGAAGAATAAGCCATTAAGATAAATTACAAGGTTTGATGGGTAAGATTAAGGGAATTTTTTTTTTTGTTTAGATTGGGAGAATTGTGGTGACTCTTTTCCCCTATTAGTTATTTATAGCCAACAACCTATTTTATCTCAAGCAGGGGTGAAAACAAGGATGCACAGTGTCTCATTGGTTCTGAAAAGCCTAATGAGCTGCTACAAATGCCTCAGACTGCTTTCTCAGACTAGAATAGAATGTGTGAAAACTAAAAAAAAACTTTAACAAGCATGTTTATTTTACAGAGCTTGACAGACATGCTGCGTTCACATTTGTGAGCTGCAGAAGTTTTGAAAGTATAGGCAGCAATGGACAACACAGGTACATTTACTTAATTTAAAACATTCTCCAGACAGGCTTTTGGGGGCTCCTGGATTGTAAAACTTCTTTCTAACAGACCACCATATGCTACCAACATTATGATCTAATTTTATAGCAGGAAAATGCTGCTTCAATACCTGACAGCTTTGCTCACAGACACCTGCAGAAAATCAAATGCTTGCAGATTTACATTGCCACATGTGGCTTTTAAGACAAAAATCACAAATACAACTTTAGAAAAAGAAATTTACCTGCATCAATAAAGTGTGTCTTTTTTTCATTATTGTTGATATTTCTATCATTAGATTTGCTCTTCTGGACAAAACCAAGCTAAGCTTTGTCTGCTTGATACAGAAAAGTGAAACATGAATTAAGAATCCTAAATTCCATGAATGATGATATCTACCAGGACCCTGTTAACAGATGCCAAGGTATGTTAGTCAGAGTGAATGTGACAAATGAGTTACATTACAATGGATTACATATGGTATTCAGCTTTTCAAATTAAAAAGTCAACTTTGACACCATCAGGCTATTTTTATAGAGGCCAGTGGGAGTAGTTTATATTCCTGACTACGAAATCTAAAATAAGCAAAGTAAGAATGGGTCACCTTAGGAATTAACATGTTTAAAGAGAAATATAATGCATGAAAAGAAAAATACTGTGCTCTAGATACTAGTGTGCTCTAGATTGTGATATCAATCCATGTTCTCCTTTACTTTAGCATTTTAATCTGGGTTTTTTTGAGTTTATGCATTGATACAAATGTAATGCAATAGCTCTCTCTTAATTTTGGATTTGTCACAATACCAAAGGGCAAAACTTCTAATAAGCTATTAAGGTTTTATTTCTTTTGTTACAGGGAGTTGTACTTGGTTGGTTGTGTTCTGTTTGAGGGGTGGGGGTTGTGGGGTCTTTTAGGTTTTTTTTGTTTGCTTATTGTCTGGGCTTTTCTGATTGTTCTTTTTATTGACTCAGCAAGACCAGGAAAAGGAGGAACAGGAAAGGAAAAGGAGGAACTAAAATTCAGTGAACCAAGAGGTGAGAGCCTGTACATCACTCGTCACAGTGAAATGCTGACCCCATGCAAATAAAAGACTTGTGCCTCAGGAAAAGACACACAAGTAGAGATGGATGCAAGAGTAAGTAGTAATCTGTGTTGGACAGTTTTAGTGATGTGACTTTGTTCTCCTACATAGCTCAGAACTTGAGTTCACTCACACCTTTTATCAAGTCTTTCAAAAAGGTTCAAATTTGCTGCCTTACTTAAAAATTAGAAAAAAACAAACCCAAACCCTACCAACACCTGTGCTAGCAATAAATCGTTTTTGAAAAAGACAATTATAGAGTTTATTTCATTAGTAGGTGGTTCTAGCAATGCTCACAGAGATCAAATTAAATTCTCCACTAATACGTGACTTGAGCCATTCTTAACTCCTTCAGCAACTATTAAGATTGGGTTAAACAATATGGAGGTCAATTAATGAACATCACAGATGAGCAGGCATTCTCTGCCATTTTCACTACCCAGATGTGCTTAAATAGTACACAATAAAACATTCATAAACAGCTTTAGCTAAGAAAAAAAACCACACAGGGGGTGCTTTTTTCCTGGGGAAAAAAAAAAGAAAAAAATAGGGGACATTTTTTTCCTAAAAGAGCCCTTTAATTTTTACTTTTTCAGCCCTTTCAATTTCACATGTGTGCTTTGTGACAATACTCCATTAAGGCTGAAGAGTTCTACCTTCCTAGACTGATCTTCCTAGTTATACAAAGACCAGAATATACCAACCATTTGTTGATGAAGGGCTGCAATTTCTGCATAAGTCAGATATAATAACAGCCTAGAGATTCACTACCTTTTCTCTCATTAATGAGCAAACTCTCAGAAAGCCAAGACCACAGAAAATCAAGATAATGTAATAGGCATTTCACTTATTCAGGCAGCTACACAGGGTCATTTTCTATGAAAGATTTTAGGAACCATAACTTATTTTTAACATTAGATTAGGTACATATTAAAAGTCATGCTCTCTTGTCTTTTTCTATCTATCATTCCTTTTAAAAGATAATGGGAAATATGACAGAAAGAAGAAAAAAATGAAAACAAAATATTTCCAACTTTTTTTTTACCTCATCTTGCCTTCTTTCATGCTTCTCTTGGGAAACTCCCTGCAGCCATCAAAGATTTTTCAAAGTTGGATCTTTCTTCTCTGGACTGAGCATGACATCCAGATGTATGACTTAGAACAGACTCACTACTTGGAAAGATTCACTGGGATGCACAAAACATTCCTAAGGAAAGAGTTTTGATGTTTTTAGAGAGCAAGCCAATTTTAGCCTTCAAATTAGTTTTTATGTCAAATCTGGGAGTAAGGGAGTGGATGGGGGTGAATGTGTCAAAACATAAACATCCAGATTTCCTTCAGCCCGACCAATTAATTAAAATACCAGTAAGAGGCACAACAGAGGCAGTTAAGTTCCACACTTCAGTTTCATTTCTAAATACTTCATGTGAAAATGTGAGCAGTCAGAAAAACTTTACTTAAGTGGAACTAACAAAGATGACATTATCTTCTCTTGCAACAAGGAAAAGGTGCAAGCAGAAGTATTTATTTCTAGGCTAACTCCTAAAATAAGGAAGCACACCAGGGTCCTAGGGGCAGCCCATATCAGTGGGAGGGGGCATGGCCAAGACACTGCTGTTCAGTGCCATCTTATGCTATGGCCAGGGGCAAGGGCAAGGGAAGAGAGGTTTCCAGCTGGGAGCAAGCCTGGGGTGTGGTGCCACTGGCTGTGGACACATCACGTCAGGCTTTGGTGAGCATTTTTTCATACAAATCTCCCTCTCTTTGTACGCTTTTGCTAATTGTATTGTTGGCTGCTGTTTATTTTCTTATCTTGTTGTTTTCAGTAAATTGCTCTTATTTCAACCCATAACCTTTACCTTTTTGTGTCTTCAGTTCTCAACTCCAGCCCCAGAGCCGCAAAATGGCCAAAAAGGTTTTGGCTGCCAGTCAGGTGAGCCTCTGGTCACGTGCAAACATGTTCACCAAAACCTGACCTGACATGACATGGCAGCACCCCACCACACCTGCTCCCAGCCAGAAACTATGCCTTTCCTTCCCTCTCCCCACCCCTCACCACAATGTAGGATGGTATCAAATAACACAATGTCCTGGCCATGCGCCCTCCCAGTGATCTGGGTGACAACTAGGTCAAAAACATACAAATATCACAATAGGGGCAGAAGGTGGCAAGAGCTTCCATGATGGGAGAACCTCATATCCCACTTTTCAGCTAAAAGCTCTCTCCCTTCTAACTGGAATTTGCACGTTAAAAATGTGTCAATGAGAAACCAAAATCACAGAAAATCAGACATCTTCATTGTCAGCCATTAACGAGCATCATTACGGGATAATTCTTAAGACAGCAACTAAGTGATGTAGGGAAGGTACTTTTATTTGCATGAGATCCTTTGGGAACAAGGAAGAAAAGGTACTACACAGCACTTTGGGAAAGAATTAGAAGAGGACAGGTCTTGTTATCCTGTCTGTTACAGGTGGCTGTAATAAAGGTTTCATAATCAAGGCTTCTATACTAATTTTAAATCAATGTAGAAAATATCTAGATTGTCCAGTCTCCTACAATCATTGAACCTGCTTCTTTGGAAGTAAGGAATTTGACACCAGAGAAAAACCAACCAGATTATTTCTTCATCGGGCCTTTAATAGCCCCAACACAGTGCCTGAAAGCTACAGATTCATTATATTTATGTGAACACTAAGTCATATAGAAGTAACCTTTCAAAAAAGACTCTTTACACTGAAGTATAAAGAACCTTTGGAATCTATCAAAAGGAGAAAGGAAACCAATTCACATGATAGATTTTAAGAGTGAGAGAGTAAGCAAGTGCCAGTGAGCAAAACCTCATTGTAGATACATTGTAGATACAGCTTTTTTCATTCATTCAAGTACAATTCAACACTTACAGAACACAATTATAGGAATTCTCTCACTTTGTATTAGAAATGCACAGATGTAAGAGCAAACATTTTTATGCATGATGCTTCCTGCATCATGCACCAAAAAAAAAAAAAAAAAGAGAAACCTGTAGGATCTGAAGACTCCTTTATTCTTTGATCCTAAAAGAACTTTTTGTGCAACCATCAAAGAAATACTATATAATTATAAGTGCAGGACAATAAAATGAGGAAAAAAAAAGAATCCATTGATATTCCCTATCACGATTGCAACAAATAACATTTCCTTAGACCATCTGTTCCTCTTTAGGTATAAAAGCTTCTAAAACAGATTAGGATATTAAACAACCATCCTGCAGAAAAGTTTCCTGTTGCTAAGAAACAGGAAGTAAAATCATACAGCCAAGGTCAGTTATTACTGAATTGATTCAGACTGATAACATTTTTGACCCAAATTGATGTATTTCCTAAGGAATCAAATATACTGTTTGTTTAGGCTGGACTGTTTCCATATTCTGCTTAGATTTTTCATATTTGCATGGAGATGATGAGTAAAAGTATAATGGTGTTCAGAGAACAGTGACAGCAATGCTGCTTTGGCTAGGCAAATCAGCAAGGAATTAGGATACATGTTCTTGAGGAGTTCAAAAATTCATCACATTTTGTGTAACCTTTCATTTCTGACAGCTTTGTCCTTACACAGACTTTAGTTCTAGGTTCAAGTCAAAGGTCAAGGCATCTAACACACCACTTCTTTCAAAAGGCATATTAAAGACAAGAGTTTCACTTCTATCAGCATGAAATAAGGCATTATTCTCTTACTACTCCCAGCTCACTGATTCAGCTGCACTCCCCGTTAGAAATTGAGAAATCCAAACCATCTCTATACCAATTAAATCCAAAAATGTATTATTATAGTGAAATTACTGCACGGCCTCCAGTTGTGCAACTTCAAAAAGAGCACACAGAGAAAGCCACAGGTTTGCTACATAAACATGTAGGAAAAGACATCTTAAAAAACACTGAGAAACCCAGTATCATTATCCCTGAAGTCTAAAGAATTATGATTTTTTTTTTCCCAAAAAACCAAAACAAAATGCCATCATTACTTTAAAGGCTTCCAAGAGACAAAGATAAGGGAAGTTTGGAGGTTTGTTTTGGAAGTGTTGTTCTTCCCTAGCAAAGCAGTAGGGACACGTGGAAGCAATCAGGTACTTTGCTGTTTCTCCTTCTACTCTCCCTACAGGTGTGCATAGCTCTCACCAAGTAACACATCCAAGAATTCCCCTCCCCACCTTCACTCTCGGGAGTTCATTACACTACATCCAAGGCCCTGGAAAACAACACGGTTCCAGGCACAAAAGGTACTATGCTACAGTCTACTGAACATTAAAAAAAGATCCAAACTGAACATGTAAACTGCTCTACATCCTACAAAGAACCCAGACAGACCTGCTAGGCAGTTCAGCCTGTCTGTCCCCTGCGCAGTGTTTCCCACTGGTGTGCTCCGACATACACCAAAGGGAACGTGTGCTCAAGCACGGAACTACACATGTTTATCTTGATGCCTGCATTTCTCAGTCTGAAAAGGCAGTTCCCAAAATTACAGCACATGGCACACAGATATTCTTCTGGCTCTTGCAAAGTACCTCTTGCTTACCAAGCTTGTACCTGACGCAACTGCCTGAACTCTACAAAAAATAGTTTCCTCTTGCTCCTATTCGTTCTCTGCATTTTCTACTTATTATCTCCCCTGAAGGTAACAGCAGTGATAACACACCTTTTAAGTAAAAAGGGAACCCAACAGTGATAATGCCACACATCAGTGCTGAAATAGCCAAGGATAAAAAAAGGTCAAACTGCCTCCTGCACTCCCAGGGTTTCTTAATGACATCAAAAGATGCTGGTACCTTTAGAGATCCTGTGTACCCATTCAAAAATGCTCGTATTAAAATTAATTTTTATTAATTTACTATTATTTATAATGTTGAGATATATGTATGTGAAAAAAATACAAATATTTATATAAAAAAGAAATTGTCTAAGTAATATGTGAAGTTTAGTAATAAACATTGTCCAGTCTTTTTCCTTCCCCTCTGATCCATTCTTCATTTATGGTTTAGATTTTAGCGCTCTGGTGATACAGAAGATTTTTCTAAACTGTAAATTAATTCAAGATGTTTCTTCCTTTGATACCTTCTAATTTTACAATGAAATGTATGTTGACAATGGAACTGAAGGCTGCTCCAGTCTATAATTGGACAGTGGTTTCATCTCAGCATGAAACTGGCAATGGGGAAGTTATTGCAGCAAAAATCTTCATCAGATATTATAAATATCTACATCAGATCTTGAAAATATCCCACTCATGCTCACCCTTCCAGAGATTTCATTCACTCCCAGTCTCAAACTCACCTACACACAAGTGACACATCTGTCCAAGAGGTCTTGCCAGGATCACCTGCACATGACAAAAAGAATGAGAGGCAGCAGCTACCAAGTGCTCACTACTGGAGGACTGCCTTTCTTCTGTTGGAGTTTCTAGGTTTCTTC
This sequence comes from Fringilla coelebs, assembly GCF_963513975.1. Taxonomy (NCBI): domain Eukaryota; kingdom Metazoa; phylum Chordata; class Aves; order Passeriformes; family Fringillidae; genus Fringilla; species Fringilla coelebs. Next base: position 39,505,412 of record NC_140032.1, on the reverse strand, counting down.
TCAAATGGCAACAATAAACTACAGACCTACATAGCTTCTAGGAGCCATTGTGGGGTGTCTCCACACCAGAACCTTACTTATCTCAGTCTCCATAAATCTTAAGCCTTAATTTGTTGGGGAGGAGAAGCATTAGCACACATAATAAGTTTTTACTGACAAATTATCAGCTCTTTCAGACAGCAGGCATCCTGGTCTTGATGTAAGCACTCTTCAATCTTACCCCTGACAATGGTGTCCCCTGAGCTGCATTCTTGAAGAGCTGACCTTCATTATGACAGGCCTTTCTTTTAACCCTTCTGCTGTTTCTGACAGTTAAAGACACCTTTTTAGGTTCATTCATACCAACCCTAATATTTCTATTACAGCTCTCCAGAAAACATTAACAAAGTTAAGCCAAGCCATCACAAACAGCCGCAATTGCTGTTCCTGGAAATCGCAGCAAAGAAGCCAAAAGCTGATGAGTATCAAAAGTATCTGGACAACGCTCCCAGGTACATGGTGTGATTCTTGGAGGTGTCCTGTGCAGGTTTGTTTAAATTCTTTTTTCTACATGTCCATCTGCAAAGACCATTCCCCATTATCTAGTAAATCATAGGATTTAGTCTTTCAATATGACAAGGTACCATATGGGAAGGTTTCCAAAGGAAAATTAAATACCAACACACAGTATCTTCATGGATAACTGCTTACATTTTTCTTCATAAAGGAAAATTTTTCCTCATAATACTTTTGCTTCCTGCCTTTACAGCATTTGTCTCCTCTGTCTTGATTTTGGCCATGGACCAGAGAGCACACCATGTGCTCAGAACTTTCCACAATACCAAGACAGATATGCAGGTACAGAATCCTCTTCAGTAAAGATGGTTTTGGCATCTGTGCAACAACTGTTTATCGACTGCACATCCTTCCAACAGCTAGGAGGCTTCACACTTAATGCTTTCCACTGAGAACTCAAGTTCTCAACAAATACAATTCTCTACTATACAGTACATAACTAACAAAATTAGGAAAGAGGACTTACTATGAAGGGAAACATTTTCCAAGCCAACGTAACTGGAGAAAGATGAAACAGAAAATGAAGGCACAAGTAGGTAAGTCTCAATGAACATCAAATTGATTCCAAAATCCTCTCATAAGCAAATAAATGCTGATGTGCAGAAAGCGGATTAGACCACTTCTAGTTAGGCCTTTCAGAAAAGTTTTAAGTTAACCATTTGTAATTATTTTCTTTACAAGGTATGGTGTCAATCAAACAATTTCCAACCTAAACATAAACCTATTCAAGGCATTCTTTTTGTTACAGAACATTCACTAATGGGAATCAAGCAACATTTCCAGGCAGAAATGCTCACCATTGTTTTGTGACCTGAAATGGCCTCTGTCATTTCCAAGTATTTGCAGTACCTGGCAGTTCTGCACTCCTTGTAACATCTGTCACAGGACAAAACACAAAGCTTAAGCTCAAAATGCGGACTAAAAGCCAGAGAACACGGCTTGATTTCTAACAGTCTGAATATTATGCCAAAAATAAGCATTCACTTAGCTCAACTTTAACACTGTCCAAACCAAATCCTGCTTAATGTTGTAATAATGAGACCTGCGGCAGGATATTCATTTCCTAGCATCGCAAAGTTCAAGACAGGAAACATACAAATCCTGTCCCGTAAGAAGCGAGGTGCTTGTGCCTGTTTATTCCAGACTCAAAGCTGAGGTAGGTGCTTGTCTGGTGAGGATGCTACATTTGTTCACAAAGAGAAAGCGTAAGCACTTATAGCACTGACTGAAACTTGTACTCTCCTAAGGAGCCTGACACCCTTGCCCCAGCTGTTACCTACCATCCCATAATTTCTGTTAGATGTGATACTGACACAGTAGCTGTATGACAGAAGGGATAACTGTCACCTAATTGAAAAAAATGGAAAACGTGTTCTTTGTTGCTTCAGCATTAACAAAAACTTGGTCCACCGTGAAATTATTTTACATTTCTTGCCTATAAGAAAGACCAACCCTCCCAGGTCTAGTTGGAAACAACTCCTTTCATTCTGACAGGGCAGGGGGGGAAAGTTCATGTTCACAACCAAAATGGCCAGTACAAGTAAAGATAATTTGTAGATTTGTTTGTCATCCCACACCTACTACTTAACAGTAGATTTGTCAAGGGTGGATATTTAACTCTCTGGATTCACTCAACTGATATCACTATTCACATTTTGAGGCTCCTCTGCAGTCTTCTCCTCACTGGCTTTCTGAGCAGGTGAACTTAGAAAGAAATAGGTATGTGTTGTGGGAAAGCTGTGGAGACAGCATTGACTTCTAACTTCATGTATCTCATCTCATTCCAGACATAAGCACAGAGGATAGGCTATGCCACTGTCACAGACTGAACAAACTTGATAACCATTTAAAATGCAAAAATGCAAGTGTAGCAACTGTGTTTGACAAGGAACCCTCACCCCTGCAAGGCAAAATGCTGCATTTAATTGCTATCTGATTTTATACTTGCAAGATGCGTATTTTTCACTCAGATAAAGTCCTTGCTGGAACAGATATAGTCACAAATATTTTAATATGCCTGTCTACTCCTAGATTTCTACAGCTGGGAGATAAATTCCAGCAGTTAAAGCAGTGATATTTCTGATCACAGCAATGGCTGAGGTTGACTTCAGCTTAGCACATGCCTCTCCATTACACAAAAGACATCTGCACACACAAGTACACACAAACTGCTCCAGAACCAGCACTAGCTGTGTCTCATCTAATCAGGCTTGTGAAAAAGAGCCAACAATTAAGTCATGCTTACAATAACAGAGCATTATATAGCTTCTGGACTTAAGGCAGAGCACAGACATGTGCTCTGAACGTGGGAAGGGGGACAATGTGTTAAAGTAGCCAAGCAGTAAAATAAGGAGGAGATCTGAAAGATTTGACCTTATTAAGAGAACGCACTCTTGGATGTTAAAACTCCAAACTGCATTTCTTCACCAGTTTCTGTTCCTCTTTCTTCTCCTCCCTACCTCCATTTTTCTTTTTTCTCTGCAAGCCTTATGATTCATCAAGTTTTTCTGGGGATTGTTTGTTGTTTGGTTGAGGGTTTTTTAAGTCTTAAAAGAATTAATGGGATGAGGAAACAGCTTTCTAGGAGCTCTACCCAGGAGGTTTCCTTGAATAACTAACTGGTTTTGAAAACAGCATTGCTCTATTTCAGTTGCTGAGCAGGTGGTCCCTTAAATCTTAAAAGTTATGTCTGTTAGTTAAGTGTTCATGTAAATATTTCATTAAGCTTCCTGGCTTATAATAAGCGTCACTTAACACTATTTTATGCAACACACACTGCAGAAATCATCCTACCAAGGGGAGAAAAAAGATGCATGAGATGTGAATAATTGCAGTTGGGGAGGGGGGTTTGGCAATATCAAAGGGAAAAAAAGAACATGAATTCTAAATTAAATGTGCCTGATTAGGGAAGACACATCTTGTTTCATCTCATAGCCTAGGCAAATAAGCTCACATTATCCCTATATTCTCTTTCTTATAATCTTATTCAATTATTTTCAAAAATTTCCCTTATATTACTTTATAAGTAGCTTAAGAAAGCCCAGGATATGCTTTTCCACAACACCTTACCATAAATTAATTTCTATAACATACTTTGCCATCACAAAATTTATTAATCTCTTTGTGTTGTAAAGCAGTAAAGACCAAAGGGCTGAACCATGAGCAACTTTTAGCTGTTGAGATGTTAACAGTCACTCTATTTGAATTTCTGTGAAGCTGAGGGATCCTGTCAGGTTCACCGTTGCTCTCCCAGAATACTACCCCTTAAACACTACCAGAAGTTGCCTACTTTCTCTGACAATTTTGCAAGCCATCATCTTTTTTTATTTCCTGGCATTCCCCACTTGGCAAGTGATTTAAATCATCCCAAGATGCAAATAACACACAGGATATTAATTACACTTTGAACAGCATTTTTATTCCCATTTTTATTTTTTTAGCATTGAGAAAGGAAACCTTTCCCTCAGAATTTTAATGATCTCAGATGTCTCTTATTTTATTTGTTCGTTCATGAAATTGAGAAAATATCCTATCATTAGCATAAAAAGCAACATGGCCTGTCACAATTCTTACAAGTTTGTCAGCACAGAAGGGTGTAATTCACTGGCCTTGCAAGAACAAAGTTTTCCACACTTCAACAGTATTACTGTAGAGATGGTGAGGCAAAAAGCTGTAATTTAGAGATCCAAAACAGGCTTCAATTCTTATTTAACTAAAAGTGAAAAGGAAAAGTAATATCTGCAGAGGGAAAAAAAAGAATCTGTTTTTTGTTTTTCCATTTCCAGTAAAGCGTCTGCGTTCTCTCTGTGCATTGGAAGCAATGCAGCAAGAACTGTGACACTTGCATGCAGAGCATGCAGCACCATGATGGAACTGCACAGCCAACACAGCAGTAAAGCATGGACAAACTTCCAGCTCTGGAATGACTGCTCCAAGGCAGTAACAGCAGAACTCGTACAGCTGCAGTCCTGCACAGAGTAAAGCAGAAAGGGAACTGTAGTAAGCTTTGCACTACTCCCCAGCAATATTTAACTAGAGAGATGGGTCTGAGGCTAAATTATTACAGGTGAGAGCAGAATTCTCTTTTATGAACCTGCTAAACCAAAAGGTACTTATTGTAATATGGCAGCATTTCCTGAATAATACTGAACATTTCTAAATACAGACGAGATACCTGGCTCAGAAATATCTCCAGACACTAGCAGATACAGCTGGTACAGTCTCCACAGCAAGCAAGCACTAAATGGCCTTTGGCTTCAGAATCAATCATCCAATTCCTCTACAGGTTAGATCCTGATTTCCAGATTGGGCAGCAAAGGAGAGAATGACACAACAAAAAATATACATCTTCAAACTAATAAATAAATAAATAAAATCTAGAAAAATAAAAAATATTCATAAAAAGAAATAAAATCTTGAAAAAAAAATAGCTCCAGCTTCAAACAGGACCTATGTGGCTAAAGAAGCCATAAGCCATGTAAGCCATATCTCCAGGGTAACATTAAATTGCAAAACTACAAAAAACACTTTCCCCCATTGTGCATTCAGCATGCAGGTTAGAGATCTGCAGATAAAAATGTCATAGATCTCTGATTTATCCCCAGCACATCAGAATTCTGGGCAATGGTTCTATGGAAAGAGGACAGGAAAGTATGGAAAAAGGTATTACATGCAGCTGTAATACATACATACACCAAAGAAACCTGCAGACTAACTGGGGTCTGCTGGAATAGCCAAAGTGGGGAACAGTGCTGAGGTGTTGCTACCCCTGTGATCAAGAACTCCAATCAAATGGACATTCGGTCTGCACTGTTGTCACACTAGCACCTCAACCTGGCTTCAGCTGGGCACACCTGCCTGTCTGCCTTCACATCTCAAATCACAGAGGCAGTGCTGTTCTTCTTAACTAGCTCCTCGTCATCCTCTCTCATTAGTATCCTCATCTGACTCACATCCCACCAGATTCATTCTTACTTTATTTCTTAGCACATCACTTCTCTAGCCTAGACTCTGAATATCACCTCCCCATTATACAATCTGACTTCTCAGGTTGCAAGCATTCATCTCTTCAGGTTTGTTCCCTTCCATATCATTTTCTCCTCCTTGTTTTGCTTCCTCAGGACTTTTACTTCCAAGCAGCTTTCTCTCCCAGAGCTCCTGGGCAGCAGGCAGTGTCAGTTTGGCTGCTCACACCCTCATCTCCCACAGCCTGAATGACTCACATTTGTGATTTCAGAGTAACCCTCTTTTGGCCCAGCCATGAAATGTTACAGAAGCTTCAGCCAATAAAGTCTAAGTATTCCTAGCACAAAAACAGGTGTTTTTGAGGTCTGCTATTTTCCACAAGCAAATAAATCTTCTGAGGAAGGGGAGAAAATCATTCCTTGGACAAGAATCAATCTATTTTATTTCAAGGCCCCTATACTGAAGCATCAGAGTCTGTGAGTTTGCAAAAGCATTTGACAGTTATCTTCTGCATGCCAGCTCAGCTCTCTAACCTTGCTGAAACCTTCAAAAATTTCTACTCAAAAGGCTGGCAGACATCACAGAGGGAGTTTAAAGCCCAGCAAAAGGTGCAAGTAACAATGACCAATGTCATAGATCAAGAAGAGCTTACTTTAAATAGATGATTAGAGTAAAAGAAGGGTATTCATAATTTATCACATCACACTCTTCAACTATCATTTCAACTATCTATTTCAGAACTTTTACCCAAGAAACCTCCTTTCTAACTTTTTCAGCAATTTGAAATTTCTACATATTGAAATCACCCAAACAGGGAAAATGCCACTATGACCAAATTGTTTTCATTTTGTTGTAGTTGTTGAGACTGGTTGCTTTTGTTTGAAAAACCTTTCTCCATACCACCATGGAGAGAGACACACACCTGCTGTCAAATATACTTTTATGATATTGGTGCATTCACTTTTTTTGAACATTGTTATAGGAAAATACTACAGAAAATAGCGCCCATGCTCCATAAATTTACTTTCTTGCTCTGACAGGCATCTTATTATCTTTATGGAACCATCTTCAGAAATCTCCTAGACATTATTTTAATGCAGTAAGATATGGCTTGATATAAAATTCCTTCAATTGGGAGGTTATTCTATAGATTAGAAACCCTACTCCAATTTCTAGAATTTATACACAGGGTTATTTGCTCTCCCATCAGCATTGTCTTATTCCAGGTAATACTTCCCTTGTGATTATCCCCACACATTTCCAGAGTACTTACCCTACAAAATTCATCTTGCCAAAGAAGTCAAGCTTCGAGATAATGACATGACACAGGTCAAAAAAGGTTGACAGTGTATTTTGTTTCTTAAAAACAAAATTTATCTTTTTTAGAGTTTAGTGATGAAAACAGCTATATAAGCACAGCTGAGGCAAAGGGGCCTTTGATCTGTCACATTTCCTTGTAGTACCACACTCCTTGGTAAACTCCTAATACCTTTTTCTAATATTCTTTTACCATTATGCACAGAAATATCCCTTCCTACAAAGCAGTTTAAGAACTTGATTAACACTGACGTCAAAACCATAATCCTGCAGTTCCTTGGATTAGTTTTTGCCCCTTTAAAGAAAAAAGCACACTTCCCTGTTAATGCCTAATTAGCTAGACACCTCACTTCACAGCCAATCTACATTCAAGCTCCATGTTAATTTCCATTTCCACACTTCTATTCCTTTTCCTGTAGGCAAGGGGAATCACTCGGTGTAAAACATGGCACTCAATTAAGGTCTTAGACCAACCTAGACTTTTAGTGTTTCCTATTCCCACTCTTGGACACATCTCTGATGAACTCTGTGCCCCTCTCCCCAATATTCTTTGCAGGGTTTAACTCAGCTTGACAGCTCCTCTGTGCAGGGTCCTGCCTTCAGTCCTAAGGCACCAAAAAATCCAGTTGCAATGAGGAGCACAATCATTCTTTCATGAATTCAAGTGTATCTTAATGGCAGCTTTTTAGAAAACACATATGTTTAATCATGGTTTAAAAAGAAGTAATTATAGTATAGACTTTAAAAGTCATCTAAGCTCTGAAAGGCATACACAGGAATGCTGGTGGCAATTCTGGGGAAAAAAAATTAGTTCTATTCCATTAGGTACAACATCACCACAGGCAATCAAAAGCACTCCCTCAGATTTGTTTTGTAACAATTACCATTACCTGGATTCCTCACAGATGTTTAAGTAGTGTTGTAACCTGTGCTGTACCTTACTGCTACTGAGTAGTCTTTAAGCTGAACAATATACCCTTTAAATTGTTTTAAAACCTGAACTTGACTAGATTTCACAGGTCATACATTATATTTAGCATTCCACAGCATAAAGCCAAACAAGGAGGAAAGCATGTGCTTTATAACAATTACATATTTTTCATTCCTATACATTATTTAACAAAGAATTTTCATCACAATTTCTCTCCATAGCAAATGAAGATGGTTTGATACAGTTAAGACTATATGATAAAAGCTCATTTGCACCCCAACAATGGAGCACAGGGAGACAGTGCCAAGTGGGGAAGCACAAATCATACTTTGCCCATCTTCTTCCAGTCCCACCACAAGAGCAATCAGCCCATTAAGGGGCTCTCTCAAAGAGGCCAGAGGACCACAGGGCTGCAGAATAACACAAACCAGGGGACAGAAAAGAATGGGAAAAGGCAGGGACACACATTAAGGGACTGGAGGGAAGCAGAGGAGGCCCCATCAAGGCTCTTCTCAGGGCAGTCCCAAGGAGGACCTCAGTCACACTGTTCAGCTTAGAAACCCATCACAAGTGCTCCCAGATGTGGGACATACTATGGGATGTAAGGGAGGGGCATTTGGGGATTGCACTGGACTTGCTATGAGATGTCTACGGGGAAAACCAAAACCAGGAATGGATTTAAAGGATTTGGGAAAGAGCAAGCATGAGGTAACAGAGGAGCAAGTGGATAAAAAGGGCAAGTTGCATGCAAATATTTTTGGTGGTGGTTGGTTCAACTGCCTGGTTGCATGCTGCCCTGATCAGCTTAGTCTGTCCTATTTGCTTATTAAACCCTTTCCAGCTCTTTTCTGGGTGAGTGGCTCTGCCCATTCTGCATATGTGCACAGGGGTGTGAATGCAGCAACTTCTGCCTGCCAACCAGCAGAGAGACTGGGGCAAGTGACTGAAAGTGCCAGCCTGAGCTGGGCCATGGGGACAGCTGTCTGTCTGTGGGGACAGCTGTCTGTCTGCAGCGCAGGATGTGGGGCAGCCGCGGGAGCACATCCCCTGTGTCCGTGTTCTGGGAGGATGTGCTCTGCCTGGCTGGAACCGGGGCATGGACCTGTGGCAGTCTCACCTCTCTCAGCCTGCAGAACCAGCCTGACATTTCCCCTTAGCACAAGGGAAGGCAAGAGTTTTGAAAATTTCAACACAACATGTTTAAAACAAAATTTTCCTCTTCCTGTTCCACACACAGTGATGATCATCCTTCATTCCATATCTTGATTCTACTCCTTTTTCCACTCTGGTCATTTCACCCACTTATATCAATCTTCTCTTATCATAAATATTTCCTCTCCTCCTTTTCACTTCTACCGCATACCATCACAGATTTTAGCAGCTGATTTTCCTTTAGCTTGCTTAGATCTTTCTCCATTTCCAAAAACCTTACCTCCGTCTTCCCCTCCACAATATTTTTACACCCTTCCTCTTTAAATTCCGCAACCACCCTTTCAGTAGGGATAAAATCTACCCCTTTCACATTCTGTCACTTCTCTTCAGCATTCTTTCTGCTTGCCAAAACTCCTTCTTTGTAGCACTGTCTTCCACTCTCAAAGCAAAACACATGCGTTTGAAGTTCTCTTGTTCAGAGTTAAATAAAACGCAGCTATTTTCAAACACTTACAGACTGAACAGGGTTTGCATTAGGATTTTTTCACGGGAGGACAGAATAGAATAAGCAGACTATTACTATGAATGCTGCTCAAAAGGCACAGAAAAAAAAGGAAAAAAAGTTACTCACAAAGTTCAAGGGACTGTTCATGTAAGAAACTTACCAAGAAAACACTCAGTTTATCCAAATCCTGCTTCCTCTTCCCCTCTGTGAGGTTCCAGAAGAACAGAAAATTATAGAATTTAATTTCTCAGGCTTTGCTCTACCTTAAGTTGCCCACCTTACTAACTTCAGCATATCATTATAAAATTGCAGAGTTGAATTCTCAGAGTTCTTCACTCTAGCAAGGCTTTATCAAAGAGCTATTATCTTTTTGATGCATTTTGCCTCCAGTGGACAGTCAGTCCCTTCCTCCCAGCTCCAGAGAATACTGCATCCCACCGGCTGTGGAGACCAGCATTTGAGAAGCATGTGGAGGTGGAATTCATTTGGCCTTTTTGCAGGTATGTCATCTTCCAGCCAACACCCCATATCATCTGCTAGGACTCCCACTAACCTAAGGCACTGATGTTACTGTTTGATTTTTAAGGAGGTACTACACAAACAAGGAAATTTCACAGTAAACATTTTCAATCCTCTAGAGTCATGTTTATCAACTTTATGGAAAAGCATCTGTCTCCACAAAAACACATACCCATCAGCTGGCTCTTTAATGACCATTCACCCACACAGAGAGCCAGCACAGACAAGGACAATTTGATACTGTCATTACACAAATAAATTTTCCACAAGACACTGAAATTATTAGTACTCACCAGAGAAACAACTCAGCAGCATCAGCTGACCTGTGCTTGGCTGCACTTGGCAGAGAGACCTTAAATAGATCCCACCACTGCGAGGAGATAGTTGACATCTTTTGAAGTCAGCACTCAGAAGCTGTGCTTTAGGTTTCTCTCCAAAGAAGCAGCACAGACCCTCTGAGCCTAAAGCAGCAATGAAGTAGAGCAGCACATTTTTCACATTTTCAGAGGAGAGCAATGTGCCTGCATTCACAGATTACACAGCAAGGACTGATGCCCATTTCACATACTAGAAACGTTCAAGTACAAGGTCTTCCCTTGGGAAGCATAATCATCCCTTTCTGATGGTGACCCAAGACCAGGGAAGCACGATTAGATTTCATACTGTTACACACTGCTTTGTGCTAGCATGCAGAACTTCCACTCTTCAGCCTGCCTCTGAGGAAGGGTTTTTCCTTATTTCCCTACTCCAAGCAAGGGCTGCCTCTGTACTCAGCCAACCCCAAAAATCAGAGATCTGGAGCTCAGCCCATGTCCTTTTGCTAGAGAAAAAGGTACCAAAACTCACAGTTTCCAGCAATACACCAGGATTAAAGCTGCATTCCATGTTATTCTCCCAGCCTCCTTTCACCACACTTATTCAGTCCTGCAATGCCTTACGCCGAACAAAACTTTGACCACACAGAATCATAAAGTATCCTGAGCTGGAAGGGACCCATCAGGATGATGGAGTCCAACTTCTGTCTCTGCACAGAACACCCCAGGAGTCACACCATGTGCCTAACAGCCCTGGCAGGCTTGGTGCTGTGACTGCTTTCCTAGGAAGCCTATTCCAGTATCCAACCACCACCTGGGTGAAAACATCTTCTCCTTACATCCAACCTAAACCTCCTCGGACGCAGCTGTAAGCCATTCCTCCAGGTCCTGTCACTGGTCACCAAAGAGAAGAGATCAATGCCTGACCCTCACTCTGCTTCCTACAATGAGGCAGTTTTAGAAAGCATGTGACACATGCACAGCCCTGTCCTGGCAGAAGATATCTCCAGAAGTTCCCTTCCCCACTGGCTAGAAACCTTATGATAGTCCCTATTTTATTACTACCTTACCTCATGCCAAAATTTTGTCCCTTAGGTTAGGTATGTATTTAACTTGGTTCATATTAGATCAGTTTAACTTCTGAAGCAATTTATTAATAATTGGCTTCTGCTTTGAACTTTTCCTCCACGCTAAACAAGTCTCTTGGTTCCTTAACATCGTTAGTACTTTCTTTTTTTTTCCACCTGGAAAAGACTTCAGAGAAGACAATCTTGGGGAAGGGAGTCTCTTACCTTCTATGAGACTTGCAATCATCAAGCCATCACAGTGTCAACTACACTCCATGGAGGCCAAGGAAGCTGCTCCCATGACAGCAAAGATGACCTGGCCTTCCCTCATTGTGCTTTTGTTTGGAATGTCCTCTCTGCTTTAGAGAGCCAACAGGCAGAAACTGGAAAACTGGGATTAATAAGCTACTGATGTCAAAAATATTTTCACTCAGTGACCCAGCATAACCAAAAGAACTCTGACAGGCACAGAAGCTGCCCCCTGCACTTCCTCACGGGCAGACCTAACCACAGAATGCCACAAGGATTACACTTCCACAAGTTCCTACAGAACTTGGTGTCATTTCCCTTCTGCAGTGAGTCCCCCTAGAGCTGTGTAACACAGTGTGAAGTAAAAAAAATAATGTAATACAAGGGAGCAGTTAATTGTAATATTTCTAAAGATGTGAAAAAAATAGAGAAACTGTTCCTATAAGAAAAACAGAAAGCCTTACAGGAAATCAGTCAGTGACCACTACCTTGTTTAAAGAACTTCATTTAGCAATGAAGATGAACAGGCAAGGACAAATGTTGTTCCAAATTGTAAATGAAACAAGGCTCTGGTTTTCAGACTGGGAAACTCTCCTGCTGAATAGCTCAGAAGTAATTAAACTTCTCAGTGTTCTAAAGTAGTTTTTGAAGTACACTGCCCACTATTTTGATACAAGCAACTGAACATAACATTTTTACAAAAACCACATTTGACATTTAATTTTGTCTACCTGAAAGTCAACTTGGAGGTACAAATGGACCAAACATGGATTTCAGTTGATGGTGGGCAACTGGAGAAACATTCCTAGTACATCATAGCCTTCTTGACCTTCCAGACTTAAGTTATGTATTTTATTCCACTGAAATCTGAGGGTTTGGACTACCATTCTTTGTCAACAAAGCACAACCATGCTGCCACCAATGGAACAAAGTCAGCTTGCTATCCTGCAGTTTGCCTTTGCAAAAATGCACTCAGCTGTGACTAAGATGAAGTTCTATCTCTCCAAAGCATAAAGGGTTCAGCCAAGCCAGTAGAGGGTAGCAGCTAACAAGCTGAGGAGTCCCACTGGGCTGTACCTCCCACCACTGCCCCACAGCAGGCATGCTCACATGCCAGGGGGACAGGTATAGATGGGTCAGTTCTGGAAGTCATTCTTGTGAAGAAATTTGGTAATGGACAAGCAAACTCAATGGGACACAATCCAGGCAGGAACATCAGAATTCTTCCTAAGGTAATAGAAAAGCTTTCAATGCCTTGAGAGCCACACTCCTCGTGAAAAAACTTTTCTTTTATAAGATTATAAAAGAGCCATAAATATATTATCATCTTCACTGCAAAATTAGAAATTTTGTTTTCCAATAGTCACCTAGTCTGAAATTAACTTTACAGCCATCCACAGCTCAGCACTGTGAAAGCCTCTCACAATACAGCACAAGACCTATCTTGTACCTGTCCCAAAACCAAGAGGACAGCACTGTGGCAGTACAATCACCCAAAACACCTTTAGTGCCTCTGCATCCCAAAAATCATTCCATAGAAAAGTTGTAAGCTGTATGGAAATAACCAAAGGAGCTGTGAAATTACACTGAATAATGCAATGCTATCAAACTCCCCACTATTTCTAAATTATGAAACTCTAATCTGTGAGATTTAAGTTTCAGTGCATGCCTGGTTGCCAATGAATTTTGGGGGGGGGGGGGGGGGGAGGCACTGAACCATCAAAATGGCACAGAAAACAACTTAAAGTTAGCTTACAACTCATTATTGCTTTAACTGTATCATTAAGTCTACTCTTTAAATAGGTGTTTATCCCTCTTTCCTGAAGAATCTGATATAAATTGCTGTAATATCACACACTTGCCTGGAACAAAATCCCCTTTTCAATTACCAATGAATTGGAAAAATACTACCCAGCAGAAGAAAGATCTTTTTTCTGGCCTGTGATCACTCTGTTCACTTCAAAGAAATGCACCTCATTAACCCTGATAATTAACAAGGTTATTCTCATCACATTAAAGGTTTAAGTTCCTCTATTAAGTCATTATTTGAATTTGCACTGCCATTAAGATGATGAGACTATTCTGGATTTAATTTCATATAACAAGATGTTTCTCTTCACAGATCCTAACTTTTTTTTCAAGTCAAAGCATATAATTTCATTGTCTTGTATGCTACAGGAATCACAGAATGAGTTAAGTTGGAAGGGACGTGGATCCTCTAGGTCCAACCCCATGCCATGGGCAGGGACACAACTAGCACGTCTACTGGACTACAAAATGTATTACATACATACCAAAAAACTCCAAACAAAATCAAAACTGAAAGAAGGGGTAAGGCAGCAATGCAAACAGGCAGCAAAATCAGCAAACAGGCATCTGGCAGCAGCATGGCTGTGGCAGCAGAAACCAGAGAGAAAAAGGGAGAAGAGGACCAAAATTACAAGGAGATGCACATGGCTTGGGAAAAAACTACCAGCAGATGAATCTACTCCTAGCTGTAAGACTCCACAGACTAAAGAGACATTTCCAGTTCCCATGATGTCCCTCATCATGGCAGAGGGTTTTAAACTAGATGATCCATAAAATTCCTTCCCACCCAAATCACTCCATGATTCTATACTTCCATGTAACAACACATGTTTGGGGTATTTTGCTCTTAGGTTGTATGGACACCTGTCTAGCCAATGAAGTCTTCCAAATACCTATTAAATGCTTTAATTTTTGCACATTGGTATTCCTAGTATGGAAATTGCTTTGCCAACAAGAGAAAAGCCAATTGTCTAAGTCAGACAGTTATCCTGAGCCTATTAAAAATCACAGCAGCCACACATCAAATATAAAATATAGATGATGGTTTGCCTCACTATCCATGTTGGCATCATATTACTTCATGTGCTCTGTCATTAACAAACATACGGAAAATCATTATATGGAAAAACTGGCCATAATTACTTAGAGATTTGACCATATAGGTTCCAATGGCAGCAGACTTGACACCAGGGCAGCCAAGCAAATATCTTGAATGCAAATATCTAGTGATGGCCAATTAACACCAAAGGTTTTGCAAGGAAGTTTTTTTTTTTGCACAGAATTCAGCCCCTATGAAATAATAACATATAATAATAACAACATCAATATCCTTCAAATGTCAGAAAAGACATGAGGACTTTCTGTCATAACGTGAGTATTATCACAGTGCTGACTTGGCCAAATACTGAAAGCAAACAAGTTCATAGAGTTAAAGTCAAGGTCAGCTGTCAGTCTACAGGAGAGTTTCAAGCATTGCCAATTTGCCCCATCCATGCACCTTAAAAGGGTGTCATTCCTTTAGCTTTGCATTTTCCAGAACTTCATTTTTTGTACTTTAAAGTACCCATTACTAAATCTTGTCACAAGTGCTTAGCAGTGTACAACAAACACTAAACTCTTCCCATAAAGAGTGTCAAGAGTGCTGTGAAATATTCAGAATGAAGACACTGGAAGTCTTATCAGCCTAACAACTCCCTCAGGAATTACTAATTTGCAAATCTCTCAAACCCCTAACAGGGTTTTAAAACGTTGTCTGAAATATAGCAGGGTACCCATGTATGAGCCATAGATTGACCCCTTTTTTTTTTTTTTTTTTTTTTTTTTTTTTTTTTTTTTTAAGTCGAAGGCTAGAAACAATTCTTCAGCAGAATGAAGTCTCAAGTATACACATGAGATTAACAGAGTTCATAATGGAGGATGATATTTAACCACCATGACAGCTTTATGCAAGTTTGAATGAGACTTTTGGTCAATAATATTCGACAGCAGCAGAGCTGTCACCATTACAGGAATCACCAAACAGAGCCCTGTACATGGCTGGAGCACTGAGAAATCCATCAGAGAGCTCACAGGTTATCCACATCTTTGTTAGTTAACACATTCGAGTTTTCCTTCTCAAATTGTGATTTTCCCATTGAAACCAGTGATACTTGAACAACAAACATGGGAGTTTCATTGCCATTAGTTTATTTCCTCACTCTAACACAAGATAAACATAATCGTCTCATCCTCCACATGCTACAGAATCAGAGCCCCAGACAGAAGTGTTTGTTTTTCAACATGAAGTACAAAGATCTTAAAATTACTCATTTTCCCCTTTTCTTTAAACAAACATTGAAAATAACCAGAATGGCTTTGGCATTGCTTTTATCAGTTTAAACTTAAAGACAGGAACTCTAATTAAAATCGGGAACTCTAGCTGTAAGAAACAGCTAATTAGCTCCCAACTTTTTAATGAAGTGCTGTGGCAGAGTATATATTAGCTGATCAGTATTAAAAAGGAAATGCTTTGCAAGATAAGCTCATTCTCTCAGGTAGTACATCAGTTTGTCTACTTACTTTAGTCCATGCACTGTCAGAGGGATTTAAGAAATCACACAACAATAACTATCAGATTTACACATCTCCATACACACGAAGACAAATGAACTTTGCAGGATTTAGAACTGAGAAGGAGAAACACGAGGCAGTTCATTACCTTTCTGCTAGGCAATGAAGACAATTTAAATTGCATTAAAGCACAAGATTGTGTTTCCTTCTTCTCAATTCGTTCCTGGCAACAACTTGCAAACAGAAGAAAGAGTAAGACAGGGAAGAAGTGAGAGAAAGCATTTGACGCTTGTGCTCTTAAGAAGTCTGGACAAAAAGCACGGGGGAAGAGGAAAAGTGTGAACTGCCAGATTATAAGGAACCTTGTCCAGATAGTCTCAGCAAGACATGCCGACAGCGGTGGGAACCTGAACTACTCCGTACACATTTCCACAGCTTTCACTGTCTCGTTTTGCAAGGACAGGCGCTTCTATCCACCTTCCCACACACAGCGCATCAACTAAAGAAGAAATTACTTAAAACACGATTACAAACAAAGACTAAGTTAGCCTGCGCTCCCACGCCCGGGTTTTCTAACCTGGGTCCCCTCTTGTCGCGACATGCCACACTTACTCGGAAACCCCTGATGGTTAAAGCGGCATTTAGGGTGGTGCCAAGTGAAGGAGGGTGTGAAATCGCCCCTGAGAGAGCGGGGTAGCCGGGGCCGCTGCTGTCCAAGCGCCAGCCCCACGGAGCTGACGGGAACCTTCACCCGGTGCCCGCAGCCGGCACCGGCCGAGGGACGGCGGCAGCAGCGCCAGCCCGCGCGGCTGCTCCGCTGCGCTTCTCCCGCGAAAACCCCCAAAACAACAAGAACGCAAAAAAAAAAAAAATCAAAAAACCAACCAAACGAACAACTAAACCAAATCCGCACTCCTCCCCACCGAAAAAAAAATATTTATAAAATAAAATTTAAAAAAAAAAAGGGAGGGGGCAGCACCCGTCCCCGCCGGGACCCCGCAGGTGCCGAGCCGCCCCGCGCCGAGAGGAGCCGCCCCCGCGCTCTCACCGGCGTCCAGGCGAGCCCCGGTGCCGCAGGGAGCCGGCTGCTGCCGGGCCGGCGGGTCCGGCCGCGCCCCCCGCCCCATCCCGCGCCCGCCCGGCGCGGCACCGCCGCCGCGACACGCCCCCGACACGCCCCATGACGTCATCCGCGGCCACGCCCCCCGCGGGCAGCGGCGGAGGCGCGCGCCCGGTATCGATCCGGCCCCGGGCCCGCTCCCGCTCCGGTCCCGGCCCTGGTCCTGCTCCGGGCCCGCTCCGGCCGCGGCGGAACCGCAGCGAAACCGCATTGTGCGGGGCAGCCGCGCCGCCAGAGCGTGCCATGCCGGAGCATCCGCCCCTTCCCCCCGCTTTCTGCTTTTCCTTAAAAATCAGTTTGTTGCGAGTAGAGAAACGGTGCGTGGAATCCCCGGGCGAGGGGAGGCAAGGCAAGGGGCTCATTTGCGTGTTTATTTCTCTCTGCATTAAAAAGCGGAGCGGTCTCCCGGATTCTCCCGTTGCCCTCGGAGAGCTGTGCAGAAATGGCATCTCCAGCCTTTCGTTCAGCACGGAGAATGGGGCGGGGGACGGGAGGGGACGCGGGACAACATGTATGTCCATGGCTTAGAATCCGCGTTGTGCCCTGATTCTCATTTCACGTTTGAAAATAAGCCTGAGTTTGAAAGCCTTAGCTTAACAAACTAAGGTGCTGAGGCAACGGTCCAGAGTGGGGTTCTCAAAATAAAACAAAATGAAACAATCGGCATAGACTAAATTTCCACAATACATCTGGCTATTTACCTATCTTGATACCTATTTACCTGTCTTGATCTTCATCACCAGAATAAACCATTCCAGGTTGATTTAAATAATGCTTCATTGTCTTAGGAGAGGACACAAAGACTTTTTTTTTTTTTTTAACTAGTTGTACTCAATTGACACATCTTGAAATTAAAGAAAACCTCAGCCTGAGCTGCAGTGTGGAGGGAGTGGTAGTACATGCCTCAGGCTTCTCCAGACAGGTCCACTGTGAAGATTGAACACCATCAAGTCTTTCCATAAGGGCAAGTGTCTAAACAAGCAGCACCTTCATCATGATCAAAACATTAAGCAGATACCTCTGTGTTATGGAGCTCACTCAAGAAGATTAAACTACTTCTTCTCTTTTTCTAGGTCATGATGTATGACCTGCGGATCAAAACATGAGAGGTTTTCTAAAGTTATATCTGCTTGTTATGTATTTCTTCTTTTCTGATAAATAATTAAAAGGAAAAAAAGCTTTTCGAAATTCTCTCACCTTCTGGCAGTAGTTTAAAAATTCTCTTAATTCTCAGCTATACACAGGTACATTTGCTCGTTGCAATTTTTATCTTGTCTTATTCATCTTTTTTTTTTCTTATTGAGATTTCAGCTATTAAGGCTTCTAACAGCAATTTCTTTGTCCTGAAAATAAAATTGAAAATGGAGGTACAGCAGCCTCAATTACTGCTGTTTTGCCTCACCATATTAACACACTTTCATGGCTACTCACCACATCAAAATTACATCCCTTCCTCCCTTCCAAAGCATTTGGGTGTTGTTTCTTGTTATCTGCAGAATGATTTTTCAGAAAACTGTATCAGTAAGAGCACACATGCAGGAATGAAGACTCTGCCTCCACAAAAGGCTTCCACCCACCTAGGACCCCGAAGTCGCAGGCAGGGGCAGTAGTTTGAAACCTTTGCTCATTGCTCTGCCTAAGTAGATTAGTCACCAGGGTCCAGTAAAGGCTACTGATCTCATGAGTCCAGTGGAACACAAAATTTAAAAGACAAAATACACCTCAAACTTACATAGATAATTGATACTGAGTGAATAATGAGGCTGCTACCAACAAAAACCAAGGGGCAGGCTGACATTTGAGCAGTAATGTTTAACTGGAAAGGAGATGTGCACCAAAGAGAAGATGCATAGTAGGCAATTAATTCAGAGAAGTTAATATAAAAAGATGAGCTCAGTTTGCCATTGCAGAGCAATTTCTTCAGAGCGAATGCCTCAGGAGAGCAGAGCATCAGTCTGTCAGTTGGAAAGGCGAGTTGCAATTGCTGCTCCTGCATCACTTAACACCAGTAGAAATACCTGTTTACAGGGCACTGCTACTTTCTCTAGCAAAATTTTTAGTTTCCTTCACATCTTAAGCACATTAGCAACTCTGTAACTACAGCCGCTGTGATTCCATATGGCTAAAACAACCAAGAACCACACGCCAGAGTAATTTATTTTGGCCAAACATGTCTGAGTTCTTTGCCTGCGATTCCTGGAATTTTTTTCCCCAGACATCAATATGCTGTCTATTTGAAGCCAGTGTATTTAGAGTTTTAAAGAGATATTAAAGTTGAGGAAGAGTATGTGCTGAAGAAGGTCCTGAAAGCAGTTCTATGAGTTCAGAACTATAGAGTTTAAATACAAGAGTAAACTTTTCTGATTTAATCCTTTCAAATGTCAAAAATTAACATTGTACTTACAAACATTTTCTATGTTTCTATGAGGACATAGTAAGCAAAAGAGAAGGAAGAATAAATCATGGTGTGCACATTATTTAAGGCAAAACATACAATTATGGAATTGAAGTAGGAAAAGTTACAATGAGCAGTTGATTACAATTTTTGCAATAAAATTCAAATTTACATAACAATATGACATCAGCTTTCACAAAGATAGTAATAAATTTGAGTCAGATCTTGCAGGCTTGATTCATGACATGAAAAACAGCAACAAAACCATTCTTCTATTAAAAAATAACAAACTCCATGGTGTGAAAACACAATCATGGTGAGAGCTGTTGCCATACTCACAGGATGTGGTACACTGCCAGGTCACAGCTCAATAAAATGTGCTCACCAAAAGTGACTCTTCTTTCAGGTATTCCCACGTCTCCCAGCAATTATAAATATATGACTGATGTGGTGAGCAAGTTTACTTATTAGAGTGCCAACAAATCTGGATGTTCCATAAATTTATATGTATATCCCCTTCTCCAGCTGTCACCAATCACTGGTGTCCTCACAAGAGTAGCAGGGGCTCAGCTCAGTCTGGAGGAGAGAAAATGAAGGGGAAACCCTCCAGCAGAGATATGGCAACACTAACTCAAGCCAGCTGCAAAACACAGGGATTGAAGCAGTCACCCCACAGGCAAAGATTTAGAGTCCTCTTGATTTCCATTCATTCTTGTTTCACCAAGTTGAAAAGAGCTGTCTTGGTAACCAGGTCTACTTTGCAGGAGAATGTCTCAAAATTGGAAGGAGTAAACTAATAGCTTCTCAGAGCTGACCCCACCCTGGTATAGTTAGGCTAAAATGAGAAACACAGCTTTTAATCCCTGCAGGTAGAAAAAGGAATTGAAGTTTAACGTTTAGATTGGACAAACATGTTAGTCACAGAGATAACACATAAAAAGAGAGAAAAAGTCATCCTGATGTTTAGTGAATATACAACAACTTGGCAACATCATCGTTTTCATTACTTTTTAATTTTTAGAAAAATTTAGAAATTTGCTTTAAAAAAAATAAACTCTTGTTTCCATTGTAATTACTTTTGCATTGAAGATTTTCTTCAAGATTAAATAAAAAATTTGTCATTTGTTCACGTTGAAGGTCTTACTGGACTTTGGATAAAAGCTAAGCACAGTGAAACAGGGCTAGAAATACATATCCCCAAGACCAGGAGAAAGGTGTTTGTTAAACCAAAAACCCTCAACCTAGAAGCCAGCCACTTATTCCAGCTTTACTGGATTGCTCCCAGAGCCTGCTGTTTGCCATGCTGTGAGGTCTTTAAAGCATGAGTTTACATGTATTCAGAAGAAAGAGGTAATAGAGAAGGCAGAAAGGAAGAGCTATTGCACATCCAAATTCATTTCATGTTTCCTGCTGCACATTCACCAACAGAAAAGCATATTACCCATTGCCTGAGCTCACCATGTTAACAGGGAATGTCCAATTACCTGGATGATAATATTAAGGCATAACTCTGGTTTCTCACTTTAACCTTGATTATTGATCATTAATGAGCCAGTTGTACTTTGACAAATTATGCAAGTGCTGTCCTCATGTGTGTGATCACCATCATAGCCCTATGCCTGTGAGGGATTGATGGGTTTCTTCACAATACTTCTTGGAATAGAGGCATCTCTACACTATGTGTTTTTAATACAAAGAATTAATTAATCATCTTTTTCATAAATAAACTTTCTAAATGTTATGCCCAGTTATGTGGTTTTTTTTCTATTCCATCCTAACACTAGCTCCTTCCTTTTTGTTCTTCTTGAAACAATAAAAACCAGTGCTCATGTTGGTACATGGAATAGTGATACGGTGAGCTCTTAATAGCATCTGGTTTTATTAACTTTGTATAACCCAGGCATTTGTTTTCCCTCATTCTACAAATGTCTGCTGAGAGCCTAAGGGCCAAAATGCAAAAACATTGCTTTGTTGTGAAATAAATCACTTCAAACTGAGGACTAGAGGATATCTGGCTGTAAGGAAATATTTGACGTGTAGTAATTCAAGGTCTGCTCTGAAGAGGACTGAGTCATCTTTGTTGTGCTAATATAAAACCTGTACCTTATGTAGTTCTATAGGTGAAGGTGTTACCTGCTGAAGTGTCCTTATTAGCAATTTGAAAAGCATTTCAATAAGAAGATACTGTATGAATATTAACTTACTACTGAACACAGCACACATAAATCCACATACGTAAGGGATTTCTAACAGGAAAACTGTCTTGGTAATGTAGAATCATGAGTGCGAAATATCACATCTCCTGCTAGCTACCCTCCTCTTTTATCCTTGAAATACCATGCCTACAAGCACTGCACTTCAAATTGCCTCTCATACAATTTTAACTCAGGCCTACATATCTTCATGTTCTACACGTGATGTGAGCATGTTGCCCTGGCTCCCCACTAACCAGTGTGTGGAATATCTGTTGCTCACATTTAAGAAGGCATGAGACTTCCTTACCCCTCGGGCTGTTCCTGCTGCCAGTTTGTTCTCTGCTCTCATTCCAGAATTCTCATTACAAGTATTACACCATGTGTTTTCTTCTCTGAGCCTTTACTCCCAGATTGCAAATATAATGGTGTTTCGGTAGCTCGCTCACGATGACCAATTCTATGAAAACACTGAACATTTCAGCAAAAAGGTATAAAAAAGCTGCCTACCACCAAAAACAAGCAATAAAATTTATTTTAAAAAGAGACTGAGCAAAACAATGCTATGAGGTAAGCACACTTTGCTACTTGTACTGTTTTCCATCTTGTCTACTTTCACTCCATGATACACTTCCTAATGTGTCTTTTCGTCCCAAAGAAAATAAACAGCAAATAAAAGAACAAATTTTACAAAACTGAAAAAAAAAATTAGTTATCAAGACAATCCAGGATGAATGTTCTGCTCCTGAGCAACACTTATGATCTAATAGAAAGGGTAAGCTAGGTATTACCAAAGCTTCTAGTAAGTGTTTGCATGTCTTGGTTTCTTAGTAAGGTAGATATCAAGTATGCTGTACTGATTTTTGCCCATGGGGTTGTTTGTCCTCTACATCATATTTAGCAACTTAAGGGGAAGAGTTGAACTATGATCAGAAGAGTGGCCTCAATTAATGCAACAGATTGAAGGGTATTGTCTAGTCAGTCATTTTATTTTCTGTATAAGTAGAGAGTTTTAATTATCAAGATTTCTGAATGCACTGATGTAAAACAAAGAGTTAATGAAGTTCAGTAGTAAATGTGGCAGTGGTTAAACAAGATTCAGCAGTAAGATGGATTATTTACTGCATAGAGGGCAGGATTGGACAAAGCTGAGACCCTCCCATTGGGTCATAAGGTTCAGAAAGGAGTTCCAAACTCCTTCTTAGAAAGGAGTCTAGGCGCAGATGGATCCACTGCTAATCCCAGATGGTCAGTGGTTTATGACTAAAGGATTATATATGCACAATTGATCCTTTTTATCGCTTAGCTAAGATTTCTAAGAAGTTTAGCATGTTATTAATCACTTCCCAAGACTCTGTTGCAGCAAGGAATCCCTCAGCCTCAAGGAGCACCTTGGGAATCATTCGTGCTCAAGGGGAGTTCCTGTTGTGCAATAGAACAGCTCAGAAGGTCCTGAGCTCCACGATTCATGGAGTAAAAGAGAATGATTTACAATCATATCTGCACACCAACAAGACATCCAGGTCATCATTCCAGGCAGCCCTTGGCCACCATGTTGCCATCCATGCACGGAGAAAGAGGATGTCTCCTCTAAGGAGGCACTGCCCCACACCCAAACTATCAAGGATGTGGCAGCTTGTGTATCCTCTAATGCTTAACTGTAATCTCCCACAGCAGCTCTATTGATTTCCTTCTTCATATTAAATCAGAGCAAGCATTTCCAGTCCCTATAAAAAGTGCATTTTACAACCACATCTTGTTCAAGAACTCATCAACAGCAGTTCTTTTGTTAAAACAATAAATCAATGCTCTACAGGACCTTCATAACTCATTATGGGCTGTCATTGTGCTGGAGCTGCTAAATGCTTGCATGCCCAAATTTCATCTGCAAATGTCACATCTACCTTGTTCTCTCAGGCACTTTCATTATCAGGATTAAGTCTCTATTTGGATACTCCAGTTTCCCATTCATTCAGATGTGGAAGACCAATTCCACGGTATAACTTTGGCCACTGAACTTTATTTAATTTGGAATTACTGTCCTGTGAACAGATGGGCTACATGCCTCTGGAGTAGTTCACCTGGTTGGTTTCTAGTTTTCCCATTTGTACTTGAGCTGAAGATGCATAAATATCCCATAAAGCAGGTAGTTTAACTACCCTGGCAGTGGGCTGTTCTTATTTAAACTGTTGAATGTTGCTACTGCATTCACAGATTGTGATGTTTTTCTTTCTCTTAACTTGAATACTATTAGATCTACAGGAGCCAAGTTGTCTCTTTTACTGCATTTCGTTATGATCCAATACTTGAAATTGCTGGATTCCATTAGATTTGATTTCCTTAATTAAAAGGATCTTTTTAGCAACAGAAACCCCTTCAGTCTTTCTTGTACACAAGGTAACTTAAATAATATTTGCCTTTATGCCTTGTTTTCGTTTCATTTTAAGAAAGGTAATAATTGAAGCCTAATAACTTATATAACTTATCAAAGCCTAGTAGCCTGATCACCCAGAATTCATAGGTCTGACTTGCTCACAATTCCAGAATTGAAAGATATAGCAGGAATCACTTTTTCTTTTCTGTTACTATGACTATTTTAGATATAATTATTAAGATATTGCATGTCCTGGGCCAGGAACTGGACTAGATGATCTTTGGGATCCCTTTTAATTCAGGATATTCTGTGGATGGGGGTCTTGGAAAATCAATTCATCAATTTATTCCAAATTGATTAAATATAATTGAGGTTCAGTTCTTAATTTTAAAAGTATGGCATCCATCTTTACATGCTGGTGAAAATGTAACCAAGCCTGACAACACAATACTACATGAAAAAGGACTCCCTGCCAAAGTTATATGTTTTGATACAGAAAAGAAAGGAAAGGTCAGTCAATAACTCATTTAAATATGCTCAGATGTGTATTTTCATCGAGGTCTGCCTGTAGTGAGCATTAATGTGTAAAGATCAGTTTTCTTCCCACACTTGACAAGACTCATCCACTGTTTAGACAGTGGAAGACAATAATTTTCAAACCACAATGAAACCTATAAAAAAATCTATAATAACAATTTATCTGAAGAGTGAACCTGCCACACATTCATTGCTTTGATTGCTGCAATATCACTCACACAAGTAACTCTATGAAACTACATATGCTCCTGCTAAAGAACAAATGCTATAGGATCACCCTATAAATCAAAACAAAAGCCATAAGTGAGTTGTGCTGGTTATTAAGACTGATGAAATGCAGCTTTATTTTACACAGAATGCACTGACAGAGAAGTTATTTCACAAAGTCTAAATACAGCATCTGTGGCTTTGGATACCCACAAACCAACATTCATTTATCAGGCTTTGCTTATAGGGACAAGCATGTACTAGCCTACATTACCTAGTTCAAAACAGGTTAGCTCTCAAAACAATTTTGCTGTAGCTATCCCTTCTGATGCTCTTAATGACTCCATAATTGCTACTATCATTACCTTAGAGTTTTCAGGAATAAGTTAGTAACTGGTTTTTTCCATGTAAAATAGATTACATAGATCCCCAATCTTCTGCATTCTTCCTTCCCTCCAAAGTCCTGAAAGCAAAGCTAAAGCTTGGAGGGTGTTTGTGCCCAGGAAAAACCTTTGTTCGCTAAGTCCCCAAGAGATCTAGTGCCTTATTAAGATTTCGGTACATGGCTGACAAAAAAAAAAAAAAATCTCTTCCTGGTTTTAGGTCTGATTTTGTACAGACACACAGCATCTTCTGGGTAATGCAAATATCACATACAGGTTTTAGAAAAGAAGCTGTGTGAGTGTTCTTTCTCACAGTCCCGCTGTTAGCCACTTCAAATGCATATTATTTCAATACACACTGACAGTTAAATCAAAGAGGAAGTCAAAACCCTCAGGAAAATTACTGCCCAGTAGTGTCCAGCTTCGCTGACTTAACAAGTCATTAAAAATAAACAAACCAACCAAAACCATCTTCTCAAGTAGAACACATCAATCCTCACTCCATTTACATGCCCTCATGGAAACAGATAACCTCAGTAGCTGGGAGAAGGGTTATTCAGTAGCACATGGTGCTCCAGCAGTGGTGAAAGTCCTTAGGGTTTGAGGGGCAAGCAAAAGTTTTTGGTAGAAAAAGGTGAACAGAGCCATTTGGGGAATGGCTATTGTATTTTACTCTTTCAAAGGTGTTTTTTGTCCCTGTAGATCAAAGACTGGGAGGCTGCAATAGTTCTGGACATAGAAAGCAATGCTCAAACAGAATGGAATAAAGATTATGTGAGCAGCATCCTCATGCTTCAATTTGTTGGTCTACCTGAATTTTATTGAAGACCACTGGGAGGATGTTGAATTTTTCACATACTTGAATTTGTTTGCATTCAAGCCTTTGAAAGCTACAGCAATGATCCTCAAATAAATATTTCACTGTCCAATTTTGTAGCTTCTTTGATAAGGCATTTTTATTGTTATTGCGGCAACGTTGTAGGTATTCTTAGAAATATCATTATAGTTAATAATTCATGCAGAGAACACAAAATAATTCATGCAGAGAACACAAAAAATATCCTCACTGTATACAAGTCCACTTTCCTCTTCATTCCAATCATTAGAGATTACTAAAGGATGTGAGCTACTGCTTTTGAGGAAACATTTTCTTCAACCTTTCCTTTCCTCCCCAAGTCATAAACCTGTTGGAGTACACTGAGATCTTTTAACTTATTTACTCACCATGGGAAGGCTCCTTAGAAGGGAACCTGCTCCAGAATCCAGGTCCCAAAAAGTTGTCGAGATTAATGATGTGGCAGGCATTGTGCACAGCAGGTTACAAAAAAGGTGATGTAAGAGCAGAGCTGTTACCCATCCTGCAGAATTGTGGGAAAAAAGCAGTAACTCTTACATTTTCTAGGAAAGAGGGCTCAGACAGAAAGATGTGGTTTTTAATGGCATCCAAAGTTAGACTCAGTTTAAAGTTGTACAGTTTTTCTTAATGAACTAATTATAATTCAAAAAGTGATTAAAAGATGCATTGTATAAAGAAACAGCAGAGTCAACTCAAAAGATGCAGATACATAATTTATGCTTCACCAGAACTTTTCTTTTTCTCCAGTTGATTCAAAGGGAACTATTATTCATGTGTATCAATTAAAATATGTATCACTGCGTACAAACTTTTCCATAAGTATTTCTCTTTTAGTTTTTTGGGGGGTTTTTTTTTGGTTGTTTTTTTTTTTTTTTTTTGGTTGGTTGGTTTTTTTGTTGTTGTTGTTGTTTTTTGGGGGGGGGTGTTTTTTGGGTTTTTTTTGCTTAATATGACAGGATACTGGATCTAGTTCATCCATCATCGTTCTATGTTCCTCACTACAAAGTTATAACTTTTAAAAATTGCATAAAGTGCTTACTTGTTAATGCTCATGGCATTTCCGTTCACAATTTCACTGCGGTGGCATGCTTACATATAATTACTCTTGGGCATGCAAAACTATGCCTATGCCAAACAGAACTCTAATATAGAAGACATGCCAAGAGATCCCCTGTGTGTGTAAGGGAAATTTTGAATCTTCTTCCCTGCAAATATATTACTGATTAACAGAAATATGGCTGCTCTCTGACAGTAAGTGACCTCCAAGTAGGTAATGCATACCATTCTCACCAAAAAGATCTAAGTTGAGAAATCAAATTTAATTATATTTAATATAATGTTCAATAATGTATTTAATCTAAGTATATTTAGTTTTATTATTGCCTGAAGCATATACAACAAAGTGAAGCTCCATCTTGGACAATTACTGAAAATATATGGAGAAAACAACTGATATGCCAATAACATTATGACAAAAGGTATAAAGAACAAATGACAGAAGGATTAATAAAGTCAGTTTTTCTCTGAAAAGGGCTGCGTAGAAACAACCCTGAAACAGTTAGTCATGGCACGAATTAAAGCATTTTTCTTTCTCCGGACTAGTAGACCTTTCAAAGCTTGTTTTCTATTACATAGCACATGCTGTTTTCAATGTTTTGTAGCCAGTTTTCTTCCTATCCTTGTGCTTCATACATATTGAGAAACGAACACTAATTAGTTAATTGCTTGTTGATTTTGTCAGAGTACAATAGTACTAGTTTGCATGGCAACTGATACGCACAGATACTGATTTTCAGAAACTGTCTCATGTTCCCAGGAGTATTTCCTTTGTTTTGATTTGGGAAAATCAGTTGTCTAACAGACCCCATAATTAATATAACAAGCATTTTATAAGGAGTGGGAAGCTTCTACAGTCATTGAAAAAAAACAAACTGTGTTAAACTGTGTGGGAACTTTTCAGATTCTATATTCCAATGCTAAAGCATTTTCTCAAATCTGTATTTACCTTGGGTAACATTTAATACCACAGTCCTTTTGCAGAAAACACTCTACAAAATCGAAACAATGCACACAGATAGAAAAGAAAATAAGAATTATGCATGCAGTACTGTACTTTTAGTCAATCTCATTTGCTTTCTATAAGATGCAAAAGTAAAACTGCTCTCCATGTGTCCAGTAAAGGCTGGTAAGAATGCATTTCCATGCTTAATACATGTAGGATGTAATAGCCCAAGAAGATGAGAGCTTCTTGTTCAGATAATGAGCAGAGGGAGAACTTCATTTTCACAGGCAAAGATGAAACACATGCCTTTTTTGCATGCTCCAAACAAGTTCCTGAGGACAGAGTTCATTCTGTCTTCGGAAAGCACTTGATGAGGAGCTCCAGCATGAGAACTATGGTTTAAATCCAAACAGGAGTGGGATGGTTGTTGTGCAGCCTGGCCAGAACATAGCTTCTTCAAACGAAATTCCTGCATCTCCTGTCAGCAGAGGGAGTTTTATTGTTGATGTTAAACTGGCCTGTAACCAAACTGAGACTTGGATGAAAAACTTAATACCAAAACTCAACAGATCTACAATTAAACTGAAACAACAGAGATGTAGAAATAAAACAAATGCTGACATGAGTCATCTGATTACCAAACTGCTATAAACCACCAATCCTGATGCCAGGCTCAAGCACACATTTTATTCACGTGTCTGAACAGCTCTAGAGGCAGAAGTCACAGTCTGGGGTTTCACTGTCCCCCAACAAGAGACGGGAGAATTGCTGTACTTCAAATCCAGAGCTAAGAAGTGTCTCAGCCCAAAGTTGCCTCTGACCGTGTTGAAAAGCAAGTTTGAATTGCTGTATCTGGGGGCAAGCCTTGAACCCCAGGCCCTCCTTTCCACTTAAAATAATTCCTCACTCATAGCATTTGTGTGGAAAAGGATGACCTGTATCAACACTCAAGTAAGAGGGTCACTTACTATCGTGATCTTTGCTGGAGGTAAGGCAAACTGTTTTCAGTGGGGTGATATTCTTTTTAGCCTGTGATCTTAAAAGTAGGAAAAAAAGGCAAGCATTTAAAGAATCAGAATTTAAGGGGCATGAGGAGAGAAGAGTTTTGATTTACGGTTCTAGACTTTATTCTGTATGTTTGTCTTTGTTCTTTATGCTGAACTTTGCTTCAAGCACGTTCATGCTGCTCTATTCTATGAGGAACATGATAAGGAAAAAAAATAATGTCAGAAGTGCCAGTTAGCTTCACATTTCATTTGGAAAATGTTTAGCTGATCTCTTGGCATGCCAGCAATATACAACCCTTCATTTCCAGCCCCCACTTGATTTGCTGTCTTTACAAGCCTATCAGAAACTCTCTCTTGCCCCCTTATGGAAAACAATATCAAAATAAATGGCTTGTCATTAATCTACATCTAAAATCAAGAGCTGTTTTTTCACTTACAATACTTTTTAAGTTTTAAAAATTCAGGAATGATAGTACAGCTACCACAAAATTTCAGAGCCCAGTCCTTTTATACTCAGCTAGGGGCCAGCACCACATTCTTGTTAGGAAGAACTTAAACTCTTGGTAAAGCTCTTATTAAACTGATTGTATTTTGACCCAGGAGTTTTATTGAGTTTCCTCTTCCTTCTTCCTCCCCATCCACTGCTGGGACTGGGGGAGTGAACAGCTGTGTGAGTGCCCAGCTGCTGGCTGGGATCAACTCACAACAGTTTTTGCAGCTGAAATTGGTCATTTTTATGTCAAAACCCTGGGTCAATTCCAAAGTCTGTTCAAAAAGAAAGTAAGAAAAAACCAAATTCCTATGTTTGTTTTGTATATTGACTATGAATAAGGGACATAATAATGTGGAGAAAAATACTCTCATCTCCCTTCAACCAATTTATATTTAAATAAAACTATTTTAAGATATATGACTTACAGCCACCCCCTGAAATTACTAATTGCTAAGATAAATTAGTTCTTTCATGAATAAAGTGATAAAGTGATAAGTTTTCCCTGTTTATTGCCATCTATTTCCAGTATCAGCTTGAACACTAGCTTCAAAGCAAATAAATGATTTTCATTAGAACATCTTCCTTTTAATGTACTATAAATTCAATTAATGCTATGGAAGATTTTCTGTATTTCTTCACAGAAAATCTTTTTCCCTTTTGTGTAAAACTGATTAATAGAAAACAGTTGTTTTTCTAAAAAATATAAGAACAGGTTCAAACCTGATTCAAACCCAAGCTGAACATTTTTTTTTTATTTTGAAAAGTTAACGTTAGCCGTCTTCTTTTCTTAGCCAAATTATTTCTTTACCTTCCAACTAAATTGTTATTAACTTACAATGTTATTATCCATTTGCACCACCTACGTTTTGTCAAGAACAGCACTGAGATACCATAATATAACAACATGAGCACTAATATTAAAAAGAAACAGCAGATGTTTAACAAACCCTTCATTACAAAATATCAAGGGTATTTTCAGGCAGTGGACTGTCTGAGATGATTGAATCTGTTTTCTGAATCTTAAACTAATTTAATTTCTGGTTACATTACCCATATTTGTCAGAGTCCTTCGTTTACAAGAAAGGGTTCTTTTGGATCCTGTCCTCTCCGCATACTGGATTGTTAATTTTTTTTCTCTTTTTTCTGGTTTTTTTAAACAAAGACTGGGTTTTTTGACTAATTGGACTGATGAAATAGTCCTTAGATTAGGCATAAGCAGTTTTCCTAATGCTTTGCATTTCACATTTCATAACAAAATTTCTGAATAACTGAAGCCATAAGCCCTGGGGAAAAGACATTTAGCTGATGGGAAACATCAGCATTCCCACTGTGCAGGGTGAGCCACAGCAGTTTATGTAGCTCAGTAGTCCCTCTGTTCCAACAGACCCTCTAAAGTGCACCCAGGGGAGCTGTTGCATTAAGGCTACTGAATTCTGCCAGAAAATAAACGCCTGAGCATTCCAGCTGTACTCAGACATGAGAAGGGCTGCGTGTGGCTTGGCTTCATTTCTATTTATGG
Organism: Fringilla coelebs; assembly: GCF_963513975.1. Taxonomy (NCBI): domain Eukaryota; kingdom Metazoa; phylum Chordata; class Aves; order Passeriformes; family Fringillidae; genus Fringilla; species Fringilla coelebs. Next base: position 39,474,394 of record NC_140032.1, on the reverse strand, counting down.
TCAATTCTACTTTATCAGCCTGGTTGAGTTCAGTAAGAAGTTGCACAAGTGCTGATTGACAAACAGTGTGGTGTTGTGGCTCAACCCCAGCAGGCAAACAAGCACCACACAGCCCCTTGCTCACTCCTTCACCAGTGGGATGGGAGAGAGACCTGGAAAGTAGGAAAACCTGTGGGTTGAGATAAAGGCAATTTAACAGGTAAAGCAAAGGCTGGGCATGTAAGCAAAACAAGCAATTAATTCTCCATTTCCCATTGTGTAATGATTATTGGAGAGGACAAACACCATCACTTTGAACATCTCCCTCTTCTTCTTTCTTTTCCTGTGTTTATATCCTGAGCATGATGCCATATGGCATGGAGTGCCCCTTTGGTCAGATGGGGTCAGCTGTTCCAAATGTGTCCTCTCCCATCATCTTGTGCACACCAAGTCCCTGCTGGTGGACAGTACAAGAGGCAGAAAGGATCTGTGCAAGCTCTGCTCAGCAAAACCAAAAATATCTGTATACTATCAGCAGTGTTTCTAGCACAAACCCGAAACAAAGCCCCTAACCAGCTACTGTGAAGAAAATTAACCCTACCCCAGCCAAAACCTGCACATGCATCTGACCAATCTGGCACTGGTCTGGCTAGGTTTAGTAAGAACTTACACCCTCTAGATTCATAAAAAGGATGGTTTATTGAAGGAACAGGAAAGCAGATTCAGGATTGCTAATGATAAATGTGCTAATCAGAGAGTGTTAATATGTATTGCAGTGGGAGGTATAGTAACAGACATCTATTGTGCTATATATGTATAAATGAATATTCCCAGGCCTACTCCAATGCCATTGGATATGCAAAGCTCACCTAAAGGTGTTCCTACAGTGAAGAAGGACCGACACAGTCCACCTACTGATCCTGAGAAAACAGACATGTTTTCTCATCTCCCTTTTTGCCCTGCAACCTCCCTTCTTTTTCTACTACAGATTTTTTTGGCCCTTCCCAACTAGATGGAACAACACATATTATAGGTGGGGTTTGGTGACTTTGGTCAAGCATGTTTTACATGTCTCATTTTATCCTTCTTTGCATTGGGGAGGGTGTGAAAATTCCTATGCACATAGGTCTTAATGATGGTCTTGGTTACTTTCAGTCTGAATTTATAGCTGATATAAGAGGTAAAATAAACACTTTGGTCCTCCTCCACCCACAGAGACACCAGTAAAGACAGCCTCACCAGATTCTTTGTGCACATCCCTGTCTTCTTAAAGGACCAGATTTGGAACAAGTCTTGCTTTTTCAGGATGAAGGGAGGGCAAGGCCATCTGTACCAGTGGCTGGTACAGAGCCATGGGTGCTCCTCTGTGCCTCCCTGAACCAACACTGGGCTGTGAGACCTCCACTTCCCTCTAGACATCATTCCACTGTCCAGCCTTTCTTGAGACAGGTGCAAGATAACTGAGGGGTCCAGCTCATGATTTTCTGAATCAGCCTGATCAATTCACCACCAGCTTAAGGCACTCTGTAGGGAGTCTGAAAATTTACCACAGGAGGTCCAGAAAACAGCTGTACTTACTCTGAGAGACACCTTATGTGCTCCACACATTTCTCACTTTGCCAAATGCTACATAAATGTGCCTGAGTAAACCAGAATTATCACAAGTGGTAGATATAAAAAGCTGGACTGCAAATGTAAATCAAGAAATCTCCTTAGATTCCAAATGGCCAGGCCATGTATTGATTAAAAAAGCCAGGGGGTTATACAAATAAGTGAATGCACAGCATGAAATTTCTATCTTGTAAACATTTAGGTCAATCATTTATTAACTATGGATGTTATGCTATTTCTCTTCTAGTGAAGAAGCCTAAGGAAAAAAATCTGATCTGATCATATGCTACTCTTACTGGAAACTTTTCTATATTTTTTGAGTGGAACATATAATCTATTAAATGAGCTAAGAAATTATTAATGCTGAAATGTAACACTGCCTCATAAAATACATCTTTTTGAAAGGAACTGGCATGTAATTGTATGTGAATAACATTCTTCTTAAAAATATTTGCACTTTTGTTTGTTTGAAACTTTTTTGTAGCATTATTTCTTGTAAATATAAACAATAAAATCTATAGAAAACAGCTACTTGTTGCTTTCAGTGTATTGCACAAAGAGATTACACCACAGGGAACGATTCAAGTTAGTATATTTCTGAATCAAAATGTGCATAACTCAAGGCCACATTTTGAAAAACATGAGCTTCCTTTTTGCAGATCTAAAAAGAAAACAGTTAAAAGCATGAAAACTGACAACTACTATATTGGTTCAATTACAGAGGCAGCAACTGTCTTTTCACTCATCTATGTAATTGCCATACCATGGTTGTTTTTGAGGAAGTGATTTCAAGTGCCTCATGTTAAATTAAAGCAAAACTGCCACCTCCTGAAGATCTGATTTAAATCTTATCAAAAAAGCATCATCTATGGTCAGAGGAGCATAATGCTTTGTCTGTGAAGAAAAACTTCCTTGCCCCTTACAATCCACTGTAGCAATGTGTCTTCTCATTGTAGTGACAAAAGCCAATTAATTCCCTTTGTGCAACTGCATTTTGCAGGCCCTCTGTTTTGAGAAACTCTTGCTTAGTGTGCTTTCAGTGCATTATTTGTAATGCAAATACTTGCAACTTAAGAGCAGTGGAAAACTGTATAAATCTCCCAACATGTGAGAAATTAGCAAGTGTTACATTGCTGTTTGATATGCAGCACATAATCAAATTTACATTCCTAAGTTTTACTTTGAAATAAAAAGCATACTCACGATCTTTGAAAATAAGAAAGTAAAACATTTAGAGAGAAAACCAGAGGCACCTCACATTCTTTTTGAGTGACATTTTACACTAAATTGTTTTCTGAAGATCAGAAATGGGGCAATTTGTACGATTTATTCTACTTAGATGCTGTGTCTATAAGCAAACTGTAGGAGCCCAGTTTTCAATGGTGTTAAATGTTAATGCCTTTAATTGTTAGAAATTTGCCAGCTTTTGTTTATAAGGCTGTATAATGGTCTGCATATAATATTATAAATGTCATTTGCCAAAGAGGATTGTATACTTCAGGAAGAAAATAAGCTATCTAAGAAAATTGGGAAGACACAGCTCAGAGAATAAGAATACAACCGAGAGTATTGAGCATAGTCTCAAAAAGTAGGGTGAATTCCTGAAAAGTAGCATTTTCTTGGCACAGAAAATGCCAAGTTACCCCACATACATGATACATATATAATATTTTTGATTATATTTCAATTTTTTGTAAGGTACTACTACCTTTTTGTAGGTACTGCTACTAATGATAAACACAGGGGAAGCAGGAGCTGAGGCCAAAAAGAGAGCTAAAATCTGTGGTAAAAAGGGGCTGGGAGAAGGCAAAGAAAATCTTCAGCGTGGTCTGAAGCCATTGCACACAGAAAATTGAAGAGGTTGACACTTAGTCTTGAATTCTGCCTGTGCTCTGAGTTGGCCTGGCATCAGGAACACAAGTGCAGGTGACTGGCTGTTAAAAGGCTCCAGAGCATCAATCTCACTGGAGGAAGCTTAGTAATGAGGGCAGCATCTTGAGGTTTGGGAAGTTAAGCAGTACAGCACAACTAATTCTGACACCAGTTTCAAGTGTGGAATATATTTCCTTTGCATGATGCAGATGGGGATATTTATAGAGTATGCAGCTGGAATTACTCCCATAATATAGAATGGAAAATGCATTGTTTTACAGAACATTTCACACCTGTAGTAGTCTGTTAAAACACTACTAAATGTTCATTAATTGTTTGACAGGCATAGGTAGGTAAGCAACTGTATTCTACAGTCAACAGCAACCCATGCACAGGCCTGCCAAATATGACCCATCTCACCAAGAAAACAAACATTATCCAGAATTAGAGTATCTAAACTATCAGTGTTGTTAGCTTCTGAATAGAAAAGAGCAAAATAAGTAAGAAAACCTCCTGTCAACTGGAAGTCTTCACCCATAAAACAAAAACCTGGGGCGTGCATGTGTGTTTGTTTAAAGACAAATTAAATTTTACCTTTGGCTTTAATCTTACAGGCATTTCCAGCAAAATCAAAAGATGTGGTGAAAACTCATCTGGAAGAAAATGTTATACCTTTGCTGGCTAGAAAGATAAGTTCAGGAGGTTAAAATGAGCATCATCATAAAAGAATTCCCTGACAGAATAGGCAAAACACATATGAATGAACAAGGTTTATGAGCCTGTATGTTGGCAGTGAGAGACAGAACCCATACCAAAAGAAGCAGAAGGCTGTTACACTGTGTGCTATTTTTATGAAAACCTGGGGGTTTCTGTGTTATTCCTAATTTTTCCAGTGAAACTCAGTCAAAGAGGTGAACTGCAGTGAAGTAAAGAGAGCAACTTTTCATCCATTGTGAGAAAATATTAGAGCAATGTTATTTTGATCTGCCACCAGAATGATCTTCACTCTGTGGATGCAAAGATGAATTTACAGGACTTTGTGATACCTCTTGGTATCCATGAGGGTTCTTCATAGTTGGCCAAATAAAGAGAGCATCTTTCTGAAATGGTTACATCACAGTTTCAGAGCAAAATACATGAAACAAAATGGTAATTATAGTTGGCAGTTATACTCAAGTCATGGTGAAATATTTCTGACATGATTAGGTATCAGAATAATGCTATACCAGACATGACTAATCATTATGATTCTCTTTCTCCCATTTGATAGAATATACTGTGAGGCATGTGTGCAAAACCCTTACTCCCTAATTTAAGTATTTCAGCACTATGTCATTGGCAATTTAAGTAAACCTAAGCAAAAATTTACAGATTATATTTTTCAGAGAGAGAATACCATTTAACTATGCTTGCAAAATTAAGGTGAATTTTAAGGGCAAAAAAATGTCTAGGGATGCACTGGGTAGAAACTGCTGTTCTTCAGAGTTTTTACTTTGATATTTGGATTTCAGAGCAGAACCCAATATTTAGAGCCTTAAAATTTTTTACATTGTTTTACAGAACATTTCACACCTGTAGTAGTCTGCATGGTGAAAAAAAACCAAAAAATTTGTGTTCAGAGCAAAAGCCATCCAAAGGCATGGGATGCCATCAGGTGCAGGGATATGGAGCAAAGATTGCCCAATTGGTCCCCAATGAAATTTCCTTTCGGGAAAGGAAACGGAATCTTGCGAGCCCCAAAAGAAAGGCTTACAAACACTCTGGAAAGGAGATGGGAGCAAATGAAATGCAAGCGAAAAAAACCGGGAAATTGGGACATTTAGTGACTTGCAGAAAATGGTCTGGCAGGCAATCAGGTGCAGTGGAAAGGGTGAAACCATGCCAAAACTAAAGTCAGAGGTGCTGCAAAACAGGGGAAAAAGGCTCAGAGGAGGACACAACATTAAGGGGAAGATAGGAGAGACGTTGTATGGATGCTGGAGACCAAAAGAAAAAAAAAAAAAAAGGTTGTTAAACTGAAAGCCATCCAAAGGGAAGGGATGCCATCAAGTGCAGGGCCATGAAGCAAAGCTTGCCAAAATTCATGCCCATTGAAATGCTGCAAACAGAAAAGGAGGACTTCCAAACGCTCTGGAATGGAGATAGCATCAAAAGAAATGCAATTGAAGAAAAAAAAAAAATTGGCAAATTGAGTGACTACAAGAAAATGTCCAGGATTACATGCAATGCAGTGCAAAGAATGAAAACATGCCAAAAGGAAGCACACAGATGCTGCAAAAGCAGGGGAAACAATTAAGGAGGAAGAGAGAACTTTCAAGGGAAGAGATGGCAGACATGGCATGGATGGTGAAAAAAAACCAAAAAATTTGTGTTCAGAGCAAAAGCCATCCAAAGGCATGGGATGCCATCAGGTGCAGGGACACTTGATTTCACACATTTCTTTCAGAATTTTCCGTAGAATGAAGGGAATTGCTAGTCCAGGTTTTCTTGTTCCAAAGCATTGGAAAAAAAACTAGTGAAAGAGGAACTCAGAATGGTTATTTCCTGTTCAAAATTACTTTTAACAAATGGTAATGGACTTTGTCACATACTTAGGAGCTGGGGGGAGACAGTGCCTATTCAGAGTCCGAAAAACTCTGAGCCTGAGTTCATTCTAAGACCTGTATAGCTCCTCTCAGGTGACTGAGCAGTCAGGGGATCCCACTCTGCTCAGCCACAATGATGCCACATCTGGAGTGCTGTGTGCCCTTCTGGGCTCCTCAGTAACAGAGAGACACGGAGCTCCTGGAGCAGGTCCAGGGAGGGCAACCAAGATGATGACAGAACTGGAGCATCTCTCTTACGAGGAAAGCCTGAGAGAGCTGGTCCTGTTCAGCCTCAAGAAGAGACAGCTGAAGGAAGACCTCACTGATGCCTATCAGTGTCTGCAGAGACGCTGGCGAGACAATGGAGCCAGGCTCTGCTCAGTGGTGCTGAGCAATAGGACAAGAGGCAACGGGTAGGAACTGATGCACAGGAAATTCCACTTGAACATGGGGAAGAACTTCACCACAGGGGTGACTGAACACTGGAAGAGGTTGCCCAGAAAGGGTGTGGAGTCTCCCTCTCTGGAGATATTAAAGAACCAGCTGGATGCAGGGCTGCACCTTCTGCTCTGGGATGACCCTGCTTGATCAGGGAGGCTGGACTAGATGACCCACTGTGGTCCCTTTCCAGTTCAGAAAAGGAACATTCCAAAGCTCTCAGGGGATGATTCCCACCATTCCTCCTCTCCTGTCCCATCTTTCCAAGCAGCACGTACTGCTGTCCTGGTACTGTCAGTGCTGCTGGCACCTCAGCCTTGCAGGAGCTCCCAGTATGACCAACACCACCAAGCTCTTGCACAAGGCCTGATAGCAGGTTATTGAAACAGGAGAGGAAGTGCAGAGCAGGCCAGAGGTAGAGGAGAGGGAAACAGGGAGGATCATGCACCCCACAGTAGTTTGCTGAAGGGGAGTCATCCATTTCCTTTCCAATGAAGTGCTCACAGAAGTGCACAGTGCTCACAGACAGTGAGCATCTCACTTGTGAATGTTTCCTCACTAAGTTGTAATACCATTAACTGTGCATCAAGAACAGTGACTTTTATAACGCCACTCACACTTCTGGATGTAAGTTTGTCTTGATACTTTGATATCAACACCTCAATCACATGAATGCCCATTATATTTAAGGCCATAACCTGGACAAGTAGAATTCCAGCCAGCCACAATTTTCTGTATGTTTCAGTCAGAAGATAATATACTATTGGAAAAAAAAAAAATTACAACCTTGTAAAGATAAGAGGCTTTTTCTTTCACTACTCCACAGAGAATAATGATGGGGTTTTTTGGTTTGGTTTTTTTTTTTTTTTAAACAAGTAAGCATGAGGCTGAAAGGTGGCCTTTAGACTAACAAAGTACTGATATAACTCCTGGAAGAGTTCCCAATGCTTCCTTATTGGCTACTACAGTATATAAAAGTCTAATGAACCACAAAATGATGATGGATAAATCCAGTCTGCTCAGACTGGCTTCTGGACACTGGAATATTATAAGTGCTCATCACAGTCATTATGGAGAGCATCATCAGTGGAAAATAGCATGATTATGAGATTATTAAATTCCACTTTTCTTTACTGTTTCTAGATTCAACAAAAGCTTGGGGTTTTTTGCATGTTTCATTTTCAGATGTTTTCCTTTATTACATATGTTAATTAAAGTATTCTCATCTTAATATAAAAATTAATTATAAACATAAATACATTATTGTAAAATATGTAAAAATATCAGTATATAGATGTATTAATGGCTTTTTATCTAATTAATATAATAAAATTAATTACATTTAATTTTATATTATATTATATTAATGTTATATTTCTGGGATCTCTATTACACAGTATCTGGATTGCTAATGCTACAGGCACTTTATTTTTGCTCACTACGTCAAATGCTGATATCATCATACCATCTTGAACTCAATTTGCTGGATTTTTATCTTCCTTTATTGTTACCGACATCTTTTACACTACCAAATATTTGTACCAACGCAAATAACATTTTATTTCACTACAGATCAGAATGTATCAGGACTGCAAGGTTTTGCTATAGGCAAAGCTTTATACCTCAGCTATTGCAGAGATTACTTTTCCAACGCTGTGGCTCTCTACCCAACATTTTGAAGGAGTGTGGGATGGGAGATATGAATGTTAAAATAGTCTTTTGAGGTTTTTTCCCTTGGCTGCTTCTACCCAGATGAAAATATGTCAAGAGTTAGAGCATTTTTGCCTCTGTCTTCCACACTGTGCTTCAGCTCCACGGTGCAATGACTGCCATCGTAACAGTGCAGTCCCCTTGGTACCTAAACCATGTTTGCTCGTGCTAACATGAATTTTCAGCCTCAACACTGATTTGTAGCTAATCTGTATCACAGCATAGCACAGGCAGTGGCAAGAGAAAAGGATTAAAGACCAGCAGAAGTGTTATCATGATCTCCAGCTGTATCCCTCATTGAGTGCCCTGTAGGTGCTCAACCAAAGCTCCAGTTCACCTTCTCCCTCAGAAAAAGTCAGTTCATATTTTTACATGGCATCCATTTGGTAATCAGCACATTTTTAGTTATACTTCTCAACCTAATTTTTAGACATTGATTGAGGTTTTCTAGACACAGAACGAGGTTGCGATGTTTCCCATATTCAAAAAGTATTTATGCTTTGGAGAGACTGAAGTGAATCAGATCCTCCTGTAAACAGCCAGAATATTTTCCCAGTCATCAAAAGATCTGCAGCATTTACCAGTTACATTTTTAGCAGCTGAACCAGATGTGAATAAATTTAGTCTCTTGTATTAAATTGCCTAATTAGGATAGTAGCATCTTGCAGGGAAACTGGGGATGATTTATCACATTATAAAAAAATTTAGAATACATCAGACTTCTGATTAGTCTTTAGCACCCTTCTGGTGTATATTACAGCCTATGACATCCAGAGTTTGCATTTACCTGCCTATCTGCTAGATACCTTTTCATGAAACTACGCCAAGTATTGCGCAGAGGGAACGTTTCAAGGTGTTACTTTAGGACCAATATTCTATATACTCCATTTCCCTTACTTACTGCAGAGCATTATATGTAGGAGATCACTGTATAAAGGATTATAGAAGGCCCTGTATTAAACTAGTCTCTTCTCTTTAGTCATTCTCTTTAGATAACAGATTTTCTAACTCAGAGTTTCTTAGGGAAAATTTTATAGGCTTTTTTTTCCTTCTTGGACTATACAGCCTAGGACTGATAGTTAACTGCCACATGGACAGAAATATCTCTGCTTCCAGACACATCTTAAACAGAGATATTTCAAGGACTGCCAATGCCTATGCAGAGCTTTAAGATCACCTTTTGCATTCAGTAATGTGAAAAGAAATCATTACTTTCAAATTCTTATCAGTGATCAGCACCACTGCCATTATAAATATCACTTATACTCATTAATGCTCTACTTGGATTCTGCTGGCTACTGTCATGGGCACTCATATTCTGTTTAAAACACAATTCCTTGTTATATTCAAATCTCTGCAACATATGACACCAAACAAAATGTGTGTTCTCTTACTGGACTAATCATGACTTTACGAAATTCCACAAGTACGGGAGGACCCCTGCAAAAAGTTCTTGTCTGAAAGCTCATCCTGTGATAATACCCCAAAATATCTTCCACCACAAGATAATTGCTGAGATTGGGACTGGGCAAGATAAAACCTTTTAAAAATACTTATTTTAATAGGATTTTTCAGGGGAAAAAAATCAGGAAGAAATTTCACAGTACCATTTCACAGACCCATGGCTTCCTTTCTTTGTATGTATGTGTGCATATATATATATATATATATATATATATGTAAAACATACATAAAAATGCAATGAATGGCATTGAGCCTTTGGGGGGGGGGGGGGGGGGGGCAATGCAATGTGGAGGGAAAGAGGGAGAAGATTCCCCAAGGCTGTAAATAACCACAACAGCCCCAACACCCAAAAAGAAGCCTCAGTCAAGCCAGCCAGTATAAACATCCGGCCACACAAAAACAAACAAACCAAAAAAAACCACCAAAAACCCAAACCCACAATAAATGCATTAAAATGTGTAGCCATCTTTTCTTTTTTTAAAGGAGGAACACACATGCATACAGGTACCTACTGCTGGTAGTTCACTCCAAAGATTACTCTACATTAAGTAAATATTATCCCCATCTGGGAAAATGACTTCATATCATCTTGTTTACTTCTACTAGAAAGAGCTGAGTGAGACAAATACATGGGCTGTGAGAAAAAAATCCCACAAAAAATATTGACTACTCCAATGAATTTACTATTTCCATTTCAACCAACCGAAATCTTAGCAGGGTATTTGCTCCCTCTCTTTGACATTTTGGAAGCCAGATATTTGTGCTTCTTTTTATCATTTTTGCCTGCTAAAGTGAGAAATTTTGTCACAATTTAGAAGGCTCAAAACAAGTACTATCTGAGATAGTTAATTCAAATTTCTGTAACTCAAAACAGCCTGGCTCTCAGATGATGCAGATGGTATGGAGGAGGAGAAGGATCGTTTTGGCTACAGAAGCACATTTAATCCTTTTTTTCCCCCTAGCATAATCACATAATCAAGTGATGGCACAAGACTCTTGAGGCTACTGCTCTGTCCCCATTCTTCCCTTTTTTTGCTCACTCCAGCATGGGTGTGAGTGTGCAAGGGTTTTCCCTTGGGAATGACTCTATCAGGGAGGATAAACAAAGGGCTGTCATTCAGAGAGAAGGCAGAAGGTCACAGAATGACAGACGGACACTCCATTTGTCTCCAGAGGGAAATCATTACTGGATTTCTTGCTGAAGCACAGCCAGCTTTATCCCCAAAGCACAGGCATACAAGGTTAGCATCCAGTGCTTTTGATACAACCAGAACTAGGATTTCAGGCAGTAATGAAAGGAATAAAGAGGATATCGAGGTAACTAGAAAAATCCTAAACCAACCCATCCGATTGTCAGCCATGTGACAGTCATTCAGCTGCATTTCTTGTTGACCACAACCCCACCACTCCTCAACATGCTTCTGTGTTCTCCCTGTCATAATGTCACCCAAGCTTTGAAAACTCAATGGACACCATGGCAAAAGTTTTGCACTCCCTTCTTTTCCCTTGAAACTGATGATCTTTTGTTTTCATTTAATAGTCTTGAATCTAATAAAAGCGATAGGTACCTAAGAGAATTATTAATTGCTTGATGGTTAAACCACAGATCAATTTAAAACCACAGAGTGACACCAACCACTACTGCAGTAGCCAATAAAAGTAGGCAAAACATTGTATTTTCATCAAATCTATTAATCATCATAATTATTCACAAACTGCATTGCCATGGAGACAATCCTCCTAAAATCACCTGAATTAATGAGGTTGGTAATTAACTTTATTTATCTCATTTCAAACTGGTCCTCAGGTTTTGACATTTACTGATTGGATTCTGCAACCTTTATATCATTTACTTTTGAGTAATTTGTAACCAACTTTGCACAACCCTCTGACAATTTTGCTGAGCAACCACAGATGACAGAAAATCTTTTTCTTACAAGACATTCTTGGGAGAAATAGATGCAGAGGTGCATATACTCATATAGCCAGTTTACTCAGGATATGCATCACTATTGACATTTTATCAGAGTTAAAAAAAAAAAAGGCCACCAACATAACAAATCCCACCAGAATTATGATCCATGCTGACAGTTGGTTTTCTGACGGTACAGACCATCTTGGGAAATACAAACTATCTTTAAGTACACTTCCTAAAAAAACAATACATGGCATACGTAACTAGAAAACTCAGTTGTTGAAAGCTTTTATCCAAGGCAAGGGAAGGCAGCATCTGTTAAATGCAATAGTCAAACTGGCATAAAGTTGCCAGGATTTTATAGCCACCACCATGAATCTTCATGAGAAGAAAAATTTTTTAACCCAATGCACATTGCAGCTGGTGGAAGAGAAGATGTTCAGGAACTTTTCCATGGGTTGTCTTTATGCAAGTTGACAGAAAATTCGCAGGCCAGAACACTGACAGTAGTGGTACTGAGTGCCAAATTATTAATATACACCCAAGCAAAGAAGAGTACTATTATGACTTTCTAACCCACGGACACGGATTATTTCTGTCCTCCAACAACTTCAGACCTTCAGCTCTTGACCTGTATGTTAAACCCTCTAAAAGCAAACTTTTGTACCTTGTACTTTATTTTATGTCTCACGAACCCATGATGGGCTGGAACCTAAGTTCAATCTTGAGCTTGATTGTTAAATCAAGTGAGGTATCTTCAAACACTTTGACAGTAGAGCTGTTTACAAGCTAAGTGATCACTTTGGTTTTCAAGCATTTTTCTAACCCATACTGTTAGTGTAGAAGGTTTTAAAAATGCTACATGTAAAACCAAATGCTACATGTGGAACCAAATGAAATTTTCTTGCAGCAGATGTTCTACCGACCTCAAAATAAAAGTCACTCCTGCATGAATATCACATCATTTGAATGCAATAACATAACAAATTTATACAAAACAGCTATTGTTTCTGGGGTTCACTTCTCTTGAAACATTTCAGAAATTTGAATTCTATGTTCTTTTAAAAAGTAGGGAAGAGCTTTCTACTTCAGATGCATGAAAAATTCAAGAAATAGGGACTGTGGGAAGGTACTCCTTGTCTCCTATGGTCACCCTTAAAGAACTAATAAAATGTATATTTACATGGTTTCAAATGTGTATTTGAATGGTCTGTTTTATAGGAGTCTGCATATAACCCAAGAGTGTTTATTTCTGGTTATCAACTTCAGACTTAATCTTCAGTGACTGCAATATTAAATTGGAGTACTACCATGCATGGCTACCAAAATGCAAAACCAAATGTGCATTTGGTTATAAATTTTACATCTTCTAGTAAAAAGCAAAAAACGGCCTCCCATTCCTAAAACCGTAGGAACTTTTAGACCTATTGTTTGCTTAGAATTCCTCATTTTTTGCCAGACTGTTTTTGACAAATGTTTGGTCAAGGATGAAATTCCCACAATGAGTATGTGCAGCAGAGTTGAGAATGCATCAGCTTCCATCTGCCAAAGCTGAACATGTTTCCAGATAGATTTGGCCAAAACAACAGTGCAGATCTAAGCACTAGAATTGTGGTAGTTGATAGTAAGCACTGCTAATAACACCCTTCCCTCACTTCTGCCCAAGCCATGGAGACTAATATCTTAGCCCCCCAATCCAATACGTAGGAATAACTTGATGGAAGTTGAGACAAAAATGCTGTGTAATGAGGTGGTTACAAACTGGCTCATTGCAGCCCAAATTGTTTCATAGTGATGCAGATACTACCAGGCATTTGCACACAAAGGGACCCCTGGATGGAACTCTCTGGCCCTCTAGCTTCCAAAGTTGTTATATATAATGGAGGATGTGTATTTAAATATTAACTACTTGTAAACACTTTGCCAGAAGGGACTTCTAGGTTAAATTGCTCATAATATGAGAAAAGTCATAGCCCAAGACTCCCCAAGGATCTGGAAATCTTCTCCATCTCCAGATCAATATCTGAGAGATGTTTATCTCCCCATTAACAACAAAATTAACAGCAAAAGCATTTATAATAAATCCCTCCTACTCCAAAGTCTCTGGTAATACCATTTTAAACCAGGAATGAAAACTGATCAAAGGTTTTGAAGTGAACAACAGGTTTATCTCCATGAAACCCACTTGTATCATACACAGACTGTTCCTAAGGGCACTATCTGGTTTCTAGCCTGGTTTCTAGGCTGGGTGGCACACACAGACATTCTGTATCTCTACCCAATAAAGAGCTCTAAACTGTTTGGCAAGCCAAGTTATGCCTTCTCACATACATCTGCCAGTTCCCACATAGTAAGCATCATCTGCACTAAGCCAAGATGGTAAATCAAAATAATTCCCTTGCAAGATTCTGGAACATCCTTTAGGACAGCTGCCATCCAGTAAATTCTAAAATACAGGAATGAGTGGTATTAAAGCCCTGGCAAGCCTTTCATTACTGACACAAGTAATGATGGCAGGTTCATAGCTGATCAACTCAGTCTGCCAAATAGCTAACTAAAATGAAAGTAGGATCATTTGGCAAGTTTAAAAAAAAATTACCTAAGCACTAGCTGAAAACTGTTCACCCATGCTACATGGAACTTGGAGAGTAGATGCCAACATTCTAACTGTGGTTGTTCTAAAACACATTAACCTAAAAGAGCAACGAAAAGTAAAATATAGTAAGTAAATATAGTAGGTGCTTTCAAAAAAAAAAAAAAAAAAAAAGAAAAAACCCACTAGCCATGTACATATTATTTCTGTCTTTTTCTTGACAATCCACACACCAAGAGAATGAACTTTGTGATCTCTAATCTGTAGGAATTTCAAGATTCTAAAAGAAAGAGTTTTTCTTGTCAGTGGCCCATGTCCATTAATATCCAAATAAATAAATATTTTCATTTCTTCTCAAAGACAGGTGAAATCTAACTCTGCTTTTCAGCAGGCTGAAGAACCAAGTGAGGTTTCACTGCGAAGGTTTCTAGAGGGTTTTAGTGTTGTATGCCTCTACCTTTAATTGCTGACATTTCTTTCTGGCTTTGTTACTAAATGACACTTGCTATAGTTTGTTGCTCTGATCTCTGCCTGTGATTTTCCTCCTAAATATGGGTTGAGAAGGACTTGATTCAACAAATGAAAGCAAACTTGTTATCCCTCATGATGTCACACAGGCGTCTTCAGATAACTGAGTCAGTACAGGGGTAGATAATCCCTTAAAAATGAGACCATGAAAATGAAGATTGAACTATGTTACATCTGTGCAAGGAAAAAATTTAGTTAACTGATTGCCATGTGTATGCCAGGGGTGTTGTAAACCCAGTGTGACTAACAACAAATGGGCACAGAATCAAAACCATTGCATTAGACTCTAAAGCCTTTGTTAGCAGACCAGATACAAAAATGTCAAGACATTATCTTAGATTGGCTTAAAAAATTATTCCAGTTCATCTTATGCATTCAGTGCATGTGGATATCTACAGTACTTATTTTTTGTACAGACATTCAGATCACATCTCCCAAGCAGGAAATATACAGGAGATGGAATTCCTCACAGAAGAGTGTCTTATCTGTGAGAGCAGAAAAACACAGGAAATGCCAGGTTTTGCCATGTCTTGCATTCCCATGACACCAGGGCATTTAAGATAGCAGCCTGAATGCTGGCTCCCAGACAGCCTGACTCCTGTCAAGAAGGAATGCTTCCTGGCTTGTAAGCTTCTTCTCCCTCCTTTGTTTCTATCTCATCCATTACATCAGAGAGAAAAAAATAATCTTATTCCTTTTTAGGATCCCTCTGAGCTGTCTCAATCAGTTCTACAGGATCCAGGGAATCCAGGTGTGGTTTAGTATGCTTTTAGTATGAACTTTTCATAAAGGTTGTTTTGAAAATTGTCTTTTAATGTTCCCTACAAGCATTCTTTCTTACTGTGATGACTTGCTTTGCTAGTTTAAATAAACTTGACTTGTTATGTTATATGGTAATCTGCCAGCTCTTTTCACAAGTACATATAGGACACCAGATATTTGCCAAAAGAGAACATTTTTGTTCTTATTTATGAAAAAATAATAATATTTGTCTCGTAGAAAAAGAAGAACATGAAACTGTAAATATTTGTTTGATTTTCGCCCTGCTTTGGGCCATAAAGAAATGGCTTGATCTTATTATTCCTGTTACAATACTTACTGAGTTATACAGCCTTATTATTTGTACAATTAATTTGTATAATTTAATACATAAAATATAAAAATATAAAAATAAAATATACTGCATTATCATGTATCCTAGATCTTTGTTGGAAGCTGTCACTTGTCTTTCATCCATATAGACTAATTGAAGTTTGTTCAGTAATACTTCTTTAAAGACTTTGAAGGCAAAGATTACAGCAGAGCCTGAGACTTTACAAGAATATTCTTCCCTCCAAACTGAAGGGAAGAATATGTAAAAATATAAGTTAGACAGAAATGCATACACGAAGTTTTGCTTCCAAAATTCCTACACAGTGCCAACAGCGGTAATAAATACGTCCAGACGTTAATGTCTTTATAAAAGTCAAGTTACAAAACCTGTAAACTCATTCAGTGTAAACGAAGGGGAGAAAAAACTGCTTTGAATAAATCTGCATGTGATAGCCACATGGGGCAAAAAAGAAAAAGCACAAAGAATTAGCATAAGTTCTGTCAAAGACAAACATTCAGTAATTGCATTAGGACCTGTGAAATCAACCTAATATGAAGTATCTTCAAATACCTTTGTATTGTCCATGCCTTTATTTATGCAACAAATGCATAAAGTATTTGCATATGTGAAAGCACAAAATTTTTATAGATGTAATATCATTTGTCTAGAAATCTTTAGGATATGAAACAGGAGAGGATACTATAATGAGGATCTTACTTTTTTCAAGTATTCATATCACAAGTAAGACCTAGGAGCTGCAGCCTGCAAAACTGATATTTTTCTACACATTAGAGGGTTGCTTCAAAACATTCTAGTTTTAGAATCTATTTCTTTTGGTGTGGTTTAGGGCAAAATAATACAGATCAGCAAGCTATGCTGATCCACAAAATGCAGCAGGAGCTGCACATCTTTTAATAAAAGGATTCACATGATCACCCAGATTTAGAGTCCTCCAGATTCTGTGCATGCATTCAGTGCTTTCCAATCTGTGCAATACCCCACTCACATTTTCCTTACAAGTTTTTATGCACTGTTTTGGAATCAATATTTATTTCCTCAAGAAGAGGTTGAGTGAGACTTTGTGAATCACCTCAAAATCCCGGAGAGTTGTTTTAGGATATCGAGATTGAAACCAAACTTCTTTGGAGAAAACATCTTCTTGCCCAACACAAACAGCAGTTTTTTAGCTCTCCAAATAAAGAACTCCTCTTCCATACTACAGATGTAGTAACTAAAATTGCCTTACCTCATGAATATTACACTATATTCTGGCACTTCCAAAGAACTTGTGAAAATTGTGGACAGCTCTACGGAAGAAGGAAGCTCAGCAATCACCATGTGTGGATTGCAATAATAAGGCCACTAATCTTACTGCAATATCTATTCAGAATATATCCATGCAGGACACAGAAAGAGAATTATCAGATGTTCTGCACTCCACTGAATGGCATGGCACACTGGGCATGAATTATTACAATTTTGTCAGAAGTCACAGGCAAGGGACAAAGATTAAAATCTATGTAACAGTTTGATGCACAGAGGTCCGTGTGAAGCTGGAAGTTTGTACAGTGTTATAAGGTGCTTTTCAATTGTAGCCAATGATTTTCTTCCTGCACCAAAAAAGGAAGATGTTGCCATGCTAAGGGAGTTAGCAACAAGTTACAGCTATGAAAGAAATGCAAGTTCTCGTTTGGAAAACAAGCCATCCGAATTATTTACACAAGTATAGAATTTCTTTTGCAGGATTTTTTAAGTCTTTCTGCTTTCACATTCTTAAAAGGAAAGATTTCTAGAATCTTGTACTCCTTAAAATCTGACTCTAAAAGTCATCAAGTAATCCTAACTCTGATATAATCTATTTCAAATGAGGATCCAGGGAGAAAATAAAAGAAAAACAAAAAAAACCCCAAAAGAGCCAAAAACCTGTTTTGTCAGCATAATGAAATCTTTGGCGAGGAAAGTTCATAGATCCTTTCTCTGGCGGGTCCTTTCCATATTTGATACAGACACCTAATATATATCATCAAATTCACAGCAGAATCTTATTAATGATTAACAGAATTTTTTACACAAACAAGAGAGGTGATCTCCACAGTTTAATAGATTAATAAAATTGGATTTATATCATTTTAATATCAATATTGTTCAGTAAAGTTTACAAATTCAAAAAATAGGGTGCCTCATAAAATTAATTTCAGTATTTCTGTGAAATAATTCTTTTTATGAAATAATAAACAAAAAATAGCTGATGCTATTTCATGATATATCATGAAAACATTCATTGAACCATGGGAAATAATGTTTAAAGATAGACATTAAAAAAAATCCTTCTTCTGAACACTACATTAATTTTGGTTCACTAAGTTTATTTTTCAGCAGCGACTTTTATATGCTTCCCTCACTTCATTTCAGCACACCCTTTAGATGACCCAGAACTGCATCTTTGTAACTGGAATATACCCCAGTGAATAATTTCTGAGAACACAGCTCTTGCTCAGCTAACAGTAACTGCCAAAAGTGCTCTAACAAATTAGGAAA
This sequence comes from Fringilla coelebs, assembly GCF_963513975.1. Taxonomy (NCBI): domain Eukaryota; kingdom Metazoa; phylum Chordata; class Aves; order Passeriformes; family Fringillidae; genus Fringilla; species Fringilla coelebs. The sequence goes on along the minus strand of NC_140032.1, from coordinate 39,456,068 downwards.
ATCAGAAATATGCAATTACTTTTATCTCCAGCTACTGATTAATTGTACCAGAGCCACAACTAGAATTTGGATTAATGAACAGTAACATTCTGCTACCATAGAAAGGAACCTAAATAGTGAAAATAAAAGCTCTAAACAAGCAAGAAAATGCAGTCGTGACTTGAGTCTCAGGCTGTCCTTTGCTTTGAAAGAAAACTGGATGTTGTTTTCTTTTCCTCACAAGACAGATCTCTATTTTGGTTTCTGGATGAATTTGATCTTTTGAAATAATCATGGCACACTGGGGCTAGGAACAGGAGGCAGAGCGTATCGCTGTTTCTCTTGGCATGCAATTTTCAGAGATGAGATTGGTGTTCATATGTCAAGATGTAGAAAGTCTAGAAAGATAAAAATATATATTCATGGAAGTTGCAGATGTGATGGGGTGAAGGGAGGGTTTGCTTGTGTCTGTTCTGTGAGGCACAATCCAAAGTTGATCACTCTCCATGATAAAACTGCCTCAGCCACTAACCTCGTGAGGTCTGTGATTCAGTCAATAGTAATCAAAACACACAGCTGGAAATGGACTCTAAATACACTTAGTGCAGTCTCAGTGGGGAGCTTTGCATGGCATATTTGCTGAAGTAAAACAATCCATGGTACCCTTTTGGTCCCAAGAAAGAGGCAGCACAGATAACCATGTTTGGGGAAGGACTGTGAGTTGCTCCTGATTACAGCTGACCAGAGGCAATTCAGACCTACCCCATCTCTGTTCCTGTGTTTAATCACACACCTTGCCAGCTCATCTTGTGTGCCTTGTCCCAAGTCTGTTTTGATCACAGCACGGTGAATAACTGTGTTACACTTTGTAGCTGCGGATTCCTTTGGATTTGAATACAAGGGTGATGTAAATGAAGATTGTCTCTGTGCTCTTAACCACTAATTTTTTCCCCAAAGAACACAGTGTAAGACAAACAACTTTTCATTATACATAACATTAAAAAATGCTTACAAGCCAAAACCTGAAGTTATCCCTGTACCTCTTCCTCACAAAGTCTAGAGAATTTGTCCTTATAATGCCTACAAGGTGAGCCATTATTCAACATCTTTGTTTCACAGATAAAAAGCTTAAGCACAAAGCCCTGCCAGGGTAACATGAACACTTGCATTTATCTCGGTGGTATTAAAACAAGTCCTGGATTCAAAAGCAGCACTCAGGCACACAGATAATATATGAAATAGAAAACAAACAGAGAAACAAAAGCCCAAACAAAAAAAACCCCAAGCTTACCTTCATCTCCTGAATCCCAAGGCAATAAAAGGAGCACCAAGCTATAACTTTTCAGCTTCCATTGTAATCTGTATCACACTATCCTGACATCTACTAACAATACATGTTATTTATGTTACACATCAAATGGTAATTGTTCTTTCTACACATTCTAAGCATGCAAAGCGCAGGAAAATGCTAGCTTTCTTGGAAGACTAAATCCAGAAACACGAAATATTTTGTAAGCCCCCAAGAGAGTCCCAGGTGTGCTACAACAAGCAGGCAGTATTCCTGCACAGGCAGGTCACTTTGCTATTACACACAGCACGACTCTGAACTCAGTGTGATTTATTAAACCCAATTCAAAACACATTTAAACCACAACAAAAACATAACCATTTTATACAGGAACAAGCTGCACTGTACCCCTCAGATCAAGCTAAGAAAAAGCTTTGCCTTAGATATTCCTTTTTTCTACAGGAAACCACTCTTCTTTCCTTATCAAATATTTTTTCCTATATTCATGGTCTAGAAAACATGGATAACACTTAACACTGGAAAATACATTTTTGTTTATAATAAATCTCATGTGACAATCTACTTCCAAGCCCTTATTAACATCAAGCAAAAAAGTAACTATGATCCATATTCCAAGGAACCCCTCTGAGCAGTGGAACACAGGAAGGCTCTGTCAAGTGTAGCTACATTTTCCTGTCAGCCTCTTGGTTGTAGAGACATATATTGATTCAGTGAGTACACAGACAGAAGGTGTTGCCACTAACACTAGAACTGAAAGGGTGGGAGGAACATGGTGCAAGAATACCAAAACCCACATGCAAAACAAGGATATACTGCTCCACCCAGGGGTGGATCCAGTGCAAGCTGATACATGGAGATTTACAAACTGAGATTTACAAACTGAGATTTACAAACTGAGATTTACAAACTGAGATTTACAAACTGAGATAGCATGAGAGTGTCAAGCACCAAGCAGAAGAGACATGCTATACAGCCTTTCACTACAGTGAAAGACACTAGGTACTGACAATTTCAAGCAGTTCATATTATTCATATTTACTTCAAGGTCAGGCTGGATGGAGGTCTGAGCAACCTGTTCCAGTTGAAGATGTTCCTGCTCATTGTAGGGACACTGGATTAGAGATGGCCTTTAAAAGTCCCTTCCAACCCAAAATGTTCTAAGATTCTGTTTATACTGCATGCAGTGATGTGTAGATTTTTAAATATTTATTCTACTTACTAGCCTATCTCACAGAAGGTAATTCAGATCACCTTGGATTTCTTTAGCTATTGCCACTAGAAGAATGAGTGTCATTTTTGCCCTCTGCAGTCATAGTAATATGCCAGTTAAACTTACCCCACTTTCACATATGTATACTTAGTAATAACAAACTCTGAATCAGAACCTTGCCCTCCCTTATTTTTGCCCCTCCATATTGCTCTCTGTTTTCTGGGATAGCCAGCCCATTCACAACAGTGTTTAAAATAGTGAAAAAGTATGCTGGAAAATACCCAGGCATGGCAAAGATCAGGAATAGGCTCAGCCACACAGATAGTTAAAATTCAGTCACAGCTCTTTTTTTTTTTTCTTTTTCAACCTGCTTTCATGCCACCAGCAATGTTGAGAGACCTGAGTTAGTTGATGAAAGAGACAAACGCTCCGTGTCTCTCTTATATTTCATAAGCATGACAGTGACGTAATGTGAACCCATTGCAGTGTTTGCACCTCAGAAGACATTAGGTTGTTTTTCATTTCTGCCTTGATATCTTCACTACAAGGACTTAAAGAGCCAGTAGACATGGATCACTGCACAATTTTGGCAGCTTGTGTTGTAGTTTCTTACCTTACACAGCTATGAAGACTGGGAGAGTCACTCAAAGAATTAATTGCCAGTAAACATTTCGTCTCCTCACACAAGATGGAAAAGGGAAGAATAGAAATTACAACTATTCCACAGTAAAAATAATGTTTTCTATTAGATAGCTGATTATAGATTATTATTGACATCAGCTATATTGGTTAAAAATGTTTTCATTATTATTGTTCATGTCCTGGGCCTGTCATTTATTTGTCTGCCCAGAGACAGTCTTTATCACTAGCCGACAGAGCAGGCTTACAAATTTACCTGCCCCTGTCACTGAGGGAGGACTGCAGATAACAGTTCTGCACCACGTCTTCACCTGAGCCAGGAGGAATGAGAATAACAGAAAATACTTGAGAATTCAGGTACTTATCCTGTCCCTGCAGAGGGAGCAGAGAAAGCCCAGCAGCACCGATAGCGATGCTGATGGGAGAGAGCATCACGGCTTTGAAGTGGTGTGGTCTACACTGCTGCACTGGCAGCTGTCAGAGCAGATTTGCTTCTTTTGTTCAGAGAATCTCTCTCTCCCTCTTGCCTCTCTATGGGCAGCATTCAAAGAGCAGACAATTCTGTCAGGGAATTTTCCTCCCACTGCTGAAAACTACATTCTGTATCAGCAAGAAAGTATGGGTAGTGTTTGCTAATGACTAACCTTGAATTCCTTCTAATAAATCAACAGTGATCAATAACAATGAGAGGAAGATTCAGTGTATGCAGTTAGGTAATGCAGGGGGGGGTACCAAATAGTGACTATGAAAAGAGCAAAATAAAATAAAACAACATATTTGGAATTTCATCCAATATTAATGTGAAATTTTCAGTTGAACTAAGGGGGAAAAAAAAAAGAAAAGCTTTCTTTTCCAGGAGAGCAGGTATTAGCTCTTAAAATTTCCTTAGAGCTGACGCCAGTGTGAAAAACTGAGAAACATTCATGAGCGTGCGCACACACACACTCAGACATGCAGAGAAATAAGGAAACATCTGAATATAACTGCATGAGCAGATTCAGGTTACAGAAAATTCTAGAGCTTTTTGATATCGCTCAGATGATGCAAGGATAGGATATTTTGGTTGATGGTGTCAACATCAAGATATGGGTTCTAATTTGATGGTACTTTAAAGGTAGTAAAGCTTAAAACAAGTTTTTCTAAGACTGTACCTAGTACCACTGATGCCTTCTTTTTCTTGTCTATCCCTTCTCCTTCAACAGAAAAATATTTAGGTTTTATTAGTTATAATATATATAGCTTAATATTAGTTTTAATCTTTATGAATTCTATATTTCATCTTTATAAAAAAATTGTTTTAGAGGAAAACTGCAAAATGAAACAGAATTACAGGGTCTTATTGGTTTATAATATACTCCTCAATAGATTTAGAATTTGACAGGTACATGCCTAAGGGGAAGTGGCAATTTTAAACACAGACTTCTAAAACTTTCATTATCAGTAGCATTATCTTCAAGCGTTTGCCTTTGAGTCAGTCTCTTAAGTTTCCATGCATTGTTATCTGGCAAAAGGAAAGAGTTGCACTACTTCTACAGCTGCCTTCTGCACTTACTTCCTTTTGTTAGTGCATTTTTAACACAAGGTGATACATTCTGTATCACCATTCATACACAGAATGATCTCTGGGGTTACTAGTTCTGGATGTATATAAAATTCATTATATACTTTCTAGGGTTACTCCAATAAACAGAGAAAAGTTGTTATTGCCGTTTAACTGTCGGTTCTCCCTTATACTGATTTCAGTTTGATTTATGTTTTAAAAATTATGTTTAAAATTCCAAGAGTGATCTGTTGAAATCAATTCTTAGGTACAAAACCAAATCCAATCACCATGCAACGTTGTTTCAGACCTTTCATAAGACAGGAGCACTACCAAAAAGGTGCAATAATAAAAACACTCAACTGCTTCCTCAAAGAACATTTTGGCCTCCCACAGATGCCTCGCCATTAAGCTGCTTTTGAAGTAAAGCTCAAAAGTCAAGGACTTAAAAAGAGCATACCTAAACGACAAGTTTGGACATTAGAAGCACTTAGTCTGGGGCAGATTAGATCTTCATACAAGCTCATTTACTAAGCAATGCTTGTGGTCTCAAATATACAGTGAATTGTCTCACACAAGCCATGGCTAATTTGTGACTGAGAATACTTGTGGTAGCCAAACTACCTTCTTTTTACAGGTAGCTCAACATACCATCAATGCTGCAGGTTGCCAGATCTTGACCAGTTTCAGAACAGGAGCCACCCTGATTCAGGAACACATCCTTACTTCAAAAGGAAATTCTCCAATAAAATCCATGAAAGGTCAGTGCATAAATCAATGCTTGCTCAAAGATCTCAACTTAAGGACCATTACACACTTATTTTCCTCAGTTATCACCACAGAATATCCAGCCAGTTATTCATTAATTGTACAACTGGCAATACCACTGTGCATGGGGTTCCAGACCAAGATTTTTTTGGGATCAAAAATATTACTCTTAGCTTCGCTGGAAACTTTGTAATGAGGCAGACGAGGAGTCCTGAGCAAGGAGACCAGTGAGAAAGCCCACTAAATAAGGAGCTTATCTGATGGATTTGAAACTATATGCATGTGAAACACAATAATGATTTCCTCTTACTTTTGTGGAAACAAGTGGAACACAAAGTAGAGCCCTGAGAATATTGCACAATCACGGCCCAAAGGAAACACAAAGGGCTGTAACTGAAAAGCAAAACAGGAGTGCAGAGCAAAGCTTGTAAAGACCTGGAAAAGATAAACCTCCTCCCTTTGGTTTTAAATTACCTTGACATTTTTCTTTCATGTGGCTTTTCCTTTCCTCTTGGAGCTGGATATTCAAACCTTGCAAGTAAATAAGGAAAACAGCAGTTTTAAAGATTGACACAATTTGTTTGATAAAGAGCAAGTTGTCAAAATTATGCATGGAAGCCCTAAGGAGAAAAGAAAGAGTTTTCAATCACAGTGGTAAATAAAATCCTTGACACTGTCTGACTAAAGGGTCCAGCTAGCAAATTCAAGATCTAAGTTCTTCATTGTGACAGAAAAATCAAGGCAGACATACATAATTTTTTTTATCAAAACCAAAGTGACAAAAGCCTTAAACCTGCTGGGGTTTAACTCTGTGTAAAATAGTTTATTCAGCATAGCCTTTCCAATGTATTACCATGCTTTATATCAAATCAAAATGTTTCATTCGCATGCAATAAAAACCAAAGCCAGGTTAGGTCAAAAAGGAATCCGTAAATAATTTTGATGCTAAGAGAATGTGACTTGCGTTACCGCAATACACACTCAAGTATATGGCAGCTTTCTGCAACGAAAACTCAGAATAAAAGCAGTATAATTATAGCTACTGCGGTCACAGGAGCTGTTACAGTCCCAAATTTGAAGCAAATGATCAAAACATGTCCTGTTGGTGGTCCTGTAGGACAATCCTGTCAGGCCCTGTTACGAAGGTGGGACATGTGGAGGGTGGATTTGACTTTTATCACATGCAAAGCCACAGACCCTGCATGCATATGCTTTTTTAATAGCACAAAAATTCAGGAGGTGTGGAGCTATCCCACAAGCTGTTACTTAGTCCATAAAATACTTGTATAGGAATTCCATTGTATTATGTGTCAGTAACTCCCATGTGGGAGTCTTCTATGCTATTGTAAGGCAAATATCAGCTAAAATAATTAGTTGTCAACTTCCTGTGCCTGCCAATTCATGGTGTTTTTCAGATTCAAGGAGAGCTTGGTATCCCTACTTGGTATGCCCGTGAGTACACACAAACAGATTAGTTTGTTTATGACTTAGAATCCCATTTCAAGTTTGCTTTTTTTTTTGGGCTGATTTATTTTTAGCAGATGCTGACTGGTGAAGGAGCACAATCAGCAGAAGCTTTCTGCATGCCTCCCTGCCCATTTTCCTCTCCTATATATCCTGGAAGGTTTTACAATCAACGTCACTGTCACACAGAGCATGTAAGGAGCAGCCAAAGCAAGTGAATTCACATTACATAAGCTCTAACAAACAAGGAAACGCAGCCTGATATCCACCCAGACATCTTTAGCCCTTAAAATCCTGCTTCACAAAACAAAAGGTGACCTTTTATTTCTGCTGACAACTGAGATCTTACATTTCCAAATCAGCGCTCCATGCAGCTATCACTTGAATGCATGAGTGGGGAATGCACCTTTCTGAAGGCAAAACATCTCAATTTCCATGTGAGTAAAATAAAAACATAAACAAGATATTGCATAAGTATAGAAAAATGATCTGAAGCTAAAAGCTTCGTTGCATATTTACTTCAGATGCAAGATGAAAAATTCTGAAAGTTCAATTTTTTTACCTGTAACTAAAGGGGTTGATGTGGCATTCACATTCTCTGAAAAAATTCCTTCACCCAGGAATTCCCAGGAATTTCTCCTGGGAAGCTGAGAGGCCTCAGAGAAAAGGAAAACAGTTCTTATCTCATTTGCTTCTTCTGTCTTGTGCTCATCTGGAATGTGTTTGGAGATTGTTTACTCACAGGTGATTTTTTCATTGGATTCTGGTGTGAGTAGTTTTGACTCATTGGCCAATCAGTGCCAAGCTGTGTCGAGACCCTGGAAAGAGTCACAAGTTTTCATTATTATCTTTTTAGCATTCAATAAGTATCTTTTCAGTATTCTTTAGTTAGTATAACATAGTATTCTTTAATATAATATAGTATAATAAAATAATAAAGTAATAAATCTGAGAACATGGAGTCAGATGCATCATTCCTTCATTCCTCAGGGATGCCCTGCAAATACACCATTAAATATTTTCAATTGTTTTCCAATTCTTGATTACAGTAGAAACCATTGAAGAGTATTAGGAAAATAAAAAAATGAAACAGAGACTAAGAATTTCAAACAGTGGTTGTTCTCTAGCTCATCAAAGGGAACAAGCAAAATTTTCAGGTAGATTAGGCATAAATCACTGTATCTGATTTGGGGTTTTATTTTTTAAGCAATAAAGTAATTAAATATTCCTGCTAAATATAAATTACTTTTGGATAATAAAGATTATTATGTGTTAAAGATTCTTTTACCCTAGGAGAATAAAAGATTAAAAATGTCTCATAAAAATAACAATCCTTTTTCAAAGGCTGTCTTTAGAATGAAATGGGGATGTTTCTATAGAGTCCAATTTTTTTTCTTCAATGGTAATTGTCAGTATTAAATAAAATACAGAAGTGTTTTTGCTGATTACCTACTGCACAAAGCAGAAACCCCTAGAAATAGAATGTAAAAGAAATGGATTATCAGAACAAATACATTCCGCAAATTTCTGTTCCCTTGTTCACACTACATTTACAACAGCAGGAAAAATAAAACTACTTTCTGTTCATTCACTTCAGGGCTCCTTTTTTAATGACAGCTCTACTAATCAGGAATAAGGCAGATTTTGCACAGGTTGGTTGCATGCATCAACAGTAATGTAATTTTCTTTTCATATGGCAGGGGATCATAAGGACGAATAAGGGCTTCACATTACAGAAGTCGTGGACAATACTGAATGGTGGCTGCCACTAAGTGACATCCTCAGACAGCTTCACAAGGAGCCAAACACAGAGAAGTGGGTTGAGAAAATTACAAGCTAGATTCCTTTTTCAATTGCTTGACAGATTGAACGCAGATTCAGTTAATAACAGAGTCTGACTTAACAAATACCAGAATATACATTGCTGGGAAAAGAGTGTTAGAGCTAGATTTATAAGATTAAAAATACATAATATCCCTATAGTTATATGATTGACTGTGTTTACATGCTAATACTAAAAACTTAATTTTGAAACAAGAAATGAAATCTTCATGTATTTAGCAAATGCATACAAATGTCCTGTATGGATTCATTCAGCTCTCACAGTTTTTAGAGCTGCTGGTCAAGTGCAAAGGGGTTGCCATGGCTACTGCTCCAGAGAAGGTCCATCGAATCGCCCTTTACAATAAACTGTTGCTTTCCAGATGCCACAAGCCTACACGTTGGAAAACACTATTTCCTCTTTCCTCCTCCCAATACAGCAAGCTTCCCCCATAAACTGAATGTTAGTGCACACGGGTGGGAAGAGCCCTGCCTGCTCTTTCATCAGTTCTTCAGCTGTGACCATTTCGCGTTTATTGTTAGCATAAACAGGAGGCAGGATCATGGAATCACAGAATGGCTCAGGCTGCCAGGGACCACAGTCTGGTCCAGCCTCCCTGCTCAAGCAGGGTCATCCCACAGCACAAGGCACAGGATTGCATCCAGACAGTTCTTGAATATCTCCAGTGAGGGAGACTCCACAGCCTCTCTGGACAACCTGTTCCAGTGCTCAGGCACCCACATAATAAAGTTTTTCCTTATGCATCAGTTTCTACCAGCTGCTTCTTGTCCTGTTGCTTGGCCCCACCAAGCAGAGCCCGGAAACATCCTCTTGGCACCCCCTTCAGACCCTGACAGACATTGATGAGGTCCCCTCTCAGCTCTTTTTGAGGCTGAACAAGCCCAGCTTTCTCAGCCTGTCCTCTTAAGAGAGATGCTCCAATTCCCTAATCATCTTCATTGGCAAAGATATCTTACTTGATCCCAAACATTTTGCTTAGAAACATCTCAGAAATGTTTCTCATAAAAATCCACAAACCTGTTAAATCCACTGGCCAGTCACATTCAAATTTCATCAGGTCCAGAGGTCCCGCCAAGTCTGGTTTCCACAAATTTCATAAAGTTTAGTTGCTGAATTGAGTACTGTCAGCGCTTCAACTACAAAAGATTGAAATTTGGGCACCTGCCATCAGGGCATGGCACAGCCTGCTGGGGAGGCACCCTGAGCTTGCAGCCACTGGCTGGCCTGATTGCTGCTGGCCAGAGCACAGCTTTCATCAGCCTGGCTCTCCCCAGTAACAGCGCAGGGAACACGGGGGCAGGGGACTCCCAGCATCTCAGGTGCGGGCTGCAGGGGAAAAGAAGGGTGCTGAAAACATCTGAGTCAAGGTGCATGAAAGGCAGCCAGGGTGCCCAGGGGCAGCTCAGTATTTTTCAGTGAGGAGCCACAGGCAAAGTACAGAACTGGTTTATTAAGTTCGGCTGAGTTGATTTACAGTTTGTTCCACACCAAAATAAGAGCATCCTACCAAAACTCTGTCATTAAGAAAAAAGCCAACTGGACAATATGATGACCACACTTATGTGAAAAATGGGAAATTTATTCTTAAAATGTTTATTCAGAGTACCTTAACTCTGGTAATCCCTGCGTAGGCATCCTAGCAGTTATTTTTTCCCTTTGAGGTCCTTGTTCTGCTTTTAAAGAAGAAGTAAATCCTGAGAAATCCTCCATTTAAACACCCACAGATATTTTCTGTTTGTATTTCATAACAAGAAAAAAATGCAAAGATGTCTTTTTGACAGGTTCTTTTGCAAAGACTTTTGGATTTTTGCAGTTAAATTGAGACTTCAGTTAGAAACTAGCCAGGCTAGTTTCTTTCTATCACATGGAGTCATCAAGAAGCAATGTAACTTTCTGGTAAAGCAAATCTTACTTATAAGGACATAAAAGGGATCACAAATAAACAAGAAATTAAAATATTTAATTAACTCAAAGTCAATATAGTGCTTTCATAAACTATGGGCATTAGAAGGGGAAGAGTTGAGAAATACCATGTTTTTAGTGTTACAGAAAATATTTCAAACAATGACTTTCTACAAATGTCCCACAGTATTCTTGCCCTCCTGAATGACCCTCCTCTTCACAATTTTCAGCTATATTTTTCAGGAATTTTAGTGCTTAAAATCTCACACTCTCTTTCTAATAATTACAACATTTACTGAATGAATCTCATATACTGCCTCAAGAATATGCAAAATTCTCCTCCCCTAATGCTTTCCAAATACAAACTTTAACAATAGCCTTCAGTTTTCTTCAAGTTGTTAATAATCATGTAGCTCTGCATGTATTCAGGAAGTTTTAGGGGCAAAAATGTAGGGATTTGAGAGACTTAAATTTCCCCTTCCAGTGTCATAACAACAGCATGTCCAATGTTTTCAGAGTTCTTTGAAAGTATTTCTTCAGTGTTGTTCTAAACTGGCTTTAATCAGAGCACTTTATGGTCACTAATGGGAATACATTCTTTTGGAAAAATCTTTCCTGATTATATATTCTCAAAAAATCTAGTGTTCATGACACTGCGAGCATCAAACCCTTTCCCAGTCAATGTCAACATCGACAGACCAACTCCAGTATTTTCCAGGACTGACTGAGTGATTTAAAAGCATTCTGTTCTGGTCAGTACTAAAAGAAAGAACAGGGGTGAGAGGGAAAATTGATTATGCACCCTAGGGGAGATTTGCTGCTCTATATCCCTGAAGCCTTGCACATTTTTTAGATTCCTATTTCTGTACATCCCAGTGGAGGACACAACTGTAGGACAACCATTTTTGGCTCGTGCTGTCCTGACAGGTTGGCCACTGACTAAGGCCCAGTATGGTTTTGAGGTTTCAGAGCACAGTCATGACCCAGTCACCAGCTGTCAGAGGACAGAGCTGTTGCTCTAAATGAACAAGGGACTCCAGCAGGAATTCCCATAATCTGGCATACTCTTTTAGCCACAAGCTGCATCACATTCTGATTTTCCAAATGTTCAGGAGCATAGGACTGTCCATTAGAAACACCATTTTACCACAGGTGGAGCCACTCACTAAATAAAACACTTGGATGACTTAACAGCATCCTGCATTTTCGATTTCATCCTAACCAAAACATAACCAGTTGCTGGCAAGGTATTAGGTGTTTTCTTGGGATTAATTTTTGAGAGACTTAAACAATAAACAAATAAATAAATGAGATAGAGTTAAAAAAATACTGTGGTGGGTGACTAATTCCTGGGTCATCCTATTTCCTTGACTACTTGGTTGCCATCCCATAACACGCAGTAAAAAAGCCATAAACCCCAAGTGCTAGACAGCAATCCACGGAGCACTGGCATTTACGTGCTGGATACCAAATCCTTTTCCAGTACATCTCCTGATTGCTATGTGAAGTTCTGGCAAAAGCAATCTCACCTATGCCTTAGTAACTGTGTCTGCCATAGTAATGTGTGTATGTGTATGCCACCAGCCTTGCTATCTCTGAAATTGTCTGTCACATGCCCAGCATTAGGAAAATATTTTTAACCCAGCACTTGAAGTCCTGTGGAGGCTAACAAAAAAAAAAAAAAATTAAGCAATTCCCTAAGTAACTTTTTTGATTGAGTAAAATGCAAAACAAATGCCAAGCTATCTGTTTCTATTAATAATATTATGTGAGCTTCTCTGCATATGTGTATAAATATTAAAATAAAGTCTTGTAAATCAATAAGCACATATGGTTTCTTAACCACTCTTTGAAAAATGAATGCACATCTAACTGAAGGAGAAACATAAAAGTGGAGTCTGTGGTCACCTTACATTTTATTAATGATCCAGTCAGCTTAGTCATTCAAGTCACAAGAATAGCTGGTCTTCCTAGCACATTACAGGTATCTTGGAAAGAGGCAAGCATTGGCATTTCTGGTGATTACACTAAACAACTACTGATTAATAATATTTTTTATTTGTGTGGTTTTGTGAAAGGGGAGTGGGTGGTCTGAAATTGTCAAAGAATTACGTGAGACTGCTGGAATTCTAATAAATAAGAAAAACTTACATATCCCACACACCCATCATACCTACATAATGTATGGCGTGTTCTTGCTAAGTCCAGTCTGAATTTCTGAGTAAGGCGCTCCCTAGAAACTCAGAAATCAAAGGAGGTTAAATTACTACAAGTTCCTGTTTTGGGTGTTTAAAATATGTATAGTGGAATCAGTAAAGAATGAATAAAGTTCTGAGCACAAGTAGCTTTGAAAACTTCCAGGACTCTTATATTGTCTTCTGCCCATACATACAAGAAAATGAATGTATACACTAATTGTTTGAGGACTAAACCTCTGAGTGCATGGGTTACAGCATGCCTGCATAGGGCCCTAGGATTCTCTGAATCATCAAAACTACTTCCTGAAGAAACAGATAAATCTGACTACCACGTGCATAATCCTGTGTGGGTAATTTCTCTGTTATGTCTGAGTTATAATATGCAGGTGATGCATACATCCACCTACCATCACAAAAAGTGAAACTTACTGGGATAAGTTCCATGTTATCATTACTTATGGCAGCTTCAGTTAGCTTGTTCTACCATCTAGAAACACGCAAGACCATGGAATATTTTGATTAGCCCTTTACTCATTCAAGAATGCACAAAAATTCAATTTCCCTTGCCTATGCGGGACAGGCACAGAAGATCCTTAAATCTTTTAAATGCCAAAGTCTCTCCCATTCATTTAATGAAAAGAAGAGGGTGGGCATGCTGTGAGCATGCAGTGTAATGGCCAGTTGGTTTGTAGCTGTTGAATTTATCATTTAGGCAGATATGTGCACTCTGGTCTATCTAGAGGTAAGCTTAAATCATCCATACGTAAAAATTCCATGCCTTGGTCCTAAACTGGTCCTCACACATCCAAACAGTGACACACAGACTCTACTAGGTTGCTCAGGATTTCAGTTCCCCAAACAAAGCAAAACGAAACATTAATGTGGAACCTGAATTAATCTTCTTGACTTTTATTTAGTGCAAGAAAAAAAATAATTTTTCAATACTACACATTTATAATAACTTTCAGGTGGTGCACTGGGTCTGCTCTTTGCAACTCTGGTGACAGAGCAGTGGTGATTCAACAAGAACACTAAAAGCAAACTATTTGTGTGAAACCAGTGAAATTGGGTGGGGCTTTTTTCCCAACAGGAGCCCAAATATTAATCTTTGTAACTCTTGGCTCACAGAGTTGGGAGAAACCTTTTACTTTGTGAGAAGCGTCTCTTTCTTCCTGTCAGAATAAAACATTTAGCTGAAATATCCTTAACAGCTGAGCAGAAGTTTTGGTGACAGAAGGTCCACAGTAGCTAAACCAGCCCTATTACATTGGGGAGAGCTGCAACTTATATCCTGCAGAAAATACAAAGGCTTACAGCCTTAACACTTTATTACAGTAAATCTATTTCTGAAGTGTTTAGAATAGATGATGCTTTTTAAAGATGCTTTTCACTTTGCAGAAAACCAACCAGGTTTCAAACTTTCCTTCAAATCTGTCACCTTGGGGGGTGAATTGTAGGTACCTTTGGATTGCTTTAGTCATATTATGTTATGGCTCACTGTGATATGACAACACACGACAGATTAAGCTAACAGCACTTGGCATGCCAGATCATCTCTCTCCTGTTGCGTTTCAGAGATTTTATTTTAGCTTTTACTCCTACACAGTGCAGAGGATCATGATTCAATCCTAAGCTTGCAAGGTTGGAAGGAACCTCAGGACCTCTCTAGTCCAACCTTCTGCTGGGAAAGGGTGAACTCCATGATCAGACAACTTTGCTCAGGGCTTTCTTTACACATTCAGGTCTTGAAAACTTCTGAGAGCAGAGACTGCACAGCCTCTGTGGGCAACTGATTCCAGTCCTTGACTTTTCACCATGAGAGGATAGGTTTTCTATCTATTCCACTCAAGTTCAACTCACAGTCTTCTCTCACATCCTCCCACCTTGCCCAGCTGTGAGGGACCTGGCTCCACCTCGATGGCCTCCTTGTGGGTACCAGGCAATCGTTATTAGGTGTTATCCTCTCCCCAAAGCCTCCTCTTCTCCAGGCTGAGCAAAACAGGTTCCACCCATCCTCTCTGCACTCCCCAGAGCCGCACAGTCACTCTTGGTGAGCCTGAGCTCTCCCCAGGCACTGTCACTGGTGCCCACATGGACACAGAGGAGAATGGACAGTCTGAGGGAGCCGCAAACCTTTGCAGCTCTGTTCACAGCCCTGGGTCTGAGCCCCTGGCCAGAAAAATACCTCTGAGGATGACATGGCCAGGGCTGCGGAGGACCATAAATAATCACTGAAGGTTTTATGTTGTAAATAATTGCTGCAACTTCACAAGGTTTTTTTTGTACACTTTTTCAACCATTACTGGTAAACCTAAGAAACCCATGACAGAAAGAAAAGCACAACTTTCAATCAAAGGGCAAATTATTCTGGAGAATTAAAAGCCTCAATCAAAACGTAACAGTCAAGGTGCTTTGATCTTGCAGTACATTTCTCAGTATTCCTACAGAAGGTCAGTCAGTAGAATTTCCCCAAAATACTACATCTCAAAAATTCAGAAAGCAATCTATTCCCTGCAACAGGTCACAGTTCTAGTCTGTGCAGATTTTTTTCTCACAGCATGCATGCCACTGATACAGACATAGGTGAATAATGTGGACAAGACAGCAATATAATCAAGATATTACCTAGGCTATGAAAGAATCTGTGTACTCTTCCAAGTTCAGGCAATATTCTCCAGCTGCCAATCCTTCATTTGGAAAAGAATAAAGCTGGTAATCTAGAAAAGATCTTATATAAAAAAAATAAATCTTTCTGTTCCTGACCATGTTTTACTGGTTTTTTGTACTTATCTCACACCTCAGTTAATACAGAACTGCAAACATTTGTATTCAGGCTTTAAATGTCTTTCAGAGGAGATGGTGTTGGTCTGCATCCATTTATAGCTAGACTATCATGCAATTTAACTTAATTAAATAACTTAATTTGGTTATTAAAAAGTTTCTTAGATTCCATTTTCAAAGTAATACGTTGCTACAGAGATTTTAGAATGCAGGGATTGTTTTAGACATATCACTTACAGATTTTGTTTCCCTTCCTGCACTTACCTTCTTCTACTCACTCCTACACCTTCTCTGACCTGAAGAGTTTGAAAGAGCATTTTTTCTTTAAGAACATAAAATTGAATACTGGTGTCCATTAAATCTAATGTTGAAAATAGTACGGATATCAGTGAAGTATTTCACTTGTCATTGTTTTTATTCAACTGAATAGGGAAAGTCCTATTTTTTTTTCAAACAAGATCAGAATTAAAGTAATGCTTCTGAAAGCCCTTTATCATTCCTTAGAAAACAGCTTCATGTTCTGGAAGAACAGAAGTATGGTCATGAGGGTAACACTGAGTATTTCAGTCTCCTATGGAGCGTCTCCTTCATGATTTTTTTTAAATAAGCCTCGTACTTCTGATTTCCAAAGGATCAGCAGCTCTGCCTACCCTAGTTGGTAATACAGGCCAGTAGGAAGAGAGCAATGGAGCTGAAGAGCTGATGTCTGTGCCCTGCACACCAGGGCTGCTTTATCCTGGACATCATGCAATGAATTGTGTGCCCAGTGCATTGTACAGGCTCACAGATCACAACTTCCAGTCTAATTTTGTCCCCAAGAGGTTCACTGCATGTGGTCCAAGATTGCTGTGAGATGTGAGACAAGGCTTAACAGGAGAGAACGAGCAAGGGATGTGTTTCAAAAGCACACTCCTGATCCAAGCCCAGACATTAATACTAAAAATTCCCCAGTGTGCCTCCATTATCTTTATTTCAGTGGCAAGTGATTAAGTAATTTCATTACATTATTTGTAAGTTATTTCGACCTAGGAGAGATAGAAGAGTCCTAGTGTCAACATTCAGAGTAATAATAGTACACAGTGTTAATAGTTTTCAGGGTACTTGTAGAACAGAACAAATTTTATAGATCTAAAGCATTTGAATTTTCTCTCCCATGATGTGTCAAGTATCATCAATATATTATTCGTGGGGGGGGAAAGCAAGCAGTTACTGAAGTAATGAAGAAAAAGTGATTTTTTAATAATTTAAATTTTTTTTTACCATCTACTATGCATCTGGAAAATACAAGACATTCCTCAGTTATTTGTTTTATATTCCTACTACACCTGCAAATATACAAACATATATATTGCTCCTTGACTCTTATACTGACATCCTGTTTTGCCATCAAGCCATGGAGGAAGAGAGAGCAAACGCATTTCAAGAACGTAGGTAGTCAAAGAGAACTTAGCAATATATGGAAAAGATGTATGTGGTCATCCACACTAGTAAAGAGTGAAAAAAAATTACCAATTCAACATCTACATTTGCAAAGTATAAACTTTAAAAACCAAAAATTGTTTAAATGAAGACTGAAAATCTCAACAGACAGACAGTGAAATATATTGTATAGGAAAAAATAATACTAAAAAAAAAATAAAAAGGGGTGTGCCATGAAGGCTGAACATGAAAAGTGAAAGTAGCTATAGAAAAAGCTCAACTGGACTCTGTGAGAGAAGCCAAAAGAAAGTGGTCAATTTACTAAAGACAATAATAAGAAAAAAAGAACTGGGGCATTTTTTCAGTAAAGACAGCCTGGAACCTGAAGTTAATTGAGGTTTATGATTTGGGTTGAAATGAAAACTTTGCATGAGTTTTTCATAAGGATTATGGTGTCTAATGAGGTGTCAAAGGTGTAAGGGCAAATAGTTTCATAACACTGAAAAAAAAATTATAATACAGTAAAATCAAACTGAACAGGATTTTATGTCTCCTGACTATATCATAAACTCTCCATCTCAAGGCAATAAATGAATCCAATATAATTTTGAATCCCCTATTAAGGCTAATAATAAATCTACCAAATTAGGAACCAGATATAGAACTAATGAGCAACAAGCATAGAAAATACAGCTGGAAAAAGGAAATGTGATCCAGACAGCTACATGTCTTGGAATGTGACCTTAGTAGTAGGCAACTCTCAGATATATTGTGTACAGTAACATTAATTTTAGATATAAAAGTAAATAGGAAAAAAGGATTAAATATTCTATCACTTTTTCTTTACTATATTATGACAGACTAATCAAGCATCTTTGTTTGATAAACCAATCCTCGAAGCCAAGAAAGTTCATAACCATCCTGAGTGTCCTTAGGTATTTGTTGTGATATGGTGTGGGAATTTCTAGCTCCATACAGGAAGGTGGAATTGCTAGAAAAATAGAAACACAGGTCATGCCTGGGACAGGATTTTGGTGGATTGGCATTAATTTGGTGGAAAAGGCAAGTAAGGGAAGAAATGTGCATATGGAAGAAGGAAAGCATGAGAGATCCAAAAGGATTACTCCTAAGTAATTGGTTGTAAGTAAAGCCACCACAGCATCTGGTTTGTGCTATAAAATTAAGACATTGGTAAATTAAAACATCAGTAGCACCTCAGGTTGCTTTGAGCAAACCTGTATTAATTACCTCTGTCAGCCAGAGCCTCTTTTGGGACACAGTAAAATATGCCATTTGAAATGCAGCCTCAGTTTTACTAGAAGTATTAAAATCTGTTTATGTTTTGATTATAAGATATTTAAAAGGCCAGGTAGGAATTTTTTTCAGGGCTATTTCACATCATTCTTCAAGCAATAACTTGCTTGCAAAGATCTATCTTTGACTTCATCTCACTATAAGTTATGTTGGAGTAATGTATGTAAAGTGCAGTTTAGTAAATATGAAGAAATGATTTAATCATCAAAATTTTTATATGATTTTTCTTGGACTGTGTCTGAAATTAAAAAAGCTACCTTCTTATCAACCATGTTTGTAAAAATTAATTCTGGAGAATTCTGTAGCCTACCTACTAACATCTTACACCCCAAACCGTAAAGCTGCAACCAAGCAGAGATTACTTCCCGAAATGCAGCATTTGGTGAAAAGCAGCTGCCTCAGGGAAAATGCATTTTGTTGATGTATTGAAGAAAGACCTCATCGGGGCAAAACTCTTCCAGAATAATTCTCAAGGCAGCTATTCCATATGGACTTTTTCTTACTGCTATTTAACATTCTCATTTTCCAGAAGAGGGGTAGATGGAAAAATACAGAAAGCACATTTGTCTAGCTGAAAAACTGTCATCCCTTCAAGACCATTTTGGCATTTAGCTTTTTTAAGCATTTCCCATGAAATTGTGCTTCATATAAGAAAATACGTATTTTAGCAATGAGAGCAAGCAGGTGTTGAAGAAGGCATAAAAATTAAAATGCTGCCCAAAACCTGAGTGATTTTTGGAGTGTGTGCAGAGGAAAAATGAACAAAATATTTTTTGAAAGAAGTTCTACACAACTGTCGGATCATTTAGGTTTGAAAAGACCTTGGAAATCAAGTACAACCATAAACAACACTGCCAAGACCACCACTGTATTGTCCCTAAGCACCAGATCTATACAACTTGTAAATACCTCCAGAGATCCTGGCAGATCTGCATTAGTAGTTAAGACAACTAAAAAAAAATCTTTATTTTCTTGGTCAATGACTTTTGTAGAATTTTTTTTTTTAGTTTATGCTAAATAGCTACTACACGAGAGGATTTGCTCCTAGACAAGAGATGTATATTTGCTTGGAAAAGACAGCAGGAAAACTTGCAAAACATGGGGAAATATTTCCCCACTTTTTCAAATAAAACAGTTTAATCAAAAAAGTCACAGTTTAATCAACAAACAGTTTAATCAAAAAAGTCACAGTTCTTATTTGTCGTTTAACTGTATTAACCACCTCAATGCCAACACAAACTATATACAGTACATTTTAATCAAAAGTTAGTCCTAGTTATTTTTACCTCCCAAAATGTATTGTTCTAGTCACCTTTACTGCGACAGGAAAAGGGCAGGAGTAGGTACAGCTGTGAACAATAATTTATTCACAGCATATTGTAATGCACGAGGGGATTAACCAATTCTTTTCTAGAAATTTATCTTGGTGCAGGTTATTGTCATCAAAATTATGATTATCCAAGACACATCTCCCTGGTAATATTCTAAGGCATTGGGGTCCTGACCGTTTCCACACCCTCTGGCAAAATATTACAACACTCTAAGTTCAGGAAAAAAGTGTGTAGGAGTTTTTTACCTCTTCTTTTGGTGCATGGATTAGCTTGCCATTAGCAGTCAGTCTCCAAAACTGCTTTATACCTGCTAAAAATGTGTATTATTTATAGAATCCTGAAACCACCCGCTAAAAAAATATTAGAGCCTTGCGGGTAAAATACATTTCCCGGTTCATTATTCCTGAGAACTTTCAAAAATTTATCACTCAAGTCAGGACAAAATACACTGTACAAGCCTCCTGCAAAAATATAAACTGCTTTAGATAGGGCATATATATAGTAAGTGTATTCTGTATTCTTTCAGTAAGGATACAATGCTTTTCACCTCAGTAAATCTTCTTGGGTAGCAACAAGATATAACAGATAGAGTTATTCTGTCAGACATAAAAATGGTGTGAGAACTGAAAATCTATGCCTTCTGCAATTTATGATTGCTGCCTAGCAGCAGCATGGATACTTCAAGAAGATATTCTGTCTGAAAGTACTCTGGAACTTTAGAAAGTTTCCTTGAACTTCATAAGATCCCTCAGAAAAAAAGTAGTTTCTTTAGGGTATTTGCATGTTCTCATCCTTGGGAATTTCATCCTCTTGTTTAACAGCTAGTTAGCAGAGGATCTATAGAAAACTGCTCATACATAATATTTTTGCTGGGATTTCATAGCAAATGGAGGAGGAAAATAAGCCTTGGGTATGTTATTTAAATTGGCTTTTTTCTTCTTCTTCTTGGTGAGTTTTTTAAAGCTTGCGTGGGATCTTGTGAGATATGGGGAAAAAAACTGCAAAGCAACATAATGATTCATCATGGAAAGCAGAGTTCATCCTGCATAGATGAAAAAAACAGTAGATGACTTTTCACACACATATTTCCTAATTAGTGTTACTTAAGCCAACCATCCTAATTCTTAATCACTCTAAATATGTACAAACAAAAGTAGTGCTCTGAGGATATCTAGGTTTTGGTTCTTTGTGTGTTCAAAGGGAATATAGCAGTGACATTTGTACATTCCCTGAGGTGCCAATAATAACTTCAACTTCAGCTGACAATAAGTCAGAAAAATATGAAAACAGTTCTGTCTCCTATCTCAAGCAGAACAGAATGGTAGGAAGAAGCCATTGAGTTCAAAATGATTGCCTTTAATGCTGTGTGCTATCTAGTGCATAGCAGAAGGCACTTGAAAAACACCAGGGCAGGATTGCAAAAGAAGGTGAAAATGTGAGGTGATGAGTTTTTACCGACAAGGAACTGACTGACATCACAACCTTGTTCCACAGGGAGCACAGGAACTCATACAGGCATCTGGGTAAAACAAGAAATGGTGCACAAGGCAGCCCTTTTGCAAAGCAGATGCTAACCCAGAAAATCCCATGCTAAGTTTTTTCCTTCAGGTTCATTTCTCACAGGATGCACCTACACACATGCATGCATATATTCACACACATAAGAACCATTTCTGAGCTCACAGGAAACTCCTTATGGTTTTACATCTCTATATTGAACCTCAGGGCGTTTTGCATCTTTACAACAGATGTAAGGAGAAATAGATGTAGTTCTCCATTTCAGAGCAGGGAAAGCAGAGAAACATTTTGTGACAGTTTAATTTTGCTGCATGAGTGTAAAAATGGTGTGAGAAAGAACTGACTCACATATTTTTTTGAAAAAGCCCATCTTGTAAAAATTAAAACAATGACACACAAACTTACAGTAGTTATCTACAGAAGTATTCTCATGGAGCTTTGTTGGACTGGAGGCAAAAAAAGACACAAGATACTTTAAGGGAAAGAAGAATGACTCTGTGCAGTCTGCAAGCTCCTCACTGTCTTGGGCCATGCATGCCTACAGGAAAATGATTACACACCTACACACCTTCAAGAGAAGGCAGGCTAGAATCAAGACTAGACCTTGGGAAACAAAATAATAATTCCAAAAAATAATTTTTTTTTTGTACAATTCCATTGAAATGTAGTTGTACTTCTCTTGTTTGCTCACAAGCTACCCTCACTCTAAAGAACCAAATGTGTTTTAGCACATTCTGTAAATCTTTTCTCTGCTCTACCTGATTCTTCCACAGGTAGATGAGATAGTGGGAACCTGCCACACCACTAATTTTATTCATCTAAAATGACATTTTCATCTCTCTTGAGAAAGAGCATGAAAGCAAATCAACAAGTTTTAAAAATCTCAAAAATGAGAACTTTTCAGAAACCTTCATTTTAATACACCTCTGTAGAGGGCTGGCACAAGTTCCATTCCCATTATAATAGAAAGTTTAAGAGAAAATTTTTTGTTGAATAATTTTTGCACAGTGAATATTTCAACTTCTCTAAGTGAAAGCTACAAAGAGGCTTAGAGGTATATTTCAAAATAAGGAGTGTGGATTAAATTGTCCTACTGAAGCCAACAATTTCTGTTGCTGTTCAGGAGAATTATCATTTCAATGTCTTGTCTGTCTGTTATCTTTTTCCAGGTTAGATTCTTTGGCTTGATTATGCTTTTAGCACTGTATTTGGAGTGATGGAAGAAATCCAGTCAGGATGCTTAAAATACTGTATAATTACTTTGTGTTAAGTTCTTACCTCTATTAATCAAAACCTCACAGGATTTAGAGCATTTTGGACCAGCTCCCTCCTGGTCCCCTGGGATATGTGGCGTTTCCAAGATTCTGCATGTATGCCATATATTCCCTGAGAAATACAACATTCCTAGCATTCTATGTCAACTGTATGGCATTTGGGCATTTCTAAATGGACTGCTAAAATGGGCAGTGCAAGAAGAGATGACCTGCACCAGATGACAGCTTATGGGAATTCCTTCCTGCCATTCCACTCAACATTTAGCTTACTGTTAAATTTTAGCAGAAATCTGCAGCCCTGTTGTTGCACTACCTCTTCACAGCCTGATCAGACTTATGGGTGCATGCTGGAGAAAAGTAACTGCATCCAGCAAGTGTGGAGCAGAGGAAATGTGGAGCAGGCTTTGCAGCTCGTGCCAGCAAGTGGGTGTGGAAACCATCCAGGCACATCCCTCCACAGCACAAACTGCTCTCCTGATTACCTCATCTCATGTGAAAAGGCAAAATGAGCCAAGATAGCCTGTATTCTTTGCACAGGCTGACATAAAGATCTCTTCCTGCATATGTAGTCACAGTTTGAAAGCTGATATTATCATTTTCCGTGGCCTGTTTAACAGAGGTTTCCTAGTGCTTCCTAGTGTAGACAACTTTTGTAATCAAATGGACATGGGAAAGAAGAAAACCAGGGGTAGATGATAAAACTGTTTGAGCATATATTCCAAGAATGCAGGAACCTCCTAGTCTCTGCAAACATATAAAATGAGTCAGAATGTCTAGATTAGGGTGGGCTTTTTAAATAAAAGGAAAGAAAATGTAGTTACAACAAATATTTAGCAAACTGCTGCAGTACACTTATCATTCGCCCAATGCTCAGTTTTAATGCACACAAAAAACACCTGTAACCAGCTGGATACAGGCTTAATCAATTCCAAAACACTAAAGATATTTTTTCCTTCTCATTTTCAGATGCTTACGGAAACAAGGCTCTGAAACAAGGCTGGGCAGACTCTCCCATGCACAACATCCTCCAAACTTCATGTTAATCACAAGATTCACATCAGTTGTGAGGCTTTGTTCTCAGCACTTTCAGCTCCATTAAAGTGAAAAACGATGTGAGTATGCACAGTTCCTGACACTGATAATGCTTTACAGTTATCACACATCAAAATACATACCAGGCACAATTGGGTGTAAGAACTACTGAATTATTTTCTAGATAAGGTAGAGTGACAGGTAGTACAAATAATTCATTATTTACATACCTGTCTGACATTGTGATGTTGATTTGGAGAGTTAAAATTTCATTACAGATAGGTTTTTCTCCCTACAATGCATTATTCCAATATTTTAGCAGAACAATAGATTTCACACTTCAAAGGAATTAGTACTAAAAGGCTACATGCACTGAAATGGAAATTACTGTGTAACAGAGGGGACCAGGTCTGCAACATAACTGTGCTGATAAAATCTGCCCTATATTTCAATGGTGTTTTCTACTCAAGAATGAAGATAATGGAAAAGAGGGAAACAAGCAGCATGGTTATTTGCAGAGAATGGTAGGGCAACAGGGAATAAAAACAAAAAGGGTTGATAGAGCAGGTAAAAGGAAGATAGCAGGCAGAAACTTGATGAAGAAGTTACACAAGCAATAAAGACACAATACAAAAAACAGAGAATGAAAAATCAGAGTGAGGAAGGAAAAAGTCCAGGAAGAAAAGGAAATGAGAAAACTAGAGAGGCAACAGAAAAGAGCAGTTGGAAATAGAGTGGGCAGCATGGGTTGGTGATACCAGAAAGGCAGGGAAAGATTGGTGTAAAGAAGAAACAGGAAGGAATGAGGGGAGTGGACAGGGCAATGGGCTACAAGTATGCATGAGAGAAGAGCAAGGACCAAGATGGGTACAGGAGGCAGGATAGAGATGCAGAGACTGTGGAAGGGTAATAGATACCTAAGGGAGCAGTCAAGTTAAAAAAAAGAGAGATTGTGTAGGGGACTACTAAAAATGCTAGTGGTGACAGAGCAGGGTGGTCCTCAGCTCCATTTCAGATCTTGCTTTAAACTTCTGTACCTTCTCTGTTGCCTTCTTTTTTTTTCTTTTTGTTGTCACCTTTTTCTTGTCTAGCAGGATAGATGCAGACTAAACCAACGTGTTTATATCTGAGTGGATAGAAGGGATTTCACACAAGAGATAACAGGAGGGCTACTTCTATCAAATGCACAGTGAATGATTCCTTTTTCTCTAACAGTGTGCCAAGATTTAGACGTTTCAAGTTTTGTAAGAACAGACTGTTCTCTAC
Organism: Fringilla coelebs; assembly: GCF_963513975.1. Classification (NCBI taxonomy): domain Eukaryota; kingdom Metazoa; phylum Chordata; class Aves; order Passeriformes; family Fringillidae; genus Fringilla; species Fringilla coelebs. The sequence continues at coordinate 39,431,281 of NC_140032.1, read as the reverse complement.
ATTCAAAAGGAGAGGAAATAGACAAGGCAGATTCTCCTCTGCTTACCAAACCATTGCTTCTGTTAAATACTCTGCTCATGTCTCCTGGGGTTGTTCAGGTAATGTGTTCAGTATTTAAACCAAACTCACCCTCTGTGAATTTTACATAAATTAAATTCACTACCACAGATCTACACATTCAAAGTCTGTATGTGTCAAATTTGAATGCTACTTGGGAAAATTATAATCAAAATGAAGAAATAATACAACCCCAAAGAAATATACGTACATCTTCACCTATTAAATGTCATGAGCATAAACATACTGTGTTCCTATGGTGACTTTATGGGTTGTCAAAACAGTTATGATTATACAGGTCAAACCATAAGTTTATTCATTTCTCAAGATAGCCAAGTGTTCTTTTTATTTTTAATTAAAATAATTAAAATGTTGTCCCTGAAACTGACTTAGATATTGTTGTATTTTTAATAGGATTTGTAATAACTCATCTCTTTTTTCATTTGTATTCTAAGATATGCCTAGTCAAATTATAATTTTTTGTTGCTCTGGCATTATAGCTAACATTTTTGTATGCAAAACTGTGGTGTTTTCAGCATTATATAATCCATTAAATGCACTGTAATGGTTTGTGGGTCTTTTGTCATTTGTCAACTCAGTATAATGTGAAAATGAGCTACACACTGACATAAGAGCAATCCACTGCAGGTGCCCTTTTGGATAATATTGGCTTCCCTACACTGCTTTACTTTACAGCCATATTGAAGAGCAATATTTATTTTCTTGCCCTTAACTCCTCAGTTAAAGTGCTTCAATTTGTTTGACCTTTGTTGTGTGTCTTCCACCTGTGTATTTTTTAAGCAAACTGCTGCTGAAGTGTGTGTTGAACTTAACACACTTAAGTGTTGGGCTTGCAGAGAAAGAACTCTACTGACTATTGATCAGTATATGCCTAGAATTTACCTACTCATCAAGGCTGCTCTTCATTACAAACTAATTTTTATGGATTTTGATGGCAATTTATTGCTGGATATGGTAAATATAAAAGGTAGGCTCATGTTACATGCAACAAGATTATTCTATCCTAGTTTATACTTCATATGGTAAAAACATATTTCTGTTTTCACTTTAGGGATGAAAATAGAGCTCATTACAGTAATACAGTAAAAAGTAAAGCATCCACTCTTCAAATTTGATTTTGTTCTGGTCACAGAATATGCTGCTGAGTTGGAAGGGACCCACATCAAGTCCAGCTTTTGGCCCTGCACAGGACACCCCAAGAGTCACACCATGTGACTGAAAGCGTTTTCCAAATATTTCTGGTATTTCATTTTAAAAATAGGAATTTAATCTCAACTATTAGATACACTTGTATAAACATTCATTTAAGACTGAGGAGAAATTAACCCAATTCTTTCAGAAAGCTAGTTATAGAGAAATAATTACTCAGAATTCAACTGCTTGTCATGGAGCAGAGCCCTGCAAAATTCCCAGCTGCATAAATCTGTGTATAAATCAATTTCAGAATAATTAAACAGCTCTGTTATTTTAGCCAGAGCCCTCTGGGACAAGTTTGAGCCAACAGCAATATTTGTTTTTTTGGTAAGTTTCTCTCAGGTTTTTTTCTAAGGAAAATTTTAACTGATGCTTTACTACTCTGTTGTTAGTTGTGGCTTTTGCATGCGAGGGATTCTCTCTCAAAAAAATAGCATATAAAAATATTTGCCTTACCTAGGTGATTTCAAGTCAACGTGTGAACTAAATGTCTTACTATTCAGTCATTAATAAGACTTTGATACTAAAACCCATTAAGAAATGAGACTTAATTTGTCCAAAGTAATTTCTTACTTTGAAGATGATGTGTCTGCCTCCTCCTCAGGCTCAGAAATGTGCTGCTACAGTGAAATGTTGTTCCCAGCTTCCTAAGGAAAGGAAGCAGGATGCAAAGCCAGACTGCAATGCCATTAGTTAGTCTGGTCCCATGGAGACAACTGATTCAGAGGGATCCACCAAAGCAATAACACAAGCATGTCTTCTCCACATGTGTTCTATGAAGACTTTTTCTCAGGGCTGTGTCTCAGCCCAGGGAGGAGCAGGATTAGGACTCTGGGTGAATGATTGTCATTATTTTTTCTATAAGATGGTTTGAATTCAAACTGAGGTGATGAATGTCTCAGTTCAGCTAGCTCTGTGAATCCAAATGTTGAATTCCAGAATTTGATCTGAAGATTAGATTATGCAGAAAACTAGCAGTGACTACTTAAAGTGTGTGCTATCCAAATTGTCAAAAAGAAGATTTACCATGAGATTTTTATATCCCGTCTGGATCAATTATGCAAAACATTAAAATTCCTCATCGGGATCTTTTAAAACCTTCTGGAAAAGACCTTGAGATAAATAAAACATGTTCAAAAGAGATGGATTTATACGAAGTTCCAAACAGGAAACCAGTCTTGAAAAGAATGTGCAGCAGAGAAAAATATGTCTCTAAGTCCCACTGCTGGTTGCTCAAGTATATTTTATATTAGCCAACCTGCTGCAATATAATTCAGACAACTCATACACCAGTTTTTGTTCCTTAACCCTCTTCCAGGCTCATTATGTTCCTAAAGATCAATAAATAATCCTTTGTTTTGAAAACTCTATCCAAAGTCCCTGCTGTTTCAAAGCCATTACAACTTCCTGAAAGAGAGCCTGCAGTAGAAACTGAAAGAGTTTTATCTGTCAGGTTCATCCCATGGAAAACCCCTGTGTCTGTACCTTGATAGGTCCAAGTCATCAGTATAGACAATCATCCATTCCTGTTTGCATGCTCTGGATTCGGAAAATTTGCTACGAAACAAAACAAAATGAGGGCAGAGGAGCTCTAATCTGACCCCAGAAATTTCAGCCCTGAATGTGTTCTCAGAAATTTCAGCCCTGAATGTGTTCTCATGGGTGATGTAAACGACCAAAGTCATTAAATGAGTATTTTGACCAGTTACCCTCTATTTTGTCTCTTATGTATGATTTCACACTATATCAAACCTTAACTCAATACTTGACCTGTAAAATATTCTGATGAGATATTGATGGGACTGGCTTCATTATTAGTCATCAAGTAATCATTAACTCACCTTGTGTAAGCAAATGATACTTATAAAAGTGACTTAAATAGATACATATTTTTTTTTTATTTTTATATGTATACACACACTTATGAAGTGGCTGGGTTAGCATAACTGTATTTCATTTCTTCATGTGATGGATATATAGAAAAAAACCTTGAGTGTTAATATACTAGAAAGTTTAAGAAATTTACACTTCCCTTCTGCAATCCCCCAAAAAATTCTATTTATAGTGAAAAACTATTAAACTTCAGAGATTCCTCCTATGAGATTTTTCCATTACTTTTCGCTATTTTATTTTAGCTGAAATACTAAACCTCTCTCTCTCAGTGAAAGTCACCACAGCCATATTCCTTGAAGTTTTGCAGAGCATGAGGAATTTTCATCTTCTCCAAATATATTGTGCCACAAAATCGTGTTCCTTCCAATGTGCTGTGGTTCCTGAGGAGATGATGGCAGGTGTGGGTGGATGCTCCTGGCTGAGAGGCAAAGCCCCGGCTCACAGCATGATAACCGAGGTACCTGGGGCTCCTGGCTTTGTTCAGTGGCAGCATCCCTGCACCTTGCAGGAGGACTGTGGGGCAGCCTCCTGTCCTGTGCTGGTGCTGTGCTCTCTGAAGAGAAAGGCACTGTTTCTTTATTGGAGTAGCAGGATCTGACACAAACTGCAAGCTGTGAGCACCATTATACTGGCATGGCCGCATAAAGATCCCTTCTATTCAGCTCTGCAGGTTGTGTATCATGTGGTCCTGTTCACACTCTTATTTAAAAACAGTGGGTTTCTTTCAGAAAAGCTCTGTGGGATCTGGGGAATCTTCATGCCATGTAAGTTCAAGGTAGTACTAATATGGTTTTTAAAGCCACATGCAGATCTTAGTCTTGATGATGCTGAAGCCATTGAGATTTTGCCATGCTTTGATAGGACTAGAATGGGGCTCATGGTAAGCAGAAGGAAGTTATTTTAAATGTTTTAAGCTTATTTCAAATTTACACTGTGATATTTTATGGCAAATTTTAACTACGAGGAAGCCTGTACGTCACATTCTGAAACACTGGAGTCAGACAGGAGTGCCTGTAGGAATCCTTCCTTGCAGAGGGTGAGGTAAATAAGGAGCTCATTCATCTGGATAACAGGGGGTCAGGAAGATGAGGTTTCTGTGTCAGCCTCAGAACACAAAGGCTTTGAATCTAGGCTAGGTCTCTGAATAATCATATTGGTTGAAATCAGGAAAACTATCCAGAGACATGCTCTTTAGATATGTCATTTGTGATCACTGACATGGCCTTCTCAAAACACTGCAGCCTGTGCCTTCCATCCAATCCAAGGGCCAAAGGATGAACTCCTTAAGACACTGCTGGAATATATTAGTCGCTTAAACATGGCACTGGCTGTCCTGAATGAGGAGGAACACTGTTTGTTCAATCAAAAAAACTGGTTTTTCCCCACACACAGATTTTCTGTCTCCTCATTATTAGTAAAGTTGGGAAGTATTAAGGGAGGGGGCTCTTGCCTACCTTTTATGCAATAAATGTGTGATTCAGGGCACATTTTCTTTTCACAAAGGCAGTTAGGAATTATAATCAGACCCAATCTTCCTACCAGTAAAGGAGGGAAGGAGACCTGAGGGGGAGCTATGTAATTATAATTGAAGTGGGAGAGGAAAATAAAGATTCATGCTGGGTTCAGCATTTCATAGCTTTCCAACATTTGACTTTGCAGTCTTGACGTGTTCTTTAAATGAAGCTTGTCTTCAGTCAGTGTGTTACAAAGCACTATACTGAAAGTTCAGGTTCTTTCACATACCACATTGACACCTATATGTTTCATTATTATTATTTTGTAACTTTTAAAACACTGCACAGATCTTTCCTACTTGATCAGATAAAAACCAACTTGTAACAGTAGTAAATTTTATTGGTTTTACAGTAGTGGACTATTTACTATAAACCAGTCATAAAAAGGAGATGGGAAACTACTTCTCTACATAATAAAATACTCTCCTGGAGCAAATAAATGACAACTGAAAATTCAGGGTACATACAGGTTTTGGATGTGAATACTGAAGGCAGTCATGAGCCTTTCTGCTGCTTTAAGCCCAGACTCTGGCCTTTCTGAACGTTTTTTCCTTTGCTGATTCCTTACTCCAGTCTCAGCACCTCTCCTTTCCATCTCTGAATCTGGACATATAGCCTCTCCTATTCTTGCTTCCAAACCTAAGTATCCCATGCTCTTCTCTTCCTAGCACAGGCTACTTACAGCACCCGTTTTGCACTAAACCATTAATATACCATGGTGTTTTTGTCAATATAAACCTTTCTTTCTCACCTGTTTTGCTCTTTTCTTCCTTTTGGCAGCATGATGAGAGGGCCTTTTCTTTAGTGAAACTTCAGGAGATGAGTAAAAACAGGGAACACAGCTCTGTTTTCAAAAACACCATTTGCTACAGCTAACAGAAGAAACAACTTTGACAGAAATCTTGCTCAGCACCTACATTCTTGAACAAGAGCCTGTTCACTATTGGCAATCATTCATCTAACATTCAACACATCTTTAATGAATATGTTTCAAAAAGGTTATTTTTAGACTGAAAGGCTATTTTTGAAAGACTTAGCATTACAAGGAAGAAAGTAAGCTGCAGAATAATCCCTTAAATGTCAGGCTTGTGAAATACAGCAGAGCAGTAGTTTTACAGATTTGTGCAAAGAAATGATATTTCACCAAAAATATGCCCAAACAGATGGAAGGTGGATTAAAATGAAAACAAGTCCTCCAATCCATTCTCTACTTAAATCTTTGAAAGAAAGGAGCCATAATCAAGTATAAATTAAGGGACTTCCCAAAGGGTTTATAATTGATTCCTAGTTCACTCTGACCTCTATTTTTCAGCTATCCAGTTGACTATTTACTAACAAATAGTATTTCCTTTTACCCTAGTGGGAGATAGTGTACCTAGTAGGGACACTATCACTCAAGATTAGCAGAAATAGTTCCCAACATCTCAGAAGCTAGAATTTATATGCTTAAGGAATATTTTCCAATTTTCAGGACAAAGAGCATCTGTCATTATTTTTACAAAGTGCACATATTTGCCTGTACTATACTTCAAGCTTATAAAATAACTTTGACAGCCTATGTCTAAACATGAGGGTAGAACCTGGATAATGCAAAAATCACAGACACTGTGCTATTAAGCATCCAGAGAGGTTTTTTTTCCTACCTGAAGAGCACCTACAAGAAGCAAAATGTTCTTCTTGCATCCCAGGTGTGATGATTTGTCTTTGATTACTTAAGACATGGCATAGGAAGATTCAAATGGGATTTTGCTGTTTTTCCACACCTCCAGCTAATTTCATGGCAGGTGTATTTAATAAGGCCAAATTTCATAGTCTCCAAGAAATTGCACCTCTAGAGAGATGAACATGATTGCAGAACCACCACAATTAACAGAAAGAGTTTCAGGCTGAAAACATCTCCCGCAGTCACATTTTCCAGAACTCTGTGGTAACACCAATAATTCACCTAGATTAAGCCTCATTATATCAAATTTTGAATAAAAATGGCTCTGATTTCACAGCTTTCATATTGCTGGAACAGAGGACAGGACCACCTCTGGCTGTGACAATCTACATATCAGAAATTAATTGACAGCACTCATCAGAAAAATATAAATATACCTAAAAAAAAGCAAAGAGTTAAAATGTGGTTTCCACTTGTATCTATGTAGTCAGGAGCCCTCATGGGTAACAGCTGTAAAGATATACCTTGGAATTCACTGAGGAAAATGTAGGGAATTCAGTTCTGCTGTGTCAGTAAGGAAGATGAATGCTCTCTATGAAGAAATGACCAATATCAGCCTTTTGTCACAAGGTCCAAAGGAACTCATGGCTGCAGAAACAAAGTGTTTCAAAATGCTCAAAAATGGATTTTGGAAGTCATGCTCTGAACCTTAAAAAATGTGGGAATCTAAAGCAAAATTATAGAATCACATAATTATCTGGTTTTAAGGTGGCTTAAAGATCCTCTAGTTCCCACCCTGCCATGGGCAGGGACACCCTTTACTAGACTGGGATATATATATATATATATATATATATATATATATATATATATATATATATATATGTTGATTCAGCAGAGGGTAGAGGAAAGAAGCAGGGAAATTACAGTGACAGTCTAAAATTTACAATATCAGATGCTAAGCATTTGTAGTAAAAGCTATAAATCAGTTGGGAAAGCAGATGTGACAGATGTGTTTCAAAGATTTTTCCCGTTACATGCAAGAAAATAAAATTGGTTTAGTGAAATAAATACAGATGCATAACGATTTTAGTAAATATTTTTATGAACTTCCTACTCCCTGAAAAAAAACTTCTACCACCCTCTGCATCATACTTTGTTGTTGCTTGGAGGTTTTGTTTGGATTTTGTTTCTATTTTTCCCTTCTGGATCCTAATATCATAATATCATGTTTGTATGGATTTATCAGGCACTATTTCCTCACTCTTCCAAATAAATCTGAGTAAAACAAGGAGCCTGTCAAATGCAGCTGTAACACAGAATTTTTCTTCTGACTGCATCTTCCTTTCTTATAAACAGAAACAGTAATTTGTCACAGAAAAAGAGTTTATCTTCCTAGCACATGGAACAAATCTGACCATGAATTCTCTTGAGAAATCAGAAAGTAACTTCCTTGGGCTTATTTCCTTCATGGTGTCACTCAGATAAAAAAAATTAAAATATTGTAGAATTATTCTGTCCATTTTTGTGGTCACCTTCTGTTACTTTATCTTCCACGCTGCAGCCATCTTTTGTATCAGCTTGAACCTCTCTAGCAAAATGGAGCTGGTTCCTTAGATTTGCCTTCTACTTATGTTTGCAATATAAACAATGAACAGAAAAAACATGTGGTTACATTCTCACTCTGACTTTCCTTTCTAGGCACGTTTTTTCTCTATCTCTGTTCTGATACTCTGATATCTAAAAAGATACTCATTTATATTCAATTCACCAATTTGATTTTTTTCCCACTCATACATCACGGTTTACATCATGCAAGCACAGTGAGAAAAATGTCAGCCAAACAGATTTTTGGCCAACACAGCACAATTTATTCTAAACATTTTATTAACCTATGAAGTACCTTACACATTATTTTAGGATCTGCAAGAGGTTCTGGCAACATAAAAATGGTCTAGTTTACCCATTATTTTGATTATTGTAAAACAGTATTTTTTTTTTTTTTTCCTCCCAACTGGAACAGCAAACACTTTGAATTATTGTGATCCCCCTGCAAAGACAATATTCAGTGCATGATGGGTGGAGGCTGGTTTCCATCACTGAGAGGAGAAGCAGCCTCTAGGTACCAAGAATATCTCCTGATCTTTTCTCTTGGACAAGCTGCTACTGAGCTGGAACACTGTTCCTGAAGAAAAAATTATGCTTGTTAAATAGTGTTCTCTAGTTTCTTCTAACAGTCTAATTTTCACTAATCTAATGCTCCTAGATTAATTAACAGAGGATTTCTCCTTGTTTACATTGATATCAAAAACCTTTCATTGACTCAAGAAAACAGTAGGTGTTCTTTAATGAAATTTTAAAAAATATTAATCTTACTCTGTCTGAATTTGCTGTGATAAATATGTAGTTATAAAAACAGAAAATAAAGTATTTGGGCATACTACAATGAATATGTTATATTTCCCTATTTGCAGAAAATAGAAAAATTTAGGAGCAAAATAACCACTGATTCATATTCCACCTTGTTTTCACTTACTCTTACAGAATTATAAACATTTTAAAATAATTCATAATGAAAGTAGAGAAGTTAAGTCCTAGTGACAATATTCAGATTAAATAATTGAGAAAGAAAATTTGATAGTCCTGACTTGCTACCTACACTATGAACATTAGTGTCCATAGTGATAGGTGTCCTTATAAAAACAGGGCAGAATAACTGCATTTACATGATAGACAATCAGTTCTTCCCCAAAGGCAGACATGACAGGATACATACCTGAACGCTTAGTGTCACATTTTTTGTGCCTTTGTTATTTTAGAAGGTAATTTAAATGACTGATTGACAATGTTTACAATGGCCTCCACGGTCTGGTGAAGGACATGCAAATTTATTTATTAAAATAATACCACTTTTTCAAATAGCACACTACCGTACTCTGCATTCAAGTCTCTAGCTCTATCACCTCAAAAAAAAAAAAAATTGAGAAAATGGTATGGCTAAATAATGTTTTAGCTCTAACATAACTCATCATTTCTTCTACATACTCCTGTGAAACTCAGTTCTTTATTGTTTGACAATTCTGGTAAATTCTGCTCAAGTATTAAAAAAAAAAAATCCCCCAAGATAACAGAGCACTTTTTATGAGATGACTTATTCTTTGAGTTGGTGTCTGATAATTGAGATTGATCTTGTTCATCCTTCACTATTTGTTAAGGGATGGTGCACTAACAGCTTGCTCCCCTACTATTTAAGCCAGAAAACATGAGTCTGCCAAAATGCGCCTGAGCTCTCCAGAAGCTGACCTTGAGCCAAATCGTAAGAAACCAGAGGAAAATTCATGAAGCTCATCCCTCAAGGTGTCCAGAACACAGCTTGTCTGTGTGCTGCCACAGGATGTCACTGATGTTCCACTTACACGTCACAAGCAATTAAAAGTGATCTGGGAACAGACTCTCCCACAGGTGTAGAGACACCATGACTAAAATCCAGCTTAATGAGGAACCTAACAGCTAAAGAGGTGTCAGCTGGCTAGTTTAAAACCAAAAGAGTTGTATGGGGTTTATGTGGCAGGAATTTTGTAGCAGGGGGGCTACAGGGGTGTCTTCTGTGAGAAGCTGCTGGAAGCTTCCCCTTGGGATGGCAGCGAAGATGGACTCAGTGCTGGCCAAGTCTGAGCCCATCAGCAATGGGATGACAGATCTAAGAAGGGGGAAGCAAGCTGCACAAATGGCACTTGGAGCCAGTGAAGAGGGGAGGAGAGGGAGCACGTGAGAGAAACGGCCCTGCAGACACTGGGGTCAGGGAATAAGGACAGGCAGGAGCAGTTCCAGTGCCAGAGCAGGGGTTCCTCTGCAGCCCAGGGTGAGGCAGCTGTGCCCTTGCAGCCCGTGGGGTTACACAGCTGTTCCAGGCTGTGGAAGAGACCAGTGCTGGAGCAATCTGTGGAGAATCCTCTGGGAAGGGCTTTGAGGGGTTTGTAGGGGGCTATCTCCTGTGGGAGAGACCCCACACCTGAACAGGGCAGGAGTGTGAGGAGTCCTTTCCTGGAGGAGGAAGGAGCAGGGGAGACAAGGTGGGATGAACTGACTGCAGCCCCCATTCCGTTTCCCACTGCACCACTGATGAGGAGGAGATGGAGAAATTGTGAGTGGAGTCAGGTCTTGGAAGAAGACAAGGCTGGGGGGAAGGTGTTTGCCAGATTTGGTTTCATTTCTCATTGTCCTACTCTGGTTTGGTTGGTGATAAACTAACCTTATTTCCTTAAGTCAAGTCTGCTTTGCTCGTAACAATCATTGGTGAGTGCCCTTATCTCAGCTCATGAGCCTGTCATTGTATTTTTATTCCCTTGTCCAGCTGGGAAGGGGAGCAACAGATTTGGTGGGCATCCTGGCATCCAGCTGTGTTCCAGCCCAGCACAAGAGTCAGCTCAGCTGGAGAATAATTTAGAGGTTGCATCTGCAGCTGGGGGAAATCTCATTTTACACTGTACCATTACCACGTTAGCAGCACGTTGTGATATGAAATACTCACTGAATTCCCATTTCCAAAAGTTACCTACTGGTAAAAGGTAGCAGCTTTTCTGAACCTTACTATTTGAGGCTAGGGGAGAAATTGTCAAAAAATAGCTATAATATCACATGCAGAGTAAAAACTGGGCTGTTAGAGCCAAAATAAATATTTTAAATAAATAATTCTCTTCATAAATGTGTCAAGGAGTTTATAACAGTCCTATTTTATGGGCTCTGAGCAGTTTTTGATTTTTCTTGACATTTTTATAACTTCTACAGGAAAGAAAGAACATTTTGTCTTTAAAGGAAAGTTTTGACATCTTCATTATCTTACAAACAAGAAATGAGAAGCTAAGACAGCAGTATGAGTGTCTGTCGTTATTTAAAATTCTAACTTCTTTTCTTCTACTTTGTTCAATTTCCTCTTTCCATTATTACTTTCCTCAGAGATTTTTTTTACTGATAAATTTTGAATTAACCATTCAAGACAGCAAAGTCATACTAAAATATAAGTTATGGCACACCCTAATGACCTCCCAGCACTAACCTCACTCAGGGTTTAATGCAGAAATCCAGATGTGCCTACCTTGGATTCCTGCCCTGAAAAACCTTGAAAGCCATCAATCTTAATAAAATATTTTCATCTCTCAAGACCAGGTGTTTATATTAACCCTAGTGTCTGTGTGGCTTGGGTCATGTTTGCCTTACATGTGCACAATGTGATCTAAAACTATTTTGTTGCAATATATGTGTTTACCTATCCTCAGATATCTCAACCCCAACACCCCACACATCTGGTTTGTTTAGCACTTCAGTGTTGAGAAGAACCCAAGAAGGATTCAGGGGGTGTCTATATGGTACAGTAGCAACATCTTCACTGCTCCTTTAATCTGACCTCAGGTTACATAATCCAGGCCACCATTGGGAATTGGGAGTTTTTATGGAAGACAGAATCATATGTCCTCAGAAGCAAAGGGCCACTGCTTACAACAACTGACTTTGCAAGAGATAATTTTTCAGTTTGAGAAAACTCTCTGAAACCTGCTACAGCAGCCGAGACAAAGGGGGAAAATCAGATGCCAGTGATGGCAGCAGCATTGCTGTTTGCTTTCACTGCTGCTTTGTCTCTCTCGTGGGGCTGGTCGTTGCACTGGGAACTGCTGATATTCCCACTCAATGGTTTTATGTGCTCCCATGGTAACAACGAGCACCCATGTGCAGTACAGTTAGAAATGTTTCCAAAGTCGACCTCTTACATGCTAGGATTGTCTCAAACCTTTAGAGGCGGATGGGAAAAGTAAATCGAGGAAAACAATCAGCACAATACAAGATTTAAAGTAACTTTTCTTCTGGAAGATGTTTCACGGGGTTTTTTTCTGTTTCTTTGAATGATTTGACACAAACAGCAAAGAAAATGCTGAAAGGGGAAGGTCATGCATACCCCCTTTCCCTTATGTTGGGTAGGAAGAGAATATAATACTGAAAGTTTCTCTCTTACAGAGATATTCTTTCTTTTCCTTTTGTAAAATGGTTGGAAGGAATCTGGACTATGTTCTGTATTTGTCTCTCAGAAGCCCTTTGTCATCTATTGAAAAGCATTATTTTCTGCTATGATTTGGCTGTTAAGGAAGAGATAACTCTTCAATTGCCAGAAGTGCTATGTTTGTCCTTCCTTGTACATTTAAAACAGTGGCTAAGATATTATCTCAGTTAAGGGATTAAATACACCATTCATTTTGCCTTAACCTGCCTAATCTGTGTGCCTTCCTTTCTAGGTAAGCACAGGATATGGAATAGTTGAATTTACAGTTTTCTAAATGTCTTTTTCAACTCTCACATCAGTATCTACAGAATCCATCTTGTTGTGCAATAATTCAATTGATTCCTGTGTAGTACCCAATGTATTAACAGGGTTACTCAACAAGACAATCACACAAAAAGTACACACAGCTTGGAGACACTTCTGCCTGTGGAGCAGAGAAGAATGGGTACCTGCAGCAACATTTGGGCCTGGGATCCTCCTGACAGGAAATTTTGACATGGAAAAAAGGTGCACAAACCAGAATAAGTGTAAAGAAGCTCTTTGTAACACCTATAGATCATTGTGTCAGGGTTGGGCAGCTCATGAAGCCACTGAAAAGCTGCTGGATTGAGGACAAGTACCAACTTACAAGGACTCAGTAGGCAGGGAAATTTATCCTTAATAATTTTTTGTTTCATGTCTTACTCAACAGATTTTTATTCCTTTTTTTTCCCCTTTACTATTTATTTTCAAAACAATGCTTTGGAAACTGGAAACATTTGGGCATGCTCACTAGAAGTAAAAGCTCTGAATTGCTACCAGTCACGATTTGGGGAGAATCAAATGAAAGAAATTATATTCTGTTCTATTGTGTGCATTTCTTTTGATAACTAAGCCAAGCTATACAACATGTATCTGTTCCACTAGTACATGGTGGTACAGTCAGATGTCCATGTCGTTTTGAGGGAGATTTAGAGACTCATATAAAATTTAGAAATTCATATTTTGGTGCCTGAGGAGAGTTTTAAGATCATCTCTTAAAGTTCTATTTACCCTGGGGTATAAGAATGACCTGGCAATGTGCACCCTGCCATTTAGACCTGACATGGTAACATACATTTATCATTGGAGATTAGTGTAAAAGCTTAGGTACCATTTCTTAAGACTCATTTTTGTAATATTCTCTAAATATAAAATTTTTTTTTAAAGTTAAAAATTTTACAGTAAACCCCATTTTGACTTCCCATTTTTCAAGAAACAAAAGGACTTTTCTGTAAGCTTGCCTCACATTGACCTGAAGTGGCAGCCATTCTTTTTATTGTGATGAACACTGTCTGCTTTACTATAGTTGGAATCTACAGTGAAAATGCAACTGAACATGGTGGCACGAAAAATTTTTAATTTACTTTTCTATTTCCAAAGTTCAGAGATTCATCCTCAACTACTAGAATCCCCTTTTGTAATTAATCAGATAATCAGAGCTACAGTAATATGGGATGTGAATAGCATTGCAGTGGTAGAGGCCATAAAACCAAATAGAACAAAGCATCCAAAGAGTTTAAGAGATTGAAATCTCTCTCTGCTGCCTAAGGTGCTTGTGATCCTTCAATCAAATTCATCAGTGTTCGAGAAGTTTCATGTCTTTGTGCAAGAGTAAAAATTAGGTAGGTTGAAAAATCTGTATTAGTAAAACCAAGAACAAATTTAAGAAAAGTAAAAAATTAATTCAATCTGAGTTGTTTTACCAGCTACCATAGGCAACCAAATGATAGAATTTAGTGGCATGGCCTTCTGATTTACATAGGAATACTGAGACACTATTCAGGCTCTTCTGTTGGAGTTGATGTGCTTATAAAACTGGAAACAATTTTCCAAAAATAAACTGAAACGTGTGGCTTACATGTATGTATTTTGGAAGAGTTTTAATCAACAGCTTTGGGGAAAAATCCAATTTACTCCATTTCAGGTAAGTACACAACATGGAATTCACAAGCGAAATCAAATGGAAGAGATGGCCCACAAGGTAGCTAATTTTCCCTTTTTCTGACAAGTATTTTTAAGCCTGATCAAGCCATCTCATTTAAAATTTTAACTAAGTCTTTATCCAAATAAAAATTAAGTTTTCTAAAGGGATGTTTTTCACAGTATGACTTTGAACTAGCATACAAAAAGATAGCTGAATTGATCCTAGCTTGCAAAAAAGCAACTCCCACTTGATCTTCCCAGAAGTCATTCTTTTGGAAAATAATTTTGTGCAGAGCACAAACAAGAAGCAAGTTTACAAGAGATATACTGGCTGGATCTGAAGTTGATAAAAAGAACATTTTATCCAGTGTGACAGTGGCTAGGGAATGAGTTACCATCCCTGTCTTCAGAAAAGAGAAACCTGAGAGAAAAATATTTCATGTTTAACTATAATAACAATAGTTAGACCTTTCCATCCTTCTGCTACTATTAATCTTTGTATTTTATTTCTGTGATGTTCCTTTTGTTTGGTCATGGCCCTTCAGCTAACATCTATATTATACTTCTGTCATCTCCCACACATGCAAAATTCCTTCACAGAGGCACAGATATAAAGAAGAAATATAAAATATTTCTGTTAGGGACCTCACCACTTTTCCTTCTCTTTTTTCTCGTGCACATAAGATAGCATAGTGTGGTTTCATTACTCCAGCAATTGCAGCAAATGAAAAATTTGTACCCTTCATGACAAATATTAGTAACTCTCAAGAACACAGTGTAGACCTCTGTTCCTTTAAATACTAGCATGTTTTATGAAAAATCCTTTCCTTAGGATTTTTTCCTCCTGAGAAGCTGAGAGGCCCCAGGAAGAAAATGTAAACAGTGATTGTTTGCTGCTGTGGAATGCAACAGGTGGATCTGTGACTGGTCTCATCTGGTTGTTTCTAATTAATGGCCAATCACAGTCCAGCTGTCCGGACTGTCTGAGAGTCACAAGCTTTTGTTATCATTCCATTCTCTTCCTTCTTTGCTTGTAAGCCTTCTGATGAAATCCTTCCTTCTATTCTTTTAGTAGAGTTTTAATATAATGTATATATCATAAAATAATAAATCAAGCCTTCTGAAACATGGAGTCAACATTCTCGTCTCTTCCCTCTTCCTGGGACCCCTGCGAACACCACCACACCTGTGCTCTACTGGATCTGCTGGTGCAGTTTAATCCAGCAGGGAGTCAATCAGCACACACCTGCTCACTCACTCCCCACAGTGCAAGGCAGGAAAGAATTGGGAAAAAACAGGTAAAACTTGTCTATTGAGAGAAAGGCGGCATAGCGGGACAGAAAGGGATATGAAAATAATACAAGTGATGAAAGAATATGCAAAATTAGTGATGCACAACACAATTCCTCGCCACCTGCTGACCAATGTGCAGGCAGCCCCCAAGCCCTGGCCAATTCCCCCCAGTTTTATCATTCAGAACAATGACATATGATGTAGAACATCCCTTTGGTCAGTGGGGGTCTTGGCTGTGCCCCCTCCCGGCTTCTTGTGTCCCCCACCCTCTCTGCTGGCAGTGCAGTGTGAAAAGCTGAAAAAATAAATCCTTGACTTAGAGCAAGCACTGCTCAGTGCCAACTAGAACAGCAGTGTGTTATCAACATTATTCTCATCCTATATCCAAAACACAGAACTGTGCCAGCTACTAGAAAGAAAACCAGCTTTATCCCATCTGAAACCAGGGAAGTAGACACTTAGGTAATGTTTGGGTTCCAAAGCATGCAATTCTTCAGTGTAAAAGCCATGCACATGATAAAATCCATGCCTGGGAAAGGGAGGGAAGAAGCAAAAGTTTTACCAGTAGCATATGCCTATTCCATATCTGTCTGTGCTCTATATCTTTGTAATAAATTTGCCATTGAGGAGAATTCAAAAAAATTAGGTGAAAGAATTTTAATGTTGCTATTCAACCTCAAATGATCACCTAAAAGAATCAGATTCTACATCCAAACAGTCCCACCTTAAAAAACTGGTGGGGAAATGCACATATTTTCTGGAAAAGAAGGAGAAAATTGCACACAAGAAGCTTAGCTAAAATGGTCTATTATTTAATATTTACTTGGCTTCAGCATTTCCTTGAGAATGTCAAAACAATTTTTTTCTCAAAATGCTGTTTTATCCCTAAGTGAAGTCATCTGTAATTCCTTTTCTTTTCAATTCAATGAATTGTAGTCTTTAACTCTCCTAGAATAAAAATTATCCTTTCAGAAAGACAAAAGTGAATTAATCATGACACCTGAACAGGGGTTAACCACATAATCTCCCATAAATAGCAAAAGAAATTCTATCACTAAATCTCATTGCCACAAAATGAATATTTAATACTAAAGTCAACACTCTAAACTTGCTTTTATTGTGTGAAAGTGTGAAAAGAAAAATGAAGTTGCTATGTCATCAATGTTTTAAAACTAAATTTTCTACTGTATATACAGAGTATATACAGTAGAAAATTTATTTAAATTTATATTGTAGGTTGTAACCATATTAACATCATCATTTCCTCAAACAGAGGGAAAAGCAGCATAATGTCTTCTCAGGAGTTGCTGCAATGCATCAGTTTCAGACTGTGACAGTGTGCTCCATTATCAGTGATTTTTGCTCCAACATTTTGGTCCATTCACCATTACAGTGATTTTGAAGCATGTCTAGGTGAGAAAATCATTCCATCAGATACTTTAAATAAAACATTATTAAAAACAAACAGACAAACAAACAACAACAACAACCAAAACTCTGGACTTATGGAGAATATTTCCTTTTTTTTTTTTCCTTTAATTCTGTTCATTTTTACACAGGCAGTGCATTAAAATATTCAAAAAGATAAAGCACTGTTTCCTTTAGGAATCTCACCTTAACTTCCTGAAGAAAAATAGCCCTCAGTGGTGAAGAAACATTACTGACAGACAGAGAGGAGACACAGAATTGTTACTAATTTAGCTTGGAAATGCTCTGACTTTCAGTAAAATACCTGGGTTCTACCTGAAATCTTTAGTATAAGACTTCTTTTATTAAAGTGGTGATATACACATGTTTAAGAAACCTGCATATTAAAACTATCTTTTTCTATTTTCAGGTTATTCTCCAGTCAACATTATATAGAATTTCACCATGATAGCATTGTAAGACCTATAATTTTTTTCACTCAAAGCAAAACAATTAAACTTAAACCAGACTGAATATTTTCCCCGGCAAAGCAGTGCCTGAAATAGGAAAAAAAAAATTAAAGAATTTTTTTAAGAAACATAATTCAGAATGTTTTAATCCCTTAAACTGACAGATTAGATTTCCATTGATAGTTTGCAACTGACAAGACAGGAATACTGAATTTACACAAGTATAAAAGTAACAGCCTTTAAAAATAAGTCTGTGATAATGCTCTAGCTTCATATCCATTGCTATCCAAAAATAGAAAATGCAGTATTTTAAAAATCACTATTCAAACCTATTCATATGCTCAACCATAATTTCCTGGCTTTTTTTCCTGTGTAAAAAATCAGTTTGTATATAACCTGTCTTACAAAGTTCTTCTAGCAATACTTCCATTGCAATTGCACAGAACCCACATCTCTCTTGCAAAGTGATTCATGCAGCGCTGCAAAATCAGGCAGAGAATTTTTGGAGTTAACAAGGGCTCCCTCTTGTGATATTGTACTGAATTTGGATTCATTCTGAGGCATCAGACTGGACCATTGCTTTATGAGTGCAAATGCTTCACTAAGCAGTTAGGGAATGTCAAGTGGATTGTGTCCTGGAAGTTGGAGATGTGTACAATCATCCTAACTATTCAAAAAATGCAGAGAACCTGGAAGCTAGGAAGAAAAACCCATGCAATGACATGGCTGTTCACAGAAATATAGATTTTTTGCAAGAATTTATGAGAGTCCTCTACCTTTATTAAATAATTATCCAATATAAATAAAAATCTGATCATTAAAGTCAGAAGGTTGTAAAGTAAAACAGCCTGTTATCAATAACATCAATGGTTTAATAAATATGTAAAATTGTAGTTATGAAGGTTTATTAATGACAATATCTTTGTTTGGAATTTTTCCAAAGTGCCTATGTATGGACAGAGGTCTTAAACAATTGCTTCTATTTAAATTCAATTATCTTTTTCTGCACTTACCAAAATTATTTCTACAAAGTTTTCAATAAATACATCCTTTAATTAATACCAAATTGTCTCTTTCCTCTTTAAAAATAATTAAAATACCATTTTCTGATTTCAGCAAATAATTGCTATATTAGTTTTTTTATTTCAGCAAAAAAATATTGCTATATTGGTTTAAGTTAATTCCCTAAGTAAATATCATGGAAAACAAAATCAGTAATGTCTGTGGGCATTAGGAAACTCGAGACTCCTAAATAAACATTTCTTCTAGTATTACTTACTTTCTCCTCTCAGAGGTCAAAAACAGGAACAAAACTAGATCTCTAGTAGACATCTGCAAAACCAAATTTCACCCAGTGGCTGCAATGTAAACTAATTGAAAATGGAAATGACCTACTGCAAACAGAAGGTCACTCAGATACACACTGCCCTTTCAGCTGATTAGGGCCTGGCTGTACTACAGTAATACAAAGTTTATTATCCCTTTCAATTTTGGTTTGGCCATTTGCAATTATAGGTACTGCATATGAAATAAACTCTAAGGTATTAGCACAAAAGCCAAACTGAAAAGATGCATACAGGCAGCTCAGAGTAACTTGGATGAATTAGTCAATGTCAAGCAGCTTTGCATACCATAGCATGTTTTTAAAATAATATCTAAATCTAATAGCTGGCTGTGCGAAATGTAGGTGTCCTTACATTGTGTCATTATTGATTTAGAGCTAACATTGGCACTATGCTGTCTTCAAGGAAAAGAACAGCTTTCATCAGATCCAGATAGTTATTTCTCACAACAGAAATATGAAGGTGTTTATTCCTCCAACATATATATCCTACTACCACTCCTTCTTGTAGCTTATTTGGTATCGCTTTCTATAGTAATAGCTGAAAAATTATGAGTGCACACAGAATTATCCATAAACTGGGTCAAATGGAAACAGATTTTTCTAAAAAATGCCTTGGAAGTGTGCTTTGGCTGTAGTAATTTTTCCATAAAACATCACCAGCTATGTATTTTTGTACAAGATATGTAGGGTCTGCTCAGTCAGAGGCAAAAGAGGGCAACCACCTCCAAAGAAATTTGCCATCTGAGATTCAGCAGCAGAGCTAAAAAAGGAGGCAACCTGAAGCCCCAGCTATCTCAATCTCTTATGGCTGCAAAGTTTCTGTCCAGGATAACGATGGACAAGCATTTTGGTCACAACAGGCTACATGCAATATAAAGAGGTAAGAAAGGGAAACTGGAATATGAAAATAATTAGTGCTGCTTTGTCACTGGCATGTTTTATGAAAAATCCTTTCCTTAGGATTTTTCCTCCTGAGAAGCTGAGAGGCCTCAGGAACAAAATGTAAACAATGATTGTTTGCTGCTGTGGAATGCAACAGGTGGATCTGTGATTGGTCTCATGTGGTTGTTTCTAATTAATGGCCAATCACAGTCCAGCTGTCCGGACTGTTTAGGTCAGTCTGAGCCTTTGTTATTCATTCCTTTTCTATTCTTAGCTGAGCCTTCTGATGAAATCCTTCCTTCTATTCTTTTAGTATAGTTTTTGATATAATATATATCATAAAATAATAAACCAAGCCTTCTGAACATGGAGTCAACTTTCTCATCTCTTCCCTCGTCCTGGGACCCCTGTGAACACGGTCACACTGCTTCTCTTTTTACTTCTCTGATTTCAATGTGCATATTAACCTCAGGATGCCTTGCCTAGCAAGGAGCCCAAAGTGACAGGCTGTCCCAAACTCCTTAAAAAAAATACCATATATTTGTATTAAGGTGCCATAGACTGATATAGGAGGGAACTTTTAAAACACTCAGCTGGGGGACATGGCAGACTGACTTCCTTTTGAGATACCAAAATATATATAAAAACACAAGACTGAGTTATACCAGGAGTTACAGACTTCTTTAACATTCTGAGATAACTATAAAGTACGTGTTTATGTCAGCTATTACTTTACCTATAGTTCCTAGGATAATGGCAATAAATGAAGGAGAGTAGATAATCTGGCATGTTAATTTACATCCTTGTATATTTTAAGCACCCAGATAAATTGCAATGCCCCCTTCCTACTCGTTTACCAGCAAAACACCACCATTAAAATAGTCAGAAAGGGGAAATCTACAGAATCCAGATGGTACAAGGCATAAAACAAGTTTCCAAAATTTCTCCTTTAAACTTTTACAGAACTGGAGCTAGTTATAAGATATCAAAGTGTTGACAGGTATAACAATGTTTTATAAAAGGAGGGATTCAACTGAATAAATACATTGGGACTGTAAGATCAAATCAGCATGAATATGCCATTATTGGCTATTCAAATAATGGAAGCATATATGTTATTTCCACTGCCTTTTGACAGCATAGAAGGTTTCACTGCTGGCCATATCATCTTTATATCTTCTCCACACTCTTGAGATAAGCAGATCAGTCAAACTGAACCTCAGCCATTTGCCTCCAATTCTAAAGAAAATTCACCTTTAAGGCTTTTTTTTCCTACATCATCATTTTAGTGATACAATGAGCTTGAAAGCTGGCACACATCTTCTTAAGAACTCATTTACTGTTTTTGTGTACTACACACCCATCACTTGCTTTGCATATGGATATGCTTGTGAATATGAAAATGGATCTGTAAGTGTGTATTCCAAGTGGCTAAATACTTGCAGAGCTCTCCTTGCTGTGAAGTGTTCTCAGTTCCAAATCTTAGTGAGACAAAATCAAATTTTAGACAACTGTGAGAAAATAGAGAAGGGAAAAAAGGAACCCAAGTGCAACTTGCTGTTACCAAGTCCTAACTTCATTTTAGCTGTGGCTTGTAACAGGAAACCACTGAACAAACAAGATGTGCTGCACAAATAAATAATCTGGCCATGGAAAATTAAACATAATCTTTTTAGTCTTGTCAGTAGAGAGGCAATCACCTGGTTTGGCAAAGTAAAGATTACCTGTTGATAGTACAGCCCATAAAACTTCATATCCAGATGAGTTGCGTCGAAAAAAAATTGTTTACTGGAAAGTGAGTCATGCTTCCCATAAAATGATGAACACCAGCTCTCATTATAGATTCACAGAATCACTGTGGCTGAAAAAGACCTCCAAGGCCACTGGGTCCACCCTTTACCAAACAGCCCTGTGGCCACTAAACCATGTAATCGAGGGCTACGTCTGCTCGTGGCTTTGAGCACTTCCAAAGATGGTCACTCCACCCCTTCCCTGGAGAGCCTGTTTCAATGTTTAATCACTCTTCCTGCAAAAACATTTTTCCTAATAACTAACTTGAACTTCCCCTGGTGCAACTTGAGGCCACTTCCCCTTGGCCTATTGCTAGTTGCCCAGGAGACAAAGCCAACTGCCCACCTCACCACAACCTCATTTCATACAATTTAAGCTGGCAGTGTCCTACACTGAGAAATGAGGTAATAATTCTGTCTTCTTTAACTTTTATATTGAAAGGATTGAGTAATTAGCAGTGACTTGGAATGGAAAATTTTGTAGTTCCCCCTTTTGGCTTCTAATATCTCACAAGGTAGGATATGCATACTTTCTGATATGGCCTCAGTTCATTCTCTCTGTTAAAAAAGAAAATAAAAACCTAAAAACCCAACAAAAAGGATCTTGAAGGGAATTCAGAAAGCTGTCCTTATGCAGTTGCAAAATTTTCAGTTCAGTCCCTCTACTGAAGTCCAAGAGATCATGTGTACTACACTAAAGCATATCAATTTTTGCCCAAGGAACAACCTAGAATCACGTATTTAATGCAAATTTTCTAAATAGAAATGTGCAACAACATGTCTACAGAGAAAAGGGACAAACCAAAGCCCTACCCAGGCTCTGCTGCACATGCAATTCACCTCTAATCAAGGGAGGGGCAGAGGGTGAGCTGCAGTCCTGCTGTTCAGTGGAAAGCACATGACTAATGTAGCGGGATAAGGATGATACACACACCCTAAAAAAAGCTGGACCAAGGAAATGGACACTGGAGAAAGGATACTTCAGCAATATCACAATTGGCAAATTGCTGGGTTTCAGTTGTTGGTATATCCTGCATCCCACAATTTTAGCTTATTAAAAAATATCACTCTTCTCTTAGAAAAGCTGTCTGAGTCACTAAGAAGCTCCACTGAAGTAGAGCCACCCAGATGCTTAGACACACAGGCAGAGAGGTTTTCTAATCATTGCTGAAAGGGAAAAAGAAACATAAACCCAAGAGATTTTAAAAAAATTTTCAGCAACTTTTTTTCTTTTTGAGATTCTGAGTAAAGGCAAAATATTGTATTTTAATTAGCATTTTGGTTAACAGTTTGAACCCTTTCTTTCCCGATAGTTCACTTAATCTAAAGTTATTATTTTGCCAAATAATAAAATATTTATATGTCCTTATTGCTAGTGCCAATTAAAAAGAAAAAAAAAGAGGGAAAACTCTGACCAATTAACCCTAGTCAAGTTTGAAAGATAATGTTTCCCTGAAAGAGATGTCTTCTGTCTGCTTTTGTTCATAGTATTTTAAAGGAATGAATATTTGGTATACATACTTTTGGAAGTACCACTCCATATGAATTCAATGTATCAGCACACAAAGTAACAGTCCCACTGTTCACTTTGGTTAAAACATATACTATTACAATATTATAATTTTATTTGTTACAGAGGACAAAGAAACCCTTCTCTTCCCCCTGCACACGTGTTTGTTGCAGAGCTTGGCAGATTGACTCTTCCTGGAGTAAAACCAGGCTGTGATGGCAGTCTCAGCTTGGCACTGGTTTGCCACAAGGTGCTCTGGAAAGAGATGCACAGGGATGGGCTGCACCCTCCTGGCCTCTGGAGCTGAGGTGCCCTGAGCTGATCCATCCTCTTGTGTACAAACCCCCCCAAATTTTTATGTGATATGTGACTGTCACTGGGATATAGAAAATTCCATTTTGACAATCAAATGGCTTAAACCCCAACAATTTTAAGCCTATGTTGGTTAAAGGAAAGCCCTGCTCCCTCTCCAAAAGTTTTGCCACATGTTCACGTTTCACACTGAACCTGTCTTTCCTCTGTAATAGAATATGTATCAATTATTCATCATTATATTCTTGCACAGAAAATGTCTTTGAGCATTATGAAAGAAATTATAAAGATGTGCTTAGCACTACATGTACAGCTGTCATATGAGACAGAACAAAAGTAATCAAATTTTACATTGAACTCATCTGCATTCTGACCTATGAGGGTTTCAAACTGTTATTAACAAAAAATAATAAAAATAATCGCTCATATTTAGAATTTTTCCTGTAAATCAGCAGCATTAGGTTCAGTTTTACAAGCAAAATTTCATTCCACTGCTGTTATGAAGTCATCAATATCACAGAAATAAATACAAAATACAGCAGGGTCTTTCACCTTTTAAACTGTGCTAGTTGCTTAGGCAGGTAAAAACATGGAACACATGGACAGCAAAGTTGAAGTCACACAGGTTCATTTAATATTAAAGACATTGGCCACAACATCCAGAGAACAAAAAAAACCCAAACCAACCAAACAACCTAAACAGCAACAATGAAAAACCACCAAACCAAAAGAAAACCAACAAACCAACCCAACAAAAACCCACAAAAGGGTAGCTAGAAAAACTACCTGTCACTGGCAATTTCTACAAATAGAAAATGCCCCTGAACTGAACACGGGCTAGCTGCAAACATAGGTAAGAAAGAGGCAAACTTAGAGAAACATCAACATTAGTTTTGTAATAGCATTATGACTACACAACTGCCTTTTTTATTATTATTATTTACCCAGAGCTTTTTTATGTTCCTTGCTGACTCACTAGCATTGTTGGCTCACTTCTTTACTGAGATAACCAAGAAGGATGTATGCTCTCAGTGGAGCTTTCCCCAATCATTAACCATGGGAGCAGCAAGGCCTAGGGAGAAAGCCAAATTTATCCCTATAATACCATTTATACATAATTGTTAATAAAGATAGATCCTATGAAGTGGGTAAGAAGTAAGAATAAATGTCTTTACATGGCACTGGTTATTTTTCAGTGTACTATATTAAAGTTATACCTTATTGCATTCCTCACAGCTAACAAAACTGACTTAAGTTGTGCCTTGATAGGATTAAAACACAAAGAAACAAAATGAGCAGAGTCAACAAATGAGAATCTAGGACATACCCATTATACTTAGGATATACTGAGATAACGAGGAAGCTACAGATATGTAAGTCCAAAGGCTGTGTTCTCTTTGGTATATACACTCTATACAAGTTGTCATTTATTCATTTGGCAACTTTTTTCTGCTGGTGCTTCTCTGGCTGTTTCTTCCACAGCCCTTCTCTCACCTTTCTCACACTATCTATCTATCTCATTTATTTTTTTTCCTGTTTCGCTTCATTCTTGAGCTAATGAGCAGGCACTTACCTATGCTGCACAAATAGCTAAGAAGTTTTATATAAAATACCTCCTTTATTTCCACAGCACATGACTGATCAGGTTATAATTCCCTGAGGAAGCAGCTCCTCAGGTCCTCCAGCAGCTTTAAGTTAGCAAATGATGCTAATTTGCAGCATGTGGGCATCATGCTCAGTATATAAAAGGGGGGAAGAAGGGGGAAGGGGAGGATATTTGGGGTGGCGGCACCTGTCTCCCCAAGTCACTGTTACCTGTGGTGGTGGCCTGCTCTCCTGGAGATGGCCAAACATGGGAAGCACTAATTCATTCCTTGTTTTCTTTGCTTGTGTGTAGCTTTTGCTTTTCCTGTTAAACTGTCTTAATCTCAGTGAGTTTTCTACCTTTTACCCTTCTGGCTGTTTTCCCAATCCCACTGGTGGTAGAGTGACAAGCAACTGCTGCTGGCTGGGGTTAACCCACAACAGACTGATATTTAACTATTTAATGATGTACAGGTAAAATATTCATTTATATAAATGAATGTATCACACATATCCCCAGCAATACAAAATACATCAGTTTTCCTTAAAGAAATTGCAGGCTATTATATAAAAAAACCTCTCATCAACTGTAGCATGATTTCAGGAATCAGGCCCCTTCTTTAACTGCACATAAATTTATTTCTATCAGTTAAGCAGAGCGTGAAAGATTCAGCAGCTTTGTTGAGATAAGGGAAGTGGAAGAATTTAATTCTCTTTATAGGAAAACTGTAAATTTTGAATTCACATCTAACTTCAGGCAGATATTTATATATCTGTTGCAAAGAGCAAGAAAGCATAAATACAGCCAATCAAAGATTTTTCAATGTATACACAGGTGTAAGTTTTCCTCTGACTTAAATAGCTAATCCTTAGTTTATTTAATAAAATGGGGCAACTAATCCATCATGTAGACAAGCTGAGTATGTGTAACTACTATTTCACTACAAGAAATAATAGAGACTTATAATAGTTGCTAATAAAATATTTGTTGCAAAGGTGATCCAGCAAAAGATTCATTGGATGTGACAATGTTCAAATCATGTCCACATTCTCCTAATTTAAGAGTAGTTCTATTTTATGTGTTCTATTCTTATGTGCTGACATGGGTTTTCATAAGCATCATTCCTTTGCCTGCTGTGGAAATATTCCTGCTTAGATCGCTATACAAAAGATCAGAAATAGCAATGTCAAGTTATTTTATATTTTTAAATAATAGAAGTTCTTGCCGATACATTTTCTGAGCTGGCTCTCTTGCTTATACTTGTTAGTCTTGTTTACAATCATGTTAATATTTCACTAGGGCTTAAAATCCAACACGATTTACAAGGTGCAAACTTCAGTCTTGACTGCCCCAAAGGCATTGCTACAATTCCTGTGCCTTCAGTTCTGTGCCTTCCACATGCCAGCATCCTGGAGGCAGGGACAGGAGAGACACGTGTGGTGTGGAGCTGTGCCTCTCCTGCCGTTTCACCGCCCTCTGGTCCGACGTGGGCTGTACCTGCGGAGAGCAAGGCAGCGGCTGAAAGCATCAGGGAATCACCTTAGGTCCTCCCAGCTTCGGGTGATTCACTCGGCCCATTCCATAGAACTGGGATGCTTTTGAAGAAAACCCAATGGAATAGGCACACAAGTCGCTGGCAATCAGTAAGTGCCAGCTTCTCTTTACTTACTAAAGTCGTTATCTTTTTCTTTCTTTTTTTTTTTTTTTTTTAAATTTCCCCCTCCCCCCCCCCCCCCAAACTCCACAGAACTGTATCAGACTCCTTGGTTTTAAGATTTCTAGGAGAGTGTTTTTAGAGCCAAATCATATGGGCAACTGGACACTTCAAACTTCCACTGACTTCAAAATTCCAGGACTATTGACTGGAATTTGGTTAGCAATTTGGTGGTAATGTTCGGGCTTTCTCTCATACTTGTTAAACTTTCCACTACACAGAAGGCAGGGGGGGTTATATTCTAGCAGTTTTTCTATTAAGGAAAATCTGTGCTTTCCTACAAATAATTTTAGATTTTTTTTTTTAATAAATGGGATTTTATTACTCTTTCAGAGTCCAGGGGTGTTTCTGTTTTTAAATGCCTTGCACACAAAAAACATATAAAAATAAACATAGCATATAGATGTATTTGCACGTACAGTTAAGTGCAGCTGCTCAGTGTCCCCTAGAGCGACAGCACACTCTGAATCCTCGGTAGAAAGGGTTTGAGCTTACATTCTTGTATGAGCCAGAGCATTGTTTCCCTCCTAACCACCGAAGTGACTTAACCAGTTTGACCAGGATCTAGTATCCTCCTGAGTAAAGACTGAACTGCTCCACTGCAGCAGTCCCTTTCCAGGCCAGTCAGATGAGTAAACGCTTACACTTTTTCCTAGGCGAAGCAGTAGCAGTTCATGGAGCTGCCCTTCACAAACCTTGAAGTAGCTTTCATCTTGCTGGCTTTTGTCATTTTCACCTTGTTTACCCTGGCTTCTATCTACAGTGACTCCCACGACAACAAAGAAGGTAATGATCTAAAATGTAGTACTTTACAGGTTTTACTAACTAATACTCTAACTACATGTTTTGTGGTTTATCTTGCCGATAGACGTACAGGACCTGACACCAGCTTTAGGAATATCATTCGAAGGGGCAGAGAGTCTTTGCTTAAGGCATCAGTAAAAGTCAGTAGCATAGAAATTGTGTGAGGTCTGAGAAGGAGACCCTTTGGAGCTGGGTCTGCCCACTTGGCCGGAGCTGTGCCACACAGCCGAAATCAGTGCTGTGAGCAACCTCTGCTCTCAGCAGGGGAGGATTTTCTCCTGGCAGCAGTTCTGCTTCATGGTCTGAGGAGTTATAAAGTCCTTAGGCTGGCAAAACTAAGGATGTTCTCATAATCAAGGTAAATGTTTGTTTTCATGAGGCTGAAGCCAAGAATTTTAAGAGAGTGAAAATGCCATTAAAAGCACGGGTGGGGGGGGGTGTCTCTCCCATTCAAAAGATTTTGAAATCTGAATAAAACCCCAACCACATCCCCTGCTAGTTCTACAAAGGAGATTTAACATAACCTTACACCATGGGCAGAGAATTCCCGTGTCCCAGGAGTGCTGTCACAGCCACCTTCATGCCATCTGATCTCTTGCTGGCAGGAGTGCCACCGAGGCTGCTGGAGTGGAGCGGGAGCAGGGAGCTCAGGCCATCCCTACCAGTAAAGGAGTTCCTCTCTTCTTCCCAGCCTCCTATTGGATCACCCTACTCCTGCTATGCTTCCTCAAACTGGAGAAGGGGGCAAGGAAAGGAGGCAGGGAGAAAGAGCCTCCAATAAACTCCTGAGGCACACAGCAATACAGCTGTTGTTTCTGCAGGATCTGACAGAAACTAATCCTGCGTTACCTTGATTTCTGTCAAAAATAAGATATTTATTTTATGGACATTTTTTGAGCAATCCTAATGGACTGCTCTCAATGTATGTCTCATATTGTAAAAGTCTGGCCTGCCTAGTAATCTGTGAAACAATCGCTGACAGCATGAAAGGTAAGGAAGTGTCGCAGCGCCTGCCGCTTGCATGTCAATTAGGTTTCTTTCTTGCTCTTCTGCTCCCCCAGATCTTACATCATTTCTGCACTGAAGGGGAGAGGGCCTGAAAACAATGCACATTTCTGTGGATAAAGCGTGGTTGCCATGAGAACTGACCTCATTCAGACAGCAGACACAAGCGGTTTTTCCTGGGAGAAGTCTGTTGTACTGACACGGCAAGAGCAGCCACTCCTCTGGCTCTGAGCAGGATGGGGGAAGCGTGTGCTGCAAGGCATGCAGTCCTCGTGGCAACCAACAAATTCTGCACAGGCAGGAACTTGGCAATGAGACCCTTTTTCACCAGTCCAAAACTGAGATATGTCTTATGAGATCAAAAAAGAAAGTTAACAGAAGCATATTGATTTTAAACTTGTGCCTGCCACTGTGCAAAGACAAGGTTAGGTCCCTTTCCTTGCCCTCAGCTTCCACAATAACTCACAACAGAGCTGTAGAATGACTGCTTCTGACAGCATCTCCTTAGTGTCAAAGCTGCATGCAAACTTCTCACTTGACCTGTTTATATCACCACAGCCACCCTTTCAAAGAGAAAACTGGATCTTCTGCTGAGCACTGTATGAGAGCAGAATCTTGATTTAAGAGCTCATAGATGCCAAATATCTCAAAAACCTTGGTGTGCCCTCAGCAGGCCTAGGTCTCACTTTCCTAGATAGAACTATATTCAAAGAACTTTGTAGGCGATGATTTTGGACAGAACTGTTGTGAAAACAAATCATGCTTACTATTCTGGTTAAATAACCCCCAAATTCAGGCAAAGTCCTTCTGCAGTAGCAGAGCTTGGTAACCATGCTTATGCCTTTCTCCTACCATGTTTTTTAACATCTGCATTTAGAGGAAAGACCAGTGAGCGTGGAATCTCTAAAAAGCCTCCTGCCCAAGTTACAGTGGCAACAGGAGAATGAAAACCCTACACCCTCTTGGCACTAATGCTGGCAGATGTCTGGTTAGAAGAGCTAAGTGAAAGGTGTTTCAATGAGGTGCTGTCCTTCATCAGCCTTTTAGCGCACCCATACAGCACTGGGCCAGCGCATTCCACTCACAGCTGGAAGAAGGATCCTTTGATTTCCCTCTTGCATGTTATCTGAACAGAAAAGGAGGGCTACAGGGGGGGTTCTAATTTATGTTCCAGCTATTTCAGTTCAGTTATTTAAGAGGAGATGTACTTTTTTTGTGGGAATATGACTGTGCTTGTTTTATTTTCTCCTGTGGCCAGGAAGTTTGCACATCATTTGCTTTTCCCACAACGCAGAACACAGTGTGTATTTTTCAGATATTTATTTAGGTTAAGGAAATGAGAAATTGAAATATTATCCTGTATTTCTCAAGCTTCTAAGGCAAGCTTGGAGGGAAATTGTTCTAAAAAACCAATCTCACCACATATTACAGTATTTTGTCATGGTACTGTATAGCAGAGGATACAGTGCAAATCAGCTGTTCCTGCCAGTGCTCAGATTTGCCAGTTCAATGGAGAAAAAGGACTGGGAGAGAGGAGTGTGCATGGCTAAGTGTGGCAAACTAGACATATCAAATAGAGTGATTAGGAAGTGGGAAGTATGCTGACCTTCTATTAAAAGATAAGTGTTTTCCTCCCTCAGAAAAATGAGAGTGTGTTCTGTAAGATTGTTCTACCTTTGAGCAAATGCAAAAATTTATTCAAATGTAAAGAATGTCATCCTTCAAAAGTCTGTATCTACCTGAAGAGAAGGAGAATATTTGGAATAATGTTCTTTGTTCAGGAAAAAAAAAAAAAGAAATCTGAGAGCATTTATTCATTAACTGAGGTGGAAGTAAGAGAAACTCCTCCTAACATGACAACTGAGATGCTTGAGGAAAGGCACGGAACAAGGAGAAGGACGCTGCTGAAAAATGCAGGAATGTTTCACTAGATCTGTCATAAGGAAACTTAACTCAGAAAACTAAATTTAAAATAAGGCATGCATCATTGTGCATAATAGTAGCTACTGGAAGTAGTACAGAAGCTTACAGAAAGCCTAAATGTAAAATCAAGAATATGCTCATTGCCTGTGTTCTAAAGCCTTTTTGGCTGGCATTACACGTTGTTCTTTACAGTTAAATGCCAACAGGCTGGCATCTGGCACAATCTGCAGGACATGGATTGGAGTAAAATTTGGAAATCTGTAGTGGTGTGATGTTCTGATGGAGGCTGCAGCACGTGTTCCCTCCTGACCTTTTAGAGGAGGCTAAACCCACTGCCACAACTTCCATGGAACGAAATTTTCATGGCCCAGTGCCACTGTAGCTCTTTTATATAAGGAATAACTGAGAGAAAGCAGTCCTCTGATTTTCTAGGCTCCTTTCTTCTGTGTAGGAGGTAAGCCTTGACTTTAATTCTTTTCCCTATTTGACCAGTACCCCTGTCAGGAACCAAACAGCTCCTTGAGGCAAGGTGCAATGTGCTTCACAGAGTTTTGTTCAAAGGAATGTAAAAGATGACAGATTTATGGTGAAGAGGTAAAAGAGAGGGAGATTTTAAGAACTTGTGATGCATTTTCTGCCAAGAACAGACAGTCTTGGGAAGGAGTTCCAAGCAGAGCCTATGCAATGAACTCCCACTGGAGGGAGATCTCTAGTCACCGTGAGCCACTAGCTCTGCTACTTGGAGGAGAATTATCTTGCAAAGACCAGAAACAACTCATGAACCCCTGCAAGCTTTGCTTTCAGCAGTGTCTGCTAGAATTGAAATCTCAAGTCTGAAGATTAAAATGCCTGTTTTGCCATTTGTATCTCCATTGCATGGCAAACTATTCCAAACACAGGTGCAGCAAGGGAGTTCTTCTATTTACTTAGCAGATTTTTGCCTCAGGGAAATTTGATTCCATATGCACTAATTGAATTTCAGTGGAAGAAATTTACTGTTTTGCTCCACTTACACAGCATAATCCAAATGGCAAGACAGCAAGGAAGATACCTAGAAAATTTATTTCTCCTTATCTATATTCTTTTTTACAGGGGAAAAAAAAAACCCAAACAAAAAAACAAAACCACAAAACCAACTATACATATAGTGGAAATAAAGGAAGGATTGCCTACACTAAACCAGTACTTTAAAAATTTACTTACATTTAAATTACATTTAAATGTTCCAGAATAGTGACCCTAAAAACTGAGCTGTCTGAGCTGATCACTTTGAAGACTTCACTTGTAAGGATTGGAGTACTGACATTCTAAGCAGTGATAAGTACAAACAGTAAATGCACTCAAGAAATGCATCCTCTGATGTTTTGGATACTTCTCATATGTTTGGTATGTTGTATATTAGGAAACTTTAATATTTCTATGATTTCTCTATAGATAATTTCTTTTTTTTTACACACTGCTGGTGAGCCTTGTGAGGCCATGCATTCATACAAAATGCTGCAAGCACACAAATTTGCAGACAAAGCCCCTTCTAATTTTTTTTTTCTTATAAAAATAAAGCCTGTATTTTCTTATAAAGCCTCATTAAGCAAACTTAGTGATCACACATTTACAAAGACCAGGTTATGTCTAGGAAAATGACATCAGCTAAAACCTTCAAAATCACACCAAAGGGATCAAAAAATGTTGTACATCAGCCACTATTTCACGGAATGAAATGGGTATGGGCCAAGTCCTGAGAACTGCAAAAAAAAAAGAGAGTAACATTGTTTCCAACTGGTCAATAAATCTGATTACACTGGAGAATAAAATATCATACAAAAGGAAATACCATACAAAAGGAAATATCTAATCATGTAACACATTTTTTTCTAACTGATTATTAGGAATTCCTGAATATTTTTGAATAAAAAACTTTGCATGACATGATAAAGTTTTCTACACATTTTCATCCCAGCTGAATCAATCTTCACCTACCTACAAAGCACAATTTCAGGAATAAGGAGACTTGGCCATGTACCTGTTATTAGGGAGAATTAAAGCACCTAACAACAGTGTTAGATCTGCAGGAGGAAACCTGGAGAATTAATTTAACCTTCCCTTAGTCACAAAGGGACACTTTTCACCATCCTTGGGACAGTCCTTAGTGGCCTGCATTGATTTGATAAGTTAGTACCAGTTTCACCCCATGAAAAGGGGGGATAGCACAATTGACATACTTGATGCATTCTGCTCTAGAGGTCAGTATTTTCAAATTCTAAACCAGGAAAATAGTCAGATTTAGGCTCTTAAGCTTGGGGCTTTTTGTTCACCCCATTGGCATAATTAATAACATTAAAGATTGTGAGATTACACAGACACTTAATGATTTTTTTCTCTGCTGCCTAACTGTTCTCAGGCTACTTTCACATCTTATTAAAGATTGTGTCACTGCTTAGAATAATGTAATTAGTATTTTTCAGGCTTTGCTACAATCAGCACTTTCCTTTAACACCTATGCTCCTTCTGTCATTAGTGTTTGATCTTGCCCTGTGTGAAAACTCTTTAAAATATTTTGAGTATCTCTCTAATAAGAGGTCAAAAGTTTACTTGATTATAAATTATTCAGAAGTATTCTACCTACTTAAGTGAGATTACAGCAAAATTTCAGTTCATTTGATGAAAGAGAATTTGGAATTTATATTCCTGGGTTTAAAATCAACTGCAAATGTCAGCTCCTTTCCATTGTGTTTGATACTCCAGTAAAAAAAGAAAGGTATTTTTCAGTAACTGCTTTAAACTCTGCTGCTTTCTACACCGCATTGTGGACTTCAGAAGTACTACTTGGGTGTCACAGCAGATATTTCAATCAAGGTTTTTAAATTGAATGAAATCACCACATTAAGAGCCCTCAGTATGTGCCAAATGTTCCTTTTACTGCCTGCAGTACTTAGAAATGAGGTTTACAGTGGGAAAGAGTCACTTGGGCTTCAGAATCAGAATCCCTCCAGAACCATGTTTATGTCTGACCACAGTTCTAACATGTGTCACCTAAAAATATTGTCAGAGCACCAAGGGAGTGGCAATGACATCCTTGGACATATGAGAGGATGGAGGTACATTCCAGCTGTTCCTCATTTCTTGCTTTATAATTTAAAGATTCCTTATGAATTTCCATTTGAAGTAGTTTTAAAAAAGCCTAGGATGTATTTTACAATTTCTCAAGTTGAGAGACAGCTTGTGTTGATCCGAATATCCCTTTCACAAATAAACCTGTATGTGATTTATGCTCAAAAAATCAACTTTTAGCCCTAAAGCCAAAATAGCAAACGTACTTAAGACCAGAGTTACGGCTAATAGAAGATCAATGCAAGAGGAGGACATTCTAAAAATATAAGTAACCCAAATATTCAGCTCTTTGAAGACACTGTAAGTGGGAGATGATGTTATAATTCTGTTCCAAATTTGATTATTTAAAGTATTTTAAAATTAGAGAATTAAATCCTGTGGGAGGATTTTTATATTTCACATTCTTCTCTGTATCATATATAAATTTCTTTTAAGAATCATGGAGGTTTGGGGGAAAGAAAATACCTTACAGCAGAATTTTCAGATGTACTACTAAAACCAGACTATCACTGTGTAATGAAAATATAGGGCCTTTTACTCTGATGAAAAAATCTATGTAGGGCCACCCATGGTGTCCAGATTTAGTGACAGTAGCACCTTGGCTGGATGGAACTACAGGAAACCTTGAAGCACAACCATCTGTATGGCAACACAGGCGTGGTCCTAGAGGTGAAAACTTGCAGGCAATTGCTGAATAATTAAATAAAATAATGCATTTAATCTGAAATATTTATAGCGACTCCTTTGTCTGAAGATATTTTATAAACAACTTTAGTTGCTAGAAAAGTACTTAATGGTCTACAGGCCAGAAGAGGAAGAGGTGGATGAAACTGAAAATTCTATAATTTGGCTGGCAAGAAGAACGCCCCGTAACAACAAGTGCTTTTCCTCCCTGCCTCCCATTCAGTCAGCGTAAGGACCAAGGAGATGCCTTCATTAATAAACATTATCTGCCACTGCTCCATCAAGTGCAGATTGAATTCATGATTTTAACTCAAAAAAGCCATGATGAGTGGATCATGAGATGCCATGTGCTGATCAGAACAAAACTGAGGTATTTAAAGGCAGGAGTATCAACATCAAACACCAAATTCAAGGGGTCTAGGTCTTTATGAGCAAGATAGTTTTATTGTCTTGTTTTTTGTTGGTTTGGGTTTTTCATTGTTTTTTTTCTTTGAGAAAACTTTTTGAGAAACCTAATAGGCCTACAGCAAGTCTTCCCACATACAAAAATATTACCAGGGTGCTTTCCTGTCACCCCTTTGCCTCCCAGCATATAAAGTTTAAAGTTCAATAACTCCCTTCAGTGGCAAAACTCAGGGAAAATAAGTCACCTTTGAAAAGCCCTACAGGGGAGGATAAAAAAGAAAGAAAAAAAACAGCTCTGTGTTTTCAAACTAATAACGTGGGAGTTAGAGTGAACACTAAGACTTTCCCAGGAATCCCTAAGGAACTGGCATATATTATTTTAGGACTAAATTCAGTCCATATTGCTGTCATAGGATTGCTTTTGAAATGTTGGGTAACACTCATGGATTGGATGACATTCTTACTAAACCCAGAAGTATACAACAGTTTTTCTCTTTCTGGGACATAAATATATATATATGTATGCGTGTGTAAAACAAGGTAAGTGCCAGAGAGGTTAAATAGTCATTCCCAGATTTAAAAAATAACAGCTTGGGTTCAAAGAAGGCAATAAATAAGATTACTCCACCAGCTCCTGTTCTCTGTCTACTAATTCTATTTTCCCCTTAAAAATATGATACTCTTGCACCCCATCTATGTGAGTGGTGTCTAGAACAAACTTTTTGAGGACTATGTTTTACAAGTAGTTCTCTGCCTGTGGGCATTCATAACTAAAAGAATATAGAAAGGAAGGGCTCACCAATCTCAGGGAGCTCTGCTGGCTTTGTGCCCAAGAACATTCTTCAAATATGGCAAACCCCATGTGTGAGCACGCACTCAGACTCATCTCGGAGCCAGAAATGTTTGAAATGTGAGAGAAATTTGAAATGAGCTGATGCTTCTGCTTGGCTGCCATGTGCTATTCTCTATATTTCTGAGCTCTGCCCCTGTCTCCACTGACCCCACACAGCTCTCTCAGGCCAGGGCTGAACTGCACCTGTGAAGGAGAGGCAACTGTAGAAACACAGATAAGTGACCTTAGGCAGGCTTTTGGCAGCCTGGCTGGAATCTTGCTAACATATCTCAAAATAAAATTTGTTTTCTTTAGCCTCCTGTATTCTTCACTCTACAGCCTCCAATTTGAGAGACATTTTGTTTGTGGGTGATGGAGTGTGAAGAAAAGGTGGGGGCAGATTTTCACAAAAAAGTGATGAATCTGTCCTTAAACTGGTTTATAACAGAGATAAGCTTTGTTAAAAATAAAATAAAAATAAATAAAAATAAAATCTCTCTCCTTCTAGATAATTTTGCTACTAAGACTGATACCTAAGGTTAAGTAGAAAAAAATTACGTATAAAACGTGTTTTTAGAATGTGAAAATATTTTAAGATATAAAGCAATATATTTCCTCATTACAGCTGAATTTCATGCAACTTTCACTGAAATACAGGGAGGAATCTACTAACCTCTAAGTTAAAGATTTCTGTACTCTCTGCTCCATGTACAAGGACACTCCTGACTTACAGAACCTCAAGAAAACTTTTCAACCTGAGGGAAGCTGACAGAGTTCTTAAAAAACCCAAACCAACAACAACACCAAGAGATTGCTATTGTGATTTCAATGGAAGATAACCTAAGCATCAGGAGGTGAAAGGGAAAGAGAAAATACTAGCCCTCAGTGAGGCAGAATGAAAAGCAAAAAGGAATGCCTTTTTACCAGGCAAACGAAAGGTGAAAGCATGGCAGGTTTTCAGTGACCTCTTCATATCAAAATTGTTTATAAAAAATGGAAACATTGTGAGACAATTGGCAACCAAGGCATTGGAAATGAGCAGCGATTGGGTGACCCCAAGCACTCCCTTTCAACAGGAGCAGGTAGGATGGCTCATCTGGAGCTTGTTCTGCTCACATAAATCGGCTGTGTTTGATTCAGGTCACAGCCTAAATGAGACAAATGAGACTCATGAGCCCATCCAGAGAGAACAATTCCAAAAAGGTGTGCTACCAAGGCCAGAGCAAAAACCTCCATCTAGTAACAGTCCAAATGTAGGAGGACATAATTAAAGAACAGGTTAGACAAATACTTTGAGTATTGAATCACTGGTCTTTGGAAGGCTGCAAAACTAAAAGTGTGTATTTTAAAGGTGAGAACACAGATGCCTAAGGACTTCAGGACCAATCAGTCATGGAGAAAGTACAGAGGAGCAGATGGAGAGGAGAGAATAACAAAAAAAAAAAAAGAAAAGAAAGAAATTCAAACTAGACGTCACAGTATCTAAAGGCACCAGCAGTCTTCTAAGGAAATATAATATTTTTCCTTGCTGCAAATTTATTCAACAGGTCAAATATATATGTTTGCCTTGTTTTCTTTGATGGCAGATTGTATAGATCAGGTATCAAAGTGTGTTAAGCCTATGCAACGACTGCAATTTTAAAACCACTAGAGGTGGTCCAAAAGAAAAGAGCTGGAAATGGAGTAACTCCCTAATGATAAATTTCAGGTTTTGAATGCTATCAAAGCAGAAACTATATTCTTTTTTATTCAGCTAGTAAAGGTCAAACATCTGAAAACATAGACTGAGATGCATACGAAACAGTAAAGTGAAGCAGAGTAGTAGAGCTTCCCATAGGAAAAGTGGAAAGAAATAAGTTAACACTGGAGATTGAAGAAGTGAGAGCTCTACATAAAAATGGTTTATGGGTACATTTAAGCACCTCTCATTTCCTTCTGTTCTTAAAGAAAATTCAGAAAGCCCACAACAGGCTGAAGTTTAAATATTGCAGTGTGAAAACAGTCAGCAAGCTCCTTACCTATAGATAAAATGCAGGAGAAAAAAAAATTCAATTTTCAGGCAGTAAAAATACAAAAGTATGGTGAGACTAAAGACCAGAGATGCTGTTGAATAAGCCACCAGCTTTCATCTCTGTTTAATGCCCTCTGGCACATGGACACTATGGAGAAAACTGCAGACTTAAAAATTAATGAGCTTAGCATGCCATGGCTGAACCAGGATTAGTTTGATCCCAACTTGTAATAAATAATGAAAAAGTGGAGGCTGTAAAATAATTAAATAAGTATACAAAGCTCAGAACGAAGTAGTGACTTTATACTATAGAATGGAACCAGACTGTTTTAGAAAATAGGATGGTTCTTTTAATAAAAGTCACAAGACACACACTGAAACAGAGGTAAGAGAGGCTGGTTTTATTTTGTTAGGCAGATTATATTTTTTTAGGATTGTAACTAAAAGCATTAAAAATCTGCTCAGGTAATACACCCCAAACAAGTGAATAATACTGTGGTAACACTGATAAATTACATAGACAGCAAGAGCATTTATCAATAACTAAAGTGAACTTTTAACAAGTTAACAGAAGTGGGAAGTTGGATACTCAATTTATCTGTGATATTTCTTCCTATTTTAAAATATAGAAAAAACTTTAAAAGACATTTAAATGCTGAAAGGATTTTGAAAAATCAATATCAGACAATTTTGATAGACATACCCTAGGATGGTGGCATTCTGAGGGAAAAAGTCATTAACAAAAATCGAATATACTCAAGAAAAATTGAAAAAATAAATACTTGCAGATATTTAGTACTGGCAAGTTCTAGAAAGTTCTTGGTGTGCTATTAATTGTGGATTTGTAAAAATTCTTTTCAAAACTTTAGCTACATGTATAAACAACTTTGATACATTTAAAAGTAATATATGAAGTGTTTCAACTGTTTCACATGCTTAAAGTTTACTGATTTTTTTTTTTTTGGCACAGTATATCAGGGATATAAAATTAAAGACAGTTTGAATACTTATGACAATATTAACAGCCAAGAAAGTACAACCTTAAGAAATGCTAGACTTTGATTTTGTAAGCTCAGAAAATGTGCTCAGATTTACAGATCTTTTTTCTTGATTGCAGAAGATTTCCTTCTACCAATCATGCTAATGAAATTATCCCTTAAAACCACATCATTATTTATTTACTTATTTTAAATAAGAGTTCTTAAACCGCACTGAAAACCAAATTGTAATCTCCAATAATTAAGAAAAATTATTCCTTCTGTTACCATGACATGAGGTTTTGGTTATGCTTTGGAATTAGACTTGCCAAAAAAATTTCCAAGTTCTGAAATTTTTTGGCTATTTTTAGTGGGGAAAATAGATAGTTCTATGTACAAATGAAATATATCCACTGCTAAAGAAGTGCTATTTGACATTGGTCTGAAAGCATTAATTACTTTAGTTAATTTCACTAACTCAATTAACTGATTTTCCTTCCTCTTGCAAACAATCAGGACACAACTTTCAGTTACAAATAGCCTGAAATAAAGGGAGGAACATTCTTTACTTATTTCACATCTTTTCCTCTCCCTTAATGTTCTGCTTTTGGCTCAGAGCTAATTCTAATAAAAACCCAAGAACGTGGGACACCCACAGATGGCCCCACACTATAAATTATGTGGTTGTCTTACGTGGGCGGTATGTAAAACATTGACTCTTCACTCCCTTATAGCAAGCCTGAAATCAGAAGGCACGTGGTGCCTTGATAAGACTTTTTACATTTTCCACTTTCAACGTGTGTAAAAACTTTGTGACCTCCAAAAATTGGTCTTGTCAATTAGGAAAATCTTTCTGTAACATAATCCCTCAACATCTAAAATGCTTTTCATTAATGATGACTTTATTCTCTCTAGAGGAAAGCCTCACACAGGAAGAATACAAGAAAAGGAGAAAATCCAACAAGAAGAAGCAGCATTCTAATATGACTGAAGTGGTCTAGAGTATTACCCAAGTCCACTGTTGGAAACACTTCTGAAGGAGGTATCTGTGGATGCTGGTCACCTGAAGACAGTGAGAAAACGGATGTGAGAAAGGAAGGACCTGGTCATCCATCAATGGAATCCAGACGTGACAATTAGAGTTAATGAACCACGACCCATGAAGCTGCTTCAGCACCTTTTTACAGCCCCACTTCATGGCCTTCATAAAAGTACCAGGGCTTATTTTACAGAGCACATCTGCTCTAAATTCCCAAAGGAGAAACTTCCATTCAGAAGTTATTTTTTGTTTCGTCACCGCTTTTCAGTCATTTATAAAAAATACTTAACAACAATGCATTTACTTTTCTACCTATTCAGCCAATAGAATATCAGAATTGGAATATAACTTTTTTTACAATAAAACAATATTATTATAATAGTTATTTAGCTTGCATTAGCATTAATAAGCTGCTGAGGCTGACTGAAAAGTACCAGGCAAATGTGGGGTTCTTTACTTCTCCGGTACCATGGCATCTATATCCAAGTATTTTAAATATTTAGATTTTAAATATTTAGAAATAGTGTGCTTTACAAAAATCAGGTTGATATACTGCTTTTGCAGAGTGCCTCAGTCAGCCTTGGTACTGTAGTCTTCAGTTTCCTCAGAGCAGATATAACTAATGAAGCAATACCTCTTCCTGCCTGGAGCCCAGAAGATCTGCTGAACTTCTAAGGCTGAGGTTGGAACTGATCCTTCTTGCCCTATGGACAAAGCTCTTCTGCAGTTTTTGGATCCTCTTCACTCCCTTAGGTCTCAGCAGTGCTACACCCACACTGCTTCTTCTATCCACATGCAAAAAGAAGCAAAGGGAAGGACAAAGTAGCTCATAGGCTAATTGTTATAAAACTCCCTTTTGCATACTAGGAGATGACTGGAAGAGCTCTGGGCTGGGCTACAAGGTGTAATATGCAGAGAAAAGAAGAAATTCTTTTCCTCACCACAGTGATGTGAACAAAAATATCATAAAATTGTCCCTGTTGTATCACAAAGCTTCAGATGGCAATAGCTGAGCAGCCTAATTATGATGCTTTCACATTGCCATGTTCTTCAAGAAAGTAAAGAGAATACCTTCTTCTGATATTAACCACTAATTTAAAAAGCAATCAATCTGCACAATAATCTATCACCAATAAATGCTAGAGCCACTTGCTGGAACAATACATGTATTTTGTTAAGACATTATTGGTCAGCCAAGGTATGATGTGTATACAGTGCTAGCACAAAAATTATTTTCCCCAAACAAATCAGTTTGCTATCAAAACTGATATCTATGTTACAATTGCTTTTTGGTAATTGTAGACAATCCCAGGAATCCTTGTCCAGCATAGCCTTTGTCAAAGCCTCCCATAGTAAAATACATGATTCCCCTGTTTTTATATCAATCAAAGACATCCTAGCAGCTGATGCCTCTTTAAATCTGAACTGGAAGAAAAGCACCATTGAGAAGTAAGGCTCCACTTTGCACTTGCACATGGAAATGTCTCTGGTATTTGCAGGACCTCAGTGGGAGTCACTGCCTTTCAAGGGAAGTAGCTCGCAGAATTATTGTATTATCATACTTTTTCCATAGCCTAAATAGCAGTTGAAATAATTAACTGCTTTATTATAGCCAAGTTTTCTCAATTAAAAAAAAAAAAAGTGCTTCACACTTTGTTAAATGTCTTGGTAACAAAAATCCCTAAAGCTGTCTCTACTAGCATGCACACTATTGTTAAGACAAGTTCAGGTTTGTCTTCATTATTTTGTCTGCTTGGTTTTTGATTTAACTGTCCTAGAGCTCATTGAATTTTACTGGTATTGAAAACATGGTCAAACTAGTGAAAAAATAAAATATGAAGTTTAAAAAGTAGCAACATTTTTAAATTATTGAAATGGTGTTTGCTGCAAATACCATCTGCCTTGTGTAAACAGCAAATTATTTTTGCAAATATGTAATCAGAGAACATAAACAACATAGTGAATAAACCACCCACAGACGAGGCAAATTATGTTTTCCTCCAACCCAAAACTACTTCAGTAAGTCTGGACATAAAACATAACAAAAGAAATAATTGTTTTTCTCTTCATTAAGATGTCATATAAACATACTTAATGGGAGATCTCTATGTAAACAAAACTTTCTAAGAGAACGTGCTCTAATAGACATTTGTCATTATTTGGTTTCAAGTCATTCTAGGACAAATCAACCTAACACATACATATTCTAACTCTTTTTATTTAAGAACTACAGTAAAGTGTATTTATCTGTAAACCTAGTTTATTTGGGGTTTAATTAATTTTCTTCATTACTGTTCTGATGACATTTAATCTACAAATTAGTCATTTTGATTAAAAAGAAACCACTGTGTCTCATCCAATGTTCTCATTCAAAACAACTCACGTTTGTAGGGAGATACATCAGGAAAGAAAACTTCAATGTTGACACAAAGATAAGAGGGCACTTTACTCAGGATCATGGCTTGGAAGCATGAATGTCCAGTCCTTCTTGGGAATTGCAGTCCAAGCTTTTGCATACATTCTGGGAAAAACTAAAGAGAACTTTCTTTTAACTAATAAAAGCTGCACAAGCCCAACAACCCAGTACAGTAAATGTATTAGAAAATGTCATGTGTACTAATTAAATTATTTTTTAAAAATCTCAATCCACATTTTCAGTGGCCTGTGTTCCTATTTTACATGCTAAGCGAGTCATGGCTTTAAGAACATGTAAAATTCCACTTTGAAAGGGGACAGTATACTGTGCCCTTCCTATTACTAAACTGCTATTGCAAAC
Source organism: Fringilla coelebs (assembly GCF_963513975.1). Lineage (NCBI taxonomy): Eukaryota > Metazoa > Chordata > Aves > Passeriformes > Fringillidae > Fringilla > Fringilla coelebs. Next base: position 39,389,071 of record NC_140032.1, on the reverse strand, counting down.
AGAAGCCAACATAAGGTGGAGATGATTTTCAGCTTCATCTCGGAGACTCTCTTAGGACAAAAATTAGGATTAAATACTGCAAAGAGACTTCTCTCCACATGAGGAGATCCTCTGAACAGATCATCATACACTTAGTTAAGAATCTGATTGCAAACCCATTTAAGATGAACTGTACAGAAACTACTTTGAAATAACAACGTCCACACAGGATTTGTATCACTTTAAAAACTTTTCATAGTAAACCAACTCAGCCTTCTCATACAGGCAAAGATGAGTCTTTCACAAACACATTGGCAAATCCCAAATATGGAGATAAAAAATCACTTCTCACACTATTGTCCAGTCACAGCAAACCTAATTTTAATGATTTGTAGGTATAAACATTGGACATTGAATGTACCATAGAATCCTTACCTAATTACTTGTCTAACATTAAGAAACAGGAAGCAGCTATGCATACACAGTAAAGAGGCAGATGTTGTACTAGGAACATGCAGTCGCACTTTGCCAGATTAAAGTTCCGTGCTGTCTTCTGTTACTATGCAGAATTTGAAGATACTCTTCTAAACATGCTTCTGTAAAAGGCATTTTGTTCTGTAAGAGGACAAAATATATCATCTACCACACTGAGGCTGTAAACTTCCCTGCAGGCAATTTTTTTCTGCTCTTCCCAAGTATCCTCCTTCTCCAGCCATGTTAAAACCATTTCTTCTGTGACACATGGCAAAGTTTTCCAGCTGTAGTGGACCCAAGTAAAGATTCTGGCTTAAGGTAAATCTTTCATATAATGTGAACCTAATTTTGTTGAAGTCAGAAAATTTTTACAGCCAAATCTAGTTAGGGAACAACTTGGACTTCCTAGCCCATTCCTGGTCATGGCACTACTTAGAGAAGGGGACCTGTAATTTTGGAATTGACTTGTTCAGCTTAATGGCTACATCCTCAGGGCTGAAGTAAATTAATATTTTATCAAAAATTCCAATAAGAGTGACTTCCCCATAGGGCAGGCAATCCTTCCCAAGAGGCACCATAGAGGTGAAGTAATTATTTTCTTGTCCTGAAATTTAGTGGTTACTGCTCCTTAGCGTACTATTTCTGCACTGAAAAGAAGTCTAGTCCCTTCTGACTGTTGTTCTCCTTATTGAGTTTTAGTAGGTTTTTAACAGTAGGAAGCAGAAAAGAGTACCATTAGTTTAGAAAGTTAATTTTAGAAAGCAATGGAAAGTACCACAACAAAAGTGCAGATCTAGGCCATAAGCTTAAAGGTAGTCAAAATAAGGTAATGGGGTAATAACAAACCACTAACAATAAGAAGAAAGTTGTGTGGACAATTATTTTACATGAAATTGCGTAAAGAATTGATCATACCAGATTATCACTGCAGCACTATAGAACTTATAGGACTAAAACCAGTGGTCTTGGTTTAATTTAAGATTCAAACATAATACCTTTTGCACCAGAAAATTCTTGGTCAGCCATCTCCACTCATTTGCATGACAGACTACTGTTGACTGCCTTCCATTTCACTGGCAGTAGCTCAGAAGCCAGGCCCCCAAGTACTAAAGTACCCGTGTCATATGAATTGATATTTGACCAAGTCTTACATTCATCTTCCTATTTTCTGAACAATTGGCAAACAAGGAAAACAAACAGGAAGATCCTGTTTGGAAACCCCTTACTTTGAAGGACTGACAAAAGCTAGCTCTCTACAGCCCTTGCAAGGACATTTTCCATGACTGGCTGAACCAAGCAGCACAGAGTATTCCTAGGGGATCCCTTTGATCCCAGGAGTATCATTTACCTGTGTTACGGGTCATTTAATTATTTGTCTTCCCAGCCAATATCCTTTGATGTAACAAATTCAGGATGCCACTGCTCTGGTATATGGCAAAGTAATTAATTCCAGCAATAATGTCTTCAAAGATGACGTTGTAATTGAACACAGAAGGAAAAGCCACAGAAGAAGAAAGCAGATAGACATAAATACTATATCTAATTCAGCTAAGAACCAAACTTTGTATGTTGGTCTGAGTGAGAAGGTTTGGAAGATATAGCTACCCACTGTAGTCTTTTTCTCCCTTTTATATGTTGCATGTAAATCTTGTATTTATTAAAAGATATTTGACAGATGTAAATTCATGGGACTATATGGTTATATATTCTAAAAAAAGGTTATATAAAAGTGCTAAAAATATCAATTACTTATTTTTTTTTAAATTAAGGAATTCAACATGTATTCTCATTGCTTTACTAGTAACACTCAAAGTACAGTGACATTGAAGCCATGCAAATATAAGCACATGTGCACATATGGGCCAAACTTTAACTCAAATTTTAGCTCAGACTTTACAACCTGCACAATTTTTTTGAGGTTGTTCAAGACAGATCAATCCCAAAATGAGTATTGTATTAAAAAAAGAAATATATATATATATATATATATAGCCTGTCTTGGATTTTCTTATCTCATTCTATAATGTACTTGGGCTCCTCATTATTCTCTAATTTTCTTTGAGGCTCACTCATGAGCTGCCATGGACTGTAAGGGAGTATGCCCACTTTATCTTTAAATCCCAACAGCCAGGCTGACTGCAAAAAGACTAAGTTCTAATTCAGAAGGTTGAAGTTATATCTACAGAAGCAAGTAGTGCAGCCCCACAGGAGAAGTCTTGTTGGGCAAACCTGCTGGTATCAAGAATGCAGCATCCAAATCCATGTATTTCAGCTGTGTTTACTCAGACTAGCTGATAATCAGCTTCTGTGGATTGAACGCTCCTTAATCATTGGACTGCATCTACTGTACTCATATTTAATTCACAATTAGGTCAAAAAGAATCCAGTTAGCAATTTCTGATACTTCTTCATGGCACTAAGTAAAGTACATTAATTCAGAATGACTGGGATATCCACTTTAAAAGTGCACTCCTGATAAAAATCCCAAATTGAGCAAGTGCCTGGACAGGGTATATTTTTATGAATGCACATACTAGTGCTGTGGCACAAAAACTTGAAGTTTAATATTCTTACTTGCTTTGTTAGAATTCAGGCAAAGTAGTCAGCTCTAAAATTTGACATTTTACTCTGCTTCACATGTTCTGACTCTAAAGCGTTCAATTCAAATTAGTCCTGGAAGCAGTCATGCTGGAAGCTTAAAACTCTATTTGCATATTCCATTTGGGCTACTACTTTAGGCTTTAAGATTACTCTTTGATGTATATTTCCTATTTTTTTTAACCTTCTTCATAAAAGTTTTCTACAAAGACATAATATATCAGATTCCAAGGTATGATCTCTTCAACTGAGTGAAACAGATGTAAAATGTGATATTTTTTCTGGGTGGCAGGGTTTGTTGATAAGAAATTTCCTTTATTACCACCCATGTTTGCTCATATCAGTAATGGGATGATGACTGTAGTAAAGGTCATATTGGTTCAATATAGCATTAAAAAAGTGTAGAAAATGTTGTACTGTACATCAAAGAAATGTTTTTATGAATTTAATAATTTTATCTTTGATATATTAGATGTAACATTAAACTATCTGTTATGTGGAAACTGTATAAAATGTTAGCAATTTACACCTGGATAATAGCTGGAATTATAATTGGTAAAAACATAGCTCTTCAAATGTTAGCTGCATGTCCCTGCGTCTTTCTTTTCTCAAGCAAAAGATTTGGAGTGAAATATTGCTTCAGAACAACATAATGCTTCAGAAGAGATGCACATACTTTAGTGAGAGAGGAGTGAATAACTTCTCACAGAGATGGAAGATTTTAATCTTTTCTGCTTTCTCCAAATACCCTGGGGAAGCAGGAAAATAATGGATCAGTAGCACACAGTTCTCACGTGGCCTCTGCCAGCCCTTCATATCAGCCCTGCCAAAGCCTCATCTGCAGGTTGATTTACCATGTGGTCACTCAGAAAGGATGCTTTCCTAGCAAACCCCTTATCTACCTGCTCTGGCTGTGACAGATGGAGGAGGTCATGGCCTTGGGAGGGCTTATTTGCACATCTTCCCTCTCCCTTTTTCATTGAGTTTTTTATTTGAAAGGGAATCTGAGCGGTGCTATTTACAGCCCTGCCGAGGAAGATTAGCAGACCTGAGGGACAAGGATGCAGATATAAATTCCGTGATGCTGTCGCTCCTGGCCCGCAGAGATGAAAGGACAGCGCTAATGGCACGGCACAGCAGGTCGGGGGCTGCTTGCCAGGAACACGAAGGTAACAAAAACATATTTACAAAGGTATTAAGGGTCGTGATATGGGTCGGTGCTTTTGGGCACCCCGTAATTCCTCTCCTCTTCCTTCCTCCTCTTCTTCCTCTTCCTTTCCACTCTTTGTTCCTCCTCCTCTTCCAATCAACAAGGATGTATCTTATATATAATTTACTCAAATTTTCACTATTCCCAAGGCTGATTTGAAAGACTGCAGTGTTTTTTTTTTTGTTTTGTTATGTATCCAATATAAAATATTTGCTTTGCCAAAATTACACTTTATATAATTTTATCAGCCTTTAATTACTACTCCAGTCTTGCAAATGTATTTTTTAAGAACTCTTAAGTAAAAAGCATGGATTTTCTTGCCATTCTTTGAATTCTTGTATGCAAGATTTATAATTTCGAGTATTAGATTTTCTGTTAAACATGGTATTTGAAATAAATCTATCTTTACAGTAAATAGTCATGTTTTTTTTCTACACTACACATTTACCATCCTAGAACATCTAGCTCCTTTTAAAATCGCCCATTACCACCTGTTTAAGAGCACCTCTATTGACATTGTAATGTGCTGAACCACTTATGCATGCACATGCAGAAATTCCTTTTCAGGCCTGAAGTCTTCAGTCAGATACATTTGTAGTTGTAGATGTCAAAGCTCCCCATCTCAATCCCACTCAGAGCCTCTGTGACCACCTATGAATCTCTAACTTTCTACAGGAAAATACTTCCCTCATTTAACAGCACCTTTTTTTTCTGCTCCTGCCTCATAAAAGCATTCAGATCCCTGAGTTAACACTAGTTAAATAGCTTAAATGATAATAAAGGGCAACACAACCTTATCCTTATCAGATCCAAAATGGTAGTGAAAGCAAATTAATTTATGTATTTTTTGTATATGAAAAAAAGGTAAGTTTAAGAGTTGTTACAATTACTGTGTTTATTAAGATGTTTCAAATTGTAATAAATTACATCTGATTAATTTATGGTTTAGAAGAAAACTAGTAGAAATTTAAGTAACTAGCTTTCAGTCAGCATTTATTAAACTAATTTTTGTGTTTGAGCACTTTTTGGTTGTAAATTTGAAAGCAAAAAGTCAAAGATGACTTGACTCCAAAACAACAACTCTAAAGCTGGCTCTTCCTGAACATTCTTTAAGCTCCCCTCCTCCTTGATAGACCCAGCACTGCTTATCTTTGAATGATAACACTTGAACTTTAAAAAGGAACACCAGATGAAGAACCAACCTCTGCCCAGCCACATGCCCAAAAGTGACACAAAGTTACAGATTTGGGTTTACTCCTCCTTTTAAGACCTGAAGCTGGGTTACTGGAGATGACATAAACTGCTATGTCACTGTAGTCTCTGTGGCCTTGGCACACGGGAACCAGATACAGAAAATGGCAAGAAAACAAGAGCCCGACTACAAGAATGGGTCTGGAAGGAGGGTGAGAGTCAGGGACACAAAACGAGGAAAACACAGGAAGGATAAGAGGAAAAGAAAAATATAGAAAGAATCATAGATAGAGAGGTTAGGAAAGGAAGAAAAATACCCAATGAAGAAAAAAGCAGAAAAGCAAGAAAGAAATAGATTTTGAACGGATTTTACTCAATTGTATCCTTGTAATCAGTTACTCCTGATTTTGTACTACAAAAGGAGCCATTATATTAAAGCTCTTTTAATTGTTTAATAAAAGAACTACCTTTCTTTCAAATTGAATCACTTAAATGACTCTTGGATGTTTAAAACTTTTTCTTTCCAACTTAGCTCTTAGTCTGTATCACTAAGTCCTTAGAATTCTTTTTTAGTTAAAGGCCTCAGTGAAATATTTTGTATTACCATCCTTGGCTAAACAGTTGCCCTTAAGTACATGTAGAGGAAAAATTTTGTGCCACTTTGGTGTGCTTTTCATGAGCGAATTTCAGCCAGGCATAACATTTCCTTGCCAACACTGCCAGAAGGCACAACAAGCAAGTACAATAGCTTCTTTTTTGTCACATGAATAAAACCAAACAAGTCCAAGAATACACACTCAGCAATACTAGAAAACATGGAGGAAGAAATTCTAACAGAGGAAAAAAATCACTATAGAAAGAAAGAGAAATTGAGGCAGAAGAAGAGACGATATCCCTCCCTAGAAACAATTTATGGACACATTGTGCATGCTCAGGAAAACTTGGTGTAGACATCAGCATCCACTGCTGCTCATTCATAGCACAGGAAGTTCAGTGCTTGAAGAAAGGAAAACATCCCTTCATTCTTTAGCAGTCACCAAATTCTCTAAATTTTTTAAATTAATTATTTATTTCCCCCTTATTTTGGCAAAAAAAAAAAAGCCTATGTGTGGTTTAGTTACCTCATTTCATCAATTTTTTTTTTTTGTCTTTTGCATTTAAAACATCTCTTCTTACACTTCTCCTCCTCTTCCCAAGGAGGAATCTTTTACTGATTTTGTAAGTAGGAAAGGACATAAAAAGTGCAGGGGGAATATGAATGGCAATTCTCAACCAGTTTTCTTACACTATGTGCCTTCATCAATGACCCCGTTGTATGGAGAGCAGTTGTTCATGCCTCCTGCTGTGAGCAATTCATACTGGTGTGCGGTTTGCTTTTAAAGCACCTGGTTTTGTTCAGGTGGCTATCTAAAAAGCAGTGCTGTTTCAGGAAGGTAGCTTTTGGTGTTTTGGTGACAGGTGGTCCCACTAAAGCATTATTATTTATTTGCTTAGCTGGCAGTAGATAACAAATACACTGAACAGTGCCCTCTTTGCCCAGAAAGGAGTTAAGGCTCATGCAGTCTGCGACACAATTTTCCCAATTTAAGCTCCTGTGTCACTGTTTCTCTTCACAGAACCCTGTTCCCTTACTTGAAAGCATTACTAACCAGGAGAGTGACTACCTGAAAAGTGCACAGACCTTAAGAGGTCTTCCACAAGAACCTGCATCACCTATTTGATCTTGACAAGTTCATACAATGCCTCCTTAACTTTGAGGGAATTAGGACTGGCCAAAAGCTTGCAAAGGAAGCCAGGTCAGTAAATGCAGACCCCGACTGAAGGTCCTCATACAAGGCAGGTGTTAAGAAAGTGCTGAAGCTGATCTCCCTTCAGCAACCAGCCCTTGAATATATGCCATAGATGCCTTACTGAGCAAAGACAGTTCTCTGAAAGGAAGCTGATAGCAACCATAGCTGGACATTTCTTATGGCAATGACAATACTGCACCTCTATAACTGTATGTGTGATGATTTCCAGAAGTCTTAGATTTTCAGTGGTTAACTTTCTTGGTTGAAATTGTTTTCCTACCTTTAGACTCTTTTTGAAGTGTCACTGACTTTCATCTACTATTGTTCTTTTGTCTGAACTGGTTGTCTATGTTGAACATTAAAAAACCCCTAAAACCCAACAACAAACACAATCAACCAAAAAAATTTGGTAGGTTGCAAAATAGACAATATGCAGTTACATTAAAAAAAATTTACTTCAGTGACTGTTACCAAAAAGTGATGTTACATAGACTGCCTGCAGGGACAAAATATTGTTCAGCATCTATTTTACCTCAATAATAATATAATATAGTAATATAGTCAGCGACTATATTACCTCAACACTTACTGAGGTACTTCTGAAAGTGGATGCATTTTACTTTTAGGCGAGTTCTATTTCTCTTTGCTACAAAGAGGTTATTTTAAACCTCTTCCATTTGCAAACATTCAGTTCAAAGAGTCATTGATTTGTGAACCTAATGAGTTTTTAAGGGTTGCCTTAAAGATAGTGAATTTTTAAACATGTTGAACTGCAGCTTCTAGTCGTAACAGATCAAGAATTTCAGGATAAAGACATTGTCTCCATGCATATTCACAAAGTATAAGAATGCATTGCTTATGGCAATTATTAGCAATATTTTTAGGAGGAATCTAAGACAATCACAGTGCTCCAGAAAGAGAGAAAAAAAATAGGTTGTAGAGTTTTGCTTCAATGCCTTCCATCACCTCAATGATGAGAATGTAACAACTCATGATGAAGCAGTAACCAAAAAATGGTATAAAGCTTATTCTGGTGTGCTGGTGTACGTAGATGTGGAATGGTAGTCTTCCACACCTTAGGGTGGCTTCATTTTCTCACTAGTAATACCCTTTCACAGCTCAGTTTTTTATTTGTTTGGGCTTTTTTACATGGCTGGGGAACTCTAAGTGACTGTCTGGGGCAAGTCCTCAAAGGATCCTAATACAGTTTATCAACTAGTTTTGTCCTTTGTTTTACAACAAAACAATATTTCCAACATCTTTTCATTTGTTTGCATACCACAAGCTGAAAAAGCCTCTCTTTTGTGTGTTAAAGACCACAACTGCTGGACTGTAACTCCAGTTACCTCCAGTTATTCCTGAACAATTCCATGATCACAGATTATTCTGAAACAAGTTTTACTTCTGCTCTGCCCTTCTGGCTGTGCATTTTAACATTTTTCATCTCTTTAAAATATCCAGTCATTATACTCGTGTAGAATGTTTTTCAGACTAACATTACAAATGTTTTTTTTTTCTCATGCATCACTATTTCTTTGACTTCCCAAGCATATATTAAATATATTCGAAACCAGATAGTGGTAGAAATTTAGTTTTTATCTCCATTTGCATGACAACAAGTTCCCATCTCAGTTTTGTGTTTACCAAAAGGCTCATGTATCTCTATATTAATCTGTGTTCTCCAATACATACCAGTTGCATGGAGCAGGAATAAAAGCATCCAGAACATTTCAGGCCTGTCTTCAGTCAGATAAAATATAGAAAAGACAGAATGCAGAACTATTGTATTCTAGCCTGGGTAACTAAAAGTCTAGAAAATTGTAAGTACAATTCGTTCTCACAATTATTTTTTTTTTATCTGCCAGCCACCATTAAAAAAAACTGCTTAAAATGAAAATCCAAAGTTTAAAACATCCAATCAGACATATATAGGAAAGTTCATGACACAGCCACAAATTCCTACCACATTTAAAAAAAAAAATCAGAGAATGCATTTCACATATTGGCGTGGATGATGGCAACATTGGCAGGGTTGCTTTATACAGCAGGCACCCCCCACCAGTTTTTAATATCTCAAGTACTTAGAAACCACTTTGCCAGATCTGTTTAGAGGGCTGTTCAGCAGATACCGCTAAAATTTACCAATGCCTACCTTTTACTGTTATCTTACTGCTATCTGGAGCAGTTCAGAAAGAGCAAGCAAAAAGGGACAAGAAGGAGGCAGCCAAGAGTACTTTGTGAAAAATCTGTAACAGGAGAGACTTGAATTAGAGATAGGGAGGACAGATTAGGCGCAGGCCTTATCTATTCCAGGGAGAATGCAGTGTCTGGAAGCCAGGGAAGTTTGAGCTCCCTTACCCCTTTCCCGAGGGCACTTCCAGCCCTGCGGCTGGAGGTGTAAGCAGCCCCAGATGAGCTGCATGAAGGACTGACTGCACCAGTGCCCACAGCTGCCTTACTGTAATCTCATTTACTTATAGATCAGCACTGCATCTAATTAGAGGGGTTAGGAGCCACATTTCAATAGCCAGTAATAAAATATTAGGCTGAACAGGTATCAGGCTGCAAATATCAGAAATTTTGACCCTGATGGGAGCTCTTGTTCTGAGTGAGGTTTTACCACAGTATAAAAACCTCCTCAGCTGACTTTGCCCCAGCTTGCACAACTGTTACAGCAGAGCAAGTATGATGCTCACTGAATATTTTCAGGCACTCTACTTTTTAAACACGCAAAACTTTTTCATCGATCACTTATTATTTCATATTTATTTGTCTTCCAGATTCAGGATAAACTGCCGATGAACATAGGACTAGATGGACCAATGCTGTCAAGAGGTAGAGTTCTTAAAGAATTTTTCACACCTTCTAAAAATGAGAGCTTTTGGATTTGTGTAGCCAAGGACCAACAACTACGACAGAAAAAAATCCAAGCATAATCTAATGCAAAACACATGGAATTGTATCAAAAAAATTAGTGGCTAATTGGCATTAAGATGTTATGAGAAAACATGAAAGCATCTGTTATTGTTATAAAAAGAAGCATTCACAATTTACAGCAGAATCTAAATGAATTAAATTGGCACAATTCCTGCATATAAACAGGGATCACAGATGAACATATTCTCTAGCTGTGTGAGCAATTTGAACCAATCAAAGCAGCACTGTAGCAAACTGATTTTTAAAAACTGATAGAGAAAAAGGAATCAAAGGTGTCTTTTTTCCAGTGAATCTTCACCTTTAATACATAATTAGAATTTGACTACTTAATTAGGTTTGAAGTATTTTTTCTCAATAAAAGACCTGTGTTTAATGTTTTTGTTTCTTTCTAGCTTTCTAGTTACACAGGACACCAAATATTCACTTATGTTTACTTTTTTGTAGGTAGCTCACCTCTAGCAGTTTTTTGATGATTTAATAAAGATTACTGGACAGATCTTTTACTATGTTTTTCAGTGTGTAGGTGTTCAGAGGGAAATTTAACATATTAATGTTAAATCTCTTTTAACAAAAAATAAATGTATACATTTTGAATTGAAAACAGTTGTCTTTGATTAATTGGAACACTCGTGTCAATATGCTATGCTGGGATCTCTCACTTTTGTTAAAGATAATTCTGGACAAAAGAAAAAAAAGACTGTGAAATACTGAAACAAATTGATACCCCAGGTCTTTCAGTTTTCCAGAAAAATAGAGGGGAAAAAATACATTGTCATTTGGACAGATTCTGTCTCCACAGAGAATGTTTCTTAAATTGATCTAAATTTATCTGAATAAAATCAAAATAAAATATTATAGTTTTGGGAAGAATAGTTCCAAAATAGGGATCAAATCTACCCATTAAAAAAAACTAAAAAATATTATCAAGAAATGGAAACATTTCTAAGAAGTTCTTAAATATTTTGGAAGGTATATAATTATCTCATATCTACTATGACCATAATCCTTTATAACTATGATAACAGATATGAACTCAGACAAGGCCTTTCAAAGTTTGCTCTGTTGAACATATTATGCTTTCCTGTATAAGTTACCCTACCAACCTTTTCCTCCCCATTCCTTTTCTCTGAAACACCACCTTTTTGGTTATTTTTTTTTTTAATCCAGGACAACACAGCTGTCAGCTTGCACTGACTTTGAAAGTGAAGATGTTTGCCGTACATGCAATTAGTCCACTAACTCTAAAGCTATGCTATTTTACCAAGGGGTGGCCAAGAGGTTAGAGGGAGAGAACACCTCAGCTCTCCCTCAGCTCTGACAAACCCATTGTGAAAGGGACACCCTTCATCTCATTTATAAGACACATGGTCCCATAAAGCCAAGATTTATAAGGCTGTATAAATTATGCGTACATGTCAAGGAGACAAAAGCAGTCTCTGTCAGCATCATGGTGTGCTTTTCATCACTACAGAAAAAAGAAAGGAACACGCAATTTTCAAAAGGTCTCCTTTCATCACCTGGAAACATCTACAGGATAAACTGAAAACAGAAGCAAACTTGTTATGCTATCTGAATATACCCACTGGGCTTATGGATGGACAAGGAAAACACCAAGGAGAGTGGGGGGAAATCAAGGAAAGAATTGGAGCTTTGCTCTTTTTTTGAAATTTGTAACAAGTTGGTTCCTTAATGCCAAGACAATGGGCACACAACTATGCTATCTTACAGCAATAAGATACTTTGCAATTTTCAAATGTAAAGTAGAATATGTATTTATTGGTAAAATCACAATACCACATATTCCTTCAGGTAAAGGGACAGTCTTAATGCAGTCAATGTGTATAAGGTCTAGCTCACATTTGATTGATTTTCTATTTCTGCTGGCCTTTCTACATGAAGGAGGGAGCTAAAACCAAGCAAAAAGTATGAGCATTACCTATTAAAACCCCTGAGGAAATTATTATGGGGGTTTAGCTTCATCTTCATCCTTCAAGTCTCCACTGCTGATGGTTGCTTTTTAGTATAGGATTAGATCTATGTATTGATTCAGGGAGAAATTAGTTATGAATAAAGGTTACTGGGATTTTCATTGAAATTATGTTGTTGGAAAAATATCACTTTTAAGTCAATGGAAATTTTCTTAAGTTTGGTTTAAAAAACAGCAATATTAAAAAAAAAACTCAAAACATATTCTTGATCTTCATGACAAGACAAAATCTCAGTTGGAATAAGATCTGTGAAAAAGGGGACTCAAAGAGTATCCTACATTTAAGACAATTTTTTTCCTGTCACCAAAAATACACCACCTCAAGAAAACCACCACCACCACCGGAAAAAACCCCAAACCAAATTCAAAACCCAACAAAAACTGAACCACATTCTCAAAATCATTACAGTTCAAGACGTGTATCTTCAGGTAAGTAGGTTTGTATAGCTAATAATACCATAGGTAGATCACTACAATAAAACTGATAGTATTAAACACAGTTCTGATCTCTCTGAAGGCAAGGCCCCTTCTGAGTAACAAATATATTTTCAGTAAATGGGATCTTGAACAAACTGAAAATCAGGCCACTACTTTAACCAGCCTCAGTGAGTCAAGACTAATCTTCTCTATCTTCACACAAATAAAATACCCAGTGGTGTGTACAAGTGCTAAACACAGGCTGGCTCTGCATGCTTCTGTCAGAGCTAATCGCTCTGTCAGATACTAGAAGTGGAAAAAAGTTTGGGGAGCCACATGTGAAGAATGGTTGGTTGATAAGGCTACCTTTCAGGGGCAGTAAAAGCAAAGAAAGGATTTCCTGTTTGATAACAGAAGAGATAATGAAACTCTGAATTAACTGATAGTATGGCAGCAAAAATTCAAGAAAATACTTCTCCTTTTCTGTGTTTTTTAGCAGTAGTTTTTGTTGTCTCTACAACAGAGTCAGAGAGGCATCTCATACAAATGTCCAAATAACTCTCATTTTCATTTCTCTTAGGTTTGCTCAATCTTAAGAATTAGTCACCAGCTTTCCACTGCAAACTGTGAAGACTGAGATATTCTCTGTTTACAATGAAACACGTCAGACAGTATTTTCCTGTAGAATACCTAAGTATTCTACAGTAGATATATTCCATACTATAAAATAGTATTCCTATTCTATACTGTAAAATAGTATTCCTATTTTATAGGAAAAATAAATGAAGAGGCTTCCTTTTTTATGCATTTGTACTTATGTCAGTAAGTGGCCACTGCAATACAGTCAATCCATCAATCCAAATGATACTAAAACAATGAGAAATGATGTGAAAGGAACATCAATTAATCCCTCTGAAATTCTGGGCTGACTGGCTGCCTTTCAATAAAGCCTGACATCATAAGAAATGTGCCTATTAGCCTAAACTTCTACAGTTCTGTTTTCATCATGTCAGCTACAATGATAGCTTCTAGGTAAGGATAAAGCAAGAGTACATTAAATGTGCTTATGCTTAAATGAGCTGAAATCAGATAGAAAATAACACTTTTCATAAAGGAAATCTATTGCTGCTCACATGCACCGATGAGACGCAACGTAGCACTCAGGAAAATTATGTTTTTCAAGTTTTTCAGCTTGTTGTACTGAAACTTTCCCAAGAAATATTTATTCCAAGATACCTTGACCCTGCAAAGAATTCATTCCTGAACATAATTTCCGAGCATATGAGCACCCTCAGTGAAGCTGACAGATCTACTTATTGGGTTGTTGGCTTAAATATACACTTCTACGCCAGCACAGTGCTGGATCAGAGCCTATGAGCTGCAAAGAATGCTTACTAGCTACAGTATTAATTGAGACACACAGGAATTGTAACCTCTCAGCACCTCTCCATATGTTATGACCTCATTTAGGGCTTCTGATCAGTTGCCAAACATTTACTTAGCTGTTAGCACACTGTAAGTTAATGTGTAACAACTGCAACAAACCTTGAATATAATGTATTTCAAGAAGACAGCTGTAAATCTCTGAGATCTATTTAAAATAGCTACAAAAGTTCTCTATATAAAAAGTATAGCCACAGTTCTATAAATATGATGCTATAAGTCATTTAAATGTAATTTAGAGTTTAATAAAACTTGAATATTTATTTCAGTTTCAAAACCTTCAATTTTTATCTCGCAGGTCTTCTTATACAAACCAAACAGGAAAAAATATATCTGCAGTACAGAGGTTACCTTGCCTTACCATTAGCTGAGATTAGTACGGACACACACTGAGAAAATGATACAGTATTTTCTTTATCTATAAAACTGTGAACCAAATTTGTTGCTGTTGAGATTCAAATAAAAGATTGGTTTAGGCTGGGGTGGAGTTCATTTTCTTCAGAGTAGCTGGTATGGTGCTGTGTTTTGGGTTTGTGCTGAACAGAGTGTTGATAATTCAGGGATGTTTTTGTTACTTCTGAGCAGGGCTTGCACAGATCCAAGGCCCTTTCTGCCCCTCATCCCACCCCTCCAGCGAGGAGGCTGAGGGTGTTCAAGGAGCTGGGAGGGGACACAGCTGGGACAGCTGACCCCAGTGACCAAAGGGATATTCCAGACTGTATGGCATCATGCTCAGCATACACAGCTCAGGGAAGGAGGACAGAGGGGACACTTGGAGTGATGGTATTTGTATTCCCAAGTAACCATTGTGTATGATGGAGCTCAGCTTTCCTGGGAATGACTGAATACCTGCCTGTCCATGGGAAGTGGTGAATTTTATTCCTTGCTTTGCTTTGCTTTGCTTGCCTGCCCAGCTTTTGCTTTACCTATTAAACTGTCTTTATCTCAAACTATGAAATCTCTCACTTTTACTCTAGATCCTCTGCACCATCCAACTCTGGGAGTGTGAGGGAGCTGTGTTGTGGGGCTTAGTGGCCGTCTGGGATTATACCATGATAAAGGTCCAAGTAAATACATATTAACCCTTTGAAAAACAGGACAGCAAATAGCAAATTTGTTGGTGCCTTACAAAGGTGACTGCAGTCAATTTCTGTTTGAATTCTGAAACAGTTTTCATCTGCCCAGCACTGTATTGTAAGTATTTAGAACCACAAAACAAAGTCACAAAGGTGACTGCAGTCAATTTCTGTTTGAATTCTGAAACAGTTTTCATCTGCCCAGCAGTGTATTGTAAGTATTTAGAACCACAAAACCCTGCCGTTGCTATAGAGAAATGTGAAGTATCATACAAGGGTAGATCATGGGTCTATTTATTTTGCTACATGCCAGTGATGGACAGCAGATATAAGCTGCTGACCTTCAAATGAATGCACTTATACCTTAATATAGATACTCCTCACACTATTTATTTTTTTTATTTCTCTAAGTACGTAACATTTAATTTTGGGGTTTCAGGCTGAAATCAGTAGCAGTTGAATGATGGCTTTAAATCAGTTAGCTCAGGAAGGCTGCCCCTGTCACCATGGCAGCACGGCCCTAGGAAAGGTTGTAAACTCATCAGAGGACGTGAGCAAACACTCAGGAGCGTGGTTATTTCCCTGTTGCACTGCTATGGTTACCTGGACTAGCAGACTGAGACCTGCTGTGGGTAAGCCCCTGCAGTGGTAAGAGCCTTGTGAAGAAGCTCACTCTATACAACCACTCTTCACTGGGATTCCCAGTTGAAATGCCATCTGCAAGTTATCCAAGGCACAGCCCACATGGCATTTTCTGTCTGCCAGAACAAGCTGTGGAGCTGTGGCCTGTTCTCAGCTTCTCCCAGTCTGCAGGGCACAGCATCCCTCCAACACCCTGTGAAAGCTGTACAACCACCCCACAACAGACAGAGAACCAAGGGGCCTCTCAAGAAAGACAGCAGAAGCAAGACACTGCTGACACAAAACCAATTAATTCTGGTCCTTCCCAAGAGTGAGGACAACTAGGAAAAAGCTGCATGAGATGCCTGGACAGTGGTGGCACACATTTGTGGCCACTTTGGCTAAAGCAGCCCCACGCAGCTCTGACAGCCAGGACACTGCAGTTGCCACATGCTGCTGTGCTGGGAGGGACTATGGACAGGCCAAAGGAAGCTTTCTATTAGAGTTTGTGAAAATTAAAACTGTAATTTACTACCTATCAGCATCACAATATCTGCTTGAACCATGACATTCCTGCTGTGATTTTTCCATCCTGCATGCATCATGCCAGAAAACCATTAAGACGATTTATTCAACTACAAAGGTACAAATCACTTTGGCTCCAAGTATATCTGGTGCTAGTAATCTACTACTCACCTTGGTGGCTCATTAGAAACACAAAGAAAAAAGTAAAAAAAAACCAACCAACCAAAAAAAAAAGACCACAAAAATTCCACCACAAACAC
This sequence comes from Fringilla coelebs, assembly GCF_963513975.1. Classification (NCBI taxonomy): domain Eukaryota; kingdom Metazoa; phylum Chordata; class Aves; order Passeriformes; family Fringillidae; genus Fringilla; species Fringilla coelebs. The sequence goes on along the minus strand of NC_140032.1, from coordinate 39,372,563 downwards.
AAACAAAACAACCATGACAAAAACCAACAACAAAACCCCCCCAAACAAACAAACAAAACCCTCCATCAAACCATACTAAAAAAAAAAGGGGGGGAGGGGGGAATTAGCAATTATTACATAATGAAAGAACTGTTCAAAATGAATGAAATTTTGCAGACCTGATACATTAGCATCTTCACCTCTGCATCTAGAACAACATTATCTTTGTGCTTTTAACAGATTCAAGTGCTGCAATGAAAAAAAAGTTGAATAGAGACAGAACAACATATTTTGTTAAATAGCACATTTCAAAAGAAATGTTCATCAGGGTCTCTGGTAACAGACATTTATTACTATTTTGTAGAAATTTGCAAGCTGAAAATATTTACTAGCCTTGAAAGCAAATAAAAACACTGCCAATTTCAACTGAGGGTTTCTAACTCAATGATGCAACACATCTCATGAACTGCACTTCCTGACAGCAGCTAAGTTATGCACATAACCTAACATAACCTCTCTTCCATGAAGCTTGTATTTTGTCTGAGGGTTGATGGTTTGGGCTGCTGTTTCGTTTCCTGTATTCAGCTATTTTTGAGGAAGCAGAGTATCTATTACAAAACTTTGATGAGTCTGGAGTCTCAAGATCTTCTTTGAGGGTTTAACACAATAATTCTTGTGGCGAACATTGAGATCAACAAAATTAACTTTTGAGCTTTGTGCCTTTTATTCATGTTAGGCATGATTATTATTTAATATATATATTGCAGAAGCAAGACCAATGCTTTGCTGCTTCAGCTTCTACAGGATATTCTTCTGCCATATCCTGTACCTACTGTCAGGCTTTGCACGTATTTCCATTACATCACCCCTGCTAATTTAGTCTTTGGTCTTTCCATTGATAAAGAACTTTTCTACCAAAAAAAAAAAACAGCCAGGACCTTTTTTTGGAATAGCTGTAAGTGCTGTACAGCCAGTAATCACCTTACTGGATTAGTACAGGGGGTGACAGATTACAGTGCTCTGTCTTGTAGTAGGTTTTTTTCCTCAAAATTTCCCACCTTTCCTATCAGTGCAGCTTCAACAGGGGGAGAAAAGGTAAGATCATTAGTGTGTGAGATCCACAGTGAGCACTGATCACAGCAGGCACCCAGCAAGTGCAGCAGTTAAACACTGAGATCTTCTCCAAGGCAATCTCTTCAGTTTGGCAGACTTGTTACCACCGCACATTACACAGTCATCCAGCCTATGTAATAAAATAAAAGGTGCTGGCATAGAAAGATCTCACAAATCTACATTGTAAAGCTTATACTTTGAAAAAATCTGTTATTAGTTAGAAGCATGCAACATCTAGAACAGCTAGCAAAAACCTAGTTATCACGTAGGTGCTGTTATCCTAACTAAGAGTAAACACCACAAAACTTTTCAAATAAGCAAAACTATATATAATGCAACCAGAGAACATTAGCCTTACCTGCACAAACAACATAGGAATTCAATGAGAAATCCACCATTTCCCTAAATATAAGCTTGACTTTCTTGCCTCCATTATTTTTCTTGTGTTCATATATTTTATTTGAACATAAGCTTGCAATTCCTTCTTTTCAGATTGATGGTCAGAAAAGCAGAGAAACCATAGATACCTTCTCTTCTTTTGCACCTCTCACCAGCTGTGTTTGCCACAGCAAGGCTGACCTTCCTGATCACAGCAGATAAAGAAATAATTCAGATAGGAAACATTGAAAAGGCAGTGTCACAGCCCAGACATTGATAAAGAGCAAGGCAGCTCTGCAATCTTTTTGTCAGGAGGCAAAGTTCAGAGAACTGTACTAAACAGGTCCAAACCCTTGTAAGAAAACCCTTACATAAAGCACACATTTCACCTGGTTTCAAGACCAGGCTTGCAGGGGGTTAACATTGATGGTGACAACTATTTGGAATATTAAAACATTACATCACACTAGACTCCCTGATGGGAGCTTGGGCTCACTCTTGCTACAGAGCTGCTTCATGGGGCACCATATCCCCAATGCTAACAAGCAAGCAACATAGAAAAAGGATCTGCCAAAGCTGCAACCTAAATTTACTACCTGAAGTCAAAAGTATAAATATGCAAAAAGCTGGAGGTTAATTTGAAATTCCCTTTCAGGTAATCACTCAACCAATCTTTACAGAAATTTGCCAAGCCTGTCCTAACACCTCCTGCATTAAAATTTTACTGTGGCTAGTGGCTGCCCAAATCTAAAACAGAAGATCAGTTATGTAGCAAATTATCTCCAGGAAGTTAACTCTTTCTGTCTGAAAAGCTTACAGAAATTTGTACAACTAAATGGATAGCTTTAGGTAGGACTAATAATTTTCTGACTGCATGTGAAGCTCTAAAACCTGGAGTTTAGGACAAAAATATGTCTGTATTTCTTTCCTGTAATTTCCCTAGTAAATATAAACAGTAAGTTCAATGTTAAATACTACAGTAAGCGCCTCTCTTTCCTACACATGTGTGTTCTAGCTGCAGCAGAAAGGTACAAATATGTTTGCCTTATTTACATGATAACTTCTCAGAGTTTTCTTAATAACATGAAAAACATACTCTCAAAAATACTTTCCCTGCTGAAACCTAGGGCATGAAGGGTTTGGATATGCAAGGGGGTTACATATTTGAAAGTCAACCAGCAAATAAAAATTTATTATAGAACCTTGTGCTTTGCAAGAATTGTGGGGGTTTTTTTTGAACATCATTTATTCTAGACAATATAAATGACTCTTTAAATTAAAAAGCTCTGAAATTATGACCAGTGCCAGAGAAGAATCTGACCCCAAATGGGTTGCCTGAAAAGGAACATGCGGTTGCACTGGTGGGGATCACAGGCACTGCTGCTCCAGAGCTGACCTCTTTGTTTTCCTATTGGGAAGAAATATGCGTATGTATTTCCTAGATGAACCTTAGAATCAAATTTACTTCTAAGGGATGGAAGGAAACAGAAAAAAAAGTGCACCTTGGAGCCCATGTAAATGTATTTTCCTTATGTGAAAAAGAAAATTCATCAATACAGTTCCATGGGTAACTGGTGAAATTGTCTTTTGTCTAGGAGGGACTTCATAACTTATGATTATTCAGGAGCAGGGCTGGTATTTCATTGCATTTTAAAAAATCAACCATACAGATTGTAGAGTCACAGAAGTAAGACAGACTAAGGCTACCAGGGCATGTTTTACTTCTATCATTATTCTAATAATTGTAATTATGACTTGTATTGCAGTAAGAACATGGAAATGATGGCAGGAACACAGAATACTTTCTTCCCAGATTAAAATTAAAGATAATGTACTTTCTAGGTAGTGCATCTCTGCAACACACATAGAAAACATTAAAAAAAAGTTATGCAAGGTTCAGCCTGGTCCGAGCCATCCGCATTTCCTTTCCTTGAGCACATCTGTCTCCAGTGTCAGGTTACTAGTGCACATTCCTTCTGCTTGCTGACTACCATTTTCTTCCGGAGCATGGTCTCCCCCCAGGCAGGAAAGGCAGTGAGCATTAATAGGCAGGGAAGTAGATTTTTTTTTTCCTCCAGAAAAAAACATAAAATGGCAAACAGGAGGAACAGAGTTTTGTTTCTGGGTAGGTTTTCATTTCCAAGAACAGATAAAATTCAGGACAGAGTGCATCATTTTCTCCTGAAATCATAATTTTTGAGCTAATGAGTTTTGCCTAGAAAAAGTAGTCTTCATGACTACAGTCAACCAAGAAGGCAAACATTGTATTTGGCATCTGGTGCTGTACCCTGGGCTGAAGAAAAAGCATCCTTTATATTCATGGTAGGCACACAGACCCTATAAAACCATGAGATAATAATCCCAGTGAAATTTGTGGTTAAAAAAAAAAATCACAGACACCTAAACAACATTTCAAAATTTATCTCTGTGAGCATTTCTTGGCCAACTTCTTCCTTTCAAGTGGTTACTCACATGATCTTTTTGCATTTTTAAAATTTTGTTTGTTGCTCAGCCCACTTACCATCTTGCAATGTAATAGAAAGGAGCAAGGAAAAGCTGAGAACTTTCCCTCGTGACACTTGGCGATTTGACTCGAAGATATGCTTCACAAAACTCTTTTGACCCATAAACACATTTATCCCAGATCTTGTCTGGTTAGTGAAATAATTCCTCTGGATCAGAAGGATGGATTAATCTGGGGAAAACCAAGTTAGAAAATCTGACTAGAAACTCTGGTATTATAACTTATCTGACAGCTTCGAGTCAAAATAAACAAGAATTTTCACTTATTATCAGTTACTATCACTGCTGAGCATTTGACATGGCTTCTTATGAAGCAGTGGAGACCCACAATGATCTATGTATTTTTACAGACTTCTAAGAGGGGAAGAGTTATTATCCAAGGGATATCTGAGATACCAGGATTGAAGCCAGCATTGACATATATAACAATTAATTCCTGTACTTCAGAAGCATCACTTAACATTTTATACTGATAGCATTTGAAAGATGTTTTTAAATATTAACGATAAATGCTGGAGTTCATAATTATGTGCTGGCCTTCAAACCAAAAGTAGTATCCAATTTCTCACGAGCAGAGCAATAGGGAATGCTAATTAATCTCTTACTCCATACTAGGAGGTGCCCAATTATCTTTCTCTCCCGTTGTAATCATCCAAACTTATTCTATTTCTTAATATTTTGCATTAATATTTTACTGCTTCCTCACATTATTTCATCTTTTGTTCTTCCAGTGACTTCCTCTTTCATTTATCGAGATAATTTTTATTCTTCTATATGTGACAAAATTATTTGATATTCCCTCAGCCACTTTCCTTTATTTCTTCCAATATTATTATTAGAAATGGCAGCATGTTTTCAAAATTTTTTCCCCAAATAAGACTGTAACAGCAAATTACTGAAAGTGTCACCCAGAACAATTAATAACCAGTGAAGTGATACAGCACTTACTGAAATGTGTTAAGCAAAAGATAATGTAGTGTGTTACTTACAGTTAATGTTTGATATTCAGGAAAGGCAGCTCCTATTCAACACTTTCAAAATTGTTTCTGTAATATGCTAACTAATTTTTTTCACTTTCTGGATGTAAACAGATAATCCGACTATTTGATCCTATCAAGGAGGAAATAGGGAAGAAAATGTGTGTTGAAAAGTAGCACTGATATAAGTAATAAATGTTGAAATCATCATTCCTCTATTATGTTCCTTCCAGATTATAAGAGAAGGAAAGCTTTTGATTCAAATAACCAATTCTACTAGCTCATAATGTGTTATCTACACAATTGCAGCTTTCCTACGCACTTCACATTCCCTCTCCTCTTAAGCCAGCACAAACCCCACCAGCAAACACTGTCAAAAAGGGAGAACTATTACATCACTGCATTCTACCGAGTTGTTATTTGCCTAATTTCAAGTAGCACATGAAAGTAGGTACCTGAAGGAAAGCTACTTGCAAAAGAACTACAAACTCTAGAGTGGGGCTGTATTACATTTAAGAAATTTTTTTTAGTGGGGAAGCATGGAATTATTAGTGTATCTTACATGAAAATTATAATAACTCTGTCATGTTCATGCTATAGTGACTTGGATTTTATTAGTCAAATAAACATTTGTAAACTTTGTCACAGAGTTAGCAGTGGAATTAACAGATTATAGTATACAAAACCGGAAAAAAACCCAATAAATATTGCACTTAATGATTGCATCTTACTCAAGTGTCGTAAATTTAATGTCTCTCCAGAAGTTCTGTAAACTTCACTACATTCAGGTGCAGAAGAGGCCTGGATAGCCCGAGGGACTGGCAATAGTCTATGCATTCTTTCTGCCTTTTAGCTTTCTGCAGAGTCCCTATCACTTTGAAGTCTATACCACTTTCCACCTTAAGGTTATGAGCCTGAACCTCACCTGTGGATGAAAGTGATGGTCATTTGCAGGGCTGTATGAATGAGGTGGCCCGTGTGTTCTCATTCATGGTGAGCAAGAGAACATGCCCCTAAACCTGTCCTGGTGGAGACAGAATGACATTTAGGATATTGAGGATGTAACCCTGCCTCTGTTGAGTGATCTGGGCACAGCACTCTTCTCCTACTCCACCATATTTCTGTACTTGAATTTATAACCCCTTTAAGAAAATTCTGTCACTGCCACCACAGGACCCTGATTTCAGCTGACCCAGTAGCAATAATATTAAAAAAAAATTCACTTTAAAGGCCAGAAATCACAAAGAGACAACTTAATTACCACCAAGCTGTAAAGAAGAACACTGGGATGTGTCTCCTGGTTATAGCAGACAAATCTGATCAACTAGCAGAGGATTTTCCTTTTGTTTTCCTGTTTTGTCTGAGACACCTTCCTCAGCAGTCTTGGTATAATTTTAAAACAACATTTAGTAACTATTTCCTCCACGTATTCAAGCTGAAATTTGTCTTTTAATTGATATGGGCATACTTTACCTAGACAAATTATGATTACCAAGTAATAATGTATAACTCTACCAGGAGGGAGTAGCGTGCACTATTGAGTCAAATAGGTTTTTAAACAAAATGGGAAAGCCCTTGATAAGGGAAGGCAATGCAGGGGCGACTGAATTAAAACAAAAGAAATTTAAAAAACAAACCAAAACAAAACAACAACAAAAAACTCTCCCCAACAAACCAACTATATATTCCACTCTTTTAGGAAATAGACAAATAACAACTTTGTCCAACTTTCAATAACAATTACCTAGTAATAATAGTAGTGCTTTGCTTATATAGAAATGTACTCTTTCCTGCATGATTTAGAACAGAAATTTTCCCCAGAAAGGAACAAATTTTAATTTTTTTTTTTTTTTTCCCTCAAATAACTAGGTGCTATTTCATCACAAGAAATCGGCAGGTTGGAAAACAGAAAAGGACCAGTCGAATTTCCACTGATGCCAGTAATTCACTGGATTTCAAAGCCATCAGTGCTGCTCCCAAATTCCACAGGTTTTGCCTTTTTTCTCTTCAGGCTTGGGTATCTGCACCAGTGGGTTTCAGTGGTTGGTTAAAGCGAGCTCTCATCATAATCAAGTATAAATATAATGCAATGTACGGGTGGGCGATGCAAATGGATGTCCCATCAAAACTGCTGGCCTCAAACTGGCAGTGCTGGAACAGATATATCTATTTTACCCTACACGGTAAAAAAAAGGAAAAAAAAACACCTCACAAAATAATTCCTGAATATTCTGATCCTTTAAAAATAGTTGACGGTACAAAAGACACCCATTAGCCTTAAGTACAGGCAGTTTCACTTTGAATGGCCACAGCTTCGCAGGTAGTTTGGAGAAGAGAGAAAGCATTTGAGCTGGGACCAGGGCCATGCTTGGGGGGCTTCCCTGCCCCCGCTTTCGGGGAGGGGGAACAAAGGTCGGGGGGGCACTTCCTGCCCCTGCCATTGGTGTCTGCATGTGGGACCAATATGGGCAATGCAAAGTTTAAACAGTTGCAAATGGGGGAGGGAACATCGGGAGTTGTTTTACATATGTTTTTTTCCCGGCCGGGCTGAATTTAAAGTGGAGTGGCCGCATTGTTCGAGAGGCTCCCGGCCCCTACGCATTGACAGGAGCTGCTGTTTACACGGGCTTTTCATTCCTGCGCTGTTTGCTTATGGAAAATAAGGGGGAGTGACAGAAGAAGAGAGAAAGGGAGAAGGGAAGAGAGGGAGGCCCGGAGCGCAGCGCAGCCCCGGAGCCTCGGCGCTGCCGGACCGCTAACCCCGCCGGCCGAGGCGGCTGGCCCTGGCTGCCCCCCTCGTCACGGGCATGTGAGCGCTGGGGCTGCGGGCGGCTCTGCGGGCACTTCCTCGCCAGCACTCACACATTCACACTCACACACATACACAAACACACACACACACACACACACACACACACACACACACACACACACACACATATACACAAACACACACGCCCGGAGCGCGCCTCCGCCTTGACTGCAGACATGAAGCTCCAGCTGCTGCTTTGGATCGTGGCGGTGCTCCTGGCGAGCCTCCTCCCAGCCAGCGGACAGCGGCCAGGTAGGCGATGCCTCCGCGTGGTGCTTGTGCCGGGGCGGGAGCCGGGGGTTCGTGCCTGCCATGGGCACCTCCGGCGGGTTCGTCTGGCCGAGTGCAACACGCGGTTTGTGAGCTCCGGGACGAGTTTGGACGTGGCGCATCCATCTGTGCGCTCCATCCCTCCTTCTGGCGACAGCGGGAGAGGATGCTTCGCCTATCCCAGGAGTCTGTCAACTTTGGGGGAGGCGGGGGGAAGGAACAAGGATAAATGGGGACAGAAGGTGACAACTGTTGCAGACTTGCTGCCGGGAAACACCGGCGGAACGGGAAGGCACGGCCAGGGGCACCGGGGAGCGCCGGGGCCGGCCCGTCCCGGGGAGCGGCACTACCGCCGGCCCCTCTCACGCCTCGTTTCCCTCCCTCCCTCCCTCTGTCCGCAGCCAACCTGGCGCTGCGCAGGAAGCTCCACCGGCACGGCTGCTCCCACCGGCGCTGCGTGCCGCTCCACTCCAGGGTGCCCTTCCCCTGAGCCCCGGCGGAGCGCAGCCAGGTAAATCCGCGCGTGTGGGGCCGCAGGGAGCACCTCTGGGAATTCACTCCTGCCTGCGGAGCAGTGCGCGAGGCATGGCTGCAGCCGGCCTGCCCTCGTTTGGTTTGGAAATAGGGCTTGGGAGTTGCCAAAGTTGCGGGGCTGGAGCGCGGGTCCCACCGGCCGCTGCCGCCTTGTCCCTCTTCCAGGCCACGGCCCCTGCCAAATGCCTTCTTGAGGCAGTGAAAAACAACTGATCCCGCAAATCGGGCCGAACGCTGTCCTCCGAGGCTGTGGGCAAAGCTGCGGGGCAGAGTGTCACTCGTGCAAAGGCTGCCTAAAGCGGCACTAGCGGAGGATGCCGTGCTGCAACGCTGACACTTCCCTCGTGCTGGATGCAGGGCGAAGCCACTTCGCTCTGCCCGTCAGTAACATGAAGGTAGCAGCACTCAACCCACTTCAAAGGGGACTGTAATTCTTAATCATTGTCAGCAAAAGACTTTCAGCTCCTTGGATGAAAGGCTATACAAGTGCAAAACATTAATGCTTTATAGCTGATGAGGGCAGATACATTCAAATACCAAGTGACTGCAGAAGCACACAGGTAGCATATGCTAATAGGGTAGGCATCAAAAGGAAACCAGGCTCTCTTTGCAATTTAAGAATGAATAAAACATGGAGTCAGTCGTTTTGCATCTTTGAAACTCATTATATACTAAAATAATGTTGCAGCCCCAGGCATGTCAGCATCCTAAATAAATGTTGGCAGAATCTGCGCTCTGGAGTCAAGATGTTTCGATTTACTAAGTGGTTAACAGTGAAAAGGAGACTAAAGTAAAACTTTTAACAACCCTATACCAAGCATCTTGTCCGTGCATCAACTGCCCTGGTGAAAAGAACCTAGACCACTCCCAAAACAGCCATGCAAAAGGGTACCATTCCACTCAATAGGGCTGGCCCATAAACACACGGAATGTGCATATGGGATAGCAAACTGGCAAGTTTGTGAGGTTGAAAAAAGATTGCCATATCTTAAAGTGAATCTCAGATGGGCTGCGTGCTGAGTGGCAGAATTGAGATACAAGTAGAAAGGACATGCCAGAAGGATGCTTTACTACTGAATGCCATGTCTCCTCACTGCTTCATTTTAACAAGAGACAGATTAAATGATACTCCATCATCAGTTTAATCTTAAACCTAAAGAGATAAGCAATTGGATTGATTCACTCAGCAGGTAGAGACTGAATGGACAGAGGAATTTATGCCCAGTGGCTTGGTGAATCAATTCGGAATGATTTGCTTCAGTTCCTAAGAAGAGTACATTTAATCTTCTTTCCTCCATTGAGCATCCATGTCTGGAAATTGTGTAGAAAGCTCCTACACTTTCTGTACTGTGCTCTGAAGCCTCATATAATGAATGCATTTTGCTTGAGACTGCAGTAGCTGCATATACCCCCCATATTCTGTGGGGAATTCCTTTTCTCACAGAATATGAATATAAAAGGTATTTTCAATGTTATCTCCTTTTCTTTGGGGAGCTGATTTCTTGTAACAAAAGTCAATGACCAAAGAAAACCGTGTAGTTACTAATTCTCAGTAAATTTTGTAGACATGTAGCTGAAGCTGCTTTATAAAGCTGTTTAGAACTCAGTAAACCTCTACCAGGGTGTAAGGGGAGACAGGCACCTGAACTAACTCTCTTAACTTCAGACATTGTGCGTGCTATCCTTTATCTTAAGTAGGATTTACCACCTACGTTTACATTCCCTTCCAGTTTTAGTCCAAATTCAGCAAATATTTACATGCCTGGGTTGCTTGACTCACATGAGTAATCTTATTGATCTCAGTGGAGTCGTACATATGGATAGAGCCATTTGCAGATGCAAACAGGATGCACCCTTAAGCCTGAATTTCAACTAGTGGTTGGAAACTAAAATGAGCACAGCAGCCACTTGCAGCATTTGAAATTAGTAGATTGAATTTGATTTTTCATCAGTTCCATACACAAAACACAGAACAAAAAAAAGGAAGAAAATTTTATATTAGCAGCCTTCTTGCTTTTGTCTTTTTTTCCTTCAAATTTGCAGCTGAATTTTCCAAATTAAGAAATATTATTCCAAATTTCATCCACGTGTTTCATAAATAATGTATTCTGTTTTGTATGAAACTTATTTAGACTACTAAATCTCTCATTAATATTTATCTCCTTTTCTTCTTTTTTTCCCCAGCAACTTCATACTGGACTTTTCAGTGTTTTAAAGGAGCGACAGTTAAAGGGATAAGAGAAGTTTGTCAAAAGTGCAGATCAACAACAGCTGACCTGACAGCCACCACAGTGCCATCTTCAGCAGTCCTGTCTGTCACATTCTGCTGGACCTGGACTAAAGGCCCCTGTCTCACACCCTAAGAAGTGGTGGGGGAGGGAAGTGTGGTGGTGGGGGACGTACATGAACTTACCTGGTGGAATCAGTCCCTGCAAGTGATTTGGCTCTCACAATGACTAGTGAAAGTTAAAGATCAAATCAAACATCAGGTAGATTTTGATCTGAGCTAGATTTCCAGTGGCAGTAAGAAGGAAGGATCTGTCCAAGGGCACTCTTGATGATACATAATATTCAGACTGAAATTGAAAGTGCTGTTGACTACTCAGTTCGGGCTGTGTTTAGGATGAAATATTATCGGACTCCTGTATGGAATTCTGAAAGTCCATTTTTTGTTTATACTTTTATATATTAATAATATATACATATATGTTTTAACATCTAACATTACCTTTTTACGGAATTACCTTAATAATAACATAGAATGCATTACTGTAATAGCACCAAAGTCAGCACCACACTAGTGGTCCCACTGGCTTCATGTATAGAAAGCATAGTAAGAGTTTACAATATAAGAAAGCAAAGAGAGTGTTATCCCTCATTCTATAGATAGAGAATTGAAGCACACAGAGATAAGAGATTAGCCAAGGGTCATGCAGAACTGATAACTCAGATCTCTCAAGCCAGGCCTTAAGGTCAAGCCCATCCTCCTGTCTAATGAGCTGTTACTGCAAAGCCTATCATTTGTTTTCTTAAAGTGGGCTGCCAAACCAGACAGTTAAAACATGCTTGAAAATTCAGTACTACAGAGCTATTTGCTTAATAGTAGTTTTCCTAAAATACCAGCTACAGTATTATAAATAGAGCATAAAAATAGACCATTGAAAAGAATCCTTTGTTTGATCAGCCCCAGTGTTGCATAGCACTCTATTCCTGTAATTTAAATGAATGGGATATTTGAACATAGCACTACAATGAATGAAGACTTCAAACAGAAGACAGGCTGTTCTTTTCAGCGCTGGATGTCAAGAACACATTGAGCTTTTAGTCTGAGTTTTGGTCTTAAAAATATATGCTTCACATCTGCCTTCTATATCAGCAGAAATTACCTACCTACATATAAAGGAAAATGTGGTAGCCCTTTCATTAACATACCTAAAACAACCTGAAAATAAAATACACTCAGATTTTTAAGTCATTGCACTAGACTTGAAATGCCAACATTTTTTACAAAATATATAAAGACTATCAAAGATCAGAAGTGTCATGGTTTAAATCTGGTATTACTATTTTTTTCTTACAACACATAGTTTCTAATAATTGAAAGAACTGCAATCATAAAAGCTGGTTAGCTGAAACTTTCTAATCAGTGTGCATATATAACCCCATATCTCTAAAAACTTGAAACTTTACTTGAATTAATACTGGCAGAGTTACAAATTTCTCTCCATGAAAAAAAATTAAAATGTAACTTGAGACCCAGTTCTGGAGTTGTGTAAAACCATTATAACAAGATGGTCAAACTTATCTAAAACAACAAGCAGTTCTGCAGGTAAACCTTTGGAGTCTTGAAAAAAAAAAGCAGTTTCCCAAAAAGGCGTTCCACCACTTATATATATTTTTAAAATTATGTATTTGACTTGGCTTTGATATGTATCCTTGGCTAACTCTGTTTATAACTACAGGTAAAGAGTGTGGGAAAGCAAGAAAAGTGAAGAGTAGCTGTTTTACAGTTATGTCTTATGAATGAGTATATGGATCTATTGCGGCACTGGATCTTTTATATAACCACAATTATTCAATTAACTTTGATAAAATGGTAAAAAATACATAATGCATCTTATCAAAAAGCTATAAATGCATGGTCCTTCACAGAAGTAAAAATTAAACAGCACCCTAGGAAGCCCGCTGTCAGTCTACAAAATTATTCTAAGTATCTTTTCTTTAAAGGCATTCTGATACTATCAAATCTGCTTTGAAAAAGGCATTAATTGTGAGCTTCAATAGATATGTTTATCAACTAGCTGGTTGATTGTATATTTTGTAAAAAGATAGTATGCATTTCAAATATCTTATTTGAAATAAATTTTGTACACTCCTCAAAGTCTGTATTCTTCAGCTGTCAAAAGCAGTGCATCTAAAGAAAATTGAGAACTTGCCTATTTTCCCTTTGGATTCATATAAGAATCAGTGTTTGAAAAATTTTTACTCTATTTCTGACACAAATAAATTATAGCTAATAATGGAAAAAAATTTCCTGACATCTTCTGTCTTTCTAAAAATGCAAAATTCTGATTCAAGTCAGATTTGCATTTGACTTTGTTGAGAATATCTGTTTCCATTTGATGTGCAAAACGTAAGGCTTGTGGTAAGAATGGCTTTGCATGATAACAGTGTGATCATATCTATAAATTTGAATAATTTGGACACAGTGCTGCAACAGCCAAACTGACTGAGCTCTCCCTGTGCATGTACCAGTGTATGTTTGAAGGCAGCTTGCAAAAGTACAAATTGCTCTCTACTCAAAGTCAGAATTGATGTTTGCATGCATGTAATCTAGCAAGACTTGATCCCAAGATAGATTAAGACCTCAAATTCTAGAAGGCAAAACGTGAGTTTCTAAAACATTGAATTAACTCCTTGTTTTGTAGATAGCTGTAATATGGGAAAAATTAAAACTTAATTTGAAAGTACATTTCATAAAGTCCTGTAACAGCAGGTCAGCAGGAAACGGAGGTAAATGCAAGGCTTTGGTGAGAAACAACAGTTTAGCATGTTCCCAAAGGATAATAAACAATTCACCTCTTCCCTTTCCAGTATGGAAAAGAGGAAATTATAGGAGAATAAAGACTGGAAATATTTCCCTTACATACGCATACACATGCTATAAATATCTCAGTGTCTACAGAAAGCCAAATTTTGCTAAGGGTCACAAAATATTTAAATTGACATCTATCAGGAGAAACATTAGTATGTCAAACAAGTTTCAAATGTTGACTATCAGAGTACAATTAGCCCACTGATCTCTCACTACTTGCTCTTCTACTGGTCTTTTTCTTTTTTGCTAGTGATCAGCTGCAAAATATTCGTGCAAAGCAGGAAACACTCCAAGAGCACAAACAAGGCAACATGGCTTTTGGAAAGAAAGCCTAACTCATTCCAAGGCTGAAGCTGCTTTTCCATGTCTCGAGTTACCTGTTCAGACTGTTGTCAGCTCAAGTCTCTGGTCCTTGCTGCAACCTTGTTTTTTAGATTAAGAAGGACTTCCCGTAGAGCAAGCCTGCTTAACTCCTTGTTAGTTACTTACATGTTAGTGTAGAATCTTATAGCAGGAAAACCCTGTAAAAATCTTTTACAATCAGTCATTTCCCTCAAGGAGTGAAATACTTAAGTGTTTATATAGAATATCCACTATGAACAATTCAGAAAGACAAAACAGAAATCCCGACTGAGAGTTTTCCCTCAGGCAAGATGTGCATTCACAAGAGATCATCACATCTTTTCTTTCCTGTGAACAGAATATTCAGCACAGTTCAGCATTTCATCTAAAAATTATTAAAACCCCACAATGTGAACATTTTTCAGACAACCCAATATATTCCTTAGGTGGCACAAAATATTTCTTTTCTCAGACCTAAAAAGCATATATAGTGGTTTTCTAGAAATAAAAAGCTACTGGGGTAGCACTGAATAATAAAGAGGATAAAATAATAATACTTTATTTTAATTTTTATTTTAAGGTACATTTTTAGCATATATTAGGAAACATTCCTTTACTTTTGCTATCTTCCTACTGCCCCAGTTGCAATCAGGTAGCTCTTACCAACATCTGCAAATACCGATTGATTTCAGCAGCTGTAGTTACATAAAGAGTATCACTTCAGACATTCAGAGTAAGCTTTGTGGCTTTGCCGCACCTCACCACAGCAGGGCTGTGTTGGTGGTTAGCAAAGCGCTGCTTTGCAGCAGAGCACGTGCTCACAAAGCAGCACCTTTTTGCCCCCCTGAAATTTGGACCCAATGCTCCAGTGCTTCCTGCGTGCACAGCACACCGTGGATTTCACTTCAGACAGCACAATCCAGGCCAGGAGCACATGCTGGCACTGCAGGGACAGGCACCCAGGCTGCCACACTGAGCATGGACAGCACAGGCCACCCCAGCACCCAGCCCTGCAGCAGCAGAGAAGTGTCTGCTAAACAGGATACAGCAGAACCAGAACAATTAGGAGTCATTGTTCAATTCAGCACTGTGGCGTGTCAGACACAGCAAGGTCACAGCTGAGCTTCATGGCCCTGGCACAGCAGCAGCCATTCACCCCTTCCTCGAGGCCTTTCAAGCAGCTGCTTGCACACAGGTCCTCTGAGCACCTTCTGCAGAGCAGTGAGCTCGGCCACCGGCAGGGTGGTGGCCAGGAGGAGGCAGGTGCCCACAGAACCAGAACACAGGTTCTGGTGCCCAGGCCCACAGAACCCAGCAACACCACACCATGCACTGGGGAAGGCAGCACAGGGGAACCTGGGCGCTGGGGACTGCTTCTGCCTCCAAACCAGGCTGGCCTTGGCCCATCTGCCGCAGACAAGGGGCTTGGGGCTGCCACACACAGCACCAGCTCCTGAAGTGTTCAGGGGGAGTAATAAAGATTACCAGCTTCTGGTTGGAGTCCATACAAATGTGAAAAGGCTCCACCCTGCCCAAAGAAAAAGTTTAAAGATACTAAGAAAACAAGATAGAGTTAAGAGTATGATAAAGATATAAAACTGGGGCAAGGGGTGGGTGGTTGTTATCATTTGTTATCACTTGTGTACTTAGGAAAGGTAACATTTAAAGGGCAGAAGATGTACATGTGTGTGCACAGCAAGCCATACTTGCCTTTTTTTCCAGCTACCATGTTCCACAGAAAGCAACACTACCAGTTTAATCCAAGGTTTACCTTGAGCAGTCAGAGAGAAGAGGAAGGTTTGAGTAATGACCTCAAAACAAAGGAAAGCTGTTCTGCCTCACTATGCAGCATCCTTCTTAATGCTGGAAAGAAACACAAGTGGCAGAGGAAGGCTGAAATATGATGGAAAGAAACATGATTCAGAAAGGGGAATAAAACTAAACTTAAAGCTTCAAAACAAGTGTACAGCTATCCTTGTATGGCTAGTTTTAAGTGCCGACACTGCTGTGAGAACTTCAGCATAACAGAAAAATCTGCACAGATTGCCTGTTGGAACCAGATGTACAAGAGCTTGGAAATAACAGAATTCACACTCTTCCTTGGTTGCATTTATTGTGCATGAATTTCACAGTCACATTTTACTGCTTTTCATAGAAATGATATAAATTGACATACAGAGTCACATCAAAACCTGAGCTCTAAAAACAAATAACTTTATTCCATACATGTATACTATAAAATTCTGGCTGCATTTTCAAGAAACAACAGCTAAGGAGAACAGTCTAGTGTTGGATAGCAGCAAAGCCTCCAATATTTGTTTTCCTTTGAATGAGACAACCCCCATATTTGTTGCACACTAAACTATCTAGGTACTTCTAAAGTGGTGCCCTAACACCAAAGTAGGATGAATTATTTTCCTTTTTTATATTCAACTACAAGACCACTCCTCTTAAGAGTCTTCTTCCCAGTTTTGATTAGTGATTATCCTATCCCCAGAGAGGTATTGGCTTCTAAAATAATTCTTAGTCTACACTGGTAGACAAAACAGTACCCAGAAAAAAATGTTTCTTTCACCAGCCTTACTTCACCATAAATTAAAACCAAGAATTCTTGTTTCTTCGACTTCTAAAAGACCTTTCTGTCTTCTGCTGCTTTCCACTTCCCCACATACACTACTTCAACTTTTGAATCAAGATGCTGACCTTCTTGAAGGGCCAAAGTGAAGAGCAAGTATGTAACAAGCATTTTGACAGCATCTTTAAAAGCATTCAACACAAGTTAGTTACCATATCAATGGAAAAGCTCATGCTCAAGTATTTCTGCTTTGTTAGTTCAGTTGGCAGAGTAGGAGTCTTGTTACTAACACAAATTTCTAGTAATGGGATAGTCATCAGCCCTGAGGATCCCTCTTTAAAGCCAGAATTCTGAACAATTGCTTATCACAGCATGGTTTATGTACCATAATCTTGTGAGATTTACAGTTTTAGGGCACCCACCACTTTAGATCAATCCCAAATTAGATGACAAATTTCTTAACTTACCTGAAAAAGGAGAAAAGGAGAGATCTAGAAAACAAGTACCTGTATTGGATTACTGAAGTAATCCACCTCCATCCCTGGAAATAAAGAGGATCAGTGACAAAACACATCTAGTCTCAGCTTCAGCAATAGAAACTGCACATACATCCCTTGGAAAATCAGATTTTCTAGAGAACAAATTTGTATTCCAGAAATATAAAACACTTTGGTAGCCTGAAGCTTAATGCTTACATAGCAGTACAAAATAATAGCAACAACTGGGCAAAGTTAAACCATTAACTCAGGTCCAACTTGAACTTATGATGAACTAAAAATCCTTGAAGCTGCAGAGCTTTTTTTCCAGAACTGATGATATGAAGAGAGCCAGAGTGTCCAGTTGTAATAGGTTCATAATGTATGCAGAGCTTATCATTCCAGCTTAACTTGTACTTCAAAACGTGAAAGATGATTGAAGAGTCACATCTGTACAAACCAGTCTGGATATTACATTACTTCACATTCCTCTCCAGAGCTCCAGCAGGAGTTTCCCAAATGCTGTTAAGTTTTGATTTGCTGAGATGTTAACGCCAAGAGTCTCTTGCTGAGCAGTGCGTTGTGTCGCTGAAGATATTCTATAACATCTCCTTGCTTCTCAACTATCTCTTCTAAACTGGAATTTTCCCTTGAAGTAACAGAAGTAAATATGGTTTCAGTAAATGACAGCAGCCTTCTAATATGTGAAATATCAGAGCTAATTAACACATACTTAAACAGTTGTTTCCTTTAGTTTCACTTTTGCTGGGATCAACTAGTTTTTGAGGGAAGATGCAATCTACAACACCTATATATCTAACTCTATTTTGCATGAGAAGGTAGGAAGAGAAAGCCTGGCTGAACTTCATGCCATGTATATACAACTGAGTTACATATTTCCTGCTAGACAGTTACAGAGTGAGGATTGCACTGTTTAAGAAACCAAGACAGACAATATGCTAGAATTGTAGTAAGAAATGTGGAACCTTTCCCACACGTATTAGGAAGCTTGTTTTGAGCAGGCATAATATTGTTGTTCAGCTGGTTAAGATAGAAATTGATTAACCTGGAGTGGCATACATTTCATGCTGCTATATACAGCAATATCTGTCACATACCATGACAGCATCAGTACAAAAAAATTGTGCTACTTCAAATCTATAACCTCGTGTACAACTACCCTCCCCCCTTAAAAATATATCCAGTTTTCAGATATCTCTCCATTTATCTCCAACAGAAACACTGAAACATTTAAATAAAGCTCACTTAATTGAGGGGGGAAAAGTAGAGAATTTTGTCAAATCTAATTAGGAATTTTTAAGATACAACAAGATGTATTTTTAAGATACAACATGATGCCTGAATGTAGTCTACTCTTTCCTTACATATTATATCTTCTCTGCTGACTTGGGGATCTGCCCTCCTAGTACACTCGTGAGCACCTTAGCGCTGAGAAAGTCGTTCCGAGGAACAACTTACAGCATTTACAGCATTTTGTAGAGGAACACTGCCCATTTCATAGTTCTTAGAAAGTGTTGAGAAGGATATTGAGCAGAAAAAAGCTTGGGTCCAATTAAAAACCTACTGTAGATAAACCGGGAAAAGTAAAGAATACAAGTTTTGTAAACAGCAAACTTGCAACCTTAACCAGTAATGTGCACTGCCAGCTTAAGGCTCCTGATCAGTAGCTTAGGCTGCAGAGGTCATGATATTCAAAAAACATTCTTATAACAAGGTCAACTGAAGGGCTGACAGGATTCACTTTTCAATAGATGTTAACTCCCAAGGGAAAGAGAGTCAGAGTTGTATAGAGCTAAATTAAAATAACGGTTTTGCAATCAGCTCTCACAGGAAGTTTGCACTCTTTAATCAAAAATGAGCACAGTCTTTTCCTCAGCTGGTCATTGTTGCAGACACATTCCCTGGGCATTTGAGAATTTCTCAGGGGAGAAGATGAATGAGAAAGAAATGAGGTCCACCATGCAAGCACCATGGTTTTTATATCAAAATGGAAGTCAGACATGGTATCAAAATTCAAGACAATCCTAAATCCTTCCTGTATCCTGGACACCTACTTCCAACTTCCATAAAAGCATGTGCATGCTGCATTTGTGATACCAGGGAAAGTCCCAAAGTATTAGTCATCTCTCATTAGTCAACCTTTCATGAAGACAGCACATATAGAAGCAAGTCATAGTATATTAGAAAATCTCCGATTCTTATACAGATATCCATGATATTTTCAATTACTAGTTTTTATTAAGTCATACCAGACTGATTTCAGCAACTGGAAAATGATTGAGCAGTTGGCAGGTACACAAAGAACAAATGAAAAATAAGTCTCAGTGCCTGGGACAGTCTCAGTTACTGTTGGACAGCTTCTACTCTCACTGAGACCTTCCTTACTCCTTAAGTGTCCTCCACACCTTCAAAGTTCCTTCCCAAACTCAAAATGCATTCCAAATCCATTACTAAAATCTCACGTCCAACTGCTGGCACAGAACAGAGCTGCTCAGTTTTCTTCTTTGTCTATCAACTGCCCACAATATATCTCCTTCCCTGAAAAAAATGAGCTGAAGCAGCTAGGCTTCTGTAGGCCTGCTTTAAGTAACAGTGTAAGACAACAGTATCTTTCCTTAAACCCCACATGAAATTAACTAAACCAGATTCAGCACAGCAATTTATATTAAAGATTAATGTAACCAGCCATAAATGGTCAAATCACCTCCATCCTTATGCTTGAGGATTTCTGTCTCATAGTAAATTGTCATTTACTATGGAGAAAGTACAAGACTACTGCATCTCATCTGTGCATCTAAAATGGCAGGCTTATGCATAGTTCCTTCAGAACTGTTATTCCCACCTCTGGTTTAGCTGACAGGTCTAAGATTGCATTGAAGTCTACAGGAAATCGTGCAATTCCATTCATGTTACCTATATACCACGGCTGAACACAGCACAAAATGAATACAGAATTCTTACCTGAATCCAACTTCTGAGGTAATGTGACTAGGGTAGGCATACATCTTTTCTTCTTCAATTATGTCAGGTCTTGGCTTAGCACGATTGAAGTTGCTTATTTTCACTGCAAGAAAGCTTTTTAAATTAGTTGGAAAGTAGCGGGGGGGAAGAAAGAAGCTTTAACACCAGAGCCCAAGTTGTAAAAATCTGTAACAGATGATCCTAAGATTACCTTAGGATAGGAGATGGAAAGACAATAAAGGAATGTGAGAAATGGAAAAGCAAAAGCAGACCTGAATGGGGGAGCTTGAACATATACAAAGTTTAATCTGCCACCTAAGAGAGGGTGAAATGTTAGTTGCCTTTTACAGGGTACCACGATTCAGTCTCCAAGTTCAGGCAAAACAAAGTAAAATGGTATAAAACATTTTTAAGAGGTTTTGCACTGGTAGCTGGTTCAGGACTTCTAGCTTAAGCTCATCAATAAATACTACTTTAACTAGACTAGCAGCAGTGAAGCAGCAGCTTGTTTGCCTGCTCAGACGAGGGCAGACTTGCTACAGAAAGCCACTGAGAACCAAGCAGCCTTGGCTATCAAACCCAGAAGTCATTCCTGGGCACCTGTGAATAAAGATTAAGGCTAAATTTAACAGATGTATGGGTGGGACCGGTGGGAAAAGTTGTAGGCACCCTCTGCATTATTTCGAAAAGGAAGCTGAAAATATTTAAAGCCATTCAATATCAGATCCTGATTCAGAAAAAATATCAAAATATCCAGAGTATGCATTTGGGACTCTGCAGTAAGGGCTGCTTGTGAAACAATGCATTTAATGCCACAAAAAACATTACAGCGCAGCTCTGTGAGAAATGCACACTAACTGTAACAGAGGAGTGTCCTTACAAGTCAGTACTATGATGGGGTTTATTACAGGCCACCCTGCTAAAACAATGCTAAGACCCTCCAGAGGTTAACTACGAGTTAGGCTCAAAGGTTAGTTATTTCTATGACGGTATTTCTCTACAAATAAAACCACAAAGGAATGGACATGGAATTCTCAACATGTGTTGTTTGTGGGAATGTTGGTCTTTTATTCAAGTGATATTAGAAGTATGTGAGAAAGTAATTAAATACATATATTTAGTAAGTCTTTTAAAGCTTTACTCCCTATCCTAGCAGTAAAAAACTTAGAATAGTAAGTTGACATTTAGAGCTGTCTGTATCGTACTTCATTCCATGCACTTTTACCTCGCTTGAACGATTTATATATGTCAAGTCTATTATAGGTCAATCACAGCAATTCCTTGTAGATTTCTGAATCTCAGCCTCTGCATCCTACAGCTATATATACACACTGCTGCATGGAGATAATTTTAGGGAAGGCAGTAGTCCTTCACAGGACATCGTCTATCATACAATTCATAAACAGGTCCAACAAGCAAGAGAAGTACCTAGAATTACAGTCAGGTATTCCTGATTTGTGAGACAGAATTATTTAACAGAAAATAAGTCAGGTACATGAATCTTCTACAGATAAGCATTTATGTCTCATTCTCATAGTTAAATAATTACCTCACTCTGAAGAAACAATGTGAACTGGTGCTGCCTTGTCTCCAAAATTATACAAAACTAATACAAAAAAGGGTGGGCCAGTAGTTTTTAGTGTAAATTTACCTTAGACTCCCCATTGTTGCTCAGCTGATACTATCTTAGCGGTATCTGCTAAGTGCTTGCCTTGAAGAGGAGAATTCTAAACCTCAGCAGCGGGCTGCCCTTAAAACTATCCCATTAAAGAAGCTTCATGCTTCCACCCAGTCACATACTCTGCTCTAAGACATCTGAATGTCATAATTGCTACAGATTCTCAGCGTATTCTCAAAATTGCCCAAATACATTTGTTTTGCCTCAGTACAGCCTTGATTTGATATAAGAATGTAGAAAAACCTTAAAATCCACCACTACAGATAAGACAGATGCAAGCAGTCGCTCAGCTTACCTCAACAAGCATTGGGATGGAAAACAAATTAACAACTTACACTACCCACTGGAATAAGCAACTTAGGGTGACTGGAAGTCTTCCTCATCTTTCAGCAGGTGTAAAGTCACATAAAAATTAACCCTAGTTTTGTACACCAAGCTTTAGAGAATGAATTTTGTTAATTTGGGGCTGCTCAAGAGATAAGGTAGCTGCTGGTAGAACACACTGCCTTATTCCTTCCTAACAATGCAACTCTTCCCCTTAGTTACAGGAGTCACTGAACCCTTCTTCAAGCCTCTTTGAGCTGCAAAAAACTGCACCTCACAACTTGTTTATAAATAAATGCATATACAAAGATGTTAGATAGTTTTGCAAAGTTTAAAGGCAAGTGTTTTATCAAATCTTTGTAAGTTACACTAAACCTAAAGCAGACAACCTTACAAAACAGTGATAATGAATGAATTAATGAATTTGAAGGTCACAGGAACTGGCATAAGTACAAGCCAGGAAACAATACCCTGTTGGTGACAAATAAGCAGAAAAATAGTTTGAGAGTTCTTACAGAAGTACAAGCTTAGACCTTACTACTATGCAGGTCATCTTCCTTGCACTTATCCTTTTTGGTCAAGGTAAGAGTCACACAATGCAGTTCTTTGAGCTCCAGGAGGCCTCAGGGCTAGAAATAGCATTTCTCTGGAATTCCTGACATTCTATTAAAGTTTTACAATTTATCTCTTATTTCCCGAGTTTCCCAGGAAAGTAAGCATGCGTATGCAAAGAAGGGATGATCTCCAGCATTCTTGGAATAGTTTTCCAGCACTGCCATGATTGCTTTCCCTCATCACTGCCCTTATTCTTCCAGAGGACAGTCAGTCTACTTGAGCCATGCTGGGCCATTGAGGGGGAAGCCTGACAAGCCTGCAGCATTCAGGCTTCTGACACTTGTAAGACAAAGACATAGTTTAGGGCTGGGACCTGATTTCTTAGTACATTTTTGTGCTGTTGCAGGAGTCAGAAGAGGTTTTATTTCCTAGATGAACAGGCTACTTGGCAGTATTTCTCTGTGTGCCATTGCATTACTATGAACACACCTAAGTTTTCTTTGAAGCATTTATTTATCAGCATTTTAGATAGTTTTGCAAAGTTTAAAGGCAAGTGTTTTATCAAGTCTTCATAAGTTATACCAAACCTAAAGCAGAGAATCTTACAAACCAACAGTAATAGCACAAAGCAAAGCCTCACAGTTTTATAAAGCACTACAGTGTTTTGATATGATCAAAGCTTCCAAAACCCATGCATCTTTTAAATATTCACTAGAATGAACCATTTTAGTGTCAAAGAGAAACTGAAGCTTTTGGGTGGGACTAGGGAAAGAGGAAGAGGCTGGAAAAGGCACAATCACACAACCAGGTATGCAAACCCCTCAGACACAGTTCTGACTAAGCCAGATAGCTCTTACTGCTTCACAGCTTGTGGTGCATGCATTTGAGAAACACTGATAAACAGACAAACCTGTTCACAGGACACTTTTTGAATTAATTAGGCATTTATTGCCACTTCACTGGATTAACAGCTTTGAGATAACATGGAGCTTTCATTTAGCAGCCCTTGGAACCAAATCAAGCCTGACAACCTTTCCCAATTTGTTTTGGATTTGCCTTAGTTCTCCTTCTACAAGCACAGAATCGTTTTGTATTTAAAATGGTAGTTAAACGCCTTGGGCTACCACAAGTGAACTACTGTGAGGGCAAACAGTTGAGTACCAGCTATAATGAATGTCACACAAAAAGGCTAAGCTTGCCTCTCTCACCTGTGTAAATCACTAAGCATGTCAGGGAACTAATCATCTCCAGGCTCAGGACTCCCAGGATAAGATACAGGTACACTTTGCTGTGATCAGGAAAGGAATGCTGCACCGACAGAATCAAGAGTAGGGCTGTATTACCTAGAAAACAAATGTTATATTTTAAAGATAAACTAGTTTTATTAGCTATTTAAAATTAATTAATGCTTTCTCATGCCCAGTATCTGCATTAAGCCACAACACTTCAATAATGCTTTTCCATTTCATACCATGCTTGCCCCTTCAGCTAATTTACTTAACATGCAAGATTATACCTCCTGGTAGCAAAATGAGGTTTCATTTCAGCACATGTAATGGTAGACAATTAGGAGTTTTCTTATAGATTCTTCTGACTTGAAAAACAAGAGTGGAAGAAACACACTAGAAACACCTAAATAGGTACATGGGTTACAACTGTTTCTGGCTTTGTTGATGCTATTCGTCTTATTCTTTCAGTTCCTAAGAGATCACGGAAGTCACCTGAAAATGAGGGAGTATTTTCCTTCAAGTAGTGGATTTAAAATATATTTAAATCAGACTAACAGAGCAAAAAAAAAACCAAAAAAACTTAGCACCTTCCTTTCAAAGCCTACTCGCACAGACTTCCACTTCCTCTTATCTTAATACTTGAACATAACTGAAAGTTTAACTGAAATTAGCACAATTAGTCAAGGAGAAAAAATACTGAGCTACAGGTCTAAAAATCTTTTCTGATACTGAGTGTGAAGTGTTTTCTTCCTTCCTGTAAAAATGTGTCAGACCAGTGTCTGGATAAAGAACTAAATTTATAAAGAACATTAATGTAGCTGGGGAACTGCAGTTCTCTTTCCTGCTGTGTCAGTCGAGTGAAGGAAGTGGTATCAGCAGTCATTACCATGGCAGGATGCTTGCAGTAATGGAAGAACTACCTTTTGAACAACAGATGATCAAAATTCTACAGCACACACCTGATTGCATCTGAACATTCACAAATGCCCAGAGTTTGTCTAGTAGGGAGAAGTGGGCTCCATCTAAGACTGAAAGCAGGGCAAAGCATTGCCAGTTACACTGCAACAGGCAGAAATAATCCTTTTACATCATTAAGCCTCCCATAGCCTGCTTTTGTCACTGCACTCCAAACACTTCTACATCTTCAGAGCTCTATCTAGTGGCCAGAGCCTGAAGTGTTGCACATTTATCAAGCTAACTAGCACTTTCAAAAAGAGACCGTGATGAAAGAAAGCTAGTTTCCTATACAGACCATTTCACTTATTAATTCTGGTGAAAAAAAGATCTACTTCAGGAGGGAGGTGGGATTATAAATTATTTTATACTTTATTTATAATAAATAAAGTATAAAATAATTTATTTATTATAAAAACACTGTAGAAGCCACTGCTCTGCCCTTTTCCACTGCTATTTGTGGGAAAAATCCCCTTAAGTTAGATGGATTTCAGATTTGAAAGTGATTTGTAAAAAAGATTCACCAGTTAGGTGCACCAACACTTTAAAGCTAAATTTGCCAGAGATGTAACTTAAAAATATTGTTAAATCACTTCTATACACCACCTTTTGTCCATAGAAAGTAGAGAAAGGAGTCAGATACAGAGCTGAATGTTACACATCCTCAGTGAAGGTCAGAAAATTGGTTATTCCACTGAATTCTGAGAGCTGTTGGGCAACAAGTAATTAATCTGTTTCTATGTGGATTGCTGAGCTTGAAAAGAGAAGAGCAGCACACTTCCTGGAAGGACTCGGAGACTTACCACATATCCAACCAGACACATGAATGTGCAAATCAAGACCACTAGCAGTCAAACACATACTTTGCTGACTGAATACTCCATGGCTGAAGACTACATGCTAATGACTAAATGTTTTACTCAACCTCACAGTGTGAGCATTTTTGCACTACAAACAGTTCCTTACAACCTGCACCTGGCAGACCAGAAAGATCAGTACAGAGGTTCATCCGACTAAAGGATAAAGTGCTCATGGGCAGGTTAGTAAAAGTTCACAATATAGAATACACAGTAATATATAACCTGCTTAGTCTTTTATTGTGCCAGCAGTTTAAAGCTTTAGGTGGAAAAAAACTCAAGTTCACTTCACCTGTGGCATGTATCAGCAGTGGAAGCCTTTTTAGATGCCTTGTTGATCGGTAGATGGAGAAGTAACCTCTTCTTCTGACTCTGCCGTGGTGGTGCTGCACGTATCGTTCAAAACAGACATGCAGAACCCACAGAACTACTTTTGCAATTATTATGACAGTCTGCACTTTAAGTGGGTGAGTGTAGTTTCCAGGGCACTTATCTTGGTTTGGATTGGGGTAAGAACAAAACATAGCTGCTAAAAATGCTAGAACAACAAATGCAACCTGGAAGAGAAAGGGAGAAAAATCTTTAAAGCCATCATTTAGCTATATATATACAAAACCTGAAACACAAAACCAGAATTATGTAGTTAATTCATTATGCATTACTTTCTGAATTGATTTTATTAGAGTTGAGGTAACATATGAAACATTAGACACTTGTTACAGCCACTACATGTCACTCTGGGAATACACAAATGACTCAAATTGCTAAGTAGTAAGACTGACTTCCAGGAGGGCAAGCAGTCTCCAGCAGAACAGAGCTGGTAATTGTCACCCTTCCAAGAATTTCTACTTAATCAATTTCACTGTTCCTTGAGTCTTCATAGTGAATTTATTTCATTTCTGGACCCTCCTTACTATGTCTTTTTACTTTAAAGAAAACTTGATTTATTCTCCTAGAAAAGAGAAATCACATCTTTTTAGACTCATTCAATTACACATAATACTGCTCTGTGGGACAGGCTCTTATCTTATTGGTACACTCTATATTTCCTGAAACTATATTTCCCAAAATTGACATTTCCTAAGTGAAAATCAACACTTTGCTACAGCCACTGAAGATCATCTCCACATTGACTTTAGGAAAGTGAATTATTAGCACTGGGTAGGCATCTTTGTTACTTGGTAATCATTCCTTAGTATATTTACCATCATATTTTTCCATTTTATCTTTTTACTTATGTCAGGAAAACCAGACAGACGTCAGTCAGAGTCCATATACAGCCAGACTGTATATATACTTATCCTTTCAGACTACTGCCATTATGCCATAGCTTTTCCTGTCTTCTAGACTCTCCAAATTTTCAGCATCAGCAGTGAACATTAGCAATATTTTGGCCAATTAGAAAGCAAAGCTCTGGATGCCTATTACCTGTAGCGTATGTATACACACAGGGCTTTCTTAATATTGATAGAGTTTTGTCACAGAAAATATTTTCTCTACTGTGTTCAATCAGTGAACAAGAACAATATTATACTTTCTCATCCTGGTTCATTCTGCAGAACAGGAATATTTTTAAAACAAAAAAACTCCCACCAATACAGAAATAAATGGAGAGCTACTAATATACAAAACACAAAAAAATAATTTTGTCTCAAGTCTACAAATGATTTCTAATACACTTAGCTAAAAAAAAAAAAAGGTGTCAGATATTCTGCATGTCATAACTGACAGAAGCAGCACATCAGAATTGAAGACAGGGGAAAGCACCCAATTTTCATTTGCTGCCTCCGTCTCCATACTTAGTTCTTTGAGTATTTAAGATCCCAGCGCCCCCTTTCCACCCTCTTGCACTGTATTTCCTATTTTTGTACTTTCTTCAAGCAACACTCTTCACAGAAATTACCTTTTCAGAATCACTTAATTACTCTTGAGACAAACTGCCCTTAGCTTGCTCAGGTTGTGACCAGAGTTAGATAATTGGGAAAGGAGCAAGAAAGGGGAATAATTGTCACACAATTGTCAATACCTAAAAAAGACTTTACAGAGGACAGATAGGATAGAAGGTGGAGGGAAAGAAACCCAAACCAAAATAGGACTGTAGCCCACATTATCCATAAAACCATTACTTCAAATACAACTTAAATACCATACTATCTTGAGATAGGCTAAGTTGTTAGATTAAGAAGTTAAATAAAAGGCAAGTTTATCATTTGTTTAATCTTTTCTTTTACCACCTTCTTTTCTTACAAAGCTAAGAATAATTCAACTATTTTAATTCATCTGTTTATTGTTTAGCTTGCCACTTTACAAGTGACACAATTAGTTCTACTCCTTCCAGGTGTTAGGAATACATTTCGGTAAAGAAAATGGCTATATTAAACTGATGTAAGCAGGAATGACCTAGCATTGCATCTCTACTAAACTACGACAGCAGTGTATACAAGAGAAAACAGGAAGCTGGCATTTAGAGTGGTATTTATTAAATATGTTTTGCTTGTATTGTTGGGATGTTTAATAATAGATGTTTCACCCCACACATATTTTTCCATACAAAAAGTTATTCTTATAAAGAATAGCATTTAAGTACAATTTTGTGTATGTGCACACACAGAGAGGATAAAGGAAAGAAAGGATTAATATGACAAAATTATTTCTAGCCTGTACACTTCACATTGCTCTCCACCCTCCTGATGGGAGGCCTTCAGAAAAGCAAGGCTTGGCAAATTAAAGGCACTCAAAAACGCAGTCCTACCACAGTCCAGCACATCCTACCCACCTTCTAGAATTGTATGTAACTAGGCAGCTGCATCACAGCAGCTATTTTGCTACCCAACTCCATTTCTTGGCCCAGGAAGGTGAAGAAATACTCCAAGTTACATACAAATTGCTTGAGATGCATTACAGTTCTCCCACATAATACTATGATTGCTCAACTGCTCCAGAACATTTACCCCTTTGGCAGGCTGTGCATCAGAAGCTACCCTGGCCTCTCTCCACATTCCACAAGGTTTGTGCACATTTGCAGAAGCACAGGGGAAGGATATCCAATAAGCTTGTTTTGCCCACCCATCTTTTCAGTGAGAGACACAGTGCCACTCAAGGTAGCAATTATAATGCTGTTTTGCCAACAGAAAAGGATACTTCTCCATTCTGCTCCAAGGACCAAGGACCAACTGGTCACTGAAGCAGGTTCAGCTACAGCAACAAGACAACCTGTGAAAATATGTGTTCACAGATGCCACAGAAGTTTTCCCATTTCACTTAACCACACTTCTCCCCATATGCAGGAGAGAGGAAAAAGTAGGAGGATAACAGGCAGCAGTTTCCCAGGATCTGAGTGACTGACATTTGGCTGCATTAGTTATGGTAGCAAATAGCAAAGCCCCAAGGCTTGGCAGAAAATAGTCACTGTTCTATCACCAATAGCACATTTCAAGTGCCTTCTATAAGGGAATGGCACAGAGTTCTTCTGGTAGGGGAAGGGAGTAAGGCTGAACACATGGCTTCCATTGGGAATCTTGGCAGTCAGCAGAACAGCACAGGTCTTTCTTAAGTCTACTTGACAGCCAGAGGAGCATTTCTTGATACTACTACAAGGCCCACAAAACATCTACTCCTAGAGTTAGAAGGCTAAAGCACATTGAACAACTGCCCAAAGAGAGACCTTTGAGGCTGGTATGTGCTTTCAAAATCTTGGCAGACAGCATGTTTCCAAGAGCACTGGGGACTGCATTTTGTGTTTGAGATTAAGGAAGCTCTAAAAGAACTCGTGTCACTGGTACTATAGAATCATAGAATCTAAGGGGAAAAGACCCTTAAGTTCACCCTTTACTTAAAACTATCACATCCACCACTAACCCATGTCCCTAAAAGCCATGAAAGTGATATTTCAGCCAGATCTTAGGCTCAGAGCTCTTCAGCCTTCCTTCATATCTGGTTGGCACATACACACAAGAAACAACAAGCCTCTTCAGCTTATCAAAGAAAAACCCATTACTAGGCAGGACTCACTCTGTTTCTGTCTACCAGCCTCCATAAATGCCTAGATACTGTTCAGTGTTTGTGCTTTTTGCTCTTGAACTCCAGAAGTGAGAGCAGGAAGTAGCACTTGGATTACTTTCTCTCTCCATCCATACCATGCAACACCCCCTAAGCAAGTCCAGCTTTAATTGTTTAGCTACCTTCTCTCTGAAATTAGGTTTGGCCTCAGAAGGCACAGCATGAAAATTATCTCAGTCCTCTATAACTAACATAGCACTTCTATGGCAATAATATTATTTTTAAACTACATTTCCAACAGTATAGAAGAACTACTATTTAAAATGCTCTTCCTCCTAACAAGATGTATCACAGCACCAACAACCAGAACAAGAAGGCAGAAAGTATTTGATAGTATATACACTAACAAAATTTACTAGCAATTAGACCTCACTGGTTTGGAAGAACAGCCAGTGTATGCAATTCACTGTCACATAATCAGAATTCTGTCCCATGAACAGTGGATTCTGAAGGATTCACAAGAGAGATAGCAAGCTTCTTAGGGAAATCATGCTTCTTAAACTTACGTGTACTAGCAACAGGAAATTGGCAAGGAGAACTGCTGGAATAGCATGAAATCTTGGCCTCAGCTGGGAATGCAATGTATGAGACGAAATGAGTGGTGCATCCAGTAGAGGATCATCTTCCAAACTCTGTGTTATTTCCAAGGAACCCTGGAACAGAAGGGGAAGGCAACAGGTAAACTCTAAAAATAAAATACAAAGGTTTTGGAATTTCCTCTTAGCAAATCAAGCCTTGAGGGGGAAAAACCTGACCAGGTTAATATCTCCAAAAGCTCTTAAACTCTAGGTAAACTCTCATCACATCTTTATGTGAGAACTCAGTCCCTGAGGATTCCAGTACTAATCGACTTCCTAGTATCACACTGAGCCTTCAGGAACTTCAGTTTTTAAAATGTATTACAAGTATCTGAGCTTCAACCCTGAGACATCAGAAGCAGCAGTATATTTATGGGAAAAAGTGCTCTCACATGCTTTATACAGGTACCGCAAAACTCTTTGTTCCAGTTGGAGGCAACAACAAAGTCGCAGTGTAACAGTAACAGCTTCGAGTATTCAGCCTCTGATACTACTGACCTGTTAAAACACATGCAGTAGTAACTAGAGCTGAACTCAGGCAGGAAAGAAGCAGCAGCTCCCAGAGGGAAGAAGGTGCTAAGAAGGTGCTACCAAGAGCTGAGCAAGACACTCTCTTCCTACACTAGAGAGAATGCAGCCTGCCCGCGTCATGTTGGAGCCATGCATTAGTTCTTTGACTTCACAATCAGCTCAAACATAGTGTCTTTTACTAAGCAGAAGGTCAAACTAAGTACGGGTGGAGGGGAAAACTTTGGAAAATGAACACCCCTGCTCCTTTCAGGCCAGGACATGGTCATTCAATACACATTAAGTAGAACATACACAAGGCATTATGATGGCCAAAACTGCTAGAGTTTCTCCCTTAGCATCTGTTGCATCCCTAGCCTCAGAAGATAAGAGCTCAAGATTTCCACTCAAGTTTTGACTGCTGTTCTTCATGAACCACAGCCCAGAACAAGAAGACAAGGGCAGACCCTATCCCACTCCAGACTTCTGACGGGCCAGGTTTCACTAGGCTATTTATCAATTTATAAACTCAGGACTTTTTTATAAAGTGAGGACCCTTTGCCATGAGAAAAAACAGCATAACCTTCAAGACAAATGAAACATGCCATCCTTCTAGACACCAGCACAGGAAGAGAGGGATTACACCTATGTTTATACTTCATGTCAATGAGGACAATGTGATTGTCTCCCCAGAGTTATTTCACCTGCACACAACTGCCTACAGTGAAAGAAATAGTCATCAAGAGTTATTTCAGTCAACAACCAGTTTTATTTTAGAACTATGAACACTACACTTGCCTTACCACAGAGGAGTGTGAACAGACCAGCCTCAGCTATTTGATACCTTTTAATTAGACCAGTCTTTGACTGAAAATGACACCTACTGAAAAACCTGCCCGGTAAAATGACCATTTACTGCACACCTAAATGTTTACAAATGGCACTTCTCTTATGGCACTGATATAAAATCTAGAAGCATGAGAGCAAAGATGCCTTCTAGCCCTCCTTTGCCCATCTTCACAGGTCAGGTGTAATTTTAAGCTCTGAGAGCAAGGACCAACACTCCAGCAGCCAAGGTATCTCAACTAAGCCTTTAGATAACACATCAGTAAAAAATTCATTACTATGAGGGTGGAGGGACACTGGAACAGTTGCCTGGTGAAGCTACAGATGCCCCATTCCTGGAAGTGTTCAAGGCCACGCTGGTTGGGGTTTTGAGCAAGCTGGTCTAGTGGAAAGTGCTCCTGCCCATGGCAGGCGAGGCAGGGGAGGGGGTTGGAAACAGATCTTTAAAGAATCTTCAACCCAAACCATTCTATGATCACAGAATCAATGGTGGGGTTAACAGCTCACATCTCCCACAAACCCAGCAATTCTTCTTAGGACAATATCCTTTGTCTCATAGGAACAAATGATTCATCATTTCTGCATTTCACCATTCCCTCATTTCCATGAGGGATCAGGGCACTCCTTCACAGACAAAGCCTTATCAGAGCTTTGAACATGCTACTTTCTCACAAGACTGGCTACAGTCCATCTTTGTATCGTAAAAGACAGCTAGTATCAGGAAGCACTAGATTACATAATCTCACCAAAGAGATTTTATTCCAAACAACATGGAGAGGAGGGGAATTAAAGCATGGGACATGATGATCCCATGCAGTCAATCGGACATAAAGAAAATCCAGTAAGCGTCCTTCCTAACCGGAGCAAACACTAGTTTCATTTCATTACGATGAGCCAAAGCCACAGATGTCAAAAGCCAAAATGCCTTAAAACCAGACTTGTCTGGCACTACTGCTGAGCACAGGTTAAAGCTTTAGTCTCCTTGGCTCCCTGATCCACTTCCAGCATGTGGCCGCTTCCACAGCAGCCCAGCGCCAGTAGGAGGAGGGCAGGCAGGAACAAGCCACAGCCAGCAAGCCTTGCCCACGCAGGCTTCCAGCTGGGGCGGGGAGAAACACTCAAACAAACACAGAAACACCGTGGTCATGCCAGCCAACAGCACATAATCCAGAGATGGCACAGACAGGATCCGCCTGTGGAAAAATAACCCAGAAAACCTGAAGGAGCCACACAAGCAGCCCCGATTAGAGGCTAATAACCTCGATTACAGACAAGCCCAGGCCCAAATGCCTCGGGGATATTTCAAGCCCGGCTGGGGAGGGGCAGCGCGGGGAGCGAGTGGCCGCGGCGGCCTCCTCCCTTCCGAGAGGGCCACTGGGGACGTGCCTGGGGCGGCGGCCGCCCCCGGAAGAAACAGATAAAGCCTCGGGCGCCCGGACGGAACACAGCCAGGAAGAGGCGGAAGAAAGAGACGGCACGGAACACGAGGCGCTGGCCCGGCGGCGCCCACCCTCAGCGGCAGCCCGGCCGCTCACTCGGGCGGGGTCCCCGCGGCCGCGGCCCCACTCCCGCCCGCCGCGCTCACGTTGTCCAGGTCCTGCCGCCGCCTCCCCGCCGTCAGAGCCATCGCCGCCTCCCACTACAGCCGCCCCGGCGGCGTTTAAAGGGCGCCCCCGGTGCGGCCCTGCCGCCACGGGCTGGCCACGGGCAGCGCCGCCGCCCCGCCCCGCCAGCAGCGCTCCCGGCCGCCATTGGGCCCGCGCCGCGCCAGCGCCGCCCCGGGGCGCGGCCCTGCCGGCAGAGGGGCCGGGGCCGGGGCCGGGGCCGGGGCCGGGGCCCCGGCCCCGGCACAGGTCCGTGCCCCAGCCCGCCCTGGGGTGCCGCGCTGCCCCGTGGCCGTGCTCGGCGCAGTTCTCTCGGCAGCTCGCGCCTGAATTCCAAACGGAGACCATTTACAGCAGGCTCCGGGCTGGGGTCCCCGCGGGGCCGTGGCTCGGGAGGCAGCGCTGGGAGGAGAAAGTGCCCCAGTAGCAGATGGTTGGCCAAAGTGTGGGGTAAAGGCAGCGGAGTGTTGGTGCCAGCTTGCAGTACAGAGTGTTTTCTCACCATGTGGAAAGCATGGAGCCTATGCAGCTAGTTACTGTTCCCAGTGGATCTGGTCGCCCCTTCAGATCACGAAAAGTTTTAGCATTCATGAGGCTCTTTATCCATTTTCTAAGATATTTCTGGCCCTTTTGTATATTTTGGGAAGAAACACGTTTTCTTTAAAACGTGTGCTTGGTCATTTAATTTTCTAACCCTTTGTGATCACACTGAGACAGACTGTGGCCACTGACAGTGAACACACTACTCCCTTATGGATCTCTGTATTGTTGACCTTGACAGCCTTCTGTGTTCTGCATACTCCTCAACCACTTAGTTGTGCTTAGTTATTATTTGGTAATTTTTGTTAGCATCTCTGACATTTTTCTGCTATAACTTTTCTGAAATGAGAAGGCTCAGAATGACACACTGTTCAAGCATGTGCAAAGTATGAATTTCCAAAGCATCATATTTATTATCTGTTATGTGCTCTGTTCCTCTGCTAATGCTCCTTAACCTTCTGTTTATTCTTTATGAGCATCCTTAACCTTCAGCTAATGATAGTGGAAGAGGATCAAAGCTGTAACAGGGGTCTGAAAGACAAGTAAGATTGTATCCTCTCCCGGTTGCAATTGTCCTATGAGGACTATGCAAGAGAAGCCAGGACTGTCACCCTGAACAGCTGCAGTGGCTCTATCTCTCTTGAAAGCATGTTGAAGTGCCAAGGGGTGAAAACTGCTCTGAGGTATGAGCTTCTTCAGAGAAGAAGTTCCAAGTTTTTTTATCTCAGTTTCTGTGACTTTTCCTGGCTATCTTTTTCTAGAAAAAAAATCTCAACTGAAACCTCCCACCCGGAGCATTTACATTCATCACTTGCATTCATTTGTTCTTGTTTAATACAGATAAACACATTTAATGAACTGGACAGCTATCTTAAATTAAAAAGAAGCTTTAAACTTGCTGGTTTGACTCAGATAAAGTCCAGCTCCTGTGATAAGAGTGTGCTCTGTTCCAGTTTCTCAGCCTAAATGTTCTTTTTTCCTCCTCCTTATAGTGCTCCCTCTTTTATTTTTTTCATTCCCAACAAGAACATAGATCCTACTGATCAGCAGGCAGATGACCAAAGTTTTCAGTAATAGTGAAGCGAGGCCACAATTTGCATACATATATGTAGTGTGTGTAAGACATGTCATTAGACAAATGTTTAAGATAAAATCAAAAGAACTAATTCTTCTAACTATTCTTCTAGCTGTAATTTTAAAATCCTGAAGTCCCAGTAAGTTTACATTTATTATAGCTATAGCTATAATAAATCAATTTCAGAATAATTCAAGTTCAGAATAACTTTAACTTTATATATAATTGAAAACCTTGTTTTTACTGAATGGGAAATGAAGAGTTCTCAATGGGCTGTTGAAGAGCACAGTTAGGGAAAAAATTACAAGTTTAAATATTTGAAGTGCATAAATACTTGCATACAACACCAGTTAACATATTCAGAAGTATGTGATTGACAGTTTCAACTGGTTTACGTAAAACATGTATGTAATCTCTATAGTAGTAGTCTGCTCTTGTTCTTACTAGATCAATCAATCTTTGTTTTGGTTTTGATATATCATTTTAATTACTAGATTCACAGAATTTTTAATAGTGAGAGGTTTTAGTGATGTAGATAGTTTCTAATAAAGTAACATTCTCTTCTGCTCCATTCCTGTTCCATCTTCCATCATATTTTACAGACATTATAATTTTAGTGTACATAAACTTGCAAGTTTCGCTCCTGAAGCATGATCTAATGCTGGGCAGTCAAAAACAGATAAAGATACAGCCTGGTCCTAAATTATTTCCACTGCAACTCCATCAGTAATGATGAAAGTATCTGCTAAGAGTAAGATAAAAAGATGTGGTATGGCCTGACAATACTATGCTGCCCTTAGGGAAAGCTCTGCTTAGGCGTTAGATGCACAGGAGTAAACGCTCTACTTAGGCATTACCTTTGCCATTTCAGTAATAATTACAATATTTGGGGACTAGCTGTCACAATTGTATCCTCACAAAGAGACATAATATCTACTTTTCTTCCTCTCAGTTTCATGTAAAATTTGGCATGAATGGAAACAGGATTGAGCTCACAAACTTCTTCACATTCAGCTATAAGATATAATTATCATTACTGTTTCTTTTTTCATACTACAAGTACAATTAGTACTTAAACTGTATTCAGTTCTATGTAAAGAATACAGTCTCTGCTCTGAGAATACGGGGTTGTGACAGATCCCAACATTACTTAAAATACAAATGGGAAGTGAAAAAGTAAGAATAATAGTAGAAAATTTTATTTGCATGAATTGGCTGTAATAATCCTGAAAGCCATACTGTAGTAAGTGCAGTCTATGTTCTAGCCTCATATTACAGACACTTCAGAAGTACTGACTTTATTTCAAGCTCCTCTAAATTTTTTGAATCCTGTGGAGGTTAAAAAAACAGTTCACTGCTGAATATGTTTAATACAAAGGAACCTTTCACTCCTTGTATAGTTTCAGATTTTCACATCATGTAAGTGTCAACTTTTTGTGTTGAGCAGCACAGGGCTATTTATGCATAGTAATCATGTAATCAAAAACTGCCACTCGCTATGCAGATTTTGCTTCCTAAGTAAAATGCCCATTAAAAATTCTGTGGCCTTTAAATGCAAGCTATTGAAAAGAAAACAGCATTACACTGGTATTGATAAAAACTCTCAGTCTTTCACCGATTAATATACAAATTTGAATGCTGGAGGCTTAGTGTGGCTTAGATTACTTCAGCTACTCTATTAGTGCAAATGATTTTGCAAAATGTCTTACATGTCCATAATGAAGTCCAGAGTTAGGACTGATGAAAAAGGGTAGATAATATGGCTGTAGAGAGGCTTTATGCAGATGAGAGAAAGAGCGAAAAAATAGCAAAGAGAGAAAGTGTGAAAAACAGAATGGGCGCTCTTGATTAATTTAAAAAATTTTACTGATTTCCTCGATATATTAAAAAGCAAATAAATTGGGATTAAAGAAAGGATACAACTTTTCAATTTCATATCAACTTTTAGAAATGCACACTAGAAGTATAAAAGTTCAGAATTAACTATCACAATGTATCTTACTTTGTGCTAAAGATGAGTTTGAGTTTTAAATGATTTAGCACTTAAGCAAATGCCTAATTTGCAAGGTGAAAAGTACTCCCTCTGCAGAGTAATTTTTTCACTTTTTTTCTGATTTTTCAAAATCACATTTCTGTTTACATCCTGTTATAAAGCTATCACAATATGACAATTTATGTGAACTATGTAAAGGGAAACAGAGCTTTTTCTAAAAATATTTCAGTTTAGATTATATACTTTCTAGGATGATTTTCTTAAAAAAGAGGTATGTTTGAGATAATTACCTTGGGAAAACTACTGATAAAATTGAAATAAAGACAGAAGATGAAATTTCAAGGAAAAATTAGTTATTTTCCCCCACAGTTTTTTTTTCTCTCAGTTTTCTGTAGAGTTTGTCTGAAAATCTTAAAATAAACTTGTCAAGAACTAGTTTGTGTAAACTAACTTTTTAGGCTGTATGGTTAAATATTAACATTCCAACAAATATTCTTTTGAATATTTTAAGTTTTGGAGTTACCTATTTTTTTACCTCAGTATATTAGTCCAGATCCCAACATCCTTTTGCATAGAAATTCTGGCAAGGGACGGTCCTTGATACCAGTGAAAATTCTCTCCAGAAACACCATAATAAGCTACTTATTCTGTGAGTACCTGCTTATACCAGAATTATAGGACTAAACCTTTTCATATCTTTATCTTTGACTTAAATTTCCCCTTCATTTTTTTTCAGTTTGCTAGGAGTCCAATTTTAATAGACATTCTGTATGGCTACATTATTTTATTTTATTAATAAAATAACGAGCCATTTTATTAAACAATGAGTATATGCTTATAAATACTAGAAGTATAAATACTTCTAGTCTTTCTTACACAGAAAAGGTTATTCCAAATGAAGATAAACTCAATTTCTGGAACAGCAGCATGATATGCTTTTCACTTTCAATGAACAACCTCTCTGCAAAATTACGTGCAGTAACTAGACCTATGTGATTGTAATTGCTATACCCCCCTGAATAGAACATTTTAATATTTTAATGTCTTTGTTTTCATTGCCTCTTTTACAACAAAAGAATCTGTAAAATGTGTGAGGTATATCCCACTTGCTTTTTCCCAGTCTACAGCATTTTTCATTTTCACTGACTGTCCCCTCAAGTGATGCAGACTCTGCAAATACTGCTCCTCCTGTCTTGTTTATATGCAAATGAAACAGTAAATATTCAGATTGATTACTTTAGCGTACTATGCTGCTTTTCACAGTGTAAATTGCTCCCAATTACTATTCTTAGGTAAGCTCCCAATGAGCACGATTAAAGGAAACTGATGATTTTAACTACTGGTTTGCAGTAGGCCAGTCCTGGATACCGAGGACTACCTAAACGAGTCCATCTCTCTGTCTCGTCGTGCATTCAGGAAGCACTAGATGGCAGTACATCAGTTGTTTAAATGTGATTTTAATTAATGAGCTGAAGCCGTTTTCTTCTGAGAAAGGGGTGTGTTGGTGGATTGACCTGGTTAGCACTATCTCACAACATTGCTGTTAGAGTGGGAATATGATGGAGGAGAAGTACACAGACTTTGATGGGCTTGTGTGTAGTAGGTACCTTACAGTTATTATCTATAAAGAAAATTATTTCTGCTTCATTGTCAAGAAAAGAATATTTTGACGAGTTAAACAAGTATGACAGAACACAACAATAAACAAAAGTCGTTTCTACGCTCTTATAAAGTAAAGTAATCAGGAAAAAACTCCAATGACTGCTTATGATGCATTGTTTGCTAAAAACTAAGTATTGCAAATAATTTTTTTTTTCTGGTGTAGGTTGTACACAAAAATGGTGCACAACTTATTTCAGTAACGTATAATTCCGTGATAAGGGTGAAACTCCTCATCAGCTTTGCACATTGCTGATTGGGATGGTCCTACTTTTCCCAAAACATCCTTGCTGCAGGTTTCTGCTGCTACCTTTGCATCATGTTTAAATGGTAACATGGCTACTAGGTGAAATCTGGTAAGTTTTGGTGGGCTTTCTTCTGGATTGGTGAATGGAACCCACTCAGAATAGGGACCTCACTGCCTTATCCAGTGTACAGGAAGCAACACAAGTCTGCAGGTACAAGAGCAGGAGTCACTTCATCTCTTTCACAGTCGTATCAGGAATAGACTATAAGTGAAATGCAAACCTTTGCAACATTGGGCTTTAGATCTACTCAATGATATATCTTGGCATCTTTGTAGTTTGCAGTACAAATATGAATCATGGCTATGACCTACATTTGTTTCCATTCGTAACTGTTATTTCAGCTAGGACTTCCTTTTGGAAGCTGTAATCTAGAAGAAACACAGCACTGACCACAGGGACCTGGCTTCTCCATCAAGTGGAATTCAAAACTGTCATACCATTTGCTTTTTATGTGGCCTTATTTTCCAGAAATAGGATTAGAGTACTTAAAGTCTCTTTACTAGACTGTGTGTCATATCAAGTCCTTTTAGAAATTACACTATATCTGATTTTTAACACTCTAGAAACAGTTCATAGTTACTAATTTTAATCATCATCATTATAAGATCCATGAATTTTACAGAATAAATCTTATCCCTTCTCCTATTTTCATTAAGTATGTGTCATTCTTAGTGCTTCAGCAATTGTTTGCATAGGAAAATAAATGCTAGAAAAGACTAAATATTTTAATCCATGCTTAATTGTATTTCACTGATTTTGGTCACAGTACAATTTCTCTTTGATAGCAGCTGCTTTGCTATTCCTTATTTCACAATCCCAATTTACATGTTTTATTTTTTCTCCCTCTGCCTACTCTCCAGTACATATTCCTCTGCAATCTGGTCCCTTTTTCAGTCTGCTGCATGCACTTTCTTGCATTTCCTTTTCCCATTACTTTTCAGTGTAATCCTTCTTAACTGCATGGATGTCCTTAGCTCAATGGTTCTCTGAAACTTTAAATATTCCATGCTTCTGAAGCAAGAAAAAGGAGTCTCTTCCACTAAAGTTAGGCCTTTTAAGATTAGGCAATGCTGGATTAATACTGATATTAGTGCTGGTGTCTTAGACAAAAGAATGTAGTAGTAGCTAGGGTCTGTGTTGAACACAAGTCCTGCCATGAATTCCACAAAGGTCTTTGTGGATTTGTTTAGATACAGGGACCTGGGTTGCATAAAAGTCTGCTGCTGGATGGTTATGTTATTGAGGGTGAAATGCAGGGGAAAAAAATGCATGTGTGCCCTCAGGTATTTTAGATAAATGAATACTTATCTTTACATAGATTTTTGTACATAATTTACTCTCAACTCGATTCAGTAGGATACAAATATAATGGATAATCTAAAAGCTAACAAAGTGAAGAAGCACATTGTTTTTCTGTTTGAAGCAATAGGAGTACTGAGAGGTACTACAGTTCCAGAGCCCTTCTTTCCTCTCCCCTGTTCATGAAAAGAATCCCAGCCTCAGCAGCATGTCCTCATAAGCATTCTACCCAAATCCATCAGAAGTTATGGCTTCTAACATCTTAAACAAGAGCCAATGTTCTTGCCACCTTATATTTTGTCCTTTTTTGGAAATGTCTTCCTAACCTATATTTGTCAATTAAAATAAGTAAGAACTTATATCAGTGTCCTCTGTGACTAAACCTAAACCAGATTTCTTCTAAGGTGACCACATCAGCATAGAGCATGATCCCTTAAACATGCTAATAAACCACCACGTATGTATGCAGTCACATTGACTTTTACCAGGATTAGTTATTCTATTTGTAGGGCTGCGTAACTTGTGGGATTGTCTTGTTACAAAGCAGAGCTCTGTTAGCATAACTTCATTTTCACTGGATGCAATTCATTGATGGATAGTATTGGGGTTTCTGTATGAGTAAAGTATTTCTAGTGTCAATAGATCTGAAGAACCGTGTGATCCTAAGTAAGCATTGGCCACATTCCTTTGTAACGCGCTAAAACAAGTGGGAAAGCGCTAAGAATTATTACAGGGACAGCCTGAAACATGACAGGGAATTTTCTCAGTAAATGCAGTAATTTGAAATGCTGCAGCATAAACAAAAATGACAGCTGTTTCATCATAGATGAGATACATAGCCCATTTCCTTTCAAAACTATATACATACACCCACAGACATGTATAAATAAGTTTTTTCTCTGAAAGTTCTTTTCTAAGAAGAGGTATTGGATCAAGCAGAATCCCATAAAAATCTAGGCATTGTATTTAAAGGATGTGTTTTCTCATGGTTAGAGATACAAGTTGTTTTGCCATAACCACAATAATGCATTTTGGATGAAGTTGTTTTTGCTTCTATTCCTCTTGAAATTACTGAACTACAAAGATATAATTTTCATGAAAAAAAAAATAATGTACCTTGCCCTATTTGTTTCTTTCTGATGCTCTGCATCACAGAAATTAACTGAACTAATGTTGAACATTTGGCTCTGAAGCCAAAACAACACTGCAAGAAAATCAGAGAAGTCACAGGTTGGAAATGTTTACTGTTAAGAATAAATGTTTGTACTGGTTTTTGCTGGGGTAGAGTTAATTTTCTTCACAGTGACTGGCATGGGGCTGTGTTTTGGATTTGTGCTGAACAGAATTGATAACATAGAGATGTTCTTGTTGTTGCTGAGCAAGGCTTACACAGAGCCAAGGCTGTTTCTGCTTTCTGTGGCCAGGCTGGTGGAGAATTTGAGGGTGCATGGGAGGTTGAAAGGAGACAGAGCCAGGGCAGGTGACCCCAACTGACCAAAGGGACACTCCCACACCCTGTGACATCATGCTCAGCATATAAAGTGGGGAGAAGAAGGAGGAAGAGGAGGATATTTGGAGTGATGGTGTTTGTCTGCCCAAGTAACCCTTACATGTGATGGGGCCCTGCTCTCCTGGAGGATGAGCCAAGGTCCTGCCCTCCTGGATGGCTGAACACCTGCCTGCCCTGGGAAGCAGTGAATTAATTCCTTGATTTGCTTTGCTTGTGTGTGCAGCTTCTGCCTTCCCTGTTAAACTGTCTTAATCCCACAAATTCTCTACCTTTTAGCCTTCTGATTTTGTCCCCAATCCTACTGTTGGGGGAGTGAGCAAGTGGCTGGTGTGGCTGCTGGCTGGGGTTAAACCATAACAACAACATCACTAAATAGTTCTGTGGTGTTAGCGTGGAGCAGAATCTGCAGAATCTGCAGCTGCTTACCTACTTGCATGATCTATATGCGAAAAGTGTACAAAGCCCCTCAGCTTCCAGACCAGCTCACAAGTTCACAGTGGTCTCGTGTGGACCCTTAAACACAACACAGTAGAATTCACTTAGACCTTACAGATCAGTAGAAGTTGGGATCCTTGTCTTACAAAGTGATGTGTCCAGGAGTTTATTCTAAATTATAGAAACCTGGAAGTGTGATGTGACAGACAGCATCCACTCTCAGCTCGACCCAGCTGCTTATGAACTCAGAGCTCAGACATGCTATGCTATGTGGAGCCATCTGAATTTTAAACCTCCATTTCAGGGAGCATTATTTCTGGCTGGCTCCTTTGGAGCACGCTTCCCTGCAAACAGGTTTTGGTGTGTATTTAAATCTTTAGCAAGTACCTTGTCTTCTTCAATACAACCCAGAGGCAAATCTAGTCATCTCTTGAGAAGAGACAAATTCAGTAGTTACAAAGCACAGACTTCATAAAAACAGGCACTGCCAATTGTGATTATTTAATTTAGAAAAACCCCCAGTGGTAACCCATTGAAAAAAATGTGAAGTGTTCCCAAATCAAACATCACTGTAGTGAAAGAGGATTGGTAAACTGAGAAAACTAAAATGGCATTTTTCTAGTGAGGAGTATTATTGGAGATTAGCAAAAATGAAAATAACAGATTAAAATACATTTAGTTTTAATAGCCAGTGATTTTATTAGAAACACTGGTGAAGGCTTTCAGTATCCATCTATAATAAGTCTTCACCCAAAACACTCCTGCCATTTTGTGTCTTACTTGAAATATGCTGCCCTCAAAATCTTCTCACTCTTAGAAAAATATTGTTGGTCAGTTACTAGTAGATTTATTCACTTAGAGATACTTCCCAATTTAAAATCTTTACTCCAGTGAAAAAGCATTTTAATTTTACAGACACAATCAGATTTAAATATATCAATTGTGCTCACCCTGCTAAATCCATTTTCCACTACACAATCTTCAAAGATTTGGAAATAACCTACAGAGGTTTAAATACAGTAAATTATTCTCTAATGCTCCAAGTCAGAAGCTGCAAAATGTAGTATTCTTGATCATTTCTTGAATTAGTGTTGTTTACAAAGACACATTTGAAATAGATGCCTGTTCGTTTTTCTTTTTGCATCACAGAGGCTACTCCAGCAAACACTGAAACACAACTCAAGTACTTAATGATCAACGTCAGCAATCTTTGCAAAACACAGGAGGCCAGCTGTTTTGAGCGGCAGTGTTCCTGTGTTCCTGCTGGACTTATCAAATAAAAGACGACGACATCCAGCAGGACACAGCGAACTAGATCCTGTTCGACTCTTCCGTCCAAATGCACTTCTGCTCTTCCCTTCGGCCCCTGCTCGAGCACAGAAACCACGTGC
This sequence comes from Fringilla coelebs, assembly GCF_963513975.1. NCBI lineage: Eukaryota > Metazoa > Chordata > Aves > Passeriformes > Fringillidae > Fringilla > Fringilla coelebs. The sequence goes on along the minus strand of NC_140032.1, from coordinate 39,329,106 downwards.
ATGAGCTGGTGTCGGGCCAGCTCCTCGGCTGGCCTGCCAAGAAGTTGCCCATGTCCCTCGTTGTGTGCACCTGCTGGTGGATTTTCTCACTGAGGAGACCTGGGACCGCTTTCATTTTTTTAAATTTTTTTTTTTCTCCGTGGGACAGAGCACCTGTGCGTCGCCACGCGAGCGCCCCAAGCCATCCTCGCTGGCGCTGAGGCCACGCTGACCCGGGCGCTCCGCGGGACGTGTCGCCGCGAAGGGCAGCTCCGGGTTTCGCTCTCCGGCCTGCCCAGAGCCACCGCTTTCCTGGGAACCTGGAGACGCGCACTTGGGCGCTAGTCCCTGGCTCAATCCACTCGGAGGCCACGCTTCTTTCAGCAAGGGCAACTGCGCCTCAGCCTCCTCTTCCTAAAGCCCCTGGGCCGACGCTGTCCCACCTCCAGGGCGGCAGACTGCGGCGAGGCGCCCCTTGCCCACCGCGGGTAGCGGAGCTCCGGCCACCACCGCAGGAGCCGCACAGGCCGGGCCGGGTCCCGCCGCTGCCGCGCCTGCGCAGAGCGGCCCGTCCCCGCCGCGCCCTCCCGCGGGCGGGCACCCGGAAGCCGCAGCGCCGGCGGCTCCCGGCGGCGGCGGGGCTCGGCCGGGCGGGCGCAGCCGCTCCCCGCACCCCGCACCAGCGGCGGGGCAGCGCAGCTGGCATGGTGCTGGCGGCAGCTCGCCGCGCCCGCGTTGCACGGAGGAAGCCTGAGCGGAGCCGCGATGGAGATGCTGCTGCCGCCCGTGTGAGTGCGGCGGCGGCGGCGGCGGGGCGGGCGGGGAGGCAGCCGGGCGCCCGGAGCCCGCCGGGACGGCGGTGCGGAGCGCAGCGCTGAGCGGTCGGTGGGCTGGGGCGGCGGGGCGGGCCCGGCCGCGCTGCAGCGAGCGGAGGTGCCGCGGCTCTCCGCAGCCCGGCCGGCCCCGCCGGGCCCCTCGGCGCCGGGGGAACGATGCCTGCGGACGGGGCACGCTCGGAACCGGCCGCGGGGCAGCGCCGGCGGGAGGGTCGTGTCGGTGACCTGGTGGCGGAACGAGTGCCCGGCTGGCCGGCTCTCCCCCGACCAGCGCGGCCGCCCGGCGCTCGGAGATGCCCGGTTGTGCCGCTGCGGGCGCCGGCCGCGGGCACCGTGCGGCGGGGGGAGCGGGCGCGGGGCTCCCGCGGGCGGGCAGCGCTGCCGGCACCCCCGCCCCGCCGCCTTCCCGTGTGCCTTCCAGCTTGTGGGGACAGGCGGGCTTTTTCTCCCTCCTCCCCCTCACTCCTTCTGCTTCCTCCATATGTGGTCCCAAATTACTCCTTGTTTGACTCAGCAGTCGTGCTTATCTCACTCCCGATTTTCTGGTTATTTAGTTAAGCATCGTTTTTAGTGGCAGTGCCCAGGCGATGCACTCCAGGCAACCATCTCCAGCTGCACCTCAGCTGGCCTCCTCAGTCCTTTCACAGGCTCCGGTTTAGTGCTACTTCATCCTGTGCCTTCGATAGGTAGATTTCAGGCGTGCCGTGCGTAAGGTTCTTGAGAACAAACTGAAAGAAACCAGTTGCAGACAGCTCTGACCCAGCTGGTGAAATGGTAAGAGAGACCCCAGTACTTCAGGCAGACTCCCAAAACAGAAGGCGTATGACTGATGGTTTTGTAGGGTTCATTACCTTAAAACAAAGTCACCCTTTGTGGCAAACAAATAAAACTTCAGCAAATTAATTTACGCTTCATGTGAACTCCTCCATCTAATCCAGGTTGCTTGGCAGCTCTTTACGGACAACTCAATTGCTTTTGTTTTCCTTTCATAGCTGTATTTGATGTGTACACGGCCTGTATCTGTATGCAGATAAATAGACATCCGTGTCTGATGCATTGCTTTGGGATGTAGAAAGTTGCAATGAAAGTGTTCTATCTTGGGCTTGATAGGTCAGTGGTATAATTAAAAGCTGGGTCTCTTGGTTATAAGTCTTTGGTGTTTTGAGTGTTTTCTGCAGTCATTGATTTCTGTCTATAATTTTTTGGAATTCTGATCACAACGTATGTCACATAATGTAGAAAAATAACTTTTAGTCTAATGGAGTTTACTAGATAGATAGAATGTCTTTTTTTCTTTTACCTCTATTAAGTAGCATATTTACGTACTTGTAACTACTTGTAACATGTAATGGCATGTAACTTGTTTGGGGTTTTTTTTTGATTGATGCAGAATTCCTGTTATTTGTCCTTTTTCAGTAATGAATTGTATAATTTTCAAAATTGAACATGAAACTTTTAATTCATATCAGTTTCTTGGTGCACTGTACTAAGTTGGTTGTAGTTGGAGTTCTGTGGATGGATGTTACTTGGTTAGTTTTATGGAAACTTTTTACATTCCTTTGTTGCTTGATGCAATTTTGTATTGCTTTGCTCCAAAATTTTGTAGCTAGTGTTGGAATAATGCAAAATAGAGCCAGTTACTTGGCTTTGCACTATTGTAGTTCACAGAACTTAAAGAGTTCTAAGTTAAAATCTTAAATTGTTGGATTTTTCTTTTAAGTTCATTAGACATGCCCAATTAAAAAGTTTCAGGTATAGTAGAAAGGAGGTTGCAATTATGTGAGTCACTGAATATGTTCAGTTTGACTGTGCCTACCTAATGCTAGTAAGGTTGAATTTTCATTTGCAGTCAGATCGTTCGTGTACCAGGGTTTGTGGCCCCACCAAATGACTTCTCAGTGCCTTTGCTTATTTCCGGCTTAGAGGTTCAGGAATAGAGTTACAATACTGTAGAATAAAGCATCACTGATGCTAAGCATTTTCTAAGTGCTACAGCAACACAGTTTGCTTTGTAAGAACAGCGTTGTGACTGTAAACAGGAAACTCATTGATTTGGTTTGGCGTGAAAAGTCCACTTGCTGTTTGGACAGTCCAAGTGGCTGAGGAGTGTATATAATGATTTTTCTACAGAAGTTAGTGTCTGTAGAACTTGGGCATGTCTTACAGAAAGAATTAATTGTAGCTAGAGGTAATGATTTTTCACACTGCCTAGTTCTTCTCTTGCTATTTGGAGTGGGGTTTTGGGAGTAACAAAAATTAAAAGGCTGGTCCCTAATGTATGTTATGGTTTTCAAAACATTGAGTGAATCTACAAGAGTACACAAGTTTTCTGTCACCCACTTCTTGTGCTGTGGCTAGGGAAAGCCTGGATAATTGCAGTATTCATTTTGTGGTCTTCCTGTCAGAGGAGAACTCGGAGCTGTGTGAAACAGTAACTCCGGTCCTGGTAGAAGGACCAGAGAGGAGCTCTTACCTGACAGGCAGTGAAGGCATTAAGAGGCTGGGGTGATGGTTGCTGCATTCTGCCATTCATCTGTATGGGCCCTAGGTGAAAAGTTCCCAAAATTCTAATTCTGCCCTCACTTCAGACGTTATTGGATATATTCTAGACTATTTCTCCACTAAGTAAAATAATCACAAAACCAGAAACCATCTTCAGGTTTTCTTTAGTATAGATTATTGTTAGCCTCTGACAATGTCACTACTATTAGTCACCAACTTACTATTTCCACGGGAATTCTACCTATTCCTCTGCACCTTTGGTAATAGGGAAACTGAAATTGCTCGGAGTAAAGAGGAAGTTTCAAGTGCACATCTTCTTCTTCTCCCCAAGATGAAGGTGGACAAAGTAAGAAGCGAAAGCACTGGAGATTAGACAGAAGTATTAACTTTATTTTTTCCCTCTTTCTTTCCAGATGTACCAAACTTTGCCATCAGAAGCCCTTGGATCTGAAAGATGATAACACCGAAATTCACTGTCCTATTACAGTAAATCCATGGCACATGAAGAAAGCTTTTAAAGTTATGAATGAATTAAGAAGGTATGACTTCACTGTATACACCTGGAGTCCAAAGTTAATTTTTGCTTTCATTTGCATTTGTAAGTTAATAATAATAGTTTGTTTATTAAGAACATGCGATTTCAGAAGTATAGCTGAGGAGAAGGATTAAATATACAATGAAGTGATAGCTGAATGATAGCCATGCGATAATAACTGTAATGTGTGCAGTATGTTTTTGCACCTCATAAGTTAGTCAAAACTAGTTTTGTGAGACTTGAAAAATACTTACAGGTGGTACTTAAGGAGTTACAGCTACTTATTCTCTCTTGTATGTATTTGATCTGTGATGAAAAGTGACTCTGGTTGAGCCTCATGCTCTTTGTGTGCCTGTTGTTGATTTTTGTGATAGGCTGTGAACCAGAAAAATATTAAAATTTTCTTATCTGGAGACATAGGTCACAGTATAAACCAACTGACTGCACATTTTCTTAGTTATCATTTGCTGGATAACTGCCAGCAAATGATAACTGGGAGAAATTGATGAACACCCAAATCAAATGTTGAAAGTAACTTTTCTCAATAAAGTTTTGTAAGACTTTGAGGGATAATACCATCAGTTTCAGTGAAACTGGGAGGCTGATGCTGATGGTGTTCTTAGCATCCATATTGATTTATGTTTTACATATGAGTAGGTGAAGTGATGTTGAAAACTGTGACAGCTGGTAATTAGAGCTCACAACTGAGCTCTGGAAATCAGGACTCACAGCTATCACTGATAGTAATTTAGTGCTATAACTTACAGCAACAATGGAGAAATTAAATAAATAAAAATGCTTCTCTAGCAGAGACAGTACTGGAGGCTGTGAAAATCCTGTAGTTCTTTGTTATTTCCCATATAAAATTAAAAATTGGAGAGGCTTCACCAGAAAGAATCACAGCTGCTGATGCCCTTTTAAAGTATGCCTCTGCCTTTGGCTTTTGCTATTCCATATAGGTAGATCTTTAAAACTGTGTGCTGGATAGACTGACACTTGTTGCTTCACCTAATTTATGCCCTTGGCTTTTTCAAGTGTCCCAGTAACCACATGCAGTGTCTCTAGGAGTGTAACAGAGCTTGGCTAGAGCCAGTAGCAATGACTTCCTAAGGATGAGCAAGAGTTTACATGGAGGAAGTTTCCCAGAGTTAATCTTAACAATAGTTTTGGAAGCTAGAAATCTTACCTGCATTTTGCTGGGTTTCAAGTAAAAGATTCACAGTCTTCCAGCAGAGTGCATTTTTAAAGCCCATGGATTATTTTCAGAATATACTTTAGTTTCCATGGTTACCTAAATTCAAATTGCTGTAGAAGCAATTTGAGCAGTTTTGCCTTGCATGTATAAATACTTAAAGTTTGAACAGGAGCTGTGCCATATAACCTTAACTAGTTGCCATTTAATAAGGTAAAGCAATGATATTTACAATTTAAGCTGAGTACAGCTTTTAAGATGGTAAATGGTAATTAAATAAAATTATAAACATTTCTAGTTTCATTCATTTGTTTGAAATAATAAACAGAAAATCTTAAAAATGTTTCAGACTTCATTGCTCTAAAAAAAATGTAATATTAATTCAGCAAATTATTTTTTTTATTTAGAAACAACTTAAAAAATGTAGTGAATCTCAGTGCTTTTCATTAATGCAGCACAAACAGGTATTTGCCAGAGGTGTACTCTCCAGGAAGTGAATAGCTAGTGAAAAATAATTTGTTTAAGCATCTAAATACATTTGGTTTTGAATGCTTAAGTCTCTGTGTTTATGTTAAATTTCTGGCTGCTGTCAGGTTGTCTGGCTCTGGTAGCTTGTTAATGAGTTTTTATGTGCCTTCAAATTTTGACAAATTTTAGCAATTTTGTCCTTTGTATTTTTTGTCATTTCATTGCTCAGCATCACCTCAACACTGAGTAGAAAGCTCATTAGGAAAACTAATTAGTTCTTGACATGTGACAAACTTACACTCTGATGCCTATCTTTTCACTTTATTATAATTTGCTTTTATCACAAAGGAATTTGATGTTTCCTATATTGATCAAAATTCTCATTCTTACAAACAAGACTTTACCGAAACCCTTTGAAGAAGGGGGTAATGAAAACTTTCTCTGTGTGAACCAATGAAGAATAGCCTGCAAGCTGGTAAACAGTTGCTCAGTTATTCTTAAATGCATACTTGCTTAACCCCCTTTTTATCATTTTCCGTGCCATGATGGTATATCCCCCACAATTCTGTTCATTCAGTCACTCTATATAAGCACATTGGTACAGTACCACTTCAGAACATAACCTTTTCTAAAATAAATTGATGTGCCCTCATGAAATGAAGGTGCTGAATTGCTGTGGAAGCCACAAGATGCTTGCAGCAGAGTACATGATGAAGTTTTTAAGCTTGTTTCTTCAGTAGTTTCTCTAGCTTGTCAGCTCTGTAGTAACTCAGAGCATATTCATTCACCTGGTGCAGTTCCAGACTACAGGTGTTACTCTGTCTATGTATGTGCAATGTAATTAGTAACCCTAGTTGTGCATTGATGTAATCTGTTGCTTCTGGCCTCATTGTTGTCTTTAGTATTTCTGTGCAGCTAAGTATAAAACTTTTTGTTCCTGTTGTCAGGATAAGTGCTAGTGTCTGATAAATCTGGGTATCTGATGCCCTTTTATGTGTAACTTTCTGTTTCCATTTTTTATAATAAATGTAGTGGTTGTTTCAAGATCCTCTAAATTGTGTGTTTAGTCTGGTACAGTCATTACATTCTACATATTATTTGATAATAACTATATTGCAAGCTAAATTTATGAGGTTTACATAGTTGCTGCAGGTGTTAAGAGTTGAAAGCAGAAAGATAATTGCCAGGATTGCAGTATGGCCCCAAAGGTTAGTTGTGGCCACCAAAATTTTTGGTGTGTGACCTCTGCAACGTCACCTTACTTGAGTCTGGGCTCATAAATTTGGATAATTGCAGAACTGAGATATCACAGAGTTTTCTTTTGGACTGAGGTGAATATCTGAGCAGTTTGGCTGAGACCACTAGTTCTGTCCAAGCAAAATGCAACTGCTCACCTGACTCTTCTACAACTCAGTGTGGTAGTTGCAAACTGTCTAAAAATCTTTATTATATATTCAGGAATGGTAAAAAAAAAAATCTTTTGGAAGTACTGAGAATAGAAATCACTGGATTGATGTACAGCTCTAGCTCCATCCCTAAGGAATATGTTCTGTTAAGTCATACTTTTCCCTCTTCCCTCTGATACTGTGGGTTGGAGTTTTGTGGATTCCATACTACCTCCACAGGGACAGTGCTAGCATAAACAGGGAAGAAGAGGTGACTGTAACCCTTAGTTAGATGCTGTGAAGTTGCAGCCTTTTCATGTTGTGGTGTGTTTTCTTTTTTTTTTTTTCCCCTCTCCTTTTTCAGTCTAGAAAATTGGATTATAAGGAGTATACATTTTATGGGTTTAAGTGGAGGAGGTATAATAGCTGTGTTAGAAACACCTGTGTGAGGAATGGTAAATGAGATGTTACTTTATTGCAACTGGACAGGGAAGAAATATGTTACAGTTAGAAAGGACAAGAATGCAAATGCATGTAGTGAAGATACAGAGTCAGTCAAGATACAAAGTTAACCATAATCAATTCTAAACTGTTCAGACTGGAAAAAATAATTGCTATTGTGTGCATGGGCTGAATATAAAAAATGCTTGGAAAAAAGTGAATATAGAGAAGATTGAGTAGTGGATTTGTACAATTAAGTAGGCTTAAGTTTCCAGTGTAACGTGATACAGGCACCTCAGTTGAAATTTGGATTCTTTGTTGTCTGTAAAGCCTTGTTTCTTATGTAATATTTTTTTAGTGCTTGTATATATTAAATTCTGTTTTTTCTATCGTAGTTGGGGGCCCAGACTTACAGAGAGAATGTTTATAAATTCAGCTGATACAAATTATGATTATTCAATGCAGAAAACTTCTGTGCAATGAATAACAATTCAGTTGTTTGATTTTTAGACAGTTTTGTGTACCCTAGCTCCATCCGTAATCTGATTGAGTAACAGCCACGTGGTTGTGTAACACATTTAAAAACAATGCTTCATCAACATAGTCTGCCTGCCTCTTTTGATGGCATGGGAAAAGAAATTGTGTGTGATGTCATATATACTTTTCTGTTGTAGTTCACTTATGTGAAATTGCCTTCTCTGATATTTCTAAATAGTCAAAACTTGCTGTGTGATGTGACGATAGTAGCTGAAGACATGGAAATTGCAGCGCATAGAGTTGTGTTAGCCGCCTGCAGCCCCTACTTCCATGCCATGTTTACAGGTACCAAATGTTTCAATACTTACTATGTTGTAATCCAGTCTAACTGTATAAAGCATAAAATTTCATGACTTTTGCTTTTTATGATCTAATTTGATTTTTAGATAAGCCAATAGGAACGTTTGGGATTCTTAATGATTTTTTTTTTTTGCAGTCTAAGGACATACCGTCAACGTAGCCTTTGTTAGCATGATGAATGCTTTAAAAGGTCTCCTTAATTAAAAAACAAATAAGATGTTAAGTAAGCCAGTGATAGTCAAGTTGTTTTACCCTTTAAGTCTCTAGTAATCTCACTTGTCCAAAAGAAGGTTAAAATAACTTTCATGTGAATTTTGGAGTAAATTATGTCCTTTAACAACTAGTGCTTCTACATTCTTCAGCCCATGAATGCTCTAGGCTGTTAGTAGATATGAAAGCTTTCTGTGGCTTTGGCAGCCTATAGCTGGAGTGCATGTTTCAGTATTTTTAGGGTAATTCTCCATGACATATGTACTCTGCATCATTGCCACTACTTTTCTATACAGGCTTAATTCCACTTCTGCTCACTCCATGCTGGCCAAGTGAGTGCTCTGCTTTACTGCTAGAGCAGGAATGCTGAGGACTTAGCTTGTAAGGCTAAGATAGGTTCAGGCTCATAGGAGCCTCCAGCTGAAATTCCTGTGCTGTGGGTTTAATTCCATCGTGGTTATAAATCACATTGAAATAATGTGAAATTCAGTGCCAAAGTAAGAATGATAGTAAATGCATGTTAAAATTAACTTTGGAGGTTTTGTCTGCTCCTCCTCAAATCTTGTGCCTGCTTTGTAGTTAATGTCAACTGTCTGAAATTAAAAGACTTCTCTGTTATCCATTGCTTCTGACCATCAGCTCAGATGGAGGTAGAAATGTGACTCTTGGCCTGCCCATATGCAAACAGATTGGTGCTTTAATAATTTTAATTGTATGCAACAAGATGGATGAAATTTGAAATACTGTTGTGTTCTGGGGAAGCAGCTAATCATTCTTGATTTTATAGGCAAATATTTTGACATATTCAAGGCCAGAAGTGGAGTAGCTTCTACAAGAATGCTTTAAAGTTGCTTGTAAAATTAAATATCTTTTCCTCAAGCAGTTCTTCAAGTTTGCATTTGTGATTGAGGCAAACATTGTGGGTGACTGATAAATTCTTTCTTCATTTTTACTGCTGTCTATAAAATTAGAATAAAAAAAGCTGCTTCTACGGTTCCTTTTTATCACTTTAGTAGCAGAGAAGTGCAAGCCTCTTATGTTAGTTCTGTATTAAAGACTAACTGTTGTTGACTATCACATTGCAAATACTCTTTGCTCAGCATATAGCTTTCTATTATATCTTCTGTGATTAAGACATTTCTGCTTGCCCTGACTGCCCTTTCTGTGAAGAAGTTTATTACCCATTCGGAGTGCCAGTGCAGCAGTGTCTATAGCTGCTCTCCAGATGGAATTACTGAAATATTCTCTTCTCTTTTAACATTTTTTACTTGTTTTATATTTTTAAATGTAGGTGTTCTTTAGCCCCAGTGGTGCCAGAGGTGGGAACATTCACTTGAATAACGGGTGTGAATGTTTAACTAATATATCTGTGGTGAGGTTTGTGTAGTTGGTGAGCCAAATAGGTGGGAGCTTAAATAGAATTCAGCTGTGGCTGTAAGAGTTATCCGCAGATTTTATACTAGGCTTATAGGTTGCTTACAGCACGGCCCAGCTGTGGTATTGGTGCATTTCAGCCATTCCCCACACAAAAATTCCTGAATTTCATTGTGATGGTTCTCTCCACGAAGCCTGGAATCCACACTTCTTAGGTGGATTTTTATTCTCATCCAGTAATGTGCAAGTTCACATAAGCAAATTTGATTCCTTAACCAGCCACAACCAAAGGGAGAAGTATCTTCTATCCAGAATAAAACACAGACTGAAAAGACAGTGGAAAAAATTGCACTCTTATGCTTTAGGGTTACTTCTTGATTAGAAATTAGAAGCTTATATTTAAACATGTGTTTGCAGGTTGATTCCATCATTCTCTGAGTCATTAAATATTAGTGCAGTGAAGGCTGGGATATGTCATTAACTGGGTTCAAACTCTCTACCTGTTTTTTATTTTTTTTCCTTTTCCTCATTTGTGCATGTAATGGTAGCCCTAATAATTATCAGGAAAGAAAAATTTACTGTCTTTTCAAATTACAAAATTTAGTAAGTTAGTAACAATTATCTAATGAGAAGAGAGGGGAAGAGAGGCCCTGCTATTTAATCTATGTTAATAGGAATATTTCTTTTGTCTTATACAGTGGAATTATTTGGAAATATAATTTAAACCTACTTAAATGTTTAGAGGAATTGATTATAAAACATGAGAGAAGGGACTCTTCAGTGACTCTAGGGCCTGACCCTGACCCTTCAGACAAGGGTGACCTGGGTTTAATTTTCTTTTCTACAATGGGAGTTATCCTTAGGGATTTACCTGCTCTATTCACTTCCATTGTTCATTTCTAAAATTCTTGGGTAAAAAGAAGAAAAAGGCCTTCCTTGCATTACTTTATGAGGAACCGTGTAAGCTTTTTAGAGAGCCCCTTTGTGTCTTTGTAGCCCCTTAGTTACTTCAACTCAGCGGGTTCTTTGTTACTGCTGCTTGGGAGATTGGATCAGCTCAGTGCTTTCTTTCTGTTCATGATATGCCTTCCTGTCACTAAGAACTCTGTGGAGACATGGTGGTGCTGCTTCCCACCAACAAAGAAACAGAGTTCTTCAGCAGGTTGAATTCTAGACTGAGCCCGCCTGCTGAGTGCATCTCTGGTTTCCTCTATGTGATCTATCAAACAGGTATGGGTTGATCTAGAATTGTAGTAACGTTGCATGGCTGGTTCACATGAAAGTTGGAAGCAAGTATTTTTTTGGGGGGTGTTTTGTTGTTGTTGTTGTTTGGGTGTGGGGTGTTTTGTTGGTTTGGTTTTTTTTTTCTTGTTCAGGGTTTATTATTTTTATATTCTGGGCTTGGTTTTTAAACAGAGAAGGTGCCTATCCATGACTCTAAAAGCCTTGACACAAAATCTGAAAACAAATCTAATGTGCTTGCAGAATATCAAAATCTGCTCTCCCACACACACAATTTTCCCAGAGGACCACCTCCACAGCAGCTTGCATAATAAATAAGTTGCAGCTTACATGCTCTGAAGATCAATAGGTTTAATCTGTGTCAAACTAGAAGTAGGAACTTGGAATACAGGGCCCTGCAGGGAACGTGCTGCAGTCATCCTTCAAAGGTGTAGGGGAATGTTTCAGAAGTGCAGGTGAAAGGAAGAAGTTCTGTGGGAGCTGGATTTTGCTGGTTTTTATGTCTTTTGAACTTCCTGCGACTTAAAGGGTTGATTTGCAATGCCATTCTTTACCCTTCAGCTCAAAAAAAGGTATGGTACCATGAATAGTGGTGACAGATTTGTCAGTGATGATCTCTTTGGTGAAAGCACTGGGTGAAATGCATTGCTTGACACTAACCCTAGAGACCAGAGGGTAACAAGCAATGAAAATGTGTATGACTTCATAAGAAAATATCAGCAATGGTTAGCATGTTCTTGTTCACTTCTCCATCCTGTCTGCTTTTCTTGCTGTATACATTAAATTTATTATATCACCAGTACCCTTATCTCTAGATGTCTCTGCCTTCGAGAAAGAAATTTTTTATGACATAGAAGAAGAAACTCATGTATTCAGAGATTGGGATGTACTCTTCCAAAGTGAAATTTTATGTATCTTCCAACATCACTTTTGTAATTCATGTTTTGTTTCTCAATGAAAGTCAGTGCAAGAGGGTTTAAAGGTCTGAGATGACCTGATTTGGAAGTCATGAAGAAGGTTATAGTCATTACTTCAAAATATATATTTGGATAATTATTTCAGCCATAAAGAAAATATTGCACTTTGAGAAACATCATATTTTGGAAGGTGGAAGATATTTTGCAGGCCTTTCTATGAAGATGGGTTGTGGCATATGGCCAACATGTCAGCCTCCACAAAATGAGATCCAACAAGTTTTCCCTTGCTTACCATTTTATCTTAGCTTGAGCTGTTAAACTGGAGCTGCAAAAGAGGTGAAATCGCTAAGGGAATAATAAGTAGGCAAGCAAAGAAATATGTATGTTAATTCTTCTGTGGGAATATAACTTTTCTTATTTAAAAAAATTTACTCCAGACTGTGCTTGATATGCTCCTTCAATTAAGAAGTTAATAAAGCTAGAGTATTTTAATATCTTGCTTTCCCAGCAAAATGTTTTTGTATGCATTTAGGTCTGATAACAATATTTTCCTGATTCTGTACACTAGAAAAATAGGTCATCTGCACTAAAAGTATTAACCCAGGTAGCATTTGCATGATGACAACAAAATCTTCCTTCCACACTGGAGGAAGGAAGGAAAGGAAGAAATTAAATTATTAGTGTTGAAGTTTTTCTACTATCACAACTGTTCATACACAAAATTTCTGCTGCTGTTAAACTTCTACAGTCATGCTGTATTTCTGTCTTATTTACTTGACTAATAAACTGTGTTTGTAGGTGAGATGAGTGAAAGCCGTGCAAAAAAAGTTCGAATAAAGGAAGTTGATGGCTGGACTCTAAGGATGCTTATTGATTATATTTACACTGCTGAAATTCAAGTTACAGAAGAAAATGTGCAGGTAAGACTGAGAATATTTTTTGCAACAAATGAGATGCAATGTGCAGAGTCATTTATTTTGTCATTGTGGTTCAACTTCAACATGGGAAATCCCATCTGTAAACTGGAATACTTTCAGACCTTGTGCTTACATAGCAAGTTGTCATGCTGTTTAAATTCTGAGTCAAATTCAAAGACAATTCAAGTAAATGAAGAGTTAGTTGACTTTAGTGGTCTTTGCAATCAAACCTTATGCAATGCAATAAAATAGATGGTCTACTTTGCCTAAAATTAATGCTGTCAGCCACCTCTGTACCATCTCTTCTCTAATATTTAAGTGAAATTTACATAAGTAAAGTAGATTTATTCCTTAATGTGAAACCATGTTGTCTCATTAAGCTGTCCTGTTTATCTTTTTCCCTGTTAGCCTGCACAATAAAGTACTTTTTCCTGCTCAATCTCTGTAACTTGCCAGTTACCAGCTGTGCAGAAATGTTTAGCTACCACTTTTTTTTTTTTTTAATTAAATCAACTAATATCTATCATGAAGTTTTTGTCTATCCCACACAGAATTAATAAGTTTTTCCTATTGGCTGTACCTTAAGATGAAGCTTCAATTGGAATAAAACAAATACTAGCTTAGAAAATATAGCTTCCTGCATTTAATATTTTCTAAATGGAGGTGGACTTAAGATGGACAGAGTAGATTTTCCTTCCAGTATCTTTTGAGATTTGTTCTAGAGGTTTGATAAGTTTCAAACTAGTTGCATAAGGGGTGATGCATTTAAATCTCATGTTTTCCTTGTACTGCTGTGCTCTTCTTTCTATTCTTGCTCAATGCCAAATAACTGGTTATTAGCAGTTATTTTGCTGCTTTAGCAGGGTGCAAAACCATGTTGCTGTATTTGTCATTGAAAACTTCTGTTACAATTATGTATTCTGAAATTAATTGCTTTTACTGGACATTAGGCTGAAATTAATAGCATTTTATTGGCTGATGAATCCAATGGGGACACTGCTTGCCATGCTTGACTGAATACTTCCTGAAATGAGAAATGCTGCCCACAAAATATCCTGCTACTAAGACTTCCATATCTTAGGTCATATCGTAAGTCATTTAATTCTGCAAGACTAATTTCTTCTCTTTATTAATGACTTGTTTCTCTTAAGAATCTTCCTTTTTAAGGAATTGTTCTAGTCTGATGATGAATGTGCATAGTGAAAAAAAAAAAGACTGAAATTATGTTGTATTTTACCAACCTGGTGGTTGCCCAAATCTCTGTATCACTGTGGAAGATCTTGAGCAAATCCAGTGCTGTCAGTGATTCCCTGACAAACCTCTTGCTGCTTGATCATTCTGGCTTTTCATCCTTAAAGTAGAAGATTTTGTCTTGCTGACAGAACTTGATGTTGTATATTCAATCCATAAGATTGGAGTGGATTTAACAGGCAGTCCTACTGTATTTTGGCTGTAGGTGCTGCCTAGGAGGAGGCATTATCACCTGTCCTTGGCAATGCTGACTCTTCCATGTTAGTAGGGAGGAAAAGCATTAAATTTCTTCCTCATACAGGAGTCTTTGAACACCAGAAATCCACAGGTTTAAGTGCTCATGAGTCTGATAGGGCTTTAAATTTCATGGTTTCAGGTTATCTGTCTAAAGATAGATATCTGATGGTGCTGGGGATGTTAGTATAAATAATATGGCTTGGTGAGTGATATTACAAGTTTGTTGTTACTTGAGTATTGAGAAAAAAGTCAGGCTTCTAAGTTGGGTTTTGATTTTTTTTCCAATATAATTGCACTTTAATGTTGATGGTGAATATACTTGTAATATGACTGTATTGTATGTAAGCTTACTTTGTCACTTTCATCCTTTTTACATTATTATTACTAGATATGTAGAGTTTATTTGCGTTACAGCAGAAATAAACACTGTGGATAAAAATAAATATGCTGATACAAATTCTTTTCCTTATGCTTGAAAGTCAAGACGGGAAAATTGTTACTGTGACTTTCTGGAAACCTAGAAACCTAGTGCAGATTGTCAGGCCTTGGTTAAAAATGTGTTCTCTCAATAAGCGTGTTGCATGCAATTGAGATTAATTCTAACTCTCAATTTCTTGTCTATATGACCTAGAAGATATCATGAAATTTTGGTAGTTGTTAGGAATTTATCTTGTAGGACTACAGAAGTGGGAAAACTGAAGATGCCATTTTATGTTTGGATTAATGTGTTGAACTGGAGCGTCAGCTTCTAGTTATCTGCTTATGATTCTTATTCTGAAACCCTTGGTGGTATTTCAGGTGTATCATTCCATCTCTTCAGGTTATACATAGTAAGAATAGGTATTGAATTAATTTCTAATATGTGATACAATGTTTGAAGAGGGTGTGCAAGCTTCATGTTGAAGTAATGTAGAATTGCTAAGTAGTTCTTGGTATTAAAATAGCTGCATTGTATATTTATGAAAACTAATTATAAAGGAATACATAATCATAGCCCAGCTCATTGGTCTTTCTCAAGGGGCAGGTTAACTCTGAGCTTCTTTCCTTAGAATCTTACTTGATCTAGATGCGGACAGGAGAGTGCTTCCTGACTGTGCCTTTGCGGCTTGTCAGTGAGAGCTGTCCATTTTTTTCTCACCACTCTCCTGTTCTAACTTATGTATATTTTTGAGCAGGTGTGGAAGTAGAAAACTTAGGTGTAAGTCTGTGATTGAGGAGAAAACCACATTCATTTAGCCCATAAACTATGAACACGGGAGGCTCTCATCACTGGATGTTATTGCTACATTAGCTAAATACAAAAGAACATTTGTTCTTTTCTTCAGTTCTTGGTTCAATAGGTTCCCCCCAGCCTGCAACAATAAGACAGCTGGTATGTGAATGTGTACATTCTTTTAGTGTTTGTCCTTCATTTAGAACAAGTTATTTTATAATTCATCTCTAGTGGCACTAACTTTGCATAATGCCATACCAGTGTTTCTGCTGTATTTACATATTAAGTCACATTTTTCTGCATTCTTAACTCTTTGCTTTTCCCCTTTTTTCTTTCTTTTTTTTTTTTTAAGGAATGAAATTTAATGTCAGACTTGGTGCAATATCTCATTCTTCATATTTTAAGAAGGGAATATCCGAGTTGATGTTTTCAGAAGGCAAATTAACTTTCTTCCATATCAAATTTTTTTGATATCCATATAGGTATTAACTGCATGCAGTGCACAATGTGGGAGAGTTGGTTACTATAAGAAGCTCATGCGTGAGTAACTCTCCCACGCTATGCGAATGCACTGCAGCCCCTTTTTAGTCAGCTGTGCACCTCAGGCCTCTCCTGAGCACTGATATATTGGAGGAGAAATTCCTGCAGTTGTTGGTGGGCTGTGGATGTGTCATGGGCTTTAGAGGCCAGCCTGATACAGGCTGAGTAGAACGTGATTTGAATAAACACAGGTTAGGTGATTGGGTTCCTTTCTGATTCCCTGCTACAGGTCTCTGTTCCTTTAATTGTGTTTATACAAATAATTGCTGGACTGTTTTATAAAGCAGATCACTGAACTCAAAAAAGCATCTGACAGCATAACACTCTGTATCTCCGCTTCCACCCCACATGGGTTTTTGGGGGACTTTTGAGTTATTCTTAGCTTGGATCACAGCCCTGTCAGTTGTTTTCACCCAAAACTTGGGCTGAGTGTATTGAAGTGTAGGAACATACACCAGTGTTGGGAGTAGATGTTTCTCTGCAGCCTGGGGCAAGCATTACAGGTAGTTTCACTTTGCTACTACTGCTGTCTTGCTTTTGGACAAGGTGAGTGCATGCGAGAGTAGAAGAGAAAATCACAAAAAAGTTGTATTTTTACAATTGTGTAACTCTGTCCTAGCATATTTTTTCTTTTAAGAATTTTGTTAGTTACAACAAATATGAAGTCGAGAATCTTTAATAGGGTCGTATAAGAAGTATCATTTTTTTCTGCTGATTTTCTGAAATTATTCAAGAACAGTGTTTGCATAGTAATAAGCATATTATGAACAGTAATATGTATGCATTTTTTTTTTGTAAATCTTACTGTTCACGCAGATTGCCATAAAAAGCACAACAGAGATGCTTCTATTTGTATGGTGTCAATGGGTGTGGGCATAAGAGTTGACAGCACATTTGATTTAAGGTGCTGTCAAAACAAGGTTCAAAAAAGCAGCTGATTTCCCCAAGAAATCCTCAAAAAAGAAGATCCTAATGTTGTCCCAGCTATTTACTAAGGTAGACATTCTTCAGTACCATGTTTGGTAGTATGGGCTTCGACTATTCTTGCTGCGCATCATCACCTCTAGCTGATCAGTGTTGCATGGTTGTTGAAATCCTGAAAAATCCTCAAGGCTGAAAATGAGCCTGTGCCTCGCACCAAAACCCAGAGAAGTCCCACAGTTTAAGAAAACAGATGTGTTCTTTTTAAGATGGCCAGCTTCTGAATTATATTTATGGCATGACCTGCAAGGATTGGGTCATGCTATAAGTTGGACTGAGGGTACGTTAAAGGAGCATGAAGGAGAGGGAATGTGATGTTACAAGGAATAGCATAAAAGATAATTGATGCTGAGCTCAGAGAAGTGAAACAGTGACTGAATGTATCTAGACTTGGCAGAACATATTTAATCTAATAATGGAAGCTGGGTAATAATCCTTAGGTGGTTTATTCCAGTTGCTTTAATAGTTTTTCTAGTTCAAAAGGTAGGTAGTATCTGACTTAAATGTTCCTGGTCTATATTAGACGAATTAATAGTACTTCCTTCTGTCGTCTTGTAAAGCAACTTGTTGCTGTTTTGCTGCAATAATCTCATGTATTGAATGACTGTTCTTATTCATATACTTTAATATTTTTCTTTAGGCTAAACATCACAGACTGTTCTTTGGAGACAGAAGTTTCTAAATCTTTTACAATTCTGCTTCTCTTCTGCTCTTCTAGTCTCCTTGCATTTTACCTATATCTACATATTTAACGTGCATTGGCCAAATTGGTCCATTTAGGCATTGTTACTGCAGACAAGAGTGAAACTATTATCTTGTGAATAAAAACTACAGTGTTTGATTCTTTATGTCATTGATATTCTGGTAACAAGACATTGATTCTAATAGTCAGTATATGTTTGTGCTGGTAGAGAGAGTAAGAATGAGAACCTGAAAGTAGTCATACAGTGGGAGAAAGAAATTGTAGTACCTTTTCATTTTGGTAAAAGCCATTTTGAGGAATTTGTTGTTTTAAGCGTTTATGTTTATTAGCATAATACTTCTAATGAACGAAAACTGCAACCAATGGAAGTCATTGTCTGATTTAATAGTAGTAGCATGTTTTTCGGTAAGTTTAGTGGGCAAGACTTCAGGTTCACACCAGGAATTTTCTGTTAGGAAGAGATGCTAAGAGATACTGTTTGCAGAGTACAACCACATGTTAAAATTGCTTTTAATAAAAAAATGTTAAAATTGCTTTTAATTAAAAAATGTAAAGAAATTAAGTATTTTCATTTTGGATAAGTGTTTAATTTAAAATTCACCGATAACAGAAAAAAATAGCACTGAAGATCTTGTAAAATTATATCTATCTGGTTTAGGGGTGGAAGGGCAGGACAGAAGCAAGATATGTACAAGTCATTTTAAAACTGAAAGAAAAATGTATAAGGGAGCATTGCACAAAATAGAATGCAAAATAATGAACAATGGAGACTTGTGTATGTGGAGGAGGACAAAAACCCCCAACAAACTAGCAAGGAGTAGATATCAATTTCAATAAAATGTAGTGGAACTATGTATGATCACTAAGATGAAATCTATAGAAAGATGAAGTCTGCATTTACTGTGCCTAATCTTCACTGGATACTAATTTAAAGGCAAAAATAAAATTTTGTGCATGAAACATTCCTTATTTGCTCTTCTGCTTAGCACTAGAATCAAATCAGATAAAAATATTCAGAATAAACTGTTGTATTGTACTTAGAATTGGTGTGCTTATGATGTACCCCATGCAGTGTTATGTGGGTAGGATGTGAAATAATCTGTTAGGGGCTACAAGTTTGTTCTGAAACTTGTATTAGCTGAATGTCAGATTTAGTAATGGAGTCGTTTTTTTCCCCCACATCTGTGTCTCATGATAGTCTCAGATTCTGTCCTGCAGTACCCTTTTTACTGAGGGTCAGGTACACCAGTTCACCGGAGTTTACTTTGAAAGCAAGTTCAGGATCATGATGGAATATCCATTTTAACAACTTACTGTTGCACATCAACTGAACAACAGCAGCTAGTTGGGTGTGCTTTTAGCTTGAAGAAAATACAGAATGACTTAATACAAGCCAGTTTATAAGACTGATCTCTTTACATAATATTTGCCACAGTCTTTGAGCATATACATGATCAAATTAATAGAGTTTATATTCTGGTAATGTTCAGAGCCATACTAACTTTGTATCTCAGCTGAGAGTCAAAATACTCCTAGTAATACTGTGATACTTTTCAAGCTTTATCCTTGAAAACAAGTGTTTTGTGTGTATGAACAGGTGACTAAAGTGTCTTTATATGAGTTAACTCATATACTGTGATGTGTGAAGAGCATGAAGCATATGTTTTGGAACTAGTTGTGCTTTAGATATCTACCTTGGAATGTTTTTCAGGAGTCTGTGGGCCTGCCAATAAAGTATACCTTCAAACACTGTAGAACTTCTCTTTTCCCTTATTGGATCAAAAAGATGTCCCTCCCTTTCAAAGGGGTCTATCCAAAGGGGAATATTTTCTTTATGAATATTGGAAGTTTTCTTTGTTAATTTGGGTAGATTTTTCCATTTTATAATCCAAGGCTGACTTCGCAAAGGTTCTTCACAAATGTGTGATGAGGCATTGTAAGAGGAGGGAGTTGAATTCAGTGCTTGAGCAGAGACATGCATTCTATGTCCTGGAAGTGTGCCTGCTGCCGTGTAAGTGGGTGGAAAAGATAAAAGAAATATTTATTCAACTGAACTGAATCCTGTGAAGCTTTCACTGAATCTTATAATGCAGTAGGTTCTGTTTCAAATACAAAATACATATTTTATATAAGAAACTGGTTTGAGAGAAGGTAATGCTGAAATTGCTTCTATGGGAATTGGCTGTTTTCCTTCAGAGAACCAAAGAAAGAGATGTGTGGAAAAAAATGCCACACTTAGAAGCCTAAAAGGGGCAGGAAGGGAATGTCTGATCTTGATGCATTGACAGATGTGCCTCTAGCCACCTCTTCCTTAAAAAGCTTTTAGTAATCAGGGAAAGCTTAAATAGAAGTATATCTTGAGAAGAGTGGGTGCTGGCAGGCTGGATCTAGGCAATTACATCCCTGCTGGTCATGATTAACACCTTGCTTGTCACCAAGAGACCACTTGATACAGGTCCAGTATGTCCCCAGTCGTGCACTCTACTGAAATGCAGGGCTCCTAAAGAAGAGTTTATTGTAAATTAGCAGCAATTTCAAATAGATGATGATGTTCTAGACAGTGCAGTTTGGTGATGACAGCAGGGGTCATGATAGCAGTTTTTGTAGCTAGAAGCAGTCACAGCATTCTAGCAGATAAAAGTAACTTAATAAAACTTTCTGCTGTACCACAGGCTAATCAGGTTAGCATCTCTGAAGTTTGCTGACTGGTTTCATAAAGGCCTTTTAGTTGCTTGCATTTGCCTCTATTGACTAATCACAGTTTCCTGATAAAGCATTTAGAAATCATCCCTATAGTATTTATTAATTGAGTAGAATTTTGAGGCATGTTTTAAGCCAGTGGGTTGTTGTTGTGGCTGTCCCTGTCCTGTCCCCACTGATTCTTTGTGTAGATTTCCTCTTGCATCTCCACAGTGCCTAGACAGTCACTCCATCTTGGTTTGGCTTCCAAAGTCTTTCCTGCAGTACATGGCTGCTTACATGTTAGGGGCTGGAGATGGGGTATTGGACCATGTGAGTATTCCTCTGAGCTGATTTATTGCTAAAGTCTGCATGCTTCTAAAGAAGAATGCAGTCAGGTCAGATATACCAATCCTATTGAAGATAACAGCGATACTTATTTTGTTGTGGGTTTTTTTTTTCTTTCTAGAGATAATTTTTTTGAAGTAAATAAGTGTAAGTTATTTCTTTTACTGTTTCTGAAATAGTGAAGCAATATTGCACTGATTCTCCTGTCAATAGCCACGGTAGATTCTTTCAAAAAATGAAAATTGCTTTGACTTTATGTTAAAGTTTGTTGATAGCATCTTTAGAGGTGAAATCTGTGAATTTTTTTCCTGTGACTTAAATTTAACTTGCCAGCAAGCCTCAGCAAAATATCCCAATACAGCGCATGTTCTTTTAGACAGACTGGTATGCCAAATCTTAATTAAAACTGTACAGCTGTCTTTTAAGCTGTTCATATAGTTTTATTTTTCTGAGCTGATACTGAATTCTGATTTCCAAATGATCTCCTATAAAATTTTGGACAGATTTGGCTTCCTGCCTTCAATATATCATGAGTAAGGTGCTAATTATTGAGCCCTGAGGTGGCAGGTTACAATGCTGCTTGTTTCTGAGATAATTAAAATATTTGTCATGGGCTTTGGTTCCCTTATCTTACATATCCTGGCTTTTTCCAGACTCAGATTAATCTTGAAAACACCATATTTCCACCATCATATTTCATTTTACCATCACTTTTTGCTTTGCCTTCACAAAAACTTAAAATGTGCTGTCCATAAACTCACTTCTTTCTTTCTTAATATGTTTCAGGCAACTGCACAAGTTCTTTAAAGTCTTTTCTTTTTCAAAAAATGTTTTATGTAATCAAGCTAGTAGTGTCAAAAACTATTTGATGTTTGGTGATCTTATTTCCCTGACACAGATATTAAAGCTTTAGGAGGAGATGGAGTTCTTTATTGGATCATCTTATAGAGCCTTAAAAATAAACAAGCCTTTGGCCTTTCTGCTCATCTCCATTTTGGCTGCTGTGGCATAGATACAAAATTATGAAAGCCTAGGCAAAGTCTGAAGTTGTATTCAGTCATTCTGGTTAAAATGCTTTATGAAACTGGCTCATCCTAATGAGTTTATGATTAAAACAGGATTAACTGATGTTTTTAAATTCTGATGTGTGTTGAAACTACATGATAATCCAAACTTTCACTTTTATTCTTTTATGACAGTACGCTTCTAATAATATTAGGGGCTTGCTGACACTGCAGAGAGATCCTTAAATCCAAGTTGACATGAGTTTCATTGGAAACCCTATTCATAGAAACATGTTTAGGTCTTACTGGGCAAGAACTTAATGCTGGGCTAAACAGCCTTATAGTGTGCTCTTTGGTTGTGTGCTGAAAGACTACCACTGTGTTTTGCTATTGTATGTATTTTATTCTTAAGGCTTCAAGCAACCATCTGGTTACCTCCTTTTGACCTATTTTTGTATTTATGACAACAGCTTTGAGGATTTTAATAATATGAGGAGCTGGAGGAGAGACAGTGGCACACTCCTTGAATTTATATGCATTGTAAGACATGTCAGGCAACAGTAAGTGATCTCATTTTTTCCACTGAAATAATCCTAGTAGGCATTCTTCATTTGCTTATATGTGCCTGCTTGTCAGGAGTGTAGGAGGGAAGGCAAAAGAGGAGCGTGATCTCTTTACAGGCGTATTTTATTACAAATATAAGCTTCATTAATTTGCACTTTAAATTAATAAGCTTCACCTAAGAGCTGCTGACCAAAATACTAAGCAAACAGCTTTGCTGGAAAATTTAATACTTTGTTTTATTTTTAAATGCATTTAAATTGTATATTTCTCTACTTTTTTCATAGCGTATCTTCTGTGATTTTAGCTATTATATATGTGCAAAGTAGAACTGGCTGGTTTTTGGGGGCACATTATTATTCTGTGCACTGCAGAATTGCTACAGTTGCTATATTGTCACTCCCCTATGTTTGTTTTTAACTGAGGAACTGGGTTTTTGATGTGGCTGAAGATGTGTTCCAAAGCCTCACGCTTATTTGATAGATGTTTGATGCTCTCTTAACGGATTTCCTTTTCTGATCTGGCTTGCTTGGTGGTATGTGACAGGAGGAAATCACACTGTGTGCTCAGTGTGAGGAAAGCATTAAGGGTTGCTGAAACTGGTAGCCTGATAACAACTAGGTGGCTGCAGCTCCATATCTTCAAGCCCCAGCCTGGCAGTGAGGCTGAGCTTGCCTTTGCAGTAGGTACATGCACAATCACATGTGTACAGTGCATGCTGCCAGCCCCACAGATCAGTGCAGGCAGAAACACTCACCTGGTGTCTCCATGCTCTCTTGAGCTGGGCTGTCTTCCTAAAGAGTCTCTTGGACTTGTCTATTCAATCTCTTTTGTATTGGTAAGACAAACTGAATAAATACAATTCATACTACTTCATTTAGGGATGAATTCTTTCCCGTGTCCTCCCCTGGCTTATAGAGGATAGTGAAATTCAGAAGGTAAGTAGCAAAAGGAGTCTGCAGAGAAATCAATTGCTGTGTCTGTACAGCTGTAGCTGTGGTTAAGGCTCAGGGAAAAATGGTGGCAGGACCACCAGAACCAGGAGAAACAGATGTGGCACAGATATGGCAAAGACTCTCTCCTGAGTATTCACATTTTTATGTTCCTGCCTTTTTTTTCTTTCCCTTCTGCAGATATCTTACTGCTATTTCTCTCTGTCCTCCAAATGAAGCTTTTTAATTTTTTTTTTTTTTTTGGCCATCTGAATGGGGATCCAAGAACTTTTTTCGTAAAGAAAATTGAGTAGGCAGAAGGATGTGAGCCTTGTAAGTATGAAAAGATGAACCTGAATGGACATTGGAGCTGTTGTACACTGGCTTGTAGGTGCCAAAGAGAAATACATAAGGGAGAAACAGAACTGAGAATGAGCGCCAGAGAAAAAATTAGTCGAAAATGTGGATCAAAAGGTATGAGGAGTGAAATAAAATTGTCCCAAGACTGTAAAAGACTGTCTTGGACTATCAAGTGCTAGTGTGTGTAGGAGGCAGAGAGTCATACTTTTTCCAGAGAGAGACTGTTGTCTTGTGGACTGAATCACAGATTTCCCCTGTCTCAAAATCTCTGTACCTTCAGAAGATGTTTGGGTGTTCTGATTTTTTGTGTTTTGGTTTTGATTTGTTTT
Organism: Fringilla coelebs; assembly: GCF_963513975.1. Classification (NCBI taxonomy): domain Eukaryota; kingdom Metazoa; phylum Chordata; class Aves; order Passeriformes; family Fringillidae; genus Fringilla; species Fringilla coelebs. Next base: position 39,305,133 of record NC_140032.1, on the reverse strand, counting down.
TTGCTTTTTCGCTTTTTTGTGTTTTGTGGGGTTTTTTTTTTTTTTTTGTGGGAGGGAGAATGTGGGTTGAGGTTTATGAAACCACTTGTTTCTGCTTATTTGGAAGAGACTTGTGGGCAAAGGCGGTGAAGAGGCTTGTAGCTTGGCTATGTCAGCATGGTCTAAGCAAGAGCCAAGGAATGAATCAGAAACTCTTGGAGGAGGTGATGGGGTGAGAGAGAAGTGGGGTTGAGGCAGGAGTGTATTACAGAAGAGATACTGATCTGTAATCATGCACTTCAGAAGCATGTGATTCTGATTACTGTGGGAGGTGAATGGGAAGTCACCAAGGGATTTAAACAGGCATGTTTAATTTAAATGATAAAAAGAATAAAACACTTCTACTCAGCACTTCAGCTCTAAATATAACATCTATTCATTTCCTGCATATTGTTTCTTAAATGAGTGATTTAGGAGAGTGTGTGGGCTGTCAGAGCCATGCACGAGAAAGGTGCCAAAAAGTAATTAAGGTAGAAAGTCCCAGTTACACCAACAGACTGTGCAAGGTGCATCCTCTTACATATCAAGGATAGGCTTAGAGAGAGGGGCAAAAGATGAAGTGCAAAAGCAAATGAATAAAAATATCCAATCACTAGAGCAAATAGGATTTTATAGGCATATTTGTAAAAATAATGCTTGCATACCCACAGAAAAGAAACTTTTGAAGTGAGGTGGCTGAGACTGTATGAAAATGTTATGTTCTGTAGCTGGCTATTCCTTGGAATTTCAGCTCATGTTTTAGTAAATCACAATGTCATTAGTGATCCTGAGCATTATAGAGATTATCAAGGATTTGTTTTTTGTTACTGGCAGGTGAGATAAGGAAAGTTCAAACTTCTCATATGTTTCAGAATTCTACTAATGAGTTGTGTGATAGCTACTAAAAACCTCCTGTAATTCTTAGAGTGGTCCAGAAATAACCATATCAAAGGCTTTTGAAAGTCAAGTTAGTTATAGTCCCTCCTAAATTGTCACATGATGAGCAATAAATAGATCAAAAATCCCTAGGGAGGAAAGGAACAAATAGGAATAAATAGTTGGGTATCGAAGTGATTGTAATGTGTCACAGGCTTCCAAAGGACCTATTTCCTTTAGTTTTGGAAAGCAGGTAGCAAAATATGTAAGTGGTGAACTGGTTTAAGTATTTTTTTCAAGATCAGACAAAAATAGAAAATCTCACTGCTTTCTAGCTAAGCTAGATGTCAGGCTATCATGATCACAGACCAAAATTAATGTTGGAAAGTGTAAAGTAATGCACGGAGAGAAAAAAATTGAATTACTCCTACATATTGCTATGTTTTACATTAACAGCTTTTCCTAGTATAGAATAACATACTGAAGTCACCTTAGAAAAACTTCTGCTATTGTAAAATAGTGTCTTTAAAATGGAGCATAAAAAATGGCACAGCAGTATCTACAGCATGTCACTGTAGAAATCTGCATTATCACCTGGAACACTGTTGGATGGTCTAAAATATGACAGGAATAGCATGCTTTGGGGAAAGGCTTAAAGCCATTAAAGACGTGGAAAAGCTTTTGAGAGAGGAAGGGAATTCAGGCCTTTTCTAGGTTGACTGTGAGTTGACTAAAATAGGACTCTTATTTTTCTTCCGGTGTCTATTTGTTTCAAAGACTACATACACACTTGTAAAGGGTAAAATGCTGAAAGATAACAAGCTTTTCTTTAGAATAGCTGGAGAAGTGCACAAAACATATATGTACATCCATGGAGTTGTTAGTATGTTTAAGGTTAGTATGTTTAAGGCCTGGATTTTACCTATTATATAAACATTCTTCTGGAAAACTGTGAAGTTCTAGACTAGCCTGGAAGCTATTTTTAACTCTTTGTTTTATGGTCCACCTGGGATTGGGATTCCATTGAGCAGAATTACAGCAACAAACTCTAAGTATGGTGTGACCTAAAAGAGTTTACAGACTTGAGTAGACTATTTCTCAGGAGAATTTGTGGCTGCCCCATCCCTGAAAGTGTTTAAGGCTGGGTTGGATGGTGCTCTGTGCAATTGGGTCTAATAGAAGGTGTCCTGCCAGTAGCAGAGGGTTTGGAACTAGGTGATCTTAAAAGTCCCTTTCAACCCAGGCCATTCTATAATTTTTTAAAAAAGAAAAAAAAGGAAAAAAGAGTATCAGATATGATGACTGTTGGGTAGATCAGAAGTAATTAGTACTGACATCACAAGTTTTGTGATCCCAAAACCTGATGCCTTCATCGTGCCTTGATGGGATGTGGTTGCCCTTTAGCTAAACATTAATAATGGAGGTGTGTAAACTGCCTTCTCAGACCGACAGTTTGTACAACTTTTCTGAGTCATTAAAATCATCCCACTGCTAGGCAGGGCTAGAGATGCTTCTAGTCAAGTTGGATGAAAGCAGCTACTTTTCTCTCAGCTACAACTTTTACTGTAGGCATCCATGTCTCTATTTCTTTGTATGACCATTAAGCTACCTGTGGCAAAACCTGAAAAGTAGCCCTTGACAACTTAAAGGCAGAGGTCATTTGCTCAAATGAATGTATGTGTGCTTGTCCACCTCCCTGTAAAATTCAAGGTGCTTATTATGAGTAAATTAGGTCACTTAAAGAGACTCCATGGTTGACCTCTCTTACCTGCAGGTAGATTCAGGACATGCAAGATGGAAGCTGCATAAAGGCTTCCTTGAAAATGTTTCTGTTTTCTTGATATTGGTTGGGCTTTAAATTGTGAAATGTATGTACTAAACATGCATCTGCAAAGAAAAATCAAATAGGAAGCTGTAGATGCTATTTACTTTGGGAATTTTGGCTCTACATACCTGAATTTTTAAAGCACAACATCTAGATTAAAGCATTTATGAAATTTGTCACTAAGCCTAATGCTTTTTTTTCCGAGGAAATCCTCTGTCACATTTCTAGAATATAATTATGGTCTGTCGTAGGAAACTGAATGATAAGTAAAAGATTATCTTAATAAACTACAAAAACATAATTATGGTAAAAGCTTGAAGTAATCAAATGTGTTTTGAGTCCACTGAAGGACCATTTACTGCATATTAGATGTTAATCTTGACATAATTTTTGTATTGAAGATAAGCACCATGGACAGAAATAATTTCTACTTCATGCTATTTCTGTTGTCCTTAGTTCTTGGTTTTGTATTACTTTAAGACTTGGTAGTATATGTCTTCTGTACCAGAGAATGAAATAATAGAGCAAGCAAATGTTCGCAATCTACTATCCCAGTTATGCTGCTGTTTGTTTCCTGCCCATGTTTAGGATTTTGCGAATGGCATTTCAAGCCCTCTCTTTTAAATTGCCAGAAAATGCTCAGTTATCCTAGGAGAACAAACCTTGTTTGTCACAAGTCAGTCTGTAACATACAAAAAACCCCAGCAAACCAACAATTCCTTCCTTCCCCTCTCCCCACCTCATCAAAGGTTTTTCGTATACTTCAGGAAACAGCAAATGAACGTTTTTAGTTTTTTGTCAACCCTTTGCATCTTCAGTTTTAGGCCATCCTTTGGAAACGATTCTATCGTAGCGATCTTTGGTATACCCAAAGTGATTGTTTGTGTCAGTGGGGTGTGGGCTGAGGCTGGTCTGGCGCTGGAGGCTGAGTTGCTGCAGTTCAGTGCCATGGCAGAAGCTCTCTGAAAGCTCAGAGCAGCAGCTGATGCAGCGATTCTTTATGTGGGTCAGCCTTTGCAGGAAGAAAGCAATCCATGCAGTGCGAGTTATGTTATCCTGCCTACTTAATCTTTTCAGCTTCTTCTAATCCTTCTGCAGGGTAGCTATGTATATGATCTGACTGCATAGCACTTCTGGTGCTGTAATTAAAGAAGAAATTGTCCAGTTCCTGAGTGACACAATATCAGAAGTAGCTTTGTTCAGACTCGAGTTAGTCTTGTTTAAATTATGCTGTCCCTAAGAAAATATGATGGTGTTTTTATGCAGCTGTGTAATCTTCTAAACACTGAATTAATTAAAGTATGATGAAGGATTCTGAGCTTTCATTTTAGATTACTTACTATACACATACTTAAATTCAGTGGCCAAACTTCAAATCAAGAACTTTGTTCCTATAAAATCAAAATATCTGCAATTTTTTTCACTGAAAGAAAAATCTAAAACTTTAACTAAAATTTTTTTAGGTTCATTATGTTTTACTCCAAGTGAGAGAATGTTTCATTTCTATTGGCAGTATGTGTTAAGAGAAGAAAAGGATATGAAAGGCGAAGCTCCTGCCTATTAACAGAAATAACCATCAGACTAGGAAATCAATCTGTCTCTCTTGTGTGAAACCTTATGCCAAAATGTACTTTCATGTGGTGGTTAAGGCACTTTCTGGTAGAGATGTAGGAGAACCCTGAAGCCAAGAAAGACTGCATGGTTCTCCCTTGCAGACTAGATGGATATCCCTCATTTTAGTGTATCACTTAAATAAGTGACTCTTCTGTAATTTCTTTTGCTTCATGAATCTTGCTTCTGCACTTCAGCAGCCACTAAGTGGATCCCAAATCCCTCCCAAAACATCCACAACTACCCCTTTCAAAAAAACCCCAAGAAAACAACAGAAAACCCACCTCTGTACCTAATGTTTTTATTAATAATTAGTAGTTCATTCAGACTAATCTTTTTAGGTGCTGTCTCTTCAAAAGCTGCTTTTTGAGCAAATTACTTCCTATCAGTTGCATGTCATTAACTGAAGTGGACTCTTAAGTACAGATTATGATGCAAGCTAAAAAGCAGATATGTAAAACACTTTTTCCTTATCCTTCATTTTAATCTGTCACACTGATTTCCAAGCTGGGAGCTGCGTAGTATTTTTTAGATCAATTTAAAACACTACGTTTTCATGATTATTCAATCATCTTCTACTGAAGTGGTGCTCTACCAATTTGTATCTAGTACAAGGGGAATGTGAAGGAATGGGACTGTTTCTTGAGCTGATTCCCCCCTGTGATGCTATGAAACTACCACCTGCACCTTATTTTTATTTGCATAGGGCTCATTAAGCTCAAGGAAAAATTAATGCATCTTCATTGCGCAATAGCCTTGAGGATGTTGAGATATCCAGAAGATGTACTTCATAGGCTTCATGACATCATGTTCTAAACTTGCAGCTCATGCACGTCTTTAATTCCAGTGCAGCCTCTTATTTTTGTATTTTAACACTGGAACACCGTGCTTAACATGCACATGTTCATACAGAAATTCAAGCAGGGCTGAATTTTCCAAAATTGAAACTTCCACATTTTATCCCACAGATGCCTTAAAATATTTGTGTCTATTTTTGTGTTTTTGTATGCATACTCCTAAATAGCATAATTTCAATGCTGTGCTGAATGATTTTACTAGAATTTAGATTACACTTCAGTTACAAACCACAGTTTTAATTACGGCACAGATGCATGTAGATGAGAATAAAAAAATAAGATCATTTGGGTTATATTTAACCACTATGTTAATTTCCTTCTTCCCTGTGCTGTGATAATGTAAACAGCAAATAAAGGAGCTTAGTATGCTGAAATGGTTATTTAAAACTTAAAAATAAATGTTAAACCTTAATCTATTTCCTCAAGATTTTTTTTTATTACAGGCATTAACATAACTGCTGTTGTCTCAAATTTATTTCATTTTAATATTGTAACTGAAAATATGCAATATCTGTGATTAGTGAGGAGGTAACTTGCTCTTCTGTGAGCTTCTATGTTGTATTGTAGTGTGTTTGCATTCTCATGCATCTGCTTTCCTCGATTAGTGTCTTGTCTAATGTCTCAGATCTGTTTTCTTTGCTCTGATTTTTATTGGCTTATTTGCTTGAAAAGTGCTTCAGTGTTCTGAGAAATTTTGGGTTTGTTTATGTTGTGGGATCTTGTTTTCAAAACCTGCAATGTGATCTGTCACTATTTTCCTATTGACATTATACTGATCTTAATCTGGTTTTGAATTTGAGCAAATATTCCTGGCAGAAATTTTAGGATGATTACAAGAAATTTGAAAGCAGTAAAGAAAATATTGTCTTAAGTATCTTCATATGTCAGGTATCACAATATGGTCTGTCTAGGAGAACCTCACGGTACAAAAGGAATGCAAAGAGGACAGCTTGGATGGATATAAAATTGCTGGATGAAATTGATTTAAATTAGCAGGCAGAAAGCTTTAATCAATTTAAATTTTACTTTTTATTGAGCTTTTTAAAAGCATGTTGAGAGGCCAATTCCCTGAATTTTTAATATCTCCCAGGAATGGAGATTCTGCAGCTGGTTGGGACAACCTGTTCTGGGGCTTAATCAGCCTCACTTAAAAAATACCCAACAAAACACAACACAAAACAGAAAAAGCAACCTAACTCCTTTTTTTCCAGTCAGATTTTCCTATGTTCATACTTTTCCTTGTTCTGTGGCTATGCATCTTCAAGAACACTCTGGTTTACTCTTCTATACCCTCACAATAAGTAGCTGTGGACTGTAATGTCGTCTCCATTTTTTTCTTTTATGGCTGCACAAACTCAGTTTTCTTAGCTTTTCCTTGTAATGTCACATGCTCCAGCCCTCTGATCATCCTGGTGGCTCCTTCCACTGGATTTGTTCTCCCATTCTCAGCTAGCAGGGCAGCCACTGAAACCTTGTGCATTCAAGAAGTGGCACCAATCAAGGGTCTGTGCCTGTCAGGTCACCTAGCAGCCTTAGGTGGGATGAACACCCGTGTCTGGTATGAGGCACTCCAGGGCAGCTGCTCTGACCAGCTTCTTCTGGATAGTCCTTGAGGGGCATTTAATGATTGCCATGAAATTTGCTGTTTTGAAGATACTTGGTACTACATAGCGTTATGTTTTGATTTAGTAGAGACATACTGCAATATGCTGAAATCACAACACAAGCATGACACAGCACTTGAAATATACATTTGGATCACTATGCCAAAGCGATTCCCATTGCTGATCTACATATGCCCACTGTGAGGATGGAGGGCATCTCCAGTTCACCAGGAAGGAATATGTGGGCTAAAGCCCTCTCAAGCCTATGGCTCTCTTGAGTGCTCCTTCTGTTGCTTTTTTAGTTTTACACTTTTTGTGGGAGTGAGCCGTGTCACATACGTACTTCTCCCCCTGCTGGCCTGGCTTTGCTGTGCTAGCAATTATTTTAGAAAAGGCTGTTTGCATACTGGTACAGCCGTATACCTAAAGGAAAAGTCACCCTCCAGTTCCTTTCATATGGAGATAAATTTGATTTTATGCCCCTAGATGCTCATTCTTGTATTTCTTCCTTGAGTTCATCACCCATGCCCATCTTCTCTGAGCCTTCTTTCCTTGTGGAGGTTGGTTTATCACTCAGGCAACCTGTATCTCTTTGGGACTGTTTTAAATGTGTTCCTGGTAAGCTGGTGGGCCTGTGAGCACCTGTGAGCCCCTGCATGTTCCAGCTGCTCCTCACCTCCAAGCTAAACACAGGTTTGTCATGTGAGGTGAATGTGTCCAGCTGCAGAAAGATGAACAGAGTCATAATGCTGACAGGAAAAAACAGGAGAGAGAGAAGCTGCAGGCATCATTAGTACCCTCAGCCCCTGACATACTCCTGGCAGGTACCTGAAGGGCCACAAGAGAGGGCAGCAGCCTCATTTACAGGTTGATGGTTTAGTTGGGTTGTTGTGAAGGGCTGAAATTTACTCCAGTGAAAATATGGAGCCAAGTTCCAGGCCTTGAGGAGATCCCTCCTGACTATGCAGGTGACATTGCAGGTGGATTTTAAAACAAATACTTGCACCTGGTCACAGTCCTTTTTTTCTCAGTGGGGTTGGAAATATTTATTTGGCATGATGGGTGCACAGAGCTTTGGGAATAGGCATGTCACTGCAGGAAGGAGAACCAAAAGGAAATAATCAGGGAAGAGTCTTCATAGGCTCATAAGGGTTAAATCATTTGCTCTAGGAAATCTAGCAGTCATTCTGAGATTCATCACCACAATGTTGACACAAAGAAAGAGAACTCCTAATTTCTTATTTGCCATTAATAGTAATAATCTGTTCAGTTTTCTTTGATTATAAAAAAAATAGCCACGTTGAGAATAGATTTTCATAGAACATATTTTCAAGAAATCGGAGATTTTTTTCACCTCTGCATTTCTTGCAGTACAAAGCAATATGCGCAATACAGTATTTTTTGATCTTTAAAGGAAAGTTATGATACCCTCTGCTGGCTTTTTTTGGAACAGATCTGAGCTATAACTGACCAGTTTAGAGTCAGCAGCAATTAAACTTAATCTGTACCGCAGTCTTAATGTAGTATTTTTTTTCCTTTTGTTTTTTTCTGATGGATTTGTGAGGAGTTTGGGTTGCTTTGGTATTTTTTCCCTCTTTAGTTCTGTCCCTGGCTTCAGCAGAGTAAATCTGACTGTGATGGAACTGTATTTTTGAATGCAGGTTGTTATGGCTTTCAGACCAACACTTCTATAGGTACAAATGAAAATAGCTAGATGTTATCACAGCTCTTGTTGCCTAGTAACCAAAGCCCAATGTGTAATTCAACGAGATAAATTTGATGCACTTTGCTTCTCTTTTCCTTTTTAGCAGCAGAATGTAAAATACATTTAGACTTGAATGTTTTGTATTCTGATAACTAAAATGTATTGAAATCTCTAACTTTGCAAGCTCAGTTCTAGTGATCTCCGACCTGATGTAAATTTCCCATAATGAAGAGTAATCTGGTTCTTGTAACATTCCTTTACTGTTCATATAGGTATGCCAAGGTAACTGTGAATACAAATATTAAATTATTTCCTCCATGCCATTCTCAAATTTCACCGTTCCATTTTGTATTCTGATTTGATGATGATTTTATAAATTTTTCTACTGCATCCATTTATGCAGTCAAGGAATGTTCTCAGAATTATTTGCTCAACTATACTGATAATGTGCCTAAAATTATCTAAGACTGTCCTTGAATTAGTTACTGAATTTGTGATCAGGTATGAAATGTTTGTTTTATTGAGGCAAGCTGTGTAAATAAATACTTGTAGTAGATTTCTGGCATTGATTTTTGTTATGTAAGTTAATGATTAGATCTTATCACAGAATTAACCATCAAGAATTTAACTACTCACTGTTATAACTAATCATTCTGTGTTCTCGTAATATAAATTGTATTAGTGATATTATCTTAACATTTACATTAACATATGCTAAAATAAAACTATTTCACTGTACTCTTTTAACGTTGTAGTTAATAACCTTTAAGCTTACTAAAGTTATTTGGAATTGTGTGCCACTGACTTTTATGCTTATTACATCTTTTCCACTTACTCTGTTAGACTTACTAAATACTTTTAAGAATTATCCAAGATTTAAACTAATTTTAAAGTATTTTTCTTAGCAATAGTCTGTGTATCTGAGTGCAATCACATTTGTGTCTTTTCTTCATTTCTCTTTCATTAGCAGTTGATATTCAAACCAAACTCTTGTTAAATGTATGATCCTTCATTTTTCCTGTCTGTATTGATTACCAGACAATCTTGAATTGTTATTCTTCCAAGATGGTCACAGACTTCTAGGGAAGCTGAATTCTGTCCTTACTGGATTCTCTTGCATAAAGATGCTTATATTGGATGGTAACAAAAAAATTGTACAGTGTCCACTGCTTGCATGCAAATAAGATTTACATATTCTATCATGGTCTAGAAAACTTTCTTTCAAAAATATCCAACACTGAAGGCTTGGAATTGAGATGTAATTATGAAATGCTGGGAAATGCAAGAAGGGAACTTATGAATGACTATTGGGAAGAGTTTAAATAAAGCGTGAGTTACAGTTTGTGGAAAGAGTTTCCCAGTGAACAGAATGGTAGAGATGTTGCTTGTTATTGTAAATGGTATCTCTAGGGAGGTGAAATCATGCTCTTGCTGGGTTTTAACTTCTTCAGTTGCAGAATGCTGGCTGAAATCTTCCTTTGTTTTGCTCTTGGTTTTTTAATGGTTTACTTTGTTTTCTTAATATTGACAATACTCTTGTATAACATCAGAATTTAATAGGGACATTAACCAGCTCTTGCTTCTCTTTTCAGGTACTGCTCCCAGCAGCTGGTCTCTTGCAACTGCAGGATGTGAAGAGGACTTGCTGTGAATTTTTGGAATCTCAGCTTCATCCTATCAACTGCCTGGGGATTCGTGCTTTTGCTGACATGCATGCATGCACAGACCTCCTGAGCAAGGCCAACACATATGCAGGCAAGTCATCATTAGTGGAGCACACATTGATATGTGTCAGTGTGGGTGGGTTCCAGAGGAACCTGAGTTTTATCCAGGGTATTGCAGACATGTGTCTCCTGATGAAAACTGCATGTGACCTGAATGCCTTGGAGAGAAATAAAATGTGCTGGCTGGCCCACAGTTATATTTAAGCTGAATGGGGTGGCATCTTCACAGACTATTCTGACTCTGCAGGCTCCAAGCCATTTCTAATCCAGAAAGAAGCTAGCTTCCTGTTTAAAATCTTGCACCATCACTTAGGGAAGGAAATTGGGAAAGAAGAATTAAAATTCTGACAACTACCATAAGTCCATGTACGTAGGAATTACATGGGGGAAGAAATAAGAAAAAGGCATTGGGAAGAGGGGTAGCCCCTGCACTGCACTAGTGAAGAAGCAATAAATGTAATGTTGGGTATTATGTAATCAGCTTATCTTCTGAAAATCCTGTTCATCTAGCCAAAGACCTGAAATTTCTTACTGTAAAGGGTACCTATAGTCTCATCCACTTGAATCTTGTATTTCATCTGTCTCTCCAGCTCTCCTATTTTCATGCTTGGTACTAACCTTATCTTTCCTCTGTAACCAAACCACCTTCCATTTCTGTCAAATTCCCCCCAAAAGCTTCCCTTATTGTCATCATATTTTTGGAGTACTGCTGGCCTGTATGACAAGCTGCCAGCTCAACTCCTACTGTGTATTTGCTGTGTCTGTGGGGTGGATTTTAAAGCAATGCACAGTCTGTTCTTACTCTTGAGAAAAATATGCTGTGTATTGTCAGAATGCATAGTCAGGTCCACTCTTTTCTCTGCCTTCCTTCTCCTAGCACTTAGATCAGGCACTTAGTCAGGCTTAAATCAAGAGCAATAAAAAGAGAATTAAAAATTAAATGTCCTGATAAAGCTGTAGAAAAACTGCATTGCTTTTCATGACTTTCCTTAAATGTACAGTGACCAATTAGCATAATTAACAAGTAGTACAGAGTTCAAATTGAATATTTTCCTGAAATAGAGTACCAAGTACTTCAACTCAGGTACAAAAAATAGGCTTTTTATTGCCTTGAATAAATTTAGATCTCAGAAAGGCAAGGACTTTGATGAATACTTTCAGTTGTCTTCATTCCTAGAAATGCTGATTTGTGGTATAGATTTTTTTTTTAACTCACAGGAGATTATAGTATTTCTATCAAGAATGATTGATATATCAATTAAAAAAAATTCAAAAGCCTTTCAGATTGTTTTTGAAAGTACTAGCATTTGTAATGCCTACCTTACGAAGTTGTGATGTGCACATGACTGAATGACTTTGTGATATTTCTATTTAGACATCAATGCAAAAGGTTTAAATTAAATCCTTTTGTCTTTGAGTAATACACTATAAAACCCAAAAAGCTATTACATTTTTTGAAATAGGAAGCAAGACATACATTTATTAACTAGAGTTAATGTTCAGTTATTTAATGTTTTAGGGAACACATTTTGATATAGCTGTTGCTTAAGTTTGAGTTCCAGCTTCTGTTCTGACTGGGCCCTAGTAACTTCTGAACTAAACCTCTAAACTACTTCAGTTACTTCTAAACAATCTTTGTTCTGTTTAGTAGTTGAAGCTAATATTTGTATAGATTACTTTCTAGAAATAAAGATCTTGAGTGCAGTATTGGTTAAATGTGTTTTGAGAGCACAGGAATTGTATCCACCTGTTAGCTCTCCTTCCCTGGATCACTTTGTTCAGGCATCCTTTGCTGTGCACAGAGTGTCTGCAAGCAGAATACAAACAAGTGAAAAGAGGAGGGAAGCTATTTCTTGGTCCTAGTTGGGACATGCGAGATACTAGGCTGAGCACCAGAATGCTCAGTACTCCTGATAAAAGGAACCAAGGAGGGAGCATTGGCCTTCATTTCTCCTTGGAATTGGCTCATCATCAGTCTTGCTGAATTTCTGTGTGCTGACTCCCTGATTTCATTTCATACAGTTCTATACCTTTTCAGGTCAATGTTTTTGCTCTTGAATTTTCAAGGCTACTTACTGCCTTTATCTCACCCATCATAACTTCTTTTTTCCCCCTGTTCTTATCTCAAATGGCTCTTTGTACTTTGTCACAGCTTTCTTACATCTGAAAAAAAAATTCTCAAAAGTCTGAGCTAAAAATACATGGCTGTGCCATTTCAGAGTTAAGCTTTGTGTCACAGGCAGCTTAACTCCTAAAGCACGCATTTTGGGATTAAGACTCCAGAAATTAGAATGAGTACAGAAAAGGACTATTAGATTGAAAAAAGTAGTGAAAATATTCCCTGCTAGTGAAAATGAAAAGTATTTTGTTTTGTAACTTCTCCCAATCTTTATTTTGTTACACTTGCTATTTTAGATTTAGAAAAAAGAGGTGGAAAGATAGTTCTGTTAATAGACAATGATAATATACAAACAAATGGATGCCATTGGATCAGAAGTTATTAGAAAAGTGAAATTCTAGAACTTCCTTCCAGTGGGAATGAAAATACAACTTCCATGAAATTTGGAGCTTCATATTCCTGTGGTGGGTTGGTCCTTTGCAGCAGAGAGCAAGATTTCTAGGAGAGTCATTTATATGCACCTGTGATCTGAAAACAGTGGGCAATTGATACAGGTTACTTGGAATGAGCTTCTGTTGCAATTTAACTTGGAGATGCCACATGTCCTCGTGATGTTCCGGCAAGCAGTCCTGCTCTGGGTCTTGTTACACTTGCACAGTCAGAGACTGTGTACAGCTGAGGCCTCTCCTCCTCCTTTTGTGAGGATTCCTAGGAAGAGTATGTGGTATCAGCACTGCTAGTCTGTTCTCCCAGTTTTGGTCTGGGGTATGTCTTGTGTTGTGTTAGAGGATGTTCACAAAATAACAATTTTTCCTGAGAAGGAGGTGCATTATATAGATGTTGTAATGTTATGTACAACCTGAAGATAAATTGGTAAAACCTTTTAATGAGAAGGGGTGTGCCATCTTGGACTAGAGAGACCCTAGCTCAGTGCTTATGTCCTGACACATTTCTTAGTTTTAACCAAAGAATGGTAATGTATTTCACCCACAGCATAGGGCAGTACAGGCATTGGGAGACCTGTGGCAGTGGTGTCCTTTGAGACGTGGCACAGTGAACCTTTTTGGCTTTTAGCACTGTGCTGAGATGTTGAAGATCTTTGTTAGGGAATCCTAGCGTGTTTTGTGATGCAGGGATTGCTGCATTGTATTTGGGATAACAGCATTCTTGATTCTGGTGCTCTTAGTCTAAAACTTGAGCCCTGGCAAGACTTGGAAGCATGCATGTCTTCTGTGGACTGTTCTTGTGTACATCCGTATGCCTGGCGTGGAAAGGATGGAGTTGTCAGCATCATTCCTATGATTCTATTCTGAGTAGCAATGTCTGTTGCTATGCTGCTGTTGCCTTGGCTGTTGTGAATTTCATGGTGTTCTAAAAAACAGTTAATTATAAAATTTACAAATAAAACAGCTTTTTTTTGAAAAAATGTGATTCTGCAGTTTTAGCTTCTGCTGTTTCTCCAATTGGCAGAGCTTGGGCCCATCCCTCTGCAGCAAAGCTGGGGTTCCTGTTTGACCAGGCAAACAGGGGTCCTGTTTGCTTTAAAATAGGCCAATAGCAAAGGCCTTTTGTCCCAAGCCAAAAAATCTCAATGTGACATTGTGAATTAATCCATAATGTTTAAAGCATAAAATGTCCTGTGCAGGTTTCAGATGTAGCTTTCCTTCCTATGTAATTGAAAAATATGAAGTTAATGTCTCAATCTGTATAGCCAGATTTGTGTGCCTTTTGGATAGAAGAGGTGTCAAGTGCTTTTTGCTGAATGTGCATGTATAGCTCCAGACTCAGAACAACAAATACCAAAAAGTGATACATTTACAGCTCCTATTTTCTTTCTGTGCTCTCCACGCTGGTATGGTTTATTGTACTTCCAGACATTTTTGTTACTAGCCCTTTTCCTGTTGTTAAAGACTTCTTTTCATTTGTCCCACCCTACTGGCACAGGGCAGACAAGGACAGATCTTTAGCTATTCAGATAGAAACTGACTCAGTTGCAAAAATGTGAAAATCTGTTTTTCATATGCAATTGGAACAGATATTTTAGAATCGTCCTAAAATTGATTTTTTTTTTTTTTTTAAGTCAGAGTTTAGTCTTGATAATAAAGAAGTAGGACTCCACTTGCTTTGGAAGTGGGAGTTTAGAAGCCAAGCCTCTGCAGGTCCTAAGCCAGCTTGTTTTCAGGCTGCCAGACTCTAGAGCCAGCTGGCTTCAATTTCTGGGTAAAGAGGCAAGAAATGGGGCAGGATTCCAGTACAAATTTGTCAAAGTTGCATACTGTGTGGAAAATTCTGATTTGGGAAAAAAAATTATTTTGTTCTCTCATGGAAACTTCCATCTGGGTAGTTCTCTCTTTGCTTTTCTAAGAGATGTTCATAAAGAAAGAAGTATGTTCTGTAATGCAATAAATAAAAACCAAGATAATTTGAGATTTTACAGGGGACAGTTACATAAAATATTTAATAATTTAATCATAATTTTCATAATGTTTGATGTTACTGTCTTCAGATTATTGAAGCTTTCAGGATGGGAGCAGTAATATGAGATAATAAAAATCCTAACCCAGAAGGCAAAAAAATCTACAGACTTTCAGTACTATTTTTCATCATTATTGGGAAAAGAGGATCCAAGTGTGATTTCTTGAAATTTTAGCACTGAGTCATGTTATTTCAAAGATGCTGATATCCTTCTCGCTGAAAGGATGCAAAAAGTTTGAATTTCATAAGCGTGATTTTTATATATAATGAAGCCTTCTGTCTTCAACACTTGAACCAGCATTACATAAATTGCCATTGGTGGATTTAATTGAATTTTACATTTCCTTATTATTTTTCAGTTTTTAATTATATTAAATAATCCATGTAGCTGTAATTGCAACTGGCTTCTGCCAAATGTTATCTGTCAATCAGTTACGATGGTCTGCTGGACAACAAGGGATCTTGTTCCTACAAGACAAGTTATTTTACCTTACCTCTTTTCTTGATGACTAAAATTTATGTAGAAATCCCCTCTATTTCTCTTTTGTCCGTAATTCATTCACCTGAGGATCTGTAGCTGTTGATTGAGTAGTTTGGTTTAGTGTTTCTCCTTTTTTCAGTCCTTCCCTTGACCATGTGCCATGTTTTATGCTTTAGGAGGCTGACATGCAGCAAAACAGTTTTTGTTCAAGCACTGGGTTGTTTTTTTTTATTCTCTTCTATAGTTCTTATGTCTAGCATGAAAACCGGAGACAGCCTCACATTCATTGTATTACCTTGAAAATTCTCAACTTTCGCCTCTACTGGTTTAGAGGGTGGATCTCTTCCTACTTAATGCACATAAATCTAAATAAACTTTTAAAAAGCAAGGCTTTTGTATGTGAGTCTATAAAATCAACCAGGTATTTCTGATTTATGAAATATATCCTGTTGGATGTGTCCCACTGTTGCATTATATTTCTCAAGAAAAGATGAACAGTGCTTTAGAACCTCAGATTTGTTTGAGATTTGGATGCATGTTGCTTCCCCTTTCTGCTTGCTTCCAAACTCACCTTCTCAGTACGGGCAGGCATACTGGTTTGTGACACTGTCGCCTAAAATTTGGAGTTTATTGTAAAAATAATCTATACAAATTGACTTTCTCAATTTCTATTTGCAAACAATAAAACTCATCAGATACTTAGCTTGAGAAACTGCATACTTTTCTAAAAAGCAAACAGATACAAGAAGATTTGTGGAGTGGAAAAGTAATGGGGATGTTACAAAAATCAATAGTATTTCTTTTCATCCTTTCTTTTCCATTGCCTGAAGTACTGCAGAAAATACTACCTGTCCATCATGAGAGAATGCTGCAGAACTAGAGGGTCTTGTACTGATGATCATTGCATTTAAAACAGCTGGTTTTTTGTACCCTGCAAAGCTGAACTGAAAAATTAGACTTCTTGAGCTTAAGCATTCAGCATTCTTTAACTTTTTTAACATCTTAGTCAACTTTCTCAAGTATGGAGTCTTAGTTACAGTAGTACTAATGCAGGAATTGAAAAGGCTATAAAATGTTCTTTGGTTTGAGTATATTTGCTGGCCTCTTTTTATTTATTCTAATTTTGAGAGAATTCTTAAGTTCTTAGTAACAGTTGTCCCTTCTGACTTCTGTTAAGAAAAGCAGAAGAAGGGGAGAAATAATTTTACTGACTGGAACTACTTTTTAAGCAAAAGAATGCCATAAAAAGCAATTTTAAGGAAGGGAGGGGTCAGCTGAATGACTGACTGACAACTTGGAAACTTTAAATTTTTTCAGTTTTATTCAAGTTGAGTTTTAAAAAAAATTAGGAAAATCTACATACTTTCTGCACACCGTAGAGATTGCAATATGCAATACTTTATGACCTTGGAGAAGCTCTGAGAGATGCAACAGGATTTGGATGACATTGCTGGTTGGTTCTAAAGAATCAACCATTGTTCATGTCAAACTTCAAATTTAAAACATGTTTGTCAACAACATACAGAGTATGTTGTTGGAGTCTGGAGTCTTTTTTCTGTATTTTTGCGTACAAATTTAGTAAAACGAGACTTGGGTAATTCTCAAGGACAAATACTGAGATGAAGCAAGCATCTGAAAATTGCTACAATACTTTTAGTATAATGTGCTTCAATATTTCAGTTAAAGAATGTTTAAATATAAAAGCTGTTTGTGAGACCAAGCTTTAATTTATAGAAAACGTTTTAAGTCAATATATTGCTTCTAGATAGGGTAAAATGGCTTGCATATTGAATCATTTTCCTCTGTTTTCTCCTGCTGTGTTTATGCTTGTTATACATGTGGAGACCTGTTGCTCTATGTTAGTGTATTTCTTGTCCTCCAAACAGAACAGCACTTTTCGGATGTCGTACTCAGTGAAGAATACCTCAATCTTGGTGTAGAGCAGGTGTGCAGTCTGATATCCAGTGACAAACTCACAATTGCCTCAGAGGAGAAGGTAAGACAATCTGGATCCCATTATTCTTTTTATCCTTTCATGTGATAGAGTGAGCTTGCTCCTAGTGATCTTGTGCCCTTTTTCAGGTGTGTTCTGTGTTTCCTTAGTGAAATTAGGCAGGTATTGTGCTCAAGTTTTAAGGATGTTTCCCAAAAGTGTTGTCAGTCTGATGTTGACAACTAGTCTCAACTCTTAAAAATCCTACAACTATATTAAATCACATTACCTTCTTTGGGAAAAAAAAGCCCAAAACCAAAACTACATTAAATGGAAATTCCTTCTCGTCTTCAAGCAGAACAACCAGAACACATGCTGAGTCACATCCACAGGAGTTTGGTTTATCAAGGGGTAAATAATTCCAAGTTTGAAGAGCAATTATATGCCATTTACTAACTTTAACATCAGCAGTCCCACAAAGGTGTTAAAGCTCTGTGTGTATATGTGAGTTGTTTAACCTAACTGAACACATGTGGGTTGCACAGGAGATGACATGGCAGCTTGGTATTACCAAACCAGAATTTAATGTGTGTTGCCTCACCTTTAGCCTAGATCTCAATCTTTTAAAGCCATTTTTGAAGCACTGTGCTCTTCAGTGAGCCCAGGGTGTCCCTGTAAACCTCTAATGATTTTCACGTTGTGGATATATTAATTTTGAGATTTTTAAATTCAGTTATGATCTATTTGAAATATGTCGTTTTTCTTTTTTCTGAGAAGTTTATAGTTGTACTCAAATGAGGCTAAATTGTGTTCAAAAGCATGTTTGAATACTCATTTGTACAGTTAGGAGAGTTTCATGTTTGAAACTTTGAATCTAAGAACTATCTGCTTAAACAGCAACTACCAAAGCTATGTTGTTGTTGTTCCTGTAATACCCTGAAGGTCTGGATCTGTCACTTAAATACATGTGATGCTGCTTTTGTGGAGTATAATTAAGGTTTTAATGCTCTGGTGAATGATGAGCTACTGTGCAATGCAGGCAAAACCAGGCTTGGGATCACTTGTCCTGCTAAGAGTCAGTAATGATAAGTCATTTGAACTGTGATGTGGCAAGTCAGTTCTCCAAGAAAGGAAGAAAAGTATGAGGACTGTAATATTCCTACTGCTGTGTTATTTGTTTGCCGAGTTTTCAGTTTCAGTGAAGTCATTGTGTGCATTTTGTCAATGCAGCACAGCTATCCTTGAAACACCAGTAGAGGAGTAGATATAAAAAGAGACCAGATAATGCACCTTCATAATTTTATAGTTGATAAGTATGGAAATAATGGAGCTGTAACCACTGTCATCTGTTCTTACGCTACGAGTTTTAGTATAAGCAATACTATTTTTGGAGGCACACTAATGTTTTCATGCTTATGAACCTGTAAGTCAAAGAACTAGATTTGTTTGTTTTCTGGAAGGTATTTGAAGCAGTGATAGCCTGGGTAAACCATGACAAAGATGTAAGGCAGGAGTTAATGGCACGTCTGATGGAGCATGTTCGGCTGCCTTTGCTTTCCCGGGAGTATTTAGTTCAGGTAAGCAAAAAGGAATACTAATTATTCTGCATGTGAATACTTCTGTTCATTATTTTAATGCCAGATAGACAACTTTAAATTTCAACAACAGTGTCGTTGGTATGTTAGCGATAGAAAAAGTAAACAAACAGCCACTACCGCATACTCGTGTGCACATCTACACAGCAAGGTAAGAGATAGAGGATGCCACGCAGAGGATGACTTATGTAAGGAATTTATCTGTTTGGCTGACTGCATGTCATACCACACCAGGAATCTGAACAATGTAGTTTGTTGAGAACGGGTTAGGTTCATTTGTAATGCCGTCTTTTGATGGCATTACAAAAGGATTTGTTCTCATAAGTGAATTTTCCACTTCAGAATTATATCTGTTGTTTAAGCTAATTAGGAATTAATGACAAAGGAAGTATTCTTTTACCTGGTTCAGATAAAATAAAATGTTTCAAATTTTATAAGCTCATTTGGATATTTTGGTGTCAGGTCAAATATTTAAGATTGACAATATGAGTTCAGTATTAACACTGGTTAGTAGGTATAAGTAGGTTGGTAGGTGTTTATTTTAAAAATTTTGGTTTTGTGATACAAATCTCCAATTTGTGTGGGTTGTTTTAGGTGGGATTTGTGGGGTGGTTTTTTTGTTTTTTGGGGTTTTTTGGCTGTTTTTGTGGTTTTTATTGTTGTGGGGTGGCTTACTGGTTTGTTAAGTTATTCTCTGCTACTCCCACCTTAAAATATTCTGTACTGTCTGTATTTAAAAAATCAAGAAATGTGCCCAATTGTAAGAAAAGTGATTTACCTTGCCTATCACTGATTCTTTCACTTGCTAATTAACAATCAGCATATTTTGAATTTTTTTTAGTGACTGCACATTTCCAACACATATTTGTGTCCTACTGGTTATATTCCAATCTTAACAAGTAGATTAAGCTGCATTTGTGTGATAGATCATAGGCTTTAATACACTTTGAACTGTGATTTCTGCTTTACTTCCTTAACATGCTCAGACCTTGTTAAACTTCTATTAATAAACAGAGAGTTGAAGAGGAAATACTGGTTAAGAACAGCAGTGCTTGTAAAGATTACCTCATTGAAGCTATGAAGTATCACTTGCTACCAACTGAGCAACGGGCATTGATGAAAAGCACACGGACAAAATTGAGAACACCCGCCAGCCTTCCAAAAGTAGGGCCCTTGTTTTTCCAATGTATATGCTATTTCAAACTGCATTTTAAAAACTTTCACAAGAGCATGACTGTGTCTTGGGGTATTCCTGTAAAAAAATTGTACCAGAGTTATTTATCATAAAAATGTAACAAGTGATTACCTTTACACTCCATGCTACTTATGATATAGATGTTTTAGCCTCCCATCTACACAGAGAATCACCAATACCTGCCCTCCCAGAAAACTTTTTTTAGTAAGGTGCTTCAGCTATTTTGAGAAATATGCAATTATGGAGAAGTAAGCCTGTTAAAAAAAAATAAACAAAACAAACAAACAAAACAAAATTTAAAAAACCCCAAACCAGAACAAAGAATGACTGAAGTTTCTGTGTTGATATTTTTTATTTTATCTTTAGTTCATTTTAGCAAAAAACAAACATTACATACTTTCTTCTTTACAATGAAGTAAAGTTTTCTCATAGTACTGTTGTGAAAATGGTAATAATGGAAGAGGAGATTCAATTCAGATTTAGCACATTTTTCTTAAGAAGAACAAGGTAAGCCTGTTACATGATGGATGGTCACAGCTTCATTACACATCATAGATGGTGAGTTCTCATACCTGAGATCACCGTAGGATGTGAAGATACAGCAGGGTCTCTCCCTCTTTTGTCAGAGCTTTACCAAGATTCTGATTGCTTGCTGCTTTTCTACTCTAATATTTCCTCCAGACAAAATAATTACAAATTACATTTGTTTAAAAAAAAACACCTAGCAATTAATTTGGCCTGGTTCACAAGACTCAAATTTCTATAGGAAAGCCATCCTTTAATTATTTCTTGTACAGAAGCTTGCTTTATTTTTAAACATTCTTTTGATCTTTCAGGTGTTCTCATATATGCAGATAACTAATAGTTATTATTATTATTATTTCCCTGTTAGTTGATGATGGTAGTTGGGGGACAGGCTCCAAAGGCAATTCGCAGTGTTGAATGCTATGATTTTAAAGAAGAACGCTGGCATCAGGTAGCTGAATTGCCTTCCAGAAGATGTAGAGCAGGTAAGGAAGCCTAATTTTTTGTTGTGGTTGGTAATGCTTCAGAATTTAGGCATTGTGTGTTCTCTAGAACAGTACCTGAGATATTTATCTAAGAAGGGCTAAACCTTGACTTTGATGATCTGGCTAATCTGGAATGATACAACTTTGATCAGTTGTGCTTAATTTGAGCTTCAGGTTGCAATCTGTAGGATAAACTGCTTTATTACCTCCCACAGGAACAAGGGATAAATAAATTAAAATATTAATGCATTGTAATAATGACTAATTTTGCTATTAAAATACCCTAATCTTATTAAATGATATAAAGAACATGAAGCAGTGATAATCCACTATTGAAAACATGAACATGTGATCTTAAAGCAGCTGAGCGATTTAAGCAAGAAGAAATTCAGCAAGATGGTATTCAGGAATGTGCATTGCTAGCAAAAAATGTTAGGGATTCTAGGGCTTATTCTGAATGAAGCGTGGTTCTAGGGGACTGTGAAAAGCACAACAAATGTGGTGAATACTGTAGTTTGTGTCAGGTGTCTGCATACTTGGGACAGTACAGAACACAGTTACAGAATACAGTTAATTGGCAGAGAGACTGAAACACTCATCTTTGCTCCCATGTCCCTGCTCTAGGAATGGTGTACATGGGAGGCATGGTTTATGCTGTTGGTGGTTTCAATGGCTCTTTGAGAGTTCGTACAGTAGATTCCTATGATCCAGTGAAGGACCAGTGGACAAGTGTTGCTAACATGCAAGACAGGAGAAGCACACTGGGAGCAGCTGTGTTAAATGGCCTCCTTTATGCTGTGGGAGGATTTGATGGGAGTACAGGTATGTTTGCCTCAGACACTTCTGAACAGCTTTGACTACTCTTAACATAATTGTTTAAATTTTAATGCCTCTTTTTGCTAGTACTTGTGGTGAAACCAAGCATGAGAGTAGCCTAGCATCTTGTGGTGTGGAATGTCCTTAAGTGGTCACATCCTCCTACCTGAACAGCGATTGTTTGCTCCTAAGAGTTCAGGCTTAAAGACTAGTGAACTTCTGGCAAGTTTACTTCCAGTATTCCTTCTATAGTCAGAGTCTTTAACTTGTGGAAGATATGAGAGAAAAATTATCTGGTCTTTTTAGTCCTGTTTGCATAGGAAATTGATCTCTGCATTTTCATGTAATGTAAATAAGATTATAAACAGCTTTTTCTGACCTGTGAGAAGGCTTTAGACATTCACTGTTCATTCTCTACTTAGATGTATTAAACAATTAGTGCAGAAGTGATCCTTTTGCTTAATAGCTATTATGAAAGCATATGTAGGAGAAAGCATGTGTCTTAATTAAAAAGAAAGGAAATAATCCAGGGAAGAAGTTTTCACAGCTCCACAGAAGTTTTCAGTAATTTGCCCATTTTCAGACATAAAGTTGGGTTGACTGCAATTGTCTATCTAAAAAGTTGTGCTTTATGTTCAGTATTTAACAATACTTAAAATGAAATCATTTGAATTTTCAGATATGAAGAGTTTCCTGAAAGCTAGACAGTATGTTGCACCTAGATTTATAGAGAAAATGTTATATTGTCTCCATAGGTTTGTCATCAGTCGAAGTTTACAACTTAAAGACTAATGAGTGGTTTCATGTAGCTCCAATGAACACAAGAAGAAGTAGTGTTGGTGTAGGTGTTGTTGGAGGTAAGTTGACAGACGATATTAAAAAGAACAGAGGGGAATGCAGTCATTTACCCTGCTAGTTTTTCTTACTTCTGAAAACATACTTCAGATTTATGTTTTTACTCAGCCTTATAATTGAAACGGTGTGAACAATATGTAATCATTCAGCTTGGATTTTACTAGTTTTTAGCATAGTAGTTTAAAATTTTTTTTCAGAGCTTCAGCTGTGCCTGAGACCAACTGAGGAAAACCTTGCTAAGCTCTAGGTTATGTATGTCAGCAAAGTCAGAGAGCTGACATCATGACCTTATCATTTGGTCTGTAGTGATGCAGCACTGCTGTGTTGTCAGCTCTGTTATCTGTGGCTGACCTTGCTGGCTGAGTGCTGGGGACAATCCCAAGGGCAGTGCCAGGAAAACTGCTGACTTTTCAGTCAGCTTGGTGGTGAATAGCCTGGATGCCATTTGCACAATGGAGGCCTGGCCTGGCTCTTGGATCTTAAAACAGTTTTAGGGGTGGGTGTATGCTTTAACAGCATAGGAACAACTGCTGTTTCTAATCTGAAAATGCAGACTGTGTGAGTGATTTTCAACTACATTTCTGATATTCCTAGGAAGCCTATTTCTGAGCTTCCAGTATCAAACATACTTGAAATAGCTTGCTTTTGAGCAATGCCAAATTAAAAACCTTACCTTTGTATTTCAGCTAGGCAATTTAAAATCTTTTGACTTGCGTTGTTGTTGTTAGATACTGGGTGCCTTTGACATCCTAAAAACGACAAGATCTGTGGCATGCTAACCTAAAGTGTTTACAGTATAGAATCTCAGTAAGTGATTGACAGGTGCTGATTAGTAGTTAATTGGAGAGCAATGCCTTCCTCTTTGCCGGTGTGGCAGTCCCTGCATGTGCCTTAGCAGCTGGCAGGCTCCTTTGGTTCCCCCAGGGAAGCTGTATGCTGTTGGTGGCTACGACGGAGCGTCACGGCAGTGCCTTAGTTCAGTGGAATGCTACGATGCCAATTCCAACGAGTGGAGCTATGTCGCAGAAATGAGCACGAGGCGGAGCGGAGCAGGTGAGTCGACAAGGATCAGCTGTCCTTGCAAAGATGAAAATTCGTGGGTTTAAAATGTATCTAAAAACATGAAAGGTAAGCTAAAGTCTGAATCTAATGGAATGTGCTAGTCCTAGATGGCTGATACACAGCACAACTGTTACACTGAGTAAGATTCAGTCTGTTAAGAGTAAATATCCCTCTTTGTTTTTTCATACTTTCATATTCCTCCTCTTCCCACAACTTCTGATGGTTTTAACATACAGACTAATATTCATGGATTGTCATAATCACTATCACCTCAATTCTTAAGTATCAAAATTTATACAGCAAGGATGAAAAAATATCTTTTCTACAGGGATCTCTTTGCCAGTTAGGGCTGATTATTATAACAGTGTTTTCAGGTTGACTTTACGTGTGAACTGTAACTAGGTTTCCACCTCTTTGGAGGACTTGTTCTGCATTCTGATTCACTGCAGGAAATTTTGTCCTTGTTCATTCCTAAGTTTGTATTACTGGTTTCATCCTATTACTTCCACTTATGTACCCTTTATTTCACCTTCAGTAATTCTTCTCATCACCTGGTGTTTGCATCCTCTGTACATGTACAGCCTACTGCATGTTATCCTTCCTTATCATTTAGCCAAGGTATATCCATTTACTTCTGTATAATCTTAAAAATCCCTTCTCTCTTTTTTTTTTTTGTGGATTTCTTTTTTCCTTCTTGCAATTCTGAGTGTGTATATTTCTCTTTAAAGACATCTTTAAAAGTGCCTATGGTATTCCACTTTTGTTTAATGAAATGATGCTTCCACAGCTCCAAATTGACTTTAGCATTTTCATTATCTATTAATATTATGGACTTGAATCTCATTTACTGTTCACTGTCCTCTATTTGTCTTTTGGTATTTCAGGTTTTTTCAACTCGCAGAAGTTGTTTTATTTCTCTAGATGCGTTCCCATGGACTTTTTCAAGTCAAATTCCATGATATTATTTTCTACATTTTTTTTTTTAGTAATTAAGTCACTTTTTTGCCAAGTACTTAATGGTGGTTTTTAGCAACACCCTTCAAGTATCTACTGGTGATTGCAATAATGTGCTTCATAACGGGAAGAGATATTGCTCCAAATAAATCTGAATGGACTTCTAGTATGCTCAGTATATGATTAATAATTACCCCAACTTCTCATCTTACCTTCCATTATTCTTTGTTAACTCTGAACAGTTTTTACCTATGTGATAATGTTTAAATTAAGTTCAAATAATTTCAAAAGATATCTATCAAAGTATTAAATTTGTTACTAAAATTAAGATAATCTGTGATACTTCCACCATATCCTTACAAGATCAGCAAGCTAATAACTGTTATTACTAGAAGTCACATTTCAATTGTATTTCTAAACTGAAACTTTGATGATAATGAAGGAAACATGATACACTATACCTCAAGAAAACACAGTTGCCTTGTGAAACTTCTAGTACCTCAGTCTGTGCTTCTTGGAAGTAAATTCTGGATTAAAAACTGGACAGAGTTGCAGTAAGGGTACTGGAAAATATTCCTGTCTAATATTGGCAAGTTTTGAGGAATATATTTATATAAAATGGGCAAGGTACAAGAATAATTTTAAAGACAAATAGTGTTGGTGGGTTGTGACAAAGTTTCATTTTGCAGTCTGCCTGCACACACATTTTGTTTCAGCATTTGGTGTTTATTTTTTGATACTCTGTTTTTGCAAACTGTTGTTGTGCATGTAGCCTATTTATATAGTAGATGTTTTCAGATTTTTTTTTAATGTTGAATTTCTTCTACAACTCCTTAAATATACTAACTACTGGGATCTTCCTGCCCCTCTCCTCTCCTCCCTTGTCCCTATGTTTGCTTATTCAACTCTCTTCTGCCTTTTACCTGGTCCACTGATAAAAAAAATGGAGAGGAAAACTAAATGTAGACAGCTATTCCAGATTCATATAATTGAGTAAAATAATCAACATTCTTCTGTGCCACTCTGTTAAATACATGAAAAATTCTATTTTTTGCATGGCAGAGGAGTCATGTGAAAATCGTGACCGTTGGTTGAGCTTGGCTGTAGAGGCCAAATAGCCAAACCCACCAGAACTGTTTCAACTGGCAATCAGTCCTGGTGGTGTTATGGGGGCTAACTAAAGAAAATTTTGTTCCTGTATTCAACTTTTGGATGTCTGGTCATCTCAAAGAACTTAAGCTCATCTCTTCTGTTCCTACTGCTTCAGCTTCACTCAAAAGCAACTTTTCAGAGGTTAACCCTCAGTTACTCTTCTTTAGTACCCACTGCTTCTCAGTTGATCAATACGGGGACAAATCTGTTTCCAGCAACATATTGGGAGGAGGAACTTCAGATCCAGATATAGGCCATTTGGGAGGGCTGAGAGATATAAGACAGGGTCCTGAAAAATGGGCAGGAAAGAAAAATAACAAAGAAAGGAGAACTCAGAAGACGGCAACAAGAGGATACAGACGGAAGGAGCAAGAAATAAGGTAGGACCTGGAAACTGGGTGTGGGATTAAGGGAAAATGAAGCACCATGGAGGAAGGGAGGACATTATTAAAAATAAGGAGCTATGAAAGAAAACAGTGGCAATGTGGCAGAGGGAAGGCTGTACACACTGAATAGGAAGGCCAGTAACTCTATTGAAGGCATGGGTGGGGGGATTTATGTCACATCCCATATTTAAACTGAAAATATTAGCCCTCCTTCTGTAATGTTTAATTCTACAAAAGATGAATGTTGTACTTTCCTTTCTAATAAAGTGTGATCAGAATGGGAGAAAGAAAAGTTGTCATACTATACTGTGGCATGATAGCTAGAAATAATAGCAATAAAATAGGAATTAAATTAACTGGGAAGAATATGGGGAAATGCTAGTAGTGAATATCACTGGTAAAACCCTAAATAGCATGATTTATAAGTGTCCTATCAAGAAGCTATTTTTCAGATTTACAGTACCAATAAGCTTCCATGTTTCCTTCCTCTCTTCTTTTAATTATTAAAATCAGTCTCTTTAATAAGAAAATTTAGTCATTTCAGCAGGAGTCGTTTCTCTTCACATATAGAAACGGCTCTTAAATGCAAAATTAGTGATATGTTTTTAAAGATATTTCAGCTTGTTTTTTAGGTCTTGGGGTTCTCTTCTTTTTTTCCTTTTTTTTCTCCTTTTTTTTTTTTTCTACTTCCAATATTTTTTTTCTTTGAGGGATTTACCTGATTTTTTGTATTCATATTTGTTGTTTCCCTTTAAAAAGATTTTAAGTGGTTCCATGGAATACTTTATGAGCTATATTTGCAAATCTGTATCTCTGCTTTGAGTTTCATAGTCTTAAATGTGGCATTTATTAGATTTCCCAGTATACTTTCATAGAAGTGCTTTTTTAGTTGTCTTTATGGTCCATCACTCAGAAGTTTTAATGCAAAAAAACCCCCTACATTTCTGAAATGTATTATGTTTTGGTTCTAATAATGCATTAGAAAGGGAGTAATAAATAAATAGGCCTTTCTTTCTGCTTCCCCCATTTCCATCTTTTCAATATGTGCAGCCCAAATAGCAAGTAGATAGATCTAGCTTTACTCACGCCTTCATTCCAAGCTCACAGATTGATAAACTTTTGTTGTAAAGTAAAGGAGACCTTAGGATTAAAGGACACCCTTTAATATCCTTTTGGATATTTTGATAACTGAAGCTTGGTTGAAAGACGCTTGGTGTTCTTCAAATCCCAGAGAAGGTACTCACTGCTAACTGTTTAATTCTGTTCCATCTGTTTACAAGGTATTCCAACACTTCAGTGGAAACATCCCTATTGTATAATGTCTATCCATTCAGCTTTTACCCTCTGTACTGCGCAGCTTTTACTTTCTAAAAGTTCACTTACACTTTATCATCCTGTCAGATTTCTGTTATGCTGGCTGAGCACATTGTCTCATTTACTGTCACTTCTAATTAGTCCTAAATTTCAACAAGCCTCATTTTCCTGCACGTCATTTTTTGTCCAAAATTTTCTAAATCTTCTGTTGCAGAACAGCTCTGGTCTTTGTATGCTGCGATATGGTAGATGGGCACGCAAGGCATTTTATCAGTGTCTTGCTGTAGTTACTGTCTCTCTGCTTTAATGCATCCTGACCCAAATGTTTTCTGAAATAGTTGCCAACATTGACTTAACGAAGGATTTATGTTAGCTGACATATTTGTTGTTTCTCCTTGGTATCCTTCAAATAATTCCCTGGTTAATTCTGCTTATTTTCATATGTTTGCAGGTGTTGGTGTGTTAAACAATTTATTGTATGCAGTAGGTGGTCATGATGGTCCTTTGGTAAGAAAAAGTGTGGAAGTGTTTGACCCCATTGCCAGTACCTGGAAGCAGGTTGCAGACATGAACATGTGCAGAAGGAATGCAGGTATGTGCAACAATGACTAAAATTGTGCCAATGTCAATTGTGAATGACATGCACCTGGATTTCTGCTTCTTTCATAAAAAAACATGCTTTTGGGGGGGTATGGAAGTCAATTACTAATTTTCATTCTGGTTTCCTGCCCTTTTTCAGGTGTTTGTGCTGTAAATGGTCTCTTGTATGTAGTTGGAGGAGATGACGGTTCCTGTAATTTATCAACAGTGGAGTATTATAATCCAACAACTGATAAATGGACAGTTGTGTCATCTTGTATGAGTACTGGAAGGAGCTATGCAGGTAAGGCATATAGATGTTGTTAATACACTTTTTAAAGTATAACATTTGACAAAGCATCCAAACAGAGTCCTTGTCTAAGGTAAAATCTAAGATAATAAAATGGGCAGAAAGAATCTGATGGTATATTCTGAATGATGACTTCAAATAATTACTCACTACAAGTGAAAAAAAAGGGATTAAAGTGTAATCAAGAAGGATTTAGCACATAAATGGTGAGTCAGAAAGATGATTCTGGTATGACCAGTTCTTTTAACATGAAAAACATGTCTCAATCTAAGGAGTCCTATTCCAAAGTTCTTTGGGATTTGTTATTTAGAAAATGAGCTGTTTCAGGAATCTTTTCCTTCAATAACTGCAGTTTTTCAAATGCAGTTATTAAGTGAATTTTAAGGATGTATTTCACTGATAGCAAACTTAAATTTGATTAGTCACAGAAACTTTCATAACTTGGCACTGATTCAGACAGCTTTGTGTCAAAGAGAAATTAGGGAAAAATATGTACATTGTTGCTGCTGCACAGTTAAATGCTATTTGCAATGTATCATATTAATTTTTTTCTTGATTTTAAAAACAACACTGCCTAAAGATTTATCCCTTTTTCTCCCCCTCCCTCTAGGTGTTACAGTTATTGACAAACCATTATGATCAGTAAAAGGATTTTCAACTTGATTATGCACTAGAAGCAGTCTTCAACAAGTGTATTTGAAGTGACTGAGTACCTAAGCACTTCTCTACTTGTAGCTGCACCTTGAGTCACAGTGGAAGATGTGACTGTCTACAATTACAGATGACAGATGATGAAGATTACTCTAGGTAGAAGCAATTTGTAGGATTATTCTGCAGTTGAGCAGAAGCTGATTGAACTTTTGAAGTCTGGTGGACCACTTTTTTATTGCAAGGTCTTCAGAAAAAATCCAACACTTTCATAAGGACCGGCTTCTGTCAGTCATGACTGAGAAACGGATTGTGAGTGAAGAATGGTGTGTATTCTGGTGAAAGTAAATTTTTGTCTTATTTTTTCCAGAGACTAATAAATATATTTAAGGAAATGAACTGTCAGTCTTCATTGTAGGTACTGAATCCCACCTCAGTAATTCAAACTGGCATGGGGTACATTTGTTTCCTTTTATAAAACTTTTGTTACGTAACTATACTACTACGTGCATATGTTTGTGTGAGCATAAGCTGCTCTCTACTGAAACTCTTCAAAACCTGATTTTACTATTTATAATTTGGCACAGTACTTTGAATATGTCAGTACTATGTTGTAAAACAGAGATGTATTTTTTGATATGTAACAATGCTTAACACTAATTCCCGCTGAAGGAGATCAGAGATGGTTTGACACTTCTTGAGCAGGTGTAATTTCAGTATCTTTTTAATAAAAATGTTGTCTGTACTTACAGGGTTTTTTTTTTTTCCTGTTCAATTTTGGTCACGTTTAGATGTTACTTCTTTTTTACCTTTTTATCCAAAAGGTGATTTGGCATGAAAATAACTGAAAATTTATAGTGAATGTATGCAATTGCGTTGAACTTGCATGGTACAAAGGCCTATTTATGCGTGTAATCTCAGCTTCTATTAGCCAATATCTGAATACACTGTATATGGCCATGCTTATACAGCAGCACATTTTTATTTGTTCTTGGATGGCCTCCTTTTAACATGACCAAAGCTACTGTCATATTTGAGACATTTTCTTCAAATAAAAGTTTGTACATTGTTTCCTAATGCCAACAGGTCGCTTAAAACTTGTGTTTCTCAATACAAGTCTCAATCCAAATAATCAGTGAAATAACCTGGGGGGGTGGGGCGGGGGGGAAGGAGCGGGAGAGAAGCTGGAGCTCTAGAGGTCTGAATGGCAACGAATTGAGAATTATTAAGGTTTAGTAGCCAGTCATGTGAACATCACTGTTCTGCCGCAGTTCTGTTTCTGAAAGCTGTGGTTGTCCATGAGTGCACGAATGGCCACGACTGGCTTCCCACGAAAGGGTCCGCGCTGTGACACTGCAGCTGGCAGGGCTGGGAGTCACGTAGGGCCCGAATTCCGTGTGCGGTGTGACGCACGGCGGGGCGAGGCGGCGGCTGTGAACGGGAACCTTGTATCGGAATTGTACTTTCACCCGCATGACTCCATCCCGGGAATGCGGCGGGGGCCGCTGCTGCCATGACGACACCGCCGCCTGTGCACTTCCATCTTTTCATTAACGCGGCAGCAGGGAGCGGGCGCAGGCACCCGCAGGGGTCACACCGCGTCCGTCCGCAGCCGCATCGCTCCTGCAGGCGAGCGCGGCGGGAGGCGGCGAACGGCGGGTCCGGGTCCCGGTCCCGGTCCGGGTCCCGGCTACGGCCGCTACACGGAGCCGCTCCCGGAGCCGCTCCCGGCATCGCTGCCGCGCCCGGGCGGGCCCCGCCCCATGGCGTCGTGCGCGTCACATGCTGTTCTCCCTCCCCATTGGCCACTCTCCGGGGTCTCACTATCCTCACTCCACCCCTCCAGCCAATGGCCGCGCGGGAGCCGCCGCCGAGGCCCCGCCTCCCGCCCGCCTGACCCTGCGCCGCTGCCGCCAGTCAGCCAATGGGGTAGCGAGGGGCGGGGCCGCGGCGGGGGCCAATAGGCGGCGCGCGGTGGCGCGGGCGGTCCGGCGGTTGTTGTCGCGCGCACGGAGCCGCCGCCGCCGCCAGGTGAGGGGAGAGGGGCGAGGGCGCGGCCCGGGGTGCCGGTGCGGGGCTGCGGGTGCGGGCTCCCGAGGGTCCCCGTCTCTCCTCGGGTGGCGTGTGCCGGTACGTGTCCGCCGCCTGCCAGGGCCGGGCGGGACGGAGGAGCCCCGGTGCAGCCCGGGCGCTGGCTCCTCGGCTTCCCGGCGGCGTGTTCGGGGGTGGCGGCCGTGGTTAAGTTGCCTTGCGCGTCCGTCCGCCCCGGGCTGTGCGCTGCCTCGGCGTCTGCTGCGATGCTTTGGCTGTCAGTAAGAAGTGGCAGTGTCGCGATGGTGTTGCTACGGTAGAAAAACGATGACTAGTGTTGTTGGATAGTGGCTTGGTGTGCTGCTTAATATGTGCGAGGTAATGACACATCGGAATGGGCTGCCCAGGGAGGTGGTGGAGTCACCCTCCCCCGCGGGGCCAGAGGAAAGACTGGATGTGGCGCTTGGTGCCCTGGTCTGGTTGGTAGGGCGGTGGTGGGTCAGGGCTTACAGGTGGGTCGTGGGGTCTCAGAGCCCTTTTCCAAGCTGGATTTTGTGATTTGGGTCGGATTTAGCCTTAGTGTACCGGCTGGGGACAGACCAGTGTCCTCTGGCCTGTGAGTTGCAAACCTGTGTGAGAGTGGAGGATGGACCTGTTAAGGGGTCCAGGGGAGGGCACTGGAAATGCTCAGAGGATATATCATCAGTGGGTAGAGGCTGGAAGAGTTGGGTTGTGCAGCCTGGAGAAGAGAAGGCTCAAGGGACACCATACTGTGGTACATAAAGGGAGCTTTTTGCTAAGGCTTGTGGTGACAAAGCACAGGGCAGTGGTGTTAAACTTAAAATGGATAAGTTTAGATTTGGCATAAGAATGATACTTTTTTACAGTGAGAGTGCTGAGACACTGGAACAGGTTGAACAGAAAAGTTCTGTATGCCTTATCCCTGGAAGTGTTTGAAGGCCAGGTGGGATGGTGCTTTGAGCCACTTGATGTCCTGAAAAATGTCTCTTCCCATCCCAAGAGGGTTGGACTATAAATGATGTTTAAAGGTCCCTTCCAAGCCGAACCAGGAAGGAGTCTAGTCTGTGGAAATGGCGTGAGTTCAGGGCACCTGCAGGAATGCAGCCTCTGTGGTTTTGGGAGCTGTGAGGAAAAGTCCATTACTGAGGGAAAGGTGGATTGCCTCAAGCCAGCTGGGGTGTTGATGTAATTTGCAGGGATTTTGGTTCACAGCCATGAGAAAAATGGGACTAGATAATCAAGAGATCACAGTTAATTAAAAATGTAAACTAAATATTTTTTTAACCTTCCTGTTGCTCTTTTAGTACAGAATATAATTATCCTGCAAAAGCCTTGAAATAAAACTTTGGCTAGTAATTAATATTTCTTTATCCTTTTTCTCCCTTGACATAACCTCAAAACCTAGGAGCTGATTGCCTTTCAAATTGGTTTGCCTCTCAAACCAATCTAAAGCTTTGTTCTTTTAGGCTATTCTGTTTGAAGAAATCTGTCTCTCCTGTCCTTTCTCTGCTTTTACTTTAAAACTAGGTAACAACTCTATCATGTAGTTGTTGGGTTTTTTTTTTTCTGTGAAGATTAACTTCTGTTTATTGAATTTTTCTCAAAATTTGCAGGTTACTTCAGACGACTACAGAGGAACTGTAATTGTGATGTTTTAAGATTGAACAATGGCCATGAATGACAGCGTTAATATCTTGAACTCTGCTTATCTGGCAGTGGAATATATAGACTCCTTCTTACCTGACAATCCCCTGCAGCAACCATTTAAAAATGCCTGGAATTACATGTTGGATAACTACACAAAGTTCCAGATTGCAACTTGGGGATCACTTATAGTTCATGAAGTTTCATACTTTTTGCTGTGTGTACCAGGATTCATCTTTCAGTTTATACCATACATGCAAAAGTATAAAATTCAACAGGTAAGAGAAAGTTATGAAGTATACACTGACTTGTCTTTGAACCTGTCAGGCAGAGCATGCAGTCACAGTATCCTGTGTATCGTCACAGTATCATCAATGTATATGTCTCCATTTGATCTGTCACTTGGACATCCTGAAAACAACAAAGTAAATTTTCTCTGTGTATGAGGATAGAAAAAGAAGTGGATTTAGGGAGGAAAAGGAGTTTATTTTTCTCCTGAGGAAGGAGAAGTTTTAAGTTTTACCCCATGTTATAGAGAGAAAAGGATATGTCAGTCTTACTGTTAGTAAAATTTTATATACATAGTTCTTATATCAGCAAGGGAAAGTTAATAGAATTCTGGCATCTGATGTTAGAGGTGTGTCTTAGTAATATGAAATAATTACATGGTGTGGTTCTTTAATGGCAGTGCTCTTCTTCAAAGTACCTTTATGCCCATCCTCTTGAAAGGATTTTGAAATATTTTTACAATGAAGAAAGCCTGGGCTGGATTGCACACTCCTAATTGGAGGCAAAGGCACATCCAGTATCTAAAGATAATTGGCTTCCCCGAGTTCATTATAATTTGAATTAGAAATTAATAACACCAGCTTCTGAAGTTATTGCAATAATTGATAGAATGTCTCCCTGCAAAAACAGAATGTTTTCAAGACAATTATTTCTTCAAAAGCTTGTCTTTTCAGCCTCTCTTTGTATTAATTTGGCAACGGAAATGCATTCTGTATTGTGAAGAAGGAAAGAAAACTGGGTTTACGTTAAACTGTTGAGTATGAAACGTTCCTGCTAACTATAAACATTGAAAACACAAAAATAGTTTGGAGGTGTCTGTCAAGACATCTTATCTTAGCCTAGAAAAATGAGGTTTTGATAAAACTGAATCCAGTCCCATGTTATTTGTGTTGCCTGAGTTAATCTGTATTACTGGAAGGCATCTGTCTTCCAAGGTGAAATTAAACTGACTCCAAATGAATTTTTGGAGCACTTCACTTGTGTACAACAGGAACATGTAAAACGATCAATTCTTTTTGCTTCATTTTAGGACAAACCAGAAACATGGGAAAAACAGTGGAAGTGTTTCAAAACCCTCCTCTTCAATCACTTCTGCATTCAGCTCCCCCTGATTTGTGGTACCTATTACTTCACAGAGTATTTTAACATCCCATATGGGTGGGAAGAGATGCCGAGATGGTATGTAGATTTTTCCGATATGGTGATGCTGAGTTACATACAGCTGGAGGCAGAATATTTAACAATTAGTGTTGTCAACTCTAATAGGAAATAATTTTTTGGCAATGTAAACTGTGCTTGTTAATCATCCTTCATTTGCTGCTTAGCTACTGTAGGAGCTAATTAGAATCTTCTAAGTTTTTTTAAATGTCCCCAAGCTGTTCTAATCTTTGGGAGAGAAGGGGGATTAGGAGTGCGTTTATGGAAGCAAAGTAAGATTCCTGTCAGGGTGGGTTAAATGTTACACTTTCTGGGGATTTTATTTATCAATTTTTTTTCATTCCCCCTAAGTATCTCTACCATCCACCTTGTTTTATATCATAGCAGAAGAGTGTTCCTCAAAGGAGAATGTAACACCTTCACAGTGTTCTTTTCTGGTGCTGAACTGGTGGGCTTTTGAACAAAGCTGGATTAGCTATAAGTGCCCCCTTCTCCTCCTCCCCACCCCAGGAACAGTAGTTTTTCATCACATTTCTCTGAGAGCTGTTTGCTCTCTGGCATAGATGGCTGATGCAGCTCGAAGTTTTTTATCAAGGTCTCACAAGTCTGTGGTTGTTCTCTGTAGACTGCATTTGTAATATTGAAATGACAGCTTGTTACACTAACTGTGAGTTAACACTAACTGAAGTGAGTTAATGTGTGCTAACTCATCAACTGATGAGCTGATAAGCACCACAGCCTTTTAACCTGGTAATTGGTATTTTTAGCATGTTAAAAAAGTAGTGCTCTGCTATTCAGTCCCTAATAGGTATAAACATTTCTGACCATTGTTAGCATATAAGCTAAATTCTCTTTCAGGAACACATGTCTGCTAGTATTTTCTATAACTAATACATCTTCTGCTTTTTAAAGGTATGTTCTGGTTGGCCAGTGTTTTGGATGTGCAGTGATTGAGGATGCCTGGCACTATTTTCTGCATAGATTGCTGCATCACAAGAGAATATACAAATATATCCATAAGGTTCACCATGAGTTTGTTGTATGTATTACTTGATTTTTTTTCTTTAATAATAGCTTTTAGTATATGTCTCATAGAACTTACTTAAGCATCTTATTTGAAAGACCTAAGAAGTCTGCATTTCTTTGACAGGAATTTTGCATTCCCTTTTCTTGGGCACTTTGTTAAGAGCAGTCATCCATTTTGTTTGTGAAAGCACCTCCTGTAATTTGATTTCATTTCAGTAAAATAAAAGATCACACTCTTGCTAAAGTTTGTATTTATGAGCAAGGTGAAGTGGACTTTTAAAAATGCACATATAGGTCTCATTGCTAGGAGAAGGGAAACAGTAGATGTCTGGATTTGGTTGTTCATCAGTTCCCCACCACACGGGCTTTTGCCCAGAGCATTTGAATCCCCAGCACGTGATCCGACAGGCAGCTCTTGCACAATCCCAGTGTTTGCATCATGTACTTGATTCAAGGAAGGGATTACAGCTCTGGGTGAGGGCCTCTGGAATTAGTATAGCCCATTGTGCAATTCAAATGCACTAATATATCAGAGCATGCATTTTGAGCGGTTCTGTATTTAGTGGTGTTGGAGCTGGCATTGAGCGCCAGGCAATGAACCACACTTGGCTGGAGCCAGGTAGGATCCAGCAGTGCTTGCACTTTGTAAATGATAGTGATGTGTTTAGGAGACACTGCCCGTGAAGCCCAGGAGTCAGTGCTGTGTGTTTCTGTGCTGCTGTGTATAACCTAGGCTGTGCCAAAAGGAAACTGCAAGCTGCTGGGTCACGGATGCTTTATACATGCTGCCCGCAGCAGAGGAACTTGGTATGGATTGATGCATGCATATGTACAGACATCTGCAGCACCAGCTGCTCTCTTCCTCTTGCACTTGGCAGCCCCTCAGGTCTCTAGCTGGAGCAGCTTTTGGCCATTATTCTTGAGAGTGGTTAGCAGTTCCCACAGAAGTGATCTGTAGCCTAATGGCGTTTCACTAAAAACTTTTCCTGACAGTAAAAAGAGATGTTTTTAAAGTATCCCTTAAGATTAAGTGGACTTACTCTTTTTTTCTGATGATCTTATTTATAACCTTCTGCCTTAGGTTAAAAACTTTTAAACTGTTCTTTGTGTATGGTGTTCTGTGATTGAAAACTCTTTAGAATGTCTTTTTTTGCTAAACCAAATTACGAATGACTGGTGTGTGTGTGTGTGTATATGTATCTGTTTTATATCAATCTCAAAATCACATTTGAGGAGTACCAGTTGAGGGGGTTTTAATTTTTATTTTGATAATAAATTTCTAAGTGAGTCCTGCTTCTGAGAATATTTTGGCTTCCTTCTTTCTTCTGCTTCCAAGACTGGATGCATAGCAAAGCTGATAGGAGTTTGCCAAACACTTCTTATATTCCTGAAATAACGCTTTGTCCTGGGGTGATGGTAAGCCTAAACAAAAGTTTTCAATTTTTCAGCTAGTAGTGAAGTGTTTGGAATCACTAATAGAGTGATAATCCTTATGACCTTGGAATACTGTTTTTCCAAAGAGGAGCTCAGTATATGTGTTATGGCCCTTGCTCAGTCATGCCATTCCCTTGGCCCACAGCATTGTTCCGTTTGTCCTGCTGTGGTCTTATGGGGTACTGGGAAAGGGAGAGTATTGCAAAATGGTTTGGGTATTGCTTCTGATTTGGGAGTACATAAAACTGAAAATGGTGACTGTTCCCTGTCTGTTACCTCTTTCTAGTCTCCATTTGGAATGCAAGCAGAATATGCTCATCCTCTGGAAACACTCATCCTTGGAGCTGGCTTTTTTATTGGAATTGTTGTTTTCTGTAACCATGTGGTTCTTCTGTGGGCATGGGTGATCTGTCGCTTGATGGAAACCATTGATGTACACAGGTGAGATGCTCATTGCTTCTTAATAATTGTTTTTCTCTTGTCCCTATGCCAGTCTCAAACTCACCTGTCTCTGTCACTGAGATATACTTTTATTTTGTACTAATACATTTTTGTGTCTCATGAAGAACGAGACAACCTGGGGAGTTATCCCTCTTCTCTGTTTTGAGATAGTATTTGAGCAGGTCTTGCTAATTAAAAGAGTGTGGACTATCAGCTAGAGCATCTTAAGGAGGGTTAGAGAAGCTAGGCACCTGATTATGATGGCTGGCTGTTGCTATTTGGAGGGCAAGTGATCTTATGCATATTGGAATACCAAAAATCAATTACCAAAGGTGATAGTCCAAGCAAGAGTTCTTTCTGTTTAATATTTTGTCAGACTGCTTTTATTGCTCAAGAGAAACTTCATGCTCTGTGACCAGTGACTCTCTTTAAAACAAATGCATACATTCTTTTGTTTATTTGTTTGTTTATTTATTGTGAATAAAAAGAACAAGACTTCATGTTGCTGTAGTAGAACTGACAAATTTGGCTCCAAAATCTTAGGGCAAATCCCAGTAGGCTTAGTTTAGTTCATCTACACATGAATGAGATTTTCTTTCCTGTGTTCAAGAGGCAGGGGACACTAATAGTTTATTTTTGAATTATAGTATTAACACTTGACCTCGTGTTTGTAAATATAATATGAAGCACATAGTGTCTTATTGCAAGTTGAGTATCAGGTGTTTCAATGGAACATAAGCTACTGGTAAATTCGTGGTATAAAGCATTCCAGGTTTAGTCATGTTTTGCTTGTAGAGTTCCCAAAGTATATGTTGTGATATACCGTAAACTCATTGAGAAAAAGTACGAATTTCCTATTATAATTATCGTTTAAGCTTGTTCTCCACATGGGGGGTTTATCATGAATTGCCTTGCACTCTCCCCACTAGGTGGTGGTAAGAGGCTTTCCAGTACTACCAAGCAAAGGAGTTAGAATCCTTCTAGAGCACAGCAGAGCACACTGTTCTGCTTTTAATCTTACTTTAATCATATATTTGTCTTTTAAATATTTGAAGAACTTGCAGTAAGCTGAAAGTAAGAGTAGGCATACAGTGATTGTTGATTAGAGATCCTCTCTGATGAGCTGCTGTGCTGATGGCCATAGCTTGCACCTAATGTTACTTCTGGTTCCTCCTTCCTAAAGTCACTCTAAGTTAAAACTGCTAAGCTAGCAGGAAAGCAGCCAGTGTCATTTTTTTAAGTTGCCTGCTTAATTGTTTTTGTATTGCCTAGTAAACTGAGTTGAAAAGCAAGTGCCAAAGCCATTGTGGGATAATTTACAGAGTCATTTGGCTGGGAGTGGAGGGAACTTGTTTTCATGTTAAGTCAGTATCATAGTGATTACCTTAGGACCTAAGAATATTGTAAAATGTATTTCTTTCATAAAAATGACAAGTTAATGTCTATATTTTGTAGTTTGTCTCAGAAAAATCCTTACCCTAGTTGCTTTTCTTTTTTTTGCTGCCCTGTAGTGGCTACGATGTCCCACTGAACCCTCTCCATTTGGTGCCTTTCTACGCTGGGGCCCGTTTCCATGATTTCCACCACATGAACTTCATTGGCAACTACGCCTCGACCTTCACATGGTGGGACAGACTCTTTGGTACAGACTCTCAATTCATTGCCTATCAAGAAAAAGAGAAGAAGAAACAATGCATAACGAAGAAGAAGGCTAACTAAATTTCCAGTGTAAAAGTCAACTTTTGCTTTTCTGTAAAGCAAAATAGTGATTGGGTGTTTAGCATAAATCTTGTTCCCTGGCTACTAAGAGGTAGGGAAAAACAGCTAATTGAACTGCAGTATCTTTCTAATGGGAATGTTTTCTATTTTGTACATAAGTACTGCATATATTTTAACTACAGATTTAAAGATGATGGAAAAAACTAGAGACGATTAGTGTCTATCTTTTTTTTTTGACAAGAAAAAAAAATCAGTTTTATCTATAATGTTGCCCATTTTTGGATCTGGGTAGAATTATGTATGTACACTGAAGTTGGTCTTAGTTTTTTTAAATATATATTCTTGAATTTATAATATCAAATAGCAGAAGTTATTAACTAGCATCAGCACTGTATTATTTAAATATTGGGTAAAAGTTGCTTAAAACCAAAACGTCTGTTACTAGGAAGCTTGGACAGGTCTTTTGCACACTGGATAATGTGAACTGCTAATAACAGAATACCTGGCTAAACATGAGTTATGAGAGACATTCCTGATCTAGATTTATTATGTTATTTTAGATTACAGGTAAAAAGAATAGAAATTTTTATTTGAAGACACTGTTTTTTGCTGCTCTCTTGAAGTTGGTCTGTCAGTGTACTTAGCATTTACATTACATTCTTCTCTGTGTTGTAATTTGCTGATCTGACTTGTTGCTATATTTGCACTTGTGACTGATGAAATAAACGTGGTTTGGTTTGATGTGTGTATTATACTTCTCATATGCTTTTAAACACAAAGCTGAGATAAAACCATGTAGGATACAGGGGCTCTTCATCTCTTTAATGAAGAAGCATTATTTGTTAGGATGGTTTGCAGCAATGCCATCTGTTAAACTACTTACAGAGGCAACAGTGCGAAATGGAAACGGACCACGTAAATTCTGCTGCTTTTTGTTTTGAAGGACTTGGATACATATCTGCTCAATGTAGCAGCATCTTCTGGGATGGGTGCGTTCTCAGGCTGCAGCTTGATCACAAGCTAGAATCTCAAAATCTGCTGCTTGAGTTGCACTAGTCAGAAGCTGTAGTCTAATATTTTGGAATCTACTATAAGTGTTTATCTGCTGCACAGGAAATAACACTGAAGTATTTCAGAAGGCCTTAAACCCTTAAAAGATCTTCCACTTTGTACTGTCATGTCAGCTTCTCTTCAGACTTCAAATACCACTTCATCTACTCGACAAGTCCCTTACTTGACTTTTCAGTGTTTTGCTTACTCAAGAACACACCTGAATTTTAGTTCTGCTTCACATGCAATCTGGTATAACTGTCAAAACAGACAATCCAGTGAAAGTGCAGAGAGATCAGGCTTCTAACATAAAGTAGGGTGTTAATGACATGCAGAATGACTCAAATATGAATTGAAATGTGGAAGTAGTTCAGATTCCTCTTCTGTATGTGTTTTGTTAGGAGCTTTTACTTCTTTATCTGTATCCCTGTTGAAATTCAGTATTTTCCTCTTCCCTCTAAAAAGAAGTAAAAAAATATATTTGACTATGGGAGGTGAACAGAACTGAAATCCCTGTCTTGTTCAGTTTTTAGCAGGGACTGGTACTTAAGCCTTCCTGAATCCATCTGCACTGCCTGCCTGAACTCTCCATGGTGGAAGGAGCCTCTTTAATCAGATTTCAAAGATGGCCATTATCCTCTGCTTTGTCAACTTCCACTCCCATCCTGCAGCTGCAGCTATACTTTGCTTTATTTGACTGAAGCATTAGCCTAAAAACAGAAGGAGCTTTCAGAGCTTCAGCTTTTCCCTGTGAACATCATTCTACTCATTTGTTCTCAGCCTGCTGGCTTATGCCTCCGCTCACACTGCCACAAATTATGCACAACTGGGAGCCACTTGCTTAAATATTCCAGTAAAGATATTTGTAAAAGCTTAGTGTCTCCTCAGCTATTGGAAAGCTGAAGCAAAGTGCTAAAAACATGATGGGATTGACTTACAAAGTATAATGTAATTCCATTCTTCAAGAGGTTTAAAAATAAAGAATGCAGTTTAAACATGCATCTAAGGAAGTGTGCATGGGGTTTTTTTGGCCCTTTTAAAATTAGTTGAATCCATGTTTTTCTGACACCCATTGCTATTTTTTTTTTTGGGTTATTTTATGTACATCCTTAGTGTACAGTGTGATCACATCATTGCTTTTGATCTTTCTTTAACAAATCCCTAGGGAATTATGCAAGCTGTGCTTTATAAATTTATTTTTTGTGAAACAAAAATGTGCCTGGTGGACCTCTCGACACAGGAACTTGCATTTGAAAACCACAGGCTTGTTTTCTTCAGGACTCAGATGGACCTACATTTTACCACCACCCCACTGCTTTTTCAAATGTAGGACCCTGTATTGACCTACCTCATTACTTTGCGTTTTTTATGCAAATGAAGAATTGTTTGAGGAAATTACATTTTTTAGATTTTAGGCCCTTATTAAATGAGACTTTACTGATTTCCCCCCCCCGCCCCCCCAATTTTTTGTGAAAGAGTCTATAGAGTATGTGCAAATCTGAAAATAAAGAGGTTTTTGTGCAATAGTAAAAAAAGATAAACATATGGGCTAACAGTTTTGGGTCTTCACAATGCATAACAAAAACTTACACAATCAATTGTCCTTTATCTTCTTCAACAAGGAGACAGATTTAAGTATGGTAGGACAGGGGAATCAGTGGGGGAGGAGCACTTTCCACTACATTATCTTTTCCTAAAAGTCTGGTTTAGTTTAATTAAAGCTCATCTGTGGGAAATAACAGATTGTTCTGTGCCTTTAGGATATGACAATAATTAAGTCCTATGTAAACCATGAATTAATTTCTTGGAGTTAATGTCAAAAAACCCCATGGAAACCGGAAAAGTATTATAAACTATAACGATTAGGATTGCAAAATAATCAACTGCTTTTGGCAGCTGATGTGAAATCCAAAATAAGGTGTTTTATTTTACACTACAGCACAGTGTGCCAGAAAATATTGATATTGTGATTATAAGATTATATGACTTCATTTATTTTCCTCACAGAGTTATGTTGCATGTTTTATGATAATTTTTTTAAACGGATATGTTTTTAGATTTTTAATATTCATTTTTGTTGAAAAATTACCTTATTGAAACTTTCATTATGGCTATGGATAGTTATTAACCACAGTCTCTGGTTAATTGCCTCCAAATTTCTGCCCCTATTATGGCTGCTGCCCCTATTATGCTCTTGCTCTGGCAGCTGCGCCCCTCTGGCACATCTTGTTCATTGAAACCTGTAACTGGCAGGTCCAGGGACAAGGCACCTTTGTGTCATTAGTTCTTGCTATAATTTTCTGTCTGTGAAGGTAGTAAACACAGTAGTCAAATCACTTTTCAATTTATTTTTCACTAGCTCACCAGATGGTATCCTTCAGGGTAAGGCATTCCCTCTGTTTCTCAAATCGCTTCTTTGGCTTGTCTCTGAATTTTCAGTATTGTTTCAACTGTAGATATCAGAACTGTGTGCCCATGTTGTTCTCTCTCTAAGACCACCCTGTGATATATAATCACATACTCCCACCTAATCGTTATCTTTCTGTCTAAGCATTGCACTGGAAAATAAAGTCATTACCCAGCTTTAGTGATCTCTCAATGCTTCTGGCCATACTGCTTGCCAGACTGTCATCTGTGTTTTACATTTCTTGCTCTTAAGTGTAATTCACAATTTGCTGCTCTGAAATATTTAAATGTGCTTGACTTACCAAGTAAATCACATTCCAGAGCTGCTATAATTTTATTATTCACCATACTTTGTCATCCACACATTTTAATCAGTTATGATTCACCTTTATGTAATCACTAAATAAATTAACCCTTGGACTTGAAATACCAGTTCCTAGGGACCAAAAGAATGTTCCTCTAAGATCATGATTCACCACTTTTAAAAAGCCCTATCAGCCAGTTTTTCAAACCCTCACACTTATCCTGCATGGCAGTTCCTCTGTGTGAGTACTTGGCACCATAGCCAGGCTGTAGCATCTCTCAGAAACAGCATTCCAGTCCAATATCCAGGACCTAGCATCATCCCAGGAGCAGTTATTACTCCTGCAAACTTGAACAAGATGCAGCAATAAGTCACTGCTGTTTGTGTAGGTGTAAATGTCAAATACTTTCTGTATGAAATTGAAGTTGCAGTCTATAGAGTATCAATGCAGAATTGTTACATGTAGAGGATGGTTACCACTCAGCAAGAGAACAGCTCTAAATACCTGATAGGGTTGGGTTTCAGTAACATGTGTGAGTAATCTAACAGCTGGAGGCAATAAAATATTTGGTCTTGCAGTAAAAAATTTGGAAGGTGGGTGGGTTTTTCCCTCTCCTTTTCTGTAACCTCCTGCATAAGTGACTTGTCTGTATTTTTATTATTAAATGTTTTGTTGGTAATGGTATTTCTTTTGCCCTCCCTTACATTAATCACCTTCTCAAGGTACTGAAAAAGCCTCAGCTTCCAAATCTCAACCCTGTTTTGCAAGTCTATCCAAGAAATAGAGCCATTGAGTTATGCAAAACATATTGGAGGTTGGA
Source organism: Fringilla coelebs (assembly GCF_963513975.1). NCBI lineage: Eukaryota > Metazoa > Chordata > Aves > Passeriformes > Fringillidae > Fringilla > Fringilla coelebs. Next base: position 39,261,686 of record NC_140032.1, on the reverse strand, counting down.
AATAGATGCTTCTGTCTTGAAGACACAGCTTCAAGTGACCACAGCTGTCAGGTTTGTTATATGGGAATATAATCAGCACTCTGGTAAGTTTTGTAAAATCTTACACTTGCAGTTATCTCTATCTCCTTGCCTGGTTTGTCAACACTGAGATCAACTGTTCTCTCTTAAATTGATTTTATTCCTAGCATTAAAATTAGTAATTTTATTCCTAGCATTAAAACTTTTTTCCAAATACAAACCAGAGAAGTTTAGTGTTTCCATGGTGTGCATATTAAATGTAAATATCTGCTCTCAATTATGGAGTGCTTTTAGGATTTCTGATGTTCCGTGTGTTTTAGGAGTTTTAGGAGTTATTATATTCTTCAGTTGTTTGTACTGGACATAGATTTAGGGTTATCTTTCTGAATAATGAAAGAAAATAGTTGCCTTAGCCTTTTTGTCTTGTCACAAAAATAAAAAAAAATATACAAAGACGTGTAAGTCTTGTTAGCAAAATTCTTTGAGTAAGTTTATTTTGGAAAATATATGCTTCCTGGTGAATAATGATTTGCTGAAAAAGACAGATTCAGGCCAGTCAAAAGTATTGGAAAATTTGATTTAGCAAATTCTATTTTGCCAAAGGAATGAAGTAATCTGTAATGATGTGAGTGCTATATGTATGTTTTGTATACATGTAGATTTGTCTATAAATAAGTACTTTTGGAATGCTCATTAATTTTTTTTTGTAATTACCAAATTATTTAGGCTATGTCTGTTGGCAAAATATCACTTACTATTTGCTGCACTGTATTCAGATATAAGAGACAGGTAAAACAGATTTAAAATCTGTTGATCAGTAGGTTTCCTGGAGCACTTGTGCTCTACTAACTGCTCTTGTTACTATCAGCTTACAAGGCCATGCCCTGGCGCCTGGTTATGCTTACAGGCTGGGAATGCCCTTGGGGTTGGAGGATTCCTCTGAGACTGAGGCAAGTGCCAAAACTTTTTACATATTACAAAGAAATTTGGCCTTTCAAGATAATCATCCCTGAACTATGGAAAATAGGAGGAAGGATTAGATACAAAGGAAAACATCAATTTATTCCTCCTACTCAGTTCTGCATATGCTCCTATGCTGAGAATGTAAACATTGTTTTTTAATCCCTTATTAAAAATAAATTAGTATGTGTGAGCTCAAATATTTGATAGTATATAAACCACCCTGCTTTACACAAGATACGCATGTGTTTTTATACATACATATTGTCCTACGTTTTTTAAGAATGGGGGTGAATAAATATGAAAGCAGAAATAAATTCATTCAGTTCTAGGTGTGAGATTACTTTTATATAGTGTAATAATAATTCATTGCTTGAGGAGATGAAAATAAATAGATGATTTCCCAGCCTGCTTGTATCTTTTAGTGATGTATTTTGGTAAATTAAATTAGAAGCCAATGACAGTTGCTACAAAGAATAAAAGAGAGGCTTTTTGGATCAGAAAGTTCTCCCAGAAAATGATAATGTAACCAGCATCAGCAGATTTATTTACTTTGTATATTGAGAGCAAGGAAAAGTGATGAAGAAAACAAAGAATATTTAAGCAGTGATGAGTGTTGCCAATACTGCTAAAGAAGGTGAATGTTAGGTCAGCTACCATTACTTGCAGTTCCCTTTGGAGCACTGTGAGGGCTGCACATGTTGTTGCACGTTGTTCTAAAGCAGTGTGATGTGATAAACAAATTTTTAAAATGGAATTAATTTTTAATTATTTTTTTAATTCATGCTGTTAGGAAGGAGAGAAGTCAGAGAGCCCTTTTGTGATCCTAAATTCAGTGATCTTGGTCAGAGAAAACACTATATCAAAGAGTCTCTATATGTCCAAGTCTTGCAAAAGAAAGCAAATTAGTGTTGTGATAACCTCAGAGCTAGTGGGACACACTATGATAGGCATCTCCAAAAGTTTTCTAGCACTAAGAATGAAGAGTTGAAGGCTTCAAAAAGTGCTCTGAGGGTGCCTTTGCATGTGGTTGCCTGGATTTAAATTGGGCAGGGCAGCTTCTGAACCCAGTTGGCTTTGAAAGATGGTGAGAACTGGAAGGGCTGAACTTTGGTTCTTGCTATGAAGAAACACATTAAGGACTGACATTCAGGGCCCTGGAAGGTAGCAAGTATAGGTAATGAGTATAGGCAAATAGAGACAGATATTCAATGTACAGTTGTACATTCAGGTCTATGTTTCAGATGTGGGATCATTTTCTGAGCTGGTACATCACCAAAGGTCAATGAAAACATTATCTTAGAAGAGATTGCGTCCATTATCACCTTATTTGAAGTAGACACCCACAATTTAGGAAAATATCCAGAATATCACCAAAGATTATTTTTAAAAATCTTCCTGAAAATTGATTCAGTATTAATTGGTGATAGAAGGAGGTGTTGAGGTGTTATACAGGCTCACCGATATAAATTACAAGATCAGAATAAACATACGTTATACTATTGTGGACAAAATTCTGTTTGTAGAAGGATGAATTGGATGTGCACTTTTCAAAATTTTGAACATCAAAAATTTCCAGCAAGTCTTTGTGTCCTTTAAAAAAAAAAAACCAAAGCCCAAATCAACAACCCAATATAGAAGTTGCTCTTTAGCATTTAGCCTTTTGCTTTCAGAACTCATCCTTTGCAGACTGTTTCAACAAAATCTAAACAGCTGTGCCTATGAAGACAAGTTGAAAAGAACAAGCCTTCAGAAGTCCTGTAGTATCTGTGGTCTAGAAGAAACGGATTTATTAATATATGGCGAATGGTTCTTCACACTAGCATTCGCTTTGAACAGACTGGAGCATGCTAAGTACTGTCAGTATCGGAAAATAAGTCTTGTTTTATCCTGTCCTTTCTGTAATGCAGCAAAGGCGCCTTATAAACGGGGAGCAAAGCGACCCTGCAGATGACGGTTTTTAGTTTTTCCTGTCAGCCAGATGCATTTGTGTTGCCCTGCAATAGCACTGAATCATTCATGGAGCACTCTGTTACTTCACGTTTGTGGCAGCGGGTTAACCCGCAGGGACCGCACAGACTGATGAGGCGGTGCGGAAAGCGCGCACCCGGCTTCTCGCAGCGTTTTTACCGCGGCTGGTTGATGCCAGCAGCTTGAGCGGCTTTCGCCCGCACCGTGCGGCCGCGGCGCCCGCCCTCCGCGGGAGCGCTCGGGACGCGGATCGGGGCGGAGCGGCCGGTCCCGCCCCGCCCCGCCCGCCGCTCCCTCCCGCTCCCCGCTCCCTCCCGCTCCCTGCTTCCCTCCCTCCTTCGCTGGGTGCCGCGGGCGCTGGCGGAGCAGCAGGCGGGCGGGATGGCGGCGCGGGTGCTGCTGCTGGCGCTGTGCGCGGTGCTCGCTGCCTGCCGGGCCGCGGCAGAACCGGCGGCGGGGGCCGCCAGCCGGCGGCGGCGGCTGAGCGCCGAGGAGGGCATCTCCTTCGAGTACCACCGCTACGCCGAGCTGCGGGAGGCGCTGGTGGCCGTGTGGCTGCAGTGCCCCGCCATCAGCAGGATCTACACGGTGGGGCGCAGCGCCGAGGGCCGGGAGCTCCTGGTCATCGAGATCTCGGACCGCCCCGGCGAGCACGAGCCCGGTAAGGGGGGCGCGGCCGGCGCCGCCCGCACCTGTGCGCAGGTAACGGCGGCGGGCGCGGCCGCGGGCGCTGTCCCCGGAGCGCTCGCTGCGGCACCGGCACCGGCTGTCAGCCACCGTCCGCAGCCGGCGCGGAGCGGCTTTGTGCCGCTGCGATTAGCGCCCCTTGCAGAGAGAGACGCCTGGATTCCCCGTGGAATGTCCGGAGCGGGCGCCGGCCGCCCTTCCCCGCACGAACCGCAGCGCCCGGGGAACGGCTTGAGGCGGGAGCGCGCCCGTGGGAGCGGCGTGTCGCGGCCAGGCTGTCCCCGGGGATGTGTCACCCACCGCGGCACGCTGCGGGAGCCGGCACGGGTGCCTCGGCATACGTGTGCTTAGAGTTTGGGACACCTTGATCAGAGGGAATGGGATTGATGCCGTGCGCTTGTATTGCGCCTAAGATTGTGTCGGTTTCGTTGTTTCCGCTTTTAGAGTCGATAGTGTCGCTAATGTCAGTCTGTGAAAGCGCTTAACCGTGAGGGCTGCTCGGTACCTTTGGCCCAGCCATCTGCCTTCTGCAGTCATGTCCTCACATTTCCCTCTCTGGGTTACAGCACAGGTCTGGAAGTCCGTGACTTTTAGGTGGAGGTGTGGCTTCTGTGGCTCTCCGGGGATTTGGCCAATGCAATTAGTGCTTAATATTCTGCTTTATGGCCTGAATATAACCTTGCTTTGTGTCCTCGAAAGTCTTAATGTTAGGGCTATAGTTAAAGGTTATAGGAAAGTGGGCATAAGGGGGTTGTAAGAGGAAGGCAGGATAGGAAAGCATTGTCTTGGAATGAAAAATGTAGGCAATGCAGTGAAATTTGAAAAATTTCTTTGTGGTGTGTTGCCATCTTGGTAAGAGGGTGTGAGGATCCCGAAGCGAAGAATGAATCTATTGCTGCTGTGTAATTTGTACCCTCGAGTGATAACAGTAATTGTGGGATTTCGCGTTGCTGCCAGGGAACAGCAGCTATAGCTCATTTATGTGACTGTTGTGTCAAGCCAGCTGAAAGGGACAGAAAGAGCAGCACACCGTGCAGCTGAGATGGGGCTATGCCTCTTCCTGGAGACACACTTCTCTTGGTGTCAGTGATGGGAGAAAGGGCTTGTCATTGAGCCCAAGCTAAAGGGAATCCAGCATTATATGAATAACAAACCGCAAAAAAGAAAAATTCCTATGGATTGCATCCACATACAAGCTATAGACAGTGTCAAACATTCCCTGGAACATGCTCGGCACCTTACTAAGGGAGCCCTATAGACAAAAATGCCACAGGTTGCAATGTCCAAATCATGTGTCAGGGAATGTGATGAGGCCTGGCAATCTTTAGTGGTGGATGCTGAAAATGCTGGTTTTTGAAGGGGATTAACCAGGGTTTGAACCACAGCAAATTCATTGTTTTATTTCAACCCTCACTTTCATTCTGTGAGGTTCTGAACGCTTCTCAAAAAGTGGAGCTCTACTCCTCTTTGCAGTGGTGCACGGGAGAAACTCGGGATCTTTTTGGGAAGGGCAGCAAGACAGACCTCATGCATAGTTACCCTTGCACTCCTTAGAAAAAATTGTAAAAACATTGATACCACCCCTGCTTCTTAATTACAGAGCCTAAGAACCTGTATATTGTGCCAATGGTAGTATTAGAGGTGTTTTCTTCTTAAAAATGTGCCCTTTCTTCTACTCTGTAGTAAAAGGCAGCACTGTTTATTTTTCTATGGGAGCTTTTTTAAGCTGTGTAGTAAAAGAAGTGGAGCCTTGTACCAGCCTTGGCAGGAAATGTGAGACTGATTCTGCTCATACCTGAAGGAGGGACCCTGCTCACTCTCAGCATCCATGCTTAATTCCCAGGGCAACAGCCAGAGTAAGGATATTTTGTGCGGTAAAGCTTGCAGGATCACAATCTGATTTATCATCATCTATTATTATTGAAAAATTATGGAATCAAAGACACAGATATACATACATATAGTTACTTTTCATTCTTTCCAGACAGCCAAAAAGTTGTAAGTTCTGATCATAATCTCTTCCTGCAGGGCATCCTGAATGTTACAGGATTTATTTTTTAAATACAGGGAAGTATGAACAAAATATGTGCTGTAGTTCATAGATTTATAGTCTATAGAGAGCTCATGCTTCTAGAAGGCTGATGAGTACACAGGGATGATACCTGAATCACCTAGTGAACAGCTGTGAAACAAAAAAAAATGTTTGTGTTCACTTAGTGAGCAAGTTGATGACAAAATAGATCAGGAAAGTGTCAGCAGAGCATCAGTAAAGACTTTGTACTGAGTAAAGAGGCTTTGTACTGAGCAAATCAAATTCTGCATATACATGCAACCATTGCATAATCACATGTATTGCATGGCTGTGTAGCCTTGTGTGAATGCATTTGGTCATATGCAAGCATGCAAATCAACTTCAATTTTTGAGTATCAGCTATTTTTGAAAATTATTCTGTAATGTATGTGCAATGTTTGAAAAAAAATGTTGGAGAGAAATAGGAAAACTTCAGAAATGCGCTTTAGACCTCCAAGGCAACTGGAAAAAAACCTCAGTGTCTGAAGAAACTGGAACAAATCACAAAGGCCTCGATTTTTCCTGGGGTAAATATTCATCAGGAGGGTTTTTTTTTTTAAAGTCCTGATACTGCATAGGAAGTCAGAATGACTTCATGTGAACCAGTCTGGTTTCTTGCACAGTCATGCCACTTGTCTTTGCAAATCTTGGAAACCTGAATTAGTCACTTGCACACCACGAGCTGAGCCTCCACTGAGCTCTTCCCAGGGACACGATAAATGCCAGAAGCGTGAGACTGCCTGAAGTTTCTGATGCGACATTAAACATTGAGAGAATGTGCTGCCTTCCTGCAAACTGGAACACCACACTACCTGTGCCTCAACTGTGCTTTGTGCCAAACAGTGTTTGGACTGATATTTGTCATTTTGTGCATTTTGTGGTGTTTTGTTTTGTTTTTTCATAAAATGTTTGTTTGGGCGTTTATTGTGGCAACGATTTCTTTTGGGTGATACTGCATTTGTATGGGAGATTAGAGTCTGCAATCCCTGATGGAAAAGAAGCCCTTGAGTAAGGAAAAACACACCCTGGAGATGAAGGTATTTGAACTTTATCAAGTTTCAAACCAAGGCAGAAAACATCACTCTGAGTCGCTGAGGACAAGGCAGTGAAGGCAGAGAAAACTTGAATGAGACTGTGTCAGTTGTTATGTGTAGAAGAATAAGACTGTGTCAGTGGTTATGTGTAGAAGAATAAGACTGTGTCAGTGGTTTCATGCATGAACGTAGACTGGAAGCAATAAAAATATTTTGGAGTAGCTTTGATTGCATGAGAAAATACAGTTTTGTCCTGGTGCTCACCAAAAATTGGCAAAGTTGACAGAAGCCTGTGGACAGCAAGGTCAGATAAAATGAAGAGAAAGAAGTTGTGGGAAGCTGATGGTGGACCAGGGGAAAACAGGTCATTTGATGGTAAAGCACGGATTTATTTTTGTTTTTTCTGGGACAGTACTTTGCCTTAGTTCACATGCAGGAGAATACCAACTACTCCTGAGAGAGGAAATAGGCTCTTGCTGTAGATGTCTGATGTTCTGTTGAACAGAATGTTAATGATTTTATTGTTCATCCTTTTCCCCACAAGCATCTTTAAAAATACTTCAAATGGAAGGAAACTACTACTAATTTGTAGTAGAACGAGGCAACTGATTTTCTAGAAAATGACATAGTTTGCAGTTTCAAACAAGGCATGGTGAAGCGCTGGTGGGGCAGGAGTGCACCAATTGAGCAGTGCAGCTGTGACTTGGAACATTCACAGGGCCCTCTGGGTGTGACTTCAGTCAATTTTATGAGGTGCAACTTAGCTACAATAATTCTTGGACCCATCACTTTATCAAAGACTCCACTTGGCAGGGTGAGGAAATGAGCTGGGTCAGCCACTGCTGGCACTGAGCCTAAATAAGCTTCTCGGCTTCCCAGGTTGCAGTTCCTGTACTAGCCCCTCCAAAGCCCCCAGATGTGAGGCTCTCAGTTCTCTCACACCCCAGCCATACAGTGCTAGAACCATTTCCTCCTGCAAAAAAATATTTAGAGGGTGACTAAGAGAGAAGTGAAAATCATGGCTCTATATTGATGAATGGAGAAATCAAAGATCTGTCTGCTGATACAAACAAGTTTTTATTCTGTCAGTGAAGTGCTCCTGTATTCAGCTGTGGCACCAGCCATGTGAACTGGTGCTTTCAGTGGTAAGAAGTTGCAATAAGTAAAGCTGATGAATTTACAGGGAGAAAAATTGTTTCTCATAATGTCTTCACCACTGTTGCACAAAAGCCATTAAAAAATATGTCTTGATTTATTGTAATTGAAATGACTCTGCAGCTGTTTAAGAGAACCATGAGCAAGTGCTGCTCTTTTTCAAAAGAGAGAGCAGGAAGAAGAATGAGCAAACGTGTAGGAGGCTGCTGAGGTTTCAGGCCAGCATGGGCAGGAATCAGCTGTGCCACAGTAGGTGGCAGCCAGAATGGGGAGACCCCTGGATGTCACCTGTGGGTATTATGGGCTGCCCTGCTTCAGAAGAGTGGGTGCAGTGCTGGGGTTGGTGGTGGGGTGTTGTATCCCTGGTGATGTCAGAAAGCACACAGCTTGTCTCTTGGTTATGGAGATGTCATCAGACACAGCTGTCCTAACTTCATTATCCACACTTAATTGCACTTGATTTTCTAAATCTTTCTTATCCTTGCGCCCCAAATCTGAACATAAAAATCTTAGGAGCTCTTTGATAGGACCTGTTGATCTTTCTTATATTTGAAAAGCGTCGATACAAATTGCACGTGGCAAGAGCTTGTTATTAAATCTAGATATCAGAGAGCAAGCCCAATTTGTGTGCTCGAGGTTTAAGCAAACACCAGTTTTTATCAAGGGCCACTCGTGTAGTGTTCCCTTTTTGAAGGGAGGTGTGGAAGGGCACAGGGCTGGTTGCTGGTAGATGTGTGTGCGCTTTGTTCATACTCACCCAGCTGCACTGCACAAGGCTATGGGCTGTACATAGGTCGGTGTCAGGAGCACAGGAGATGCTGTGCTGACCGTGTTGTGCTCTCACCCTTTCTGTCAGCTGTGGTTTAGCTGCTCTCCTGGCTTAGGTCTGCAATCCTCTTTAGAGGTGAGCTGCTGCCTGGGCACCTGCAGCCCCAGGCGAGCGCGAGCAGGGTGGCTGGTATCTCTGTAGGGATGGGTAGAAAATGCAGAGTAAAACATGGTCGAACTTACTCCTCATGCAGCCTTCTGCATTTGGAATTTTTCTTTCCTTTGAGCCTCAGGGAACAGCTTTTCTTTCAGAGCTTGTGAGGATGTTCTGGCTTTCTCATCAAAACCTGTCAGGGATATGCTACTGACTCGCCTGCTGGGAGCGCAGATCTGGGGCGGGCTGTACCTCCTGTGTTCTACAGAAGGCTGGGAAGCTGTAATTACCTTTCCAGCAAAATCCCTTTTGGGTTTTGTGCCGGTTAGGGTATCCCTCTGAAGTCACCCGGCCAGGATTTGGCCTGGGGTAGTTTCTGGCAGGATGATTTTAATGCTGCCTGCGTTCAGAGTGGGATGTTCAGTGTCCTTCACAGACCGTGTAGGTTGTGCAGGTCTCGGGAGGGCTGTAGAGCAGCGTGAAGATGGCTGCATGTGCGTGCTGAGTGAGTTTTTTAGACTTTTAGGTTCTTCTTCCTTAATTTTATCTTTCCTAAATAATATTTCCTTAATAGTTCTGATTTCATCCTATCTCAGTTCTCATGTTCAGCTAAAAATAGAGGTGTAGAATACAAAACGAAAAACGTCTCACAGCACTGGTGCAAATCGAGGAGAGGCAGACACATTTACAGATCTCATTCTCAGCTAGTTGCTAATGCCATTCACGTTCCCATTGAAGTCAATGGAAATTCCCAGTGAGTGTGGTTAGGCAGCTGTGCTGGGCAGGCTGCAGCGCTCCCGACACATACAATGCTCTCACTCCGAATCCCCTCACTGACAGGTATTTAAAGACTTCCCCCCTTTTTGTTAGAGCATTTCAGAAAGGGTTAATAGAGGCTGCGTGCTACCTGCGGAAACACCGTGCATCCCAGCTGCGGCATCTCAGCAGTCCCTCTGTTATTTACTGGAATAACACAAATGGTAAACCAGCCGGGCTAAAGGGTCTGTAATCATTAAGAATAAACAGGACTACAGAAGGCAGTTGTTTCACTTTTCAGACTTGAAATGAGTCTGAGTATGCAGACTAGTCAGGGTTTGTTGATCTGACCCCGACTGCTTTTGACAATCCCACTCCTTTTGAAAGAGTTGATTACTTTAATTTCTTTCAAAGAGAAGAGTTGCCATCACCTCCCACACCTTCAGAATGCCTTATCAGCTCCCAAAGAAAACAGAAGGGGGGCCTGTTTTGTTGTCTCGGCTTAAGTGATGCTTTATTAGGGTGGCAATAATGCAAACTCCAGAGAATTCCTGAGAATTCTCTATAAAGCATGGGTATTTCCCAAGATTTTCTGACATGTCAAAGCCAGTAAGTTGGAGTTGTGTGATTTATCAAAAGTGATCTCATTATTAAAATATTTTAATTTTTTTTTTCAGGAAAAACTGTTTATTATTCTGTAATTTAGTAATCAATATCTCAAGCCTTTAAATAACATGGAGGGTGAAAAACACAAGAGAGGTGTTCTGATTTCAGAATAAACACAAATTTTTGGTTGTAACAGTGGAGTTGCTGCTAGACTCAGCTGGTAATTTAGTACTAAAACTTGTTTGGAATTCGTTCTGTGTTCATTACATCGAATTTCTGTTTTCAAAGGTGGCATGTGATTTAGAAGCCTACATACCGGGCATGCATATTCATGCTGTAATCTCCCTTTTCCTGGTCGGCAGGAACACCTCTTGGCTAGGCTGCAGTGCCCTCTGAAAGCATCTGCTTCCTCTACTGACTGTAAGAGGAGCTAACATTGGGTAGGCTTCTGACTTAGCAATGTGTGCAAGAGCTTATGGTTAAGATCTGGTGAATCCCAGCCTTCATGTATCATCATCTAATGCACCTTGTTGAGCTTTATGTGCTATTTTTGCAAAACATACAGTGTATGGACCCTGTCTGGGCTTTTTTTCAGCAGATTAATTAATTTTGTTAAGTCCTCATATCTATTTTAATTCATGTTCCTCCAAAGGGGAAAAAAACCCCAAACCCAAAGCATCTTGTCAGATAATTTTTTAGTCTACTCTTTAAACAAAAGTCTTATGCATGTATTTCCACAGAACCTTGCTGTTTTGTTTTCTTGGGTTTTTTTCCCCCTTTCAATTGGATAGGAAATTAAACTGTGAAGAAGACTAGTGACTCAATTCTCTTAAAATTTTGTGAAATCAAAAAAAGTGAAAACCACAGTATGTACTTCAAGGCATCTGGGTAAGGTAATTGAAATGATTGATAGGGATACAAGAAGCAGAGCAAAGGGTGTAAACTTCATTTTGGAGCGAGGTGTGCATCAAAAGCCAGCATTCCATGCATTCAGTGGGAATGGGGTGTTATAAATGATTATTTTCTAGTGTGCTGGGGCTAGATGAAGACATCAAGGGTCTATGTAGTAAAAAGGTTGGGGGGAAAAAAATCCTTATCAGTAAAATGGAGTAGGCAGGTTTGATCTGCTGGCACAGGAAACGGAGCTCTTTTGAGTGCCATACATCAGCTTGTATCATCTCAGGATAAGGGTGAAGGCTGGTGGTGTTCTGGGAGTGGACTGGGAGCTCTGCAGAGCAACAGTGCTGAAAATGAGCTAGTTCCAGCTCCACGTGCTGGGGTTTTGGGTTTTGGAACAGAAGTTCTGCCACACCATGAAGAAACAGCTCTATGTGCCAAGGGGCAGTAGCTGCCCCTGGCAATGAAGTTGTTGCCTCTCCTGCTGCTTTCAGGGGCACTGCTGGGGAAAAGGACTAAAAGTGAGGTGTTGGTCCATGGTGCCCTTCCTTCCCTTTGAAATGGAGGTTTCCTGCAGGGTGCCAGGGCTGTGCCAGCCGGATTGACATTGCTCACATCTTCTTGTCACAGCAGCAGGTGTTGTCAAAGGGCTGTGAGGTTTGGGTCAATATGAAGCCATATGTTAGGGATGTGTCTATGTACCTACAATGGCCAGGTAAGAGAGAATCTTGAATCATAAACCTGTGGCTGGCAGTTCAAAGGAGTAAACATTTGTTTTTAATTAATTTGCAAGGAGAGGCATTTATAACTGCATAAGCTAGTAGCTTCTTCCTGGTAGTTGTTCCTCCTGAATTATGAGCAGAACCTCACATCCTTGCTTGCTTGCAAATGAAGTCCCATGGAGACAGGTGTTCTTTGCATGGAGCTGCACATGGCCTTGGAGTGTGAGCTGCCTGATTTATGATCAAAGATCCTGTTCTGGCTGCAGAGCCTGCCCAAAGCAAGAACAACCTGATATAAAATTTTGATAGGCAAACCAAATTTAATTTTTATATCTTTTCTTTTAAAGCAAGCAAGCGAGCAGTGCTGGGTGGCTGGGGAGTCACTGCTCCACTCACAGCACACACCACTGCAAGTTCACCAGAGCATACATGCTGTTTTTAAGCCTACAAAGCATTTTCCAGTTAGTCCAAATCAGCAAACATCAATAAGCTGGGGTCAGCAATTTCATAATCTCTCCAGGTGGTCGTTGGCTTCCTGTCCCTCTTGTGGTCGTCTGGAGGGAGGCCTTTCACCGGGGTCTGCTACTCTTGTACAAGTGCATCAAGCTTTTTATTATACATAAGCATTTAGTCTCTTTGTTGCAATATCCCTTAGCTTTACCTCAACTGCCTCTATTTTATCCTAAGCATCAGTTGTTTTTGCCACCTCATCTCTTTTACACTGCTATACTTCTGTTTTCTGTTCCATGCTTTATTTGGCTATTTGGTCAGAAAGTTCCAGAGCCATTCTTTGTAGTTATCCCAGGGAACGGATCCACTTCTAACACAGCAGATACAAGCATTTGCTGATGCCATTGCCAATTGACACAAATCACAAAAGCATTTTTCACACAACCTGAATGCCATTTTCAGTACTTATGCCTTAAAGAAAAACGAAAAGAGTTGTTTGATCAGGGGAGACATCAGACTGGCCAAAGTTTATTGGACTGTTCTCGTGGCATCCTTGCTAGGCTGATGATCTGGTAGGTGTCTAGAAAGTATGGCCTAGGCTTTTGCCATATTAGCTCTCCAAACAAAAGAGAAGTCATACAGTACTTTGCTATGAGAAATCCAACTAAGAGTTCAAAAATACAAAGAAAGTGGAAAGACACTGAGACATTTCAAAGGTTGAAACTTTCTGCATAGTTGTGTTTCCCATACCATCACATTAGAGACATCTGGATAATACATGTGGGAATTGCCACATGCTTGTCTCTTGGCATTTTTGGCTGCAAAACATTCATTTGAATTTTATTTTTGAGTCCCTCAAACTCAGCATCACTGTCCTTCAGTTACTCATTGTTGTCCTTCAGTGGTGCATTCCTTGCACATTGATCAGTCAAAATGAACTTTTTTTCCCTGTGCTAAACCAAATATTTTGCAGTTTTGGCAGCATTTTGGCTTATTGTGCAAAAGCACAGTTCTAGAACTAGAAGCAAAATTGGGGTGAGTCTAAGACATAGACACTTTTTACACACCTGAAAAATGGTACTTCAAAGGAGGCCTTGTGACTATGGTAAGCAGACTCTCCATGTCAGATCTGCACCAGGTAGGACTAGACCATGCTTAAATTTTTCCTCCCACCCAGCTTCTGAGCATCCACAAATCAAACTGAAGTCAGTGGGAGCTATTAATCTGAATTTAAGGAGGAGACTTATAAATCCTGAAAATAATGAATCCTAAATGTTCAAGCCAACTTGCATGTGTATTCTAAAAAAAGAAAGCTAAATGTGACTCTAATTTTGTAATAGCCTGCACTTAAGGAATGAGTGGTCCAAGTTTATGCTGCTCTTGATGAAAAGTCTTCCTTCTCATTGGTGACATCAGTACGTAGAAGGATGGAGAGGAAAAGAAGCTGTGTGGTTGGGAGCTGGGCTTTCATGGGCTTAAATTTAAAACATTGCCATTGCAAGAGAGAGGAAAATCTATTTTATGGTAAAGCTGGCTGCTTTCCTGGCTCTGCTGGGAATTTTTGTGGTTTTGGGTAAGAGCACCCTCTCCCTGTGACTCCTCTGTTTTCCTCCCTGTTCTCCTCTCCATGCTAGTTTCTCAGCCTCCTTGCTAGATCTACATGTGGCTGTGCCATGTGCCAGGTGTGGAGGTACTTGAGAGAGCATGTGGCTCAGCGTTTGATCTGCCTTTAACAGGCAGTCCCTACCTGCTTCCTGTCAGATTTTTACTAGTAGCAAGAAGCCCCAATATTTGTGTTGACTTAGCTATGCTAATGGACATATGGTGAGGAGTCTCTCCCTATTTGCCTGCTGCAGATACACAGTTTTTTGTTTTGTTTAAAGATCTGCCTTCATAGCAGATAAATATAAAGGAGGAACCAAATCCTTTTCTTCTGGTGCTGATAGGGAGAGTCACAACAGAGACATCAATATTTGCGAGGTTTCCACGTGTTGCAGATATGGGAACAAATCCATAGTCAAAATAAATATTGCTAACCTTCAGTGAAAATCTTTCAGTACAAATCTTTAGTGGAAAAGCCTATAAATAAACAGAAACAGAGGAACATCTGTTCCTGATACTCCATGAAGCAGCTGATAAAAATAAAATCTGTATTATAACAGTAGCCAGTACAAGATGAGAAAGTACCTGACAATGGCACACCTCCTGAATAGAGAAGTTTAGGAGCCAAGAAGCTCATCTGACTTGAAAATTGAAGAATTGTCTGAAATAGATGTTGCCATGGAGACAGATAGGATTAGCAGCCTGAGACTGATTTCATTGGTCTGCTGCTAGCACAAGTTGCTTGTTTGAGTAGCATTAATATGTTGTCTCATGCTGCTTTATATGCTGAGACCATCTGGCATTAGTGGTATTTAAAGGTGCAGTCCTGTTACGGAAGGAGCTGGCCAACATGGTTTGATTTATGTTTGTAAGACAAGCTCAAAGAGTTACAGGGTCTTTGAGAAGCTGTCTTGTGCACAAAAATATTCTGAAAAATCACAGCTTGTACAGAGATGAAGTGGGGCTTTGGGAAGCAGCACGAGGAATTCCAGAAGTTTGCTTTATACTCAGTCAGCACATATTTGAAATATTCTCTGCACAAATACTCTCACTTCTGCATGTTTCTTCAGGTGTGAATGTGAAGGCAGCCACGTTTTTTCAAAAATAAGCCTTTTCACTGCAAAGCTGCTCAGGAACTTCAGCTCCACCACCTTGAACCAACACAAGATCATTTTGTGTATTGAGGAAAAGTATGTTGTAATGCTGCAGTGCTGAATGAAGAAATTAAGGTCTAACCAGACAAGAGCCCCTTTAGCTTACTTCAGGGTCCATGATTTCAAGAAAAGCATATTTTCTTTTAGTTTGACTGCATATCTTAAAAATGTATTTTTTAGCAAAGGATTTGATAAGAAAGGCAGTTTGTAGAGACTAAGATAAACCTTATCTTTGATCTATTTATATCAATGAGTCTTCATCTGCTTTCCTTAATACCACTCTGGAGTGGGAGTTGTCTTCCAAAGGAGCTTATATGACAGTGCTGACATGCCTCAGATGCTTATAAATTTTCACTATTTTTTCTTTGATAATAATTATCATGGTACTTAATTATTCTCAGGACTTTTTTCCCAGACAGAGAGGAATGGTTAGAATGGCCAAACAAGAGCCAGAAAATATTGCTGTCTGAGTTCAAGTTCCAGTGTGGAGGCTTTTCTGAAGGTATGGTAAGGAAAGTGGCTATAAGGAAAACTAGCTGGAGGCTTTATTCTCCTGGATAGACTTGAAACTGGATGGAATTTGAAATCAAGTCTCAATAATTATTCCTAAGTTGATAGGCATTTTTACATTTACATGACATTTTTGGAGCTTACTGATGTTCTGAAACTACTGATGGAAAGAATTTCTAGCTGTGTTCTGCAGCAGTGCAACATTTTTCCTCAGGTATTGATGTGATTGATATTTCTTGGATATTAGTGAGAAGTGTGTAGTACAGTAATAAAATGAAACAAGGACGTGGGGTTTGTTCCACAAATCTTTAGGGTTTAAGCTTTTATTCTGGAGCTCTGACTTTGGTGCCAAAACAAATTCTTCATATAATTTTGCTTCAAGCGCAGGACCCAAGAAATACATAGCTGTGAATGTCCTCACTCCTTCAAATAGCTTTAGAATGATTATGTTTGGTGCTTAATGTTTTTACAGCTTAGTTCTGTTTTAACAAAATGAATATAGGGCACAGGAAGAAAGCCAAATAACTTGTATTCCCAGCCTGCTCCCAACCCCCAATTCCTAGTTTGCAAATCAGTTTGCTCCCTGTTTTGTTTGCTTCTTTTTAATGCTGCCATTCAGTTCTCTCTGAAACAAAGCTTGGGTGCAGGTTTGGGTGTCAGTGCACCCCAGACCCACCTCATGGTGATGCAGATGTTGTTGCCACAGAGCTGTTTGCTGAGCAGTCTTCCAGCAGTACCTTGTCATGTCTCGTAGCCTCCCATGCACCTTCCTACTCTCACAACAGGTCACACTTACTTCTACGGTGTGCAAAAGTATTAAAATCACCTGAGAGGCTGGGGTGCCATCCCTGCACGATTGTGGACCCTTTGGTTTGGATAAACCCACAGGTAAGTGTTTCCTAAAGACCCTGTAGGTCTTTAGGACCAGGAGCAGCCTTCTCCATCCTTGAGGGAGGATCAGGAGGGATCCTGGCCTGAGGAGCTGGGGTGTAAGCTTGTTGGTTTTCAGTTTTATTATCTGTGCTTCAAAACTTAACTTCTGAAGCTGCTGATTTTGGCCAGATGCTACTTCATTCCTTCACATGATTTCATTTGCTTCAGTTCTCCAGATACTGACATTTGACATGCCAGTATTTATAGTCTAGAAATGAACTTTTGTTTTTTATCCATTCCATTCATTTCCAGGGATAGAATGCTGCATCAATTCTTGCTGCATTTCCATAGCATTTAAATGAGCTGACTGCAGCTGACTAAGCTATTCACTGAATATTTCAGTGTGAGAAAAGGTGATAGAATTGAGAAACAATAGCATCTGAAATAGCACCAGTTGTGCTGCATAACGTTCTGCTGAGTTGCAAAGTCTGGTGACTTGGCTGTCTGAAATTGAAATAGTTGCAACGAGGCTTTCGTGTCTGGATAGTCCAACACAATTCTTTAAATCTACTATTAATGTGAGGTAGAATGAATACAGATTATTGTTTCTTAAGTTTTGTGATATGTTTTACCAGTAGCCCTGAAAACTGATGATATGGAAATGTGCTTTTGAAACAACCAGCTATAGATGGCTAATGACCCCTTGTTCTCAAAATACCACTGCAATAGCACTGTAGATGCAGTAGATTTATTTTAACAATAGATCTTCTATATTCAGTGGATTATTAAAATATGATTACATATGATGGGGGCAGTTTCAGAAACTTGTAGTTAAAAGCAGCTGAATCATCAGAAGGTGGAATGTGTCCTGTAGGAAGAATCAACAAAAGGTTCCAAAAATGCTTTGTTTTAATATAAACAGAGCTGTTATTAGATTTATGCTTCTTAAGGTTTGTCCCAGGAAAATTGCTCCTTTGGATACCATTCCCGTGCTGTTCCTGTAATCCCAGTGAAATCACAATGTGAGGTCAATCTGGAGTGCTCAGTTATTTGATCTGAGGGCTAGAAGAAGATTTAGTGCCCGTGTTACACCTCTGACTGCCCCCTCAGAGCTGCAGAGAGTATTTGCTGTGCCTGTGCTGCAGCTCACCCTCTGGGACCCTGGGGCAGCAGGGCTTGCACAGCTGGTGGCAGCCTGTGGAAGGGAATCATTTGATATCTGGGATGGCCAGACACCACAGAAACTGGAGATGCTGTCTGGTGCAGTCCAGTCCATTCTTCATTTTCTCTTCCCTAGGAGCTGAAAGGATTGGGATGATCTAAACAAGAAAAAAAGGTTCTTTAGTGTCCTCTCTAATATCTTAGTGGCATTGTTGTTTGCTCATCCTCATCCACTCTGTACAGACTTCCTAGCACTGCATATGGTGTCTTTAGGAGTTCCTTATTCACTTGGTATCAAAGTTTACTTTATGTAGCTTTAAATATAAATTACAGATCTCATGTTGTTTTGTTTTTTTTTTTTTTTTTTTTTTCTCCAGCATAAAACACATTGGTGTGAGGCAGGGCATTGAGCATCATGCTACTGACTAGAGCCAGGAAGAGTGCTGCATGTTGCAAGGGGAAAGTGATCATCCACAGCTGAACAAATTAAAATTTACTTATTGTTAGTGCCTGCATCTGGGAGCACTTCCCAGATTATTAAATATATGAACATTGAGCTAGATAGATTGTAGCCTATTGCTGGTATAAAAAATGTAGGTCAAAGCTTCTGCAAGCTTCCAGTTATGATTTAGACTCATTGCACCCTAGAAAGTGGGGAATGGCATGTATATTTTTCTATACAAAGATTCATTTACAATGTTTTTTCTTCCTTTCTTTTTGCTGTTATTTGTATCCTTTTTACCTGTTTTTTTTTAGTCACTGCAGTTGCCTTTTAAAAGCAGGCTCTCAAAATACAGCAAGGGTGAAGTAGAGGTGAGGAAACAGAGAAGACTAAAAAATGTGGCTTTGCTACAGATTCTGTAGACTTTCTGTTTTCTCCAGCCTTAAAGGCTTCATTATAGGGTGTATCAAGATTGTGCTGTCTAGAAGGAAGCTGTAGTTGTAATGTACAATGAGAGCATGGCACATTAGTCAGCAATCTGTTTATAGCATTGTGGTTTAGAGCAGAAACCCTTTCTGTAGGAGATTCTCCAGCAGGATCTCAGGAAAACTGAAGCAGCTGCAGCTGTAAAAGGAAATGTACATTAAAAAGGCCAGGGAGAAACCACAGCTAGAAATCCTCCTCTGTTATTTATAGCTGTTTCATTAAATGTCCCTTTCAAAGCTTTGAACAGAGATAGGAATCACATTTACATTTGGATACATAAAAGGAATACACAAATGATGACATCAGTGGCTCAGCAGATGGCGAGATGATTGCTGCAGTCCCTTATGAGCTGGGATCTGTCATTGCAGTTATTGTCCAAATAGAAACCCCTGAGCAAAAGAGCATGGGATTACAAGAGACAGTAAGTGTGCAGGGTCTAACTAGTGTCTAGGAATAGAAGCAAGCAAAAAAAAAAACCAAACTGTAATAATTTCACAATTCAAAAAACTGTACTGTGGATCAAACTCCTCCCTGCGATTGCTTTAGGCTAGAAATAAGTCCAGTTCACTTCAGACATCCTGCTTTCCTGTTATTTACCCTTTGGTTACCCTTGTTACTCCTTGTTGTTTAAAAATACATTGAAATGAATGCAGAATAATTTCTCATTGTGTTTACTTGGCAAATTGGGTAGCCCTTGTTTAATTTTTGAAGCAGTTAATAAGACATTCATAAGTGCATTTCAAGAAAGGTACATCAGGAGTTGCTTCTTCCAGCTTTCCCATTAACTGCTTCACACTGTATCTTCCAGGAAAGCAGTCAAAATTATAAAGTCTGAAAATCTATATGGGATTCAGTTCTGCATGCCATGAAGTAAATGGAAGCTTTGCCAGTGACATGAAGGGATCCAGAGTTCAATATGTGGCTTAAACTATTAAGTACTATAAAAGCAAGACTCAAGGGTGAGCTATATGTGTCTTCATAAGCCATTATTAATAATATGAAATAACTTACCATAAATTAAAATAATGTGATTGTGTGTACATATTCATGTGTACGTGCACATTTTCTATCAGAAATCTTCCAAAAGGTCCCCATAGAAAGGAAAAACCTAATCTCTCAGCTGCTGGCTGTAGAGAATCTGGTTTTTGGGCTCTGCAACAGAAACTTATTAATCTGGACGTGAAGGTGCACAAATCTGTGGGGCAATTGCTCAGCTGATCTTTAAAGCTCCTGGAATACTCAGGAAGCAAAAATAAAATTAAAAGACTGGAAAGACTTGACTCTAGTGCTTATCTTAGATAGCAGTCTGCATTAAAACAGATACCTGGTAAACTTTCCAGCTCTTCATATTCATGCTGCAAATACCTTTTAATAAAGCAGTGGTATGAAAATCTGAAAAGAAGCACAGCACCAATGGCTGTGAGATTTTGTCAATTTTTCTGTGTGATAAACAGATGAAACCCAGATCATCTGAATGTGCAGATATAAATTAGCACAGCATTATAGCTGATGTCATGTTGGAAGCTGCTCTGTATTAAGTGTGCACAATAAAAGCTTTAATGGCAGATACAGTATGTGAAGCCCACACTTTTTCCCTTTTCTGGTCATCCAGAGACACTTGTGACCATTGTGACATACACAATGAATTGGGACACTGTGATTTTAGTGATGTTATTAGCAAAGCTTTCGTGATCTTCAGCATGTGCAAAATTGATCATTTGATTGTTTTTCTTTCTTATTTGCTTGCTATCATTAGCAGCAATTAAAATTTCAGATTACTTCAAAGACCAGGCTTTTTTGCTAAGCTCTTGGGGAAATCAAAAAACCCCAACAGCTGAAAACCAAACACCAAAATCAAATGAGAAACTCTTTCCAAACTGCTTTTTATTTTTAAAGCTTTGAAAAGCAGAAATGTGTTTTTAAAATTTCTATGGATATTATTCTGTGTAAAATTACCAAAACAGAAAAGAGGAAAGATAGCCATCTAAAAAAACGTGACAGTCTTGGTGGTTTAAAAAAAATTTTTTTTTAACTTTTGAATTGTGAAAAGTCAAGTCTGCTGCCTTGTTGTTTGTATTCCTTGTTTTCCTGGTTCAGTCAAGATGCTCTGGAGTGGTCTTTCCTGCAATGGTCAGAATTCTTCAGTGGCAATGTTTCACTTGAACAAAGATTTGTTTTTTCCCTGACACAATTTGATTAAATAAGTTTTAATAAAAATGAATAAACTCATAAAATTACTCAATTATTAATCAGTTTGAAACATGAAGGTATAGTTGAAATTCAAGTTTCAGTTTGCCATTCTTACATGGAAATTCACCAGTTTTTTACCAAGTCTTTTCAGGTGATTTCCTGGAATATATTGACCCATTTTTCAAAACGTGAAGCATTATTACATGTTATAGAAAAAGATCTTTTGCACTTTTAATCAACTCTATTAAAAAGTTCCAGTGCACGCAGGGAAGGTTTCTCAGGCCAGCCTGTTTGCTTGACTTGCATGAGTGAAGTCAGTATCTGTAACAGTGTGGACACAGTGATCCTGTCTCACCAGAGGATCAAGGCAACCAGAATACCATTGCTAGGTGGCCAAATGAAAGATACCCCAGAAAACAGTGTTTGAAATGTTCACATCAGCCTCAAAAGCTTCAAAGGTCTGCTACGCTTAAACCACGCTCAAGTCAAGAGCTTGCTTTGTCTGCTGTTCAGTAATTTCAAAGGGGAAAAACATAAATAACTTGAAAGAGGAAGTGGTCTTAGAGAATGGGAACAAAAATACCAGAGGTAACTTTCTAAAACTTTCTCATGTATTGAGGGGGTGAGAGCAGATAGGTTAGAGGGATAGGGTGCATCTTGAATAACTGTTTCATTAAGTTCTCTCTGCAAATAGAGAAAAGACATGAAAGAATCTAGCTCATGTTAAAGTCTGTGAAAGTTCTTTAGATAAAAAGAAACAGAATTCTCCCAAGAGCGCTGATGTGTTGCTATGTGAACAATTATAGTGTGGTAGCAGAAAATGTTTACTGAGTGCCCACTGTTCTAGGAAGGATTTTCTGTAGGCTACATCAAAAGAGAAAGAAGTGTTTTGATGCCAGTTTAAAAGATCTGTCTGTTTTGAGATCTTTTCAGTTGTATTTACTCTGAAGAATCATGGCAAGCCTATTTAGCAAGACTCAAACCGACTCTGAAATCGGAGTTAAGATGTTCAAGGAAAGTTTTGTTCTTTTAAGCTACTGATATGTGGGTAATTGTACGTGTGGAGGACAAAGTTATTCAGAAGAGAGAGGCACAAACCCAACACTTCATAGGGTACCCACTAAATAATAGAACTGCAGTTGTACCAGGAAGCAGAAATGAAAATATGTTACCAGAGGTTTTCCTTTCTGTTAAAAGGGCCTGAGTGTGTTGTAGCTGGAATTTTTTGGTGCTTATTTGTAGTGCTAGCCTGGCTTAAACCTACACCTTCATCACTGTTGTCACCCACTTAAGTAGTTGTCACCCACTTGTCCATGCTGCTTTCACACCTCCACCGACAAGATTCTCTTGTGCAGTGGGGCTCTTCAAATCAAAAGTTAAAGGAAGGACCAGGATAAACAACCCACTCATTAAAGGAAACATCACAGAATTTTAAATTATGACAGATACGAATTTATTATATTTAATAATAATCTGGAGGTTGGCACCCTCAGGAAGAAATTGTTTTCAGCAGTGTGAGACATTAATTCCCAATGGGATTGGAAGTATTGTAATATCAGGTATTCTGTGAAAAGAGGCAAGGAAAGAAATATTCTTTGTTGAAATGATGATGACATTATTATTATTATTATTATTATTATTATTATTATTATTATTATTATTATTATTATTATTATTATTGTTACTACTACTATTATTTATTTATTTTTGTGTAAAATAGTGTTTCTATCACAAAGATGAAGTTGATTGTCCTCATTCTTTTTGATACCACTGTGTTAATAAACTTCTTAAAACGGATTATTTTTCTTCACAGTTCCCTAACAAAATAAATATAATTTTTTAAAGTACTCAAATTGAATATAGCTATTACGATTTCTTAAAAAAAATTTTCTTTCTTCAAGGAACACTTTGGAAATTAGTTATAAAACTTAATCATGATTTTAAAATTCTTTCTCTGTTCTTTACTTCTTTGCATTGTTTTTATGTTGGCTCTTTTTTTTTTTTAAATCACAACTCTGGAGGGAAATTCCTGACCTTTTCATTTTTCCCATGGAAATTCTGGACTGCGTTTGACATGTCAACTCATAAAGTTGTCATAATATCATAATTATGGTTTCAGACCCGTGTCTCTGTGAAATTTCCTCAGGAACCATGAATCACAAGCAATGTTTGTAGAAAGACTCTGGAATTACATTTCACTGATAAGTGGAGTGCAAACAGTGAGTTAAGTGTCCTTAGTTAATTATCAAGTGCAAACCATTTTTAGAATGATCAGAAGAGAAAGAACTGGGCAAAACTCTTTGTAATTCTAGTAAAAGTAAAATCACAGTATATATAATTTTTGTATTAATTTGATTTTTGAGAATAATCTGTTGTTGAAATATGATTTTGGTCTGTGTCGTGGACCAAAACATCACTCTTAAGGATACTTTTTACTTAATTCAAGTTTATTTCACTTACAAGAAAGATGAATGCTTTGATCCTGGATAGTTAAGTCAACACAATAGTGGAAGCAACGAGCTGGCTTTTCTGTGAACAGTTACGCAGTGCACTGCTTTTCACAGATCTGAGTGAGGGTAGGAATTGCTTACAAGATGTTTTCCAGAGGTAGGGCTACTGTGATGATGGATATAATGGAAAAATGTAAGAGAGGAAGGCTGAAAAATAGCTGAGAGAGAGCACTAAGTTTTGAAGCACTGAGCCTGTAGAGGCAGCAGCTAAAATAATGTTGTCACCTTTTGACACATAAAGTGGGACAGTGCACGTCTCAGCACTGTCCCAATGCGTGTCATCTTCCATCAGCTCCAGTCCCTTGAATAAACACCCCCAGTGCTGTGCTGGGGGCTCTAGGAGGCCACTTCAGTGCTTGTCAAGGCCATGAAGAATATAGATGCAAATACATTAATTTGGCAGTGGCCCAGGACACACAGTTGCTGCTGCTGCCTTGGGTGTCCAACAGGTCTCCAGTGAATTGGTGCTATTACTGTGCCAAATGGAATATTTTTCTGGATGGATGGACAGAAAGCCAAGGGTAAGGATTAAGCAGTGGTGAGGTCACATGTGGAAACACTATTCAGTGTGGAATACTTGATCAGAGAGAAAGTAATTAGTTGTTTAAACTTAGTAGTGAGGAGATGGTTTAAAAGAAAAAGGTGAGTGAAGAGGTGAAGTAAGAAAATAGTCATATTGAAAAAACAAAACCTACAGGAAAAAATCTTGTAGGATTGAAGCAAGAAAGTTAAATTAAGAAAAAAGAAAAAATCCCCAGAAGTGTTCATTCTCTGCTTGTTGTTAGTCCAGCGCTAGGTGGTGTTGTCAGTGGCGTGAGAAGTCAGTGAAGATGTCCCACCTCCTCTCCTTTTTGTCCTTTTTACTGCCAGTGTGGTGACTCTGCAGTTTTTGATGGTGTCAAAGCAGCAGGATGCCGTGGTCGATTGGTCGGGGCGTTCGGTCTCGCAGGGTGAATGATGGTGACAAGCTGGTTGTTACCTCATGGCAAGGCCATGGAACATTCAGGTGGTGTCCCAGTGCTGCCTGTCCCTGTCTGGGAGTGAGCCCAGTGCATGGGGACAGCTGCTCTGTGCTCCATCTACCATGCAGCACTGAGCACTGCTTGTCTGAGGGCCCTGGGCTGGGTGGCTCCACATCTGGCACCTCTGTTTCTCAGGCTTCAGGGAATAGCTCAGGCTACCAGGTTTGCACCTTTTGCCTGTTGTCCTCTCTCTTTCTGGGTCCCTTGTAATGACAATTTCTTCTCCCTCACCCTTTACTTTAGAGGACTTCCAATTTCTTCAAAGCATTTCTCTGCTGTTCTCAAAAACATTATCTTGAATCATGGAATAGCCTTCTGGGCGAGTGACTGGATTTCAAAGTGCTGTTTTTCAGTCACTGCCATGCTGTGGGGCTGCTGCCTTTGTTCACTTACAAGCCTTGCAGCAGAACTGAGCTTATTCCTTTCAGAGGCTGACGTGGTATGTTATTTCATATTTCATCTTATTGTTGGCTTAGAGTAGCTTACGCTGGTCTTGTATTCTTCTCCATAATTGCCCTGATTGTTTGACCTCTTATGGCAGCTTAGCTCTTAACTCACCCTAAAATCCACCATACCTTTTCAAATATTTTGATTTGGTGGAAAAACTCAAGAGTGATTATCTTCTGTATTGAATTTAACCTCAGGAAATCCTGGCCTCCTGTTCCCCAGAATGAAGGATGTGTAAGTGCTACAGGAGATCAGCATCATTTGTATTTTCACAGTGATTTCCAGAGGAAATCTTAGCACATACTAAGTATTTTCTTCATTTTTTAAAATAAACTTCCCTTCTGAGTAGGTAGTTTTAATAAGCCTCTCTGTCTCCCATTTCTAACATTCTGTAAATGGTAAGGGAAATTAAAAATGCACAAGTGTTTCTGAATGAAAATAAGTTCTTGGAAAAAAAGACACTTTGTCTTAATGCTATTCCTTATGTATAGGATATAGGTTCATGAAAATAATTACAGTGCCATAGCCTTAAAAATTTCAAAGGAGAAAAAGTGTGTTTTTCTATCCCCTCTTCAAGCCTGTATGATGAGAAATGAAGTTTTTGTGCACTGTGATGCAAAGTAGCATTTATAGCTCTGCTATGTAAACGTTGATTGGATGCTTTTGGCTTGCTTCATTGTTTTTTGGATAATTTTTGCAATGTGCAGCTCTGGTGGAGAGACTTGAACTTAGAAATAAGTGGGGTTTAGCTTGGTCTGCTAGCCAGGATTCTGCTTTCAGAATAATTCTTCAAAATTACCTACATCAGAGTTTCTGTGAGAAAAAAGTAGCACTAGGAATTTTTGCCAGCCAAATGTGTCAGGTTCAGTATCCAATATCTCCAGGCAAAGAATATTGATGCCAAAATAAAATCTCAATTTCCTATATTTGGCAGAAAAAAATACATCTGATGGAAAATGTGCTCTGAGGGGGATCTGTCCTGTCTTTTCAGACCTCTGAAATGCACAGTGTCACTGAAAGCAGTGTATCCTCAGAGTGCATTATTCATGGAATGCACGTGTGTTTGATGTGGCGCTCCTTAGAACAGGCAGTGGGCTGCTCCTGTGTTTTGCTGCCACCCATACTTGGCTGTGCTCATCAGTTTGCATCTGTTATTCCTTTGGATCACAGCCAAATCTAGGGGAGAGAGAGCAATCCCTTACCACAGAACTGAATGAGTGAACCCACCAAACTAAACAATAACAGTAAGTCCAGCACAGAATAATTTTAAAGAGCAAAACTCTCATTCTGTATCACATAATACATATAACTAGGATCATGTGTAATGGAAAAAAAAGCCCAATAAAGCCCAGAAAATGTTACTTATCCAAACCTTAACACTTGTTTCTTTGAGATATCCTTATGCATTTGAAGTGTGGAGGTTTGGCACCTTCAAGCAGCTGGGTTTTAACCTTTTATTAAAATGTGGGTACTGAAGTTGTAATAAATGGACAAATAAATAAGTCATGTTATGAACTGGTGTGGTGATCTTTATGCCAGCTCTTCAAACTTCCTTCAGGCTACTTTTCTGCTCACCAGTAACTTGTTTAAATGCAATTTTGTAGTCTGATCACTTCAGACATTAATCCTTCTTCAACTGGTTGGCAATTTGGCACAGGACTTGGAGCAATGGGATTTGACATTGTTTTGTCAGATCAGGAGTGCTAAAATATTTCTGTATTCTGTAGAGCTTTGGGGTTTTATGAATTAATGTTTCCAGCCCTTCACAAAAGTCAGAAGTGCTTTTTGAGTTGGCATGCTCACACAGGAACCATAACACTCTGATCTCTGTATCAATAAAGGTGAGAATTTGAACTGTCACAATATATTTAAATATCAATATTTACTCTTACTGATGAATTTAACAGCCACATTCACTTTAAAAATAAAATTATTATGTCATGGACCATTGCCTTTGACAGGTGCTTGGATGCTGGCTCTCCAGGATGCTTGCAGTCTTTTACACCATTCACTTGTGGGGAGAAAAAAAATTAAAATTGTCTAGTTCTACTTCAGAGCAAAATCTTCTGGCAGAAGGAGACAAAATTTCCATGCAGACATTGTCAGCTTCTCTGTCTTTCCCACTTAAATGGTTAAAAAATAGCTGTCTTTCACTAGTGTAAATTGATTTAAATGGGCCTACACAAGAAGGGCACAATGAAAATGCTTCTCTAGTTGTGTTCAATTTACCTGAAAAATGTTACATTCGCCAGCTGTGACATCGTTTTCACAAACCTTCTTTGTAGGTGTATTTGTGTGACTGCAATCCCAATTCAGCTAGCCTCAAATAAAACCATAAGATGGGACATTTCCTTCCTTCATGTAAATAAAAACATGTAGCTATAAAGTCAGATGATAAGCAAATGGCAGCTGAACATCACGTGCCATCCTGCTTTCCCTTGTGTGCGTTGATGTGATACCAAAATTGCATCTGTTAGGACATTTCTGTAGCAAAAATCCATGAAGAAAAAGCTCTGCTGTACTGCTGCCTAGACTTTCAAAAATATCATGAGGCTCTTATTTTGGTTTTTTGTTAAATTAAAACCATATTAGCAATATACTCCAGAAAAAATTCAGTGTAATGAGAAGTGGGTGCTGTGTATTTTTTTCTCTGCCATTATTCACTTGCTTTTATGCTAACTGTTCAGTGAAGCTATTTCATTTTGCTCCCTCTTGCTTTTTTTACACCATCCTGTCTGTTTCTTCATTTTGAGCTGTTCCTATTAAAAAATTGCACTCATATTCAGTTGTCTGTTTGAGCTAATATTGCTTCTTCTGCCTGTTTTGGGAGTTTCTCTGAGTCCAAAGGCATGGAGTATAATTTAGGATTGGTACTTGGTTTTGTGCCGTTGAAACATTAACAAAGTATTAGTAGATGTTAAAACCTCAGTGTAAGGTAATACAATGAGTAGATGTTAAAACCTCAGTGTTAAAATATTAATTAGTACTTCTGATCTGTTAAAGGTCGCTTCTGTTGTCCACTGAGCAGGTTTTCAAACCACCTTTCTTGCACTCACTCTTGTGACAGGTGGCAAACAAATTCCCCATATAGCAGTGTCAGAGGCCATGCTTGATATTTTTCCTCAGATCTCTCCTTAATGCTTACTTTTATCACAGCAGTTCTTAAAGGTAAGGGAGGAAAAGGGGTTGATGAGGTCTATATGGTTCTATTCTCTCTTTTTTTTCCTTTTTTTTTGCCTCCATAGCAGATGCTCCATAGCAGAGCAGGTCCATTCATTGTTCAGCGATGGCACAGCGTGCCTGTCCTTTCCTGGGGGTGGCACAGGTTTGTGACAGTGGCAGTAATGCTGGTTTGGGAAGTCCTGCTCTGCTGGAGTGGCAGCTTTGAGTAAACCACGGTTCCAATCCCAGAATGGTGTTCTGCACTGACTATCCCTCCTAATTATGCTTGTGTGCATGTTGGCAAGGAGGGTCTATCAGCTCCCACTGATGTGTTGGTTGGTTTGGTGTGTGGTTTTGGGAGGTTTTTTTTAATGTCTATTGTTTAGTGGTCAGTATAGTAAAGTGATTTTTTTGTATTTCTTTATCAGATTCAAGCCACTTTCCATTAATAAGCAATCTTACATAGGAACCTTTCTTTTTCTGGGGAAAAACATGGCTGGATTATTTTTGCCTACTTGGA
Source organism: Fringilla coelebs (assembly GCF_963513975.1). NCBI lineage: Eukaryota > Metazoa > Chordata > Aves > Passeriformes > Fringillidae > Fringilla > Fringilla coelebs. The sequence continues at coordinate 39,233,358 of NC_140032.1, read as the reverse complement.
AAAGCTGTAAGCCAAAGCATGGGATTCCCATAGAAGGTGTGTGCAATGCCTGGGTCAGAAACCCTGATAAAGTCTGGCTTCCTATGTTACAGCGCTATCTTTTAGCTTGGCAGTTTGTAAGTTATGAAGCCATGAAAGAATAACATTTCCTAGTCAGGAAACTCACAGTTCCTGAAATTATCTCTTGGACTCTTTTTTTTTTTTTTCCCCTTAGGTTGGCCCTCATATCCTGCTTCCTCTGACATGTTGAGTTGATTATTTAGATCTAATGGGGCCTTCTGAGTAGTGTAAGATGTGAAAACAGCATTGTTCCCAGTGTGAAACCTTTTATGAGCAGACCTTGGTTTGGATTTTGTCACTTTCATGGGGTTGCAGCACTAGGCTTCCAGGTCCAGTGGGGGACAAAAAGCTTATCCTGGGATCCTGGAATGTATTTGGCCCCAGCACAGCCTTATTGCTAAGTGCTACTTTGGTTTTCCTCTGTGAAAAAAAGAGTAATTATCTAACAGGGGAGAGTTTGAAAGTGTTGTTTTAGCATAGCAATAGTGGAACATGGATGTGATTTTTAACTTCTGTCTTCCTTTTCAAGCAAAATCAGGCAGTTACATTGACACCCCACTACACCTGTGTGCCCTTCTGTGCACTTTTTCTAATAGCTTTTCAAACAGTGTCAGGGTTCTAAATCTCATCTCCAGCATGGTGTTGTCAAGCTTTGTGTAATCTTTTAGTTCATACCTGGTTTGAAGAGAAGGTTTCAGTGAAAAGAAGCCCCCTGGAGAATTCTAGTATAAAAAATTAATTTTTCCAGGTACACAAATGAAAAGAAAACATCTTTGAAAATAAAAGAGTTGTTGAATTAGGCCTATATTTTTCTACACTCAGAGGGCTTATAAATAGGTGAAAAGCTTTTGCTTAAAAAAAATTGTTAAATGTGGATAGAAACCAAATGTGGATAGAAAAATTGCATCTAGAGAGGAACTTTTCAGAAATAAAAACTTGATTGAGAATTTACAGGAGTCAGTGGAAAATCTTTTCTCAAAGTTGCTTTTGCTGGAGTCTAATACCTTGTTCTGTCAAACTCCTGAGTATATGCTTGACTTGACATTCCAGATGAACTCTTCCAGTGCTAATATGCTGAAGGTATGTAAATGTTTAATGGTTCAAGTCCTACATAAAGGAAAACAGACAAAACTGAGCTCCCAGTGCAATTTCAGTGGTAGTTTTGGCTGCAGGTGAAAGGGAAAATGTCCCTGTTGTATACAGATAGAAGAAGAATGGTTCTGTGGTAGAATCAGGTCAAATATCACTGGGTTGTTTGGGGAGAAAAGTATAGTTCCTTCATGTGGGGTTAGTAGCTGTCTTGGTGAATTTTATGTGTTGGCTGCTCTTTGCCAAATTTGTTATCTTTTATTAGGTTTGGTTTTTAGTGTTCAGTGCAGTAATCTTCAGTCCCTTTGCATTCCTGTGTTCCTAAAATCTGAACAATTTTTTTTAGATTAGTTACATTTTGTAACTATTTCTTTTTTCTTTATGGTTTAGCAGACTGCTGGAAAAAATGTCCTGAAGCATGCTTTTGGCAGTCATCACACTGTGATGATAAAAGTTAAGACCAGGTTGAAAGAAAAAGTGACATACATATAAAAAAAAGTAGAAAATGTGTCAAACACTGGAGAGCAAATATTTTATGAAACAATCCAAACAACTTTGTCTTTTAGCACAAAAATATAATCATTTCATTAAAAATATTTTCTTTCATTTTGTTTAGTTAAATAAGAATGATCTACTGAATCATAAGGTGTAACAGGGTTAATAAAAGCAGGGAATACTAGGTCACTTCTCAAAAGGTTTTTTCTCTGTCTTGTAATCATGTGGTTTTGATTTTGTTAGTGAACTGTGCCAAATCTGTCTTTTCATATGATTTTGAGTACCTGCAAATGCAATTTCTTTAGTTAAAATTAGAAATGTGCTTTAGATCAAAGACAATGTTAGCAAAAGAAACACAAAAATAATTTTCATGACCTGGGGATGACCTCCTTGCTGCTGGAGTCTCTCAGTGAGGGATGTTCCTGCTTTTTTCTGAGATGTATGTATCCACATACAAACACAAAGGTAGAGAAGTGCTTGTACAGTTAGAAAAGATTTTGCAGCCACACTACTCAGTACTGTTCCTCTGTTTGTTGTATTACTGCTCTTGAATTAAGAGCTTGATAGATATGTTTTGGATCAGAGATCACACCATCCTCCTATTTGATTGGCATTATTATCTCCTAGGTTCCCTTTTTTCTCAGAGAAGTCTTCCTTCTCAAAGTGCCCCAAATGGCTCAAGTGAGAATATTGCTCTAGGGCTTCTCAGGAGATGCTTTTTGGCTGTGTTATGCTCCCTTCTGTGGGCTGGCTACTTAGATACTTCATGGCTAACTTGATGCCGTAAATAATGACAGTATGTGTGAGAAAAGTAATTTCACAAATCACAGAATATTTTGAATAAAGGTACAAAATGTATGAATCCAGCTTTTAAACGTGCCAGATTTAATTATACCTCTTTGCTATACTTTGCCAGCTTTCTACACCTGCATAAAATTGAAATAAAATGCAATAAATCTGAAAGGTAGGTCATTGTTTTCCTCCTGGTTTCAGTGCTTTGATATTGTTCTGAATTTCAGAAGTGTGGCAAAATCTCTGCTCCCAGTATTTTATTGCACTTACTAAAAAATGTAAGTGACAACACAGGAATTGTGGTGAAAATGCTCAGACCGATGTCAGATACCACTGACAGAAGTAACAAAAGCCCTTGGACTTTTATTAGTGAACAAAATTGTCCTTGGATAAGATGTGCTTTTTCACTAACATGATGTTTCCTCTGCATTGTCAAAAAGGAGCTTGTCTGATCTACTGCTAGTAACATAAAAGAGAAAGGATGTTTCAAGCGAGATGAAAGGGACCACAAAAGATGGATTTTCTGTCGCTGCTTTGTATTGCCCAGTGGAAACAGTAATTAGACCGTGCTAGGAATTACTCCTTGGTTACTAACCTGCTGGTCAGTGCCCTTTGATGTCCTTGGCATATTGGAGGCACATTGGGCATCATGGCAGAACGTGGCTATACTTTGCCCTTCTGTGAGGAGCATGCCTCATTACTTTGCACAGCCTTTCTGTGTGTAATTAGAATAAACCCTAGCTAGGTTCCTTTGATACCAAATCTCACAGAGCTCTATTGCCATACACAGGGTTCATTATGAAATAGGTGGGTGCTCAGCTGCTGGTTGACTTTCTGCTCTTAGAGAGTGCTCTTCAAGGTCAGGATTGCAATTTCTGTTGTTCTTGACTGAGGCAATGTGCACAATGCACGTTGTAAATGTAAATGCAGAAACATCTTGCTACTCTTTGGGGGGAAAACCCAGTGGAAGCTCTGACAAAAACTGAGAAAATAAAAAGCATTACGTTTGTTCCCTACATGAGGAAAAATACCTGGTTTTATTTAGGACAGCGCAGTGTGTGCTCTGAGCAGACCCAAAAGCCATAAGCCAGATTTTTTTTGTTAGCCATTTCTATCTTATGAAGACTTTTCTGTCTGCTGTACAGCTGTACTGTGCTTTGCAGCGTCAGGGTCAATGTCCATATGAGATTTTTTTGTCTGGAGCTCCCTTATGTAAAGGCAAAACATTCCTGAAAGCCTTCTGGATCCACTCACATCTGCTGTGGAGACAAAGGATTTGTCTGGTTCAGTTATCTCCATCATTACTATTGAGTCATAAATCTGTTGTGTGATTCACTTCTTCCTCTTACGCATGAAGGTTGATTTTATTAGCCTCTGCACCAGTTTAGCTTCCTCTCCTTAAACTATTATTCTATCTTGCTAGCAGTAATAATAGCTTCTTTGCTTTTCTTTTTATTGTGTAAGATGATGTGAGGGGCATTTTTTAAAGAGTGTCCATATTTCAGACATATGTGAGTGTGAACAGACAGACCTTCTCCAAGAATACAGGTCTACATTTCTACTGACTGACTATAAATAAATTATTAAGGTACAATACCAATTTTTCTTTAAAATTTTCACATAACATTGAAAATTTCTGGAGCCAACTTTGCAATGTTTGGATATGTAGTGTTACTCTACCAGGGTTGATCACTCTCTACCCATTTAACCTTTATTTTCTCCTGCTTTATACTCATGTGATTTAACCACTCCTGTCTGAAGCACAAGGACAATGTGATTTACTGCTGGTTATCACATAGGCGTCATACCTTAAATGCAGTAACTCGAGAGAACAATAGATGCTAAAATCAGGCCCTTCCCATCAGGGTTTCACAGAGTTTGCCAGGTTTTTAAGGCTACAATGCAGATGTATTTTTTCTGGAAACCTCCCTCTGCCCCACCGCCCCCAGCATTTGAAATGACAGAACTCTGTTAGAAATTACTTATACCAAAAGGATGATAATAAAATAATTTTTAAGAATAAAAGAAGCTACCTGGGTATCTATTGGTTTCTGAGAATACTGACATAAATCTGGTTGGTTGTGTTCTGGTGTAAATGGTGTCTCTGTTAGTCAATAATAAGTCAATTTTTCAAATTTTTTTCCCACAAAGGAGCAAATTAACAGCATAATTAACTTCTGCACTTTGCCTTTGTCCTTCTGTCATTTTTATAAAAGGTCACTTTATAACACTTTCTGTAACTTCTATGGCCAATAATCAGAGAAGGTAAGATCAGTAAATATTTGGGCTCATCCTAGCAAGGGAAGCTGAATAAAAATGCCAGTGCCAAAGGAGCTATAATTCTATAGCATGCTGTCTATACCAGGGACTTGTTGCGGGGGTACATTTTTGGGGAAATTTTATCCCTTTCCCTCTGTTGGCAATGACCAATGCACTTCAGCATCATCTGCCTGAATCACAGCTCTGCAGCCCACAGGTTTTTTCACACTGTGTCAGATTGTGACAAAATAGCAGTGAAATAAAAGAATGTTCCAGTTACCAATCAAGAAGGAACGTCCAGTACCAGGAGCCTTGGTGGAGTAACAAGTGCCACTGTGATGTCTCAGGAAGGCTCCTGGAAATACAGGAAGCAAGTCTGTTTACCACTAGTTATTTCTTATTCCTCTTAAGCAGGGAAAATATATTTCCCCAGGACTCAGAACATCCTTGTGGCAGAAATTGTGGTACTTTTCAGTCAGAAATAGCTCTCCCCTCTGGAGAGAGCAATGCAAGGAGTTTTGCTGGGTGAAGGTGAACTCCGTGCTTCCCTCTCACGTGCTGGTGCAGCCCAGGGCCCAAGGCACTGCAGCCCTGAATGCTGCCCAAGCTTGCTTTCCTCCTGGAAAATGGCCTTGCAGTGAGTTCTGGGGAGTGATGCTACAGAGGAGGAGCCCTGCCTGACTTTACTCCCCCAGCTCTTTTCAGATTTGCTGTATGCTCTGGGCACTGCGGGGAAAATCCCAGTGCCCATCATTCCCAACTTGGAAGTTGCTGCTGCACAAGCTCTTGGCTGCACTTCTGTGGGTTTGACCACCTGTAGGGAAGGGGAATCACAGCATGGTTGGGGTTTGAAGGAGCCTTGAAGATCATCTAGCTCCCACTCCCCTGATGTGGGCGTGGATCCTTACCCTGGACAGGCGGCTCACAGCTCCATCCAGCCTGGCCTTGAGCACCTCCAGGGATTGGGCATCTGCAGCTCCTCTGGGCAGCCTGTGCCATTGCCTCACCCCCCTCCCAGCAAAGAATTTCTTCTGATCTAAACCTACATAGCAATGTTTAATTTGGCCTGTGTAATTTACTGAAAAAGAATTATTTACATGTTTTCATTGACTTTTTCCTTGTTTGTTTCCAGTAATAGGGGAGACCTTACTTTCATTTTTTTCAATTATTTGTCCATTCTTGCCCAGTTCTTCGACTTTAGAGCCTGGAATCTAGATATAAATGTTGTGAGTTTTTTCTGATTTTCATTTCTTCTCTTCATGAAAAGAGGATGAGGAAAAGCAGAGCCCAAATGTGTCTCCTGCTGGCAGCAGGCGTTTGAACTAGTTTAGCTTTGAAATTCCCCACATAGCTGTTACATGCAAAAGGAATGAGATAGTTGAGCTTAGTCCTTTTGAAGTGCTGTGATAACTGGCAAGTACCTTTGTAGCTGAAGTGAAAAAGCTGATTCTAGAGTTTGCTGAAGAGAGAAAGCTTGTTAAAGTGAACTTGATGAGGAACCATCATGAATACATGTCTAAATTATGTGTCAGCTTGCTCATAACTGGGTTTATTTCAATGATAAATTGATAGATTGAAAATAAAAAATTCTTTGCTCTTTCTGCCAACCAAAACTTGAGGGATACAGTGAGTGCTTTTGAAATGAAAATTCACTTGTTATAAATGGAAAGTCCTCCTCTCCTGCCGAGCACAGTGAATCTATTACATCCCAGAGGCAGCATCACTGTGGACAGTTACTCATGACACCTTTGTAGTGTCCTTTACAAAGAATGCCAGGGTATGTTTTGGTCTGTGTTTTTTCCTAGCAGTGAGAGCAGAAACTGGTAGGCAAAAACCCTGTTTTATGCTCTGCCACAGACTGGTAAGGGTGGGTCACAGATTGGGAAGGGTGAAAACCAATTTCATGTTTGGTTTCTTAGGAACCCCATCTTCAGTGCTGAGCTAACAGTACTTGCTGCTGTAACACTAAGGAATTCTGTAAATGCAAAGTCCTATTTAGTTTTCTTAGGGCAGAAGAAATGCCATCTGTTATATGACTAGTTTAGTTAATCCAGATGTATATGTAGAAGGTTATTTGTTGCTTCTAGAGTTCTGATGATTTTTAAAATCTGCTTTGAACTTGAGAGACCTTTTTAACACATTTACACAAAATGAGGGGGTTTTGCATATCACATTTCAGTGTTTCCCCCTAAGCTGAAAGTGTTTGATTAAATAAATAAACTTGTTTTCCTTTACAAGTGGTTTGTTGTGATTGATTTGTTGTGATTTAAAGAACCATCACCACCTGTACTGGATGGAACCATCAATTTGTGTGCAGTAACACCAATCTAGTAGCCAAAATTTGTTGTATTCTGTGGTAAAGCAGGTGGGCTTTTCCCACTAGGCTGGATGCAGCCCTGCATTGTGCAACACTTGAGTGCAAGTGCAGCATATTGTGGAAAGATCACAGGGATGTGCCAGCAAAGAGCTGTAGGTGGGGACTGCAGGAGCTGAGCAGATGCTTTGCCCACTTTTTGTGGGAGGCTGTGCCAAGTCCTCTAGCTGCCGGGGTGAGAGTGGGATGTTGGAAACCTGGAGAAAGCACTGAGTCATCCAGAACTTTTGTGGTGGAAATAGCTGTCTTGGGCATGAGGTAATCTGTCTGGAGAATTTAATTTCCAATGCAAGGACACGTAAGAGCCTAGTTTGAAGCCCAGCTCGCAGGCTTCGTACTCAGTAGAATGGAGATCGCATCTTAATTTTTATGTCAAGGCCAGCAGAAACAGCTGCTGCTCGTGAGCTTTCACTCCAAGTTTAATCTGTTGTACAGAATTTATTGTTAACTTTGATTTTAAGCAGTAGTGTTCAAGTAATTGTGAAAATTTCCAGAAAGAGCTTGAAACTGATTTTAAGTCATAGCTGTTAAAAGTACATGTGGTTTTTTTAAAACAAGAGGTTGCCAAAAGATCCTTGATTTTCTTTTCATCTCGTTTTCTTCCAGTGTATTTTCCAGCAGCTAGTGGTGAGAAAGGAAAATACTATTTTTTTCAAAAATCTTTGGTGTTGACTGTTGACCTGTTTCTGCTTTCATGTAAGCTACCTGTGAAACTTCCAGGAGTTTGTTGTTCAGCAAGGTTAGGCTGATGCTACCATCTTAGTAAATCCTAAATTTACCTAAGGCCTATCCAGTGATTTAGAAACTATTACTGCATTGTGGCTCTGTCTCTTAATGCCATTTTCTCCACAAATTGGGGAGATCAACATTTACATTGAAATGCTGTTATGAGGCAGATTCAAGACATTTATTTCACAAGGTATTAGAAATCTAAATTTTCTAATTTGATCACTCTTTTATCTTGCATCTTCATTTATTCTTTTACTTGCTTTTTTTTTTTTCACATTTGAAGGAGAAACCCATTTAATAATCTTTGGTTTTCCATGTAGTTGATCTCCAAATAATTTTTTTCTCTTGGAAATGCTAATAAAAATTTGGAATGTAAAAAAGTCTTCAATAACATTTAATGAATGAATTTCTTGCCACTGAGGTTTTGAGATTTTTTTCTGTCATTTATCTATGTGAAAAGTTTGCTGGTTGCCATATTAAAAATGACAAACAACTGCAAGTAATCAGAAACACTAAATTTGTTGTTTCAGGAATGTTGTTGGCTTTTCCATAAGAAATACAGGACAGCAGAAGGTCTTAAATTTTTAAGGATATTTGAGGCTGGTTTGCAAAAGATTCCTTAAGCACTTAAACTTCCTGGGATTTAATTGTTTTTCTCCCATATGGCTTTCAGTTCCACAAGTGAAATACTGTTCACTTTAAGGCTCACTGCCTGACATTAGACCATGGCTGGTGACATGATGTTACATTATACACCCTTAACTCATAGGGTATGTAATTAGCAGGTGGTAAACTTTTTGTCCCTATGTTTTAGAAAATTACTGTCTCTACTGTACCAATACAGCCTGACCTGAAAATGGCACTGTTAGTCACTGTTAATTGGATGACCTGCCTAGCATTAACGATGTACACGCTATTCCTAGGAAACTGTGGAAGACCTTTGCTGACAGTCACTGCAGGAGCAAATGGTGACATGCCCAATGTTTGCCAGGCACCAGAAAAGCATGATATTTTAAAATACTTTTTTCCTCAATCATTCATCAGGTTATAATGAGTGTACCACACAGAGTCTAAGAGGGATGTAAAAGCCTTCTAAGAGCCATAATGATGTGATGGCTTAGGTTTCACCACAATTACTAAGATGTTTACAAACCTGATAGCTGCATTTCATTTCTTATGCTAGAATTCACTCATTCATTCCTTATCATAAATCTCTGTATCTGAAATTAGCTCTGAGCTGAAATTAGGTGTAAGCATTTATAAATGCCATATATTGTTTGCAAGACATACTTTTTCTACTGGGAATGCCAGGTTATCATTTGTCAAGATATTTTGTCAGAAATATATTCAGACAATGTGAATGTTCCTTTGGGTTTATTTTATCTTAGACCCCGGGAATCCATGAAAACAATCTTATTTTTTTCTGTAGGGGTCCAAGAAATTAGAAAAGGCAGTTATTATTTCTTCAAGCTTCTTCTTTAAAGACACTTCCAGTTCTGCAGTGGCAGAGAAGTTTTTCTACTGGTTTGAAGACACTGTTTAAAAGTTCTTCATCAAATTGACACTTACAGAGTCTTTTAATTAAAAAAAATTAAAAATTCTTTGAGGCAATTGCAGTTAGGGAACCTTACAAAGGGTGATTAAGGTCTGCATTAAATGGCTCATGAAGGATTACTGGGAAGAGCAGCTCTTCCTCTGGATAAGTAGAGTGCTGGCAACAGGTGACCCAGAGGCTGTTTTCTCCATTGGGCTGGGCTGTTTTCCAGAGAAGGCTGAACCTTGAGGAAATGGAGTGGCAAATGACTAGCCCAGGGAAGCCATGAAGTGCTAAGGTTGGATCCCCTGATTGCTGGCTCCCTTGGCTTTTGAGGCGTCTGTCAGCCCATGCAGTGGAGGAGCTGCAGCAGCAGCTGGTTCTTTCTGGCGCAGGAGTGGGTGGGGAATGCTGGCTGCATTCCAGTGGTGAAATGAATGAGTTTTCCTAATATTTTTGGATCTAGTATGACATTCAGTACTTATATTGAGAAGAAACCTAGTACTTCTTTGGTTGGTGTGGCTAGAATTAAGAAATGGCTTGGGCTGGGAGCTGACAGAGGTGTGGACAGGTGTGGACCAGGCACATCCTTGTCTTCTGCAGCCAGAGCATGGATAGGAGATGGGTTTCTTTGCTTCAGAGATAGGGATAAAAAAATACCCAAGGGAGATAAAATATAAATACAGAATTTACATTTTAAAGCAGGGCTGTTATTCAGTTTTCTGTTATCTTTTCATTCTTTTTACATCTGCTTTTCAATACTTTAACTCTTGATTTGCTAGCAGAACTTCGGATCTGTGCTAACACCTCAGTGTTAGGAGGATTCTTTGAATACTGGTTTCATGTTTTGTGTTATGAGCTGTGTAATTTTTCTTTATCACTCCAGAAACTGTCATTGCTTCCTTTCACTGCAAACCAGTCCCTTGTTTGTGGTGTTGGGAAGTCCTGTTCTCCCGAGCAAGCCCTCTGTGACATGATGTGTGGTATATTTGACCTAAGGAAAATGGGGCTGATGTCTTCAATCACTTTTCATAGGAAACACTTTCTATATTTCCAGTGACTCAGTACCTCTTCCTGGCTTCTTTGGGAAGGGTCATTCCTACTGAAGATCCAGAGCTGTACTCTTGGCTCACTGTGGACCCTGTGTGGCTGTTTCCATGAACCCTTACAAACACTGTTAACGACTGCTTTGGGGGAAGGCCAAGTAATACCCTATGGGAAACATATGTTTCTCTTCACTCATTTGAACCAGGCCTGTAAAATTCAATTCTCAATTCCAGAAAGTGGGAAATTAATACACAGGTCTGGGAATCAGAAGAAAAACTTTCTCCTTCAGGCTTCCTTAGGTATGTCCTAGGGAAAAGCACAGGTGCAAAATGCAGCTGTGTTGATATTTAGGGGAGTAACAATTTTGCCTGTTAGCTTGTGAAGCATTTTCCTCCTAAGTAGCGTGCCAGTGTACATGTGTGTGAGTATTCTGAGTACATGTGATGGGCAGTGCTGCGTATTTCATTATACAGTATCCATCTGTTTTATGGGATCAGGTTGGTTGTGTGGTCTGATTACTCTTGTTGATTAAACCTCTTGCATTCCCTGGTATTAGCAGATAGAAAGAAACAGTAAATAGGATCTCAGTGCCAAAAGGGGAAATGGAGGGGGTTAGTCACAGTAATGGTGTTCTGTCTGTGGGATAAAGTGAAACTGTTTCACTCAAATTAGGAAACTTTTAAACCTGTCTAGCAAAACATTTCAGAGATGAATCCATGTTTATAAAACCAACTTGGCAGGGAGGAAAGGAAGCCGTGGTATTAATAGCACTGTGTGTGCTAGCATCTTGTCACTGGATTAAGGTTAACAAGCACAGACTGAAGGGTTGTAAGTAGATATGGCTGCATGCTTGATTAGCAATTACTTAGGTGTTGTTTGTGTAACATTTTTCCTGGCGTGAATTTGCCCCTTTAATAGTGCTAAAGGCTATCACAAAGTGTGTTTGAAGACTATCCAGAGCCTACAATTAACTGAATATTTGATTAAAGCAGTTACAACAGAACTACATTTCCAAATGAAAAGCATAAGGGAAAAGGAGCTTCAGCTTAGAAAACAGCATATTCCTCATTTTATTTCCGGGACATCCCTCTTGATCTCAGTTAGTTATTTATATGTACACTAAAACCCCTCTGGAATGAGAGCTCAAAATGAAGTCTTTTAAAAGGCAAATCCTTCACTGCTCCCTCCATAAGGCATATGTTGTGTGGTTTTCATGTACATGGTCATGAGAATGAGACTATTTAGCAGCTGGGAATATTGGATGGCTTTTTTATACAGAGAATACCTATTTGTTACACATTCTATATGTTCTACAACATATATATGTGCTACACATTTAATATGTGTATTGTATGGATATGTAATAGGTATAAAATAGACATTAAATATACACATAAGCATTGAATATAGATTATATACATGCAATATTTAAGCATATAGTTAATTCTGTTTAGTAGAATGTCAAATGGAAATTGTTGGTTTTATGAGGTTGTTGCACTTGGACCATAAAATCTGAGCTGAATATCCAAAACACCTGCTGAGTAAGATTTTTCAATCACTGTGATCAACAGCTGGTCATGGCCTTTCTTTCATGAAAGAATTGCAGTTTAATGTGTGTGTAGTAGAATAAGCTTTACCTAATCTTGGAGAGAACAGTTAAGATAAGAAACTCTGTTAGTGTCAGTTTATATATTTTAAAACTAAGTAATCAAGACACACTTTTGTAGTATTGATGCATCAACTGCATTAGATCTCAACAGTAGTAATGTTAATGTTGGTGCTTAGCGTTTATTTTGGCACACTGTGTTGTCCTCTGTTCCTCTCTCTCTGCCTTTGGCAAGCAGCTGAATATTAATTAGCATTTGTTAAGCCAGAGTTTAGAAGGAGTTTTGAGGCTTCCTGGGGATGCCATGCCCAGTTGTAGTAATGGTCATACCCACATCTCAGGTGTGCTGTGTGATCTGGTCCGTGGGTGATTTTCATGTGTTGTTCTAAGACATGTTCTTCTTTTTCTTGCAGGAGAGCCAGAATTTAAATATGTTGGGAATATGCATGGGAATGAAGCTGTTGGAAGGGAGCTACTCATCTTCTTGGCGCAGTACTTGTGTAATGAATACCAGAAAGGAAATGATACCATCATCAACTTGATCCATAGCACACGTATCCATATCATGCCATCTTTGAACCCAGATGGCTTTGAGAAGGCAGCATCCCAGGTTTGTAAGGCTCTCTGTGTAAGAATACCTACCAGTGTCTGTCAGCTTTATCATAATGGCTCGTGGACTAACAGGTTTACTGATACATGGACTCCTGGTGGCAATTGTTGGATGGAACAACAAAACCAAAGCATTTCCTAACAGTACAGTAGGTTTGTTATGTTTAACAAGGAGAAGTTTATGCTTGACTTTTCAACAAGTAGCCTTCTCTCCTGTGATTTTAAATTATTATTATGCTTATGTTTCATGCATATTCTTTCACTAAGTTCACTGATTGAACTGCTTCTTAAAGATCTAACTTTCTAAACTAGTAATACATGATGTTTCAAAAGTTCTAGAAAAGTGAAAGTTTGCTTTCTTTATTCCCTATTTTCTTCATATTCCCTTGCAAATACACTTAAAAAAATTATTCATGTTCACCAGAGCTTGGTCCCAAAACAGCAAGCATTATGAGCCATCTTATTAATATTAATAACTTTGATTCTTAATTTCATGCATGAAGTACTTTAATTAAGATATTAGTCAAGAAAATTTAGTATGTATTTTAGGGCGATGACTCAGTCAAGAAACATATAATATATTAATGCATAATTAGCAAATGGCAGTCAAATAGTAACCCTGTTATACAGATTTGTATTTTGTTATAAACAAAAATAAGAATTTCCTTGCTTACAAGGTATATTTATTTTCTAAATTAATATTGAAATGTTGAACGTTCTCAAGTTCTCTGTTTATGATTAAATAAGTCAAACCTTATTAAGATCTTTATTAAACTGATTCTCATGAAGTCTTTAAAAATATGCACAGACTCTTTTTATTCGGTCGTACATCTCCCTCTCGTGGCAGTGAAGTAGAAGCTGTCCTCAGACTGATGTGGCATTTTACTACTTTGAAATATCTCTCTCTGTAGAGGTTCACAATATTGTTTGAAACCTTTGCTCCTTAGCCAAAGTACACCTGCTTTTATATGGTTGTCCAAAATTTAAATATGATTAAAATTTAAATACGATAAGACTCGATTTAGAACTGCTGTTCTAATTTAGAACAGCTTGATCCAGTACACAGAGTGTGACAGTATATTCAGTATACCCCAAATTAAAATCAGGAACCAAACTTAGCCTACTTAAAGAGTAGCCTAACTTAACCTATTAAAGAGTACTGAAAGCTTACAGAGAGAAGTTAGGGAAAACCAGGCATCCTGAAGGTATTTCCTTAATGAAATCCTAAACTTATTTTAGAGAATCAGTTTAAAGAAATAATTTTGCAAAAAATTTTCATGGCTACCATTTCAGTGAACAAGGCTGCCAGACACCATCAAAGATTCAAACAAAAGATTAAGGTCCTTCTTTACCCTGAAAGTTATTTAGAAGAATTTAAAACAAATGCAAACATTCCTTGGCTTCCAGATAAGCCTACAGGTGCTGTGAATCTCACTACAATGAGATCTGTAATTCACAGTCAGGGCATGAGGCCATGGGGAAAAGCCAAATCTTGGGGGTAGACACCAGTGGCACCAAAAAATCTGATACTGCTGGTAATTTTACTCTTCCTTAGTCCAAGTGTGCCATATGAGAATAAGTCTGTCCTACAAGACCCTCAGTGAAATAGGGGTTGGTTTTGTCCCCACAGAGCTCTAGGAAGGAATAGAGGTGGTTGACTCAGCTCTTGGTGCCTCAGGAGTTTTTTCTCCCACATGATCCCTTATTCTCAAGCACATGGGAAGTAAAGCTTGATAGCCTGAATCTACTCATCTCCCTTCTCTTTGTGTTCCCTTTCCTCATTTAGCCTGGCGAGCTGAAAGACTGGTTTGTTGGTCGAAGCAATGCCCAAGGGATAGATCTGAACCGGAATTTCCCCGATCTTGATAGAATAGTTTACATTAATGAGAAAGAAGGTGGCCCAAACAACCATCTTCTGAAGAACATGAAGAAAGCTGTGGACCAGAATCCCAAGGTAAGTAGGGGCTGAATGCTGGGTCACTGACATGGCCATCTCTTTCCTTTTATGTAAGCAAACAGCAGTGACTCCTTACAGCTCTGTATATGGTCTTTATTGTTAATGTTTTTCTGAATATTTTGTTCATTTTGTTAAATTTATCCATCTGATGCTTGTTGATTTGTTTCCTCAAAATAGATTGCTGTAGTAAACTCTTTTGATCCATCTTAATCCTTAGACAATTCCTCAGTCAAAAAATATCTTATAATTTTTTTTTTTGTATAGCCTTCTCTCTTGATTTTAAGATGGTTTTCCAAATATTCTGCAGAAATTCACTCGTGTATTGTGCTTAATTATTTTGCTAGCCAGATAGCTATTCTCACATATAACACATGCATTTTTGTTAAGTTTAAGCCTTTAATATGCAGCTGTATATCTGGAGGGATTTTTATCTTCTTGTGTTTACCCCCAGAGGAAGTTCTAGAAAATCAAGTGCTGTGACTGCAGTCCCATAGGACTGTGGCCTTAATAGCTGTGTTCTGGCTTCAAGATATTAATAAAGTAATTTTACCTTCCATGCAGAGAAAAGACTGCACCAACATTTAAAAAAAAATATTTTATATTCCTTTGTTTAAAATTGGGTAGGCTTTTTTATCCATAATGGGAAGAAGTAAAAGGTTGAGATTGCTTTTTTTGTAGTCTGATTCTGATATAGCTGACACCAGTTTTGGACTTATATTAATCCACTTAATAAAATTATAAACCTAATCTAAGGACTGATTTAATTTTCTTTGAATCCAGAATAAAATTGCTGTTCACTTAACTGTCTTGCACAGTGTATGTGGTAATAATTAAGCTCACTGTATTTAATGAAATGTTTCTGCTCTGGATTATCGATTTGTAACTGCTGGTGATGCTGTTCTGTTGTAGCTTGCTCCTGAAACAAAAGGTGTCATTCACTGGATTATGGATATTCCCTTTGTGCTCTCTGCCAATCTTCATGGAGGAGACCTTGTTGCAAACTATCCTTACGATGAGACTCGGAGTGGTATGTAAACAGAAGTTAACATGAAATAGCAGGAGATAGAAATTTCATTCTGTAATTATTTCACTGGTAGCTGAGATCCACTTTATCAACCTTGAAACCAAAACCATAAAACACCACAAAACCATATAAAAATGAGAAAAAAATTCTAAACCTTATTTATAGCCATTGTTTTTTAGTGACTTATCATGCTAATTATGTGATTAAAGCTAGTCACTGTATGACCATATTTTCTAGTTTTGAAGATGATAGTTTGTTTCAGTACAGAAATGAGGCAACACCTGAGGGAATCATAGTCCCTCAGATATATTAATCAAGTCAACTTAGCTGGTAAATTAGCTGGGGCTGGTTTTACCCTGTCTAAATGAAGTGAGAAAGATGTATCTGGGTTAAGGTTTCCTGCACCTGTAAAAATGAATTTCTGAAAGCAGTAGTGTGCTGACAGAAACAACTATCTCTGTTGCTGTTTTCAGTATTGGTCCCTTATAAAAAGGATCACATTGTGGCACAGATGTTATCATAAATATACAGCAATATTAGTTTGCTTTTTCCTGCTACTGTGGGATGAGCACATGACCGAAGTTTCATGAAATTATTTTTGTGATTCTTTTCTTTCAGTTGACTTTATCACAGTTTAATTGCAAATCCTTCTGATATCCAACTATAAAACTCTTTAGGGAGAAATCTGTGTTTTTGAACTGTGTGTTCTTCTAAAGAAATATCTAAGACCTAGAATAGCTTAGGTTTTGCGGTGCACTTTTAAAGTAGTATTTTCATAAGTATTGAGACTTGTGATTAGCCACTTTAACAATAGGGCAACAATTGCTGAAGCAAAGGGGAAATGTTGATGTTAAAAAGAATGCTATATTAACTTGTGATGCTGTAGGACACTTACCTGTGTACACAGTGTTTTCAGGCACAGTTCTGCTGTGCAGTGCTGATGATCTAAATTGTGAGCCTGGTCACTGTTACTGCCCTTTTAATAATCCTTGTTCCTGGGATTTTCTTCTTCCCTAGGCAGTGCTCATGAGTACAGCTCCTGCCCCGATGATGCTATTTTTCAAAGCCTGGCTCGCAGTTATTCTTCCTTTAACCCTGCCATGTCCGATCCAAACCGACCCCCGTGCCGTAAAAATGATGATGACAGCAGCTTTGTGGATGGAACAACGAATGGTGGTGCATGGTACAGTGTCCCAGGAGGTGAGTCCACCCCACAGGGGTCTGTGTCCCTGCTTGCTCTGGGCTTGAGTTATGTTATCCACAGCTCTGGTCTGCTTGAGGCTAAATCAGAGGGTGATTGCTCCCCACAGTACATCTCCAAAATCCAATACAGCTCACAGTGATAACTATTGAAATACTCCTTTTTATTGCTTTTTCTACGGTGTTTCTTCAGGCTCCAGGTCATTGCAAATTTAATAGTTCTACAGTGGACAAGTGATAGCTCTGCTATCATGAAATATTAAGGGAGTTTTTTTGGGGGGGAAGGGTAAAAAAGAGTGAAAAATCCCCTGACAAACCCTCAATAGGGCAGGCTGTTGGCTCATTTGACCTCAATAATGAAGGCATCCAAGCTGAAGGAAGTGGGGAAGCCTGGTTGCCTGGTTTTGCAGTGTTATAGGAAATGGGATTTTGGCCTTGGATTTTAATGGGAACAAAACCAGCCATGAAGGTGCTTGTATTTGCATCTCCCTACTTTGTGGCTTGGCTAGCGCCTGGTTCCTGCCCAGGTGCTGTTTCCCTAGACTTTGGTAGAGCCTCTGTGCTAAGAGGAGCAGCAGAGCTACTACAGGCACGTCCAGATTAATTTTCCAGAAGTCCAGAAGAGGAGCCTGAAATGAGACATTTAATTCAAATGAGACATTGCATTCCTTTCTATTAAGAATTTTGATATCTCTGTAAACTGAGCCGAACAGGTCTTCGGATATCTAAATCTTAGAGTGTTCTGCCTCTGCTAAACTTGGAATGAAAACTGAGCTGAAGATTTCTGAGCCAGCTTGTGTTGGAGGGATTTGCCTGTGCTTTGGGTTTGTTGATTTATGCTGGATGACTTTGAACACACATAACTGTTTTATTCTTTGCTTCTATCTTGACATTCAATTACAGTCTCTGAATGAATTTTAAATTTTTACCTGAAGTGAATAGGAATCTCAAAGCATTAGACAGCCTAAGTGGTAGCCTAAATGCTTCTTTTACAGTAAAGGTGATACTAAAAGAAGAAAATATTTAAGCTCCTGTGAAGAAATTAGAAAAAGAACAACTGCTAGTGCTCACACAGCCAGTGATCACCAGGGGCCGAGTATGAAGTAAAATACTGACATTTCTGAATGTAACTAAAACGCCAAAATATCTCTTTGTGTGAAGCTTTTCAGACTTTAAATTGGAACCATTAAAATTCTTGAAAAAATTCCTGGAACCATTAAAACTTGAAAACTGAAGTTTGCAAAAGCTGAAAAATATTAATATAAACAGTTAAAATATAAAATATAAAAATAGTTAAAATTTGTTTCAATTCAGTTAAAATTAATGAAATATTAAATATTAACTATAAAAATGTAGATATATTTAACTTCAGCTTATTTTTCCTTAAGAAAATGCTATGAAAAGCAGTTTTTCCACTGTTTTGATGAAATGCTTTGATTCTGATTAAACAGCATATGGCAAAGACACATTTTTCCATTGGAAAAAGTCTTTGGAAAGTTTGATTTCCTCTTTTTGGATCTTATTTTAAGTTAGATTGCTAATTTCCCAAGTGAGGCCTTTCTTTTTCTCATCTTTGTGTAGACATTAATAAGCAGTAATCCTAGTGCTAAGCAGGATCTCTCATCCTAATATGGCACAACTAATAAAAAATAGAGAGACAACAATATACTTTGCACCATGCAGATTGAATCTGTTATTGGTTTGGGGTTTTTTCAAATGCAGAAATCAGCTGGCAAGATGTGATTTTTGAACAAAACCTCTGTGGTGGTGTTTGCTGACATAAAAAAACAAATATAATTCAGTGAGAAGAGTTCTGCTCTTTCTATGTCTAGTGCTGGAATGCCTAAACACTGCTCAGTTCAAGGGAAATTTTCTGGGAAGTTTGGATACGAAAAGTTCCATCTGAAAACCAAAATGTGGCAATTCAGTTATTGATGGTATCAGTGATCTTTTGCTGTCCATGTGGTAATGAACTCCGAGTTAGCAGCAGCATAAACTGTTGGAAAGCCATTTATCTTGCTTTAGGGAAAGTATTCCACTGTACATCCTTACCAGAGTTAGGAATATATCAAAAGAGACTCCGAAGGCCTTGTCTCCATTGCATCTGCTCCTGTTGGAGCTAAGTTGGTACTCCTCTACAATTGCACCCTTGGGCTCCTTTGGGCTTTTGTGCCCCACTTTCCCCTTTTCCCTTCCTTTCTCACTCTTCTACTAAAGATTCCTTTCTGCACTAAACACAGCTCCAGCAACCACTCCTGCCCATTTGCTATCTCTGTTCCTGGCCATCTCCTAGGTTCTGCCTTTGACAGTAGGAAAGGAGGATTTTTCATTCTAGTGAACTACTATAGGTGCTATTGCTCTACAATATATAATAAATATTATAATAATATATAACAATAAATATATAATAATAAATATCTAATATAAATAATATATAATATAAATAATATATAATATAACATAATATAACATAATATAACGTAACGTAATATAATATATAATAAATAAATGTTCCCCAGTTGTGCAACATCAATTCTTTGCCCCTATAATTGATCCCCAGGGCTTTGTACCTTCTATAAAAGACAGGTGGGCCAGCAGCCATCCTCACTGATTTTTCAGTCTGCAGGGGTGGTGTGCAGATGGCTCTCATGTGACTGTGGGTTGCTTTCCGTGGCTTTCTGAGTACCTGGATTCTTTCAGTAGGAAGGCTCAACATCTGTGGCAGAGACATCTGGTGATAGCACTTTGCTCCAAGTGGAAGTAAGGAGGAACCCTCCATTGCATTCATGCTCTGTCCTTCCTTTTTGACCTCAGGATTTCCTCCCCAACCTCATGCAAGGTGGCAATTCCCCTTTCTGGCTTTTTGGGTGGAGAGAGCGGATGACGTAGAGGAATATTTGATTTTTCCTTCTCTCTTTTGATTACAGTTTCTGTGAGGTTTTTCTCAACATTACTGTTTGGCAGTCTTCTGTATTCAGGAATGGCTCTTTTAGCCATCAGACTGGGGAGAATCAAGTTTGTGCACAGAAACCACGATGTTTTAATGGAGGCCTTCTCTCTATCAGCGTGTAATTAATGATTTCACTCATGCACAAGAAAGCCAAACTAAATTTGCACAAACAGCTTTAATTTTTGGCATTTCCTTAGCTGCTGACTGTATAACTTTTCAGCGTCCTTAATGACTTTTTAACATACCTTTTGTGTGGAGTACCTATCTGGAACCATAAATGAGAAGAACAGACAGTAATCAATGACTACCTAGCCACATGCCTGCTCTGCTTTTTCTGTCATTACAGAGTCACCTGGGTCTAATCAGATTCCTGTCATTACAAAAATAGCTTTCCAAAGCAGCTTACTTTGCTGTACCATTAGGCTATTGTTTAAGTGTCTTCTTTTAATTTTCAGATACTCTCATATCACTCTTGGCACTCAATTAATTCCTAACTTGGATTACCAGTTTTGGAAGTAGTGTTAGGTTTTTTTTTAGGATTCATGTTCTTCCCATTCAAGTACATCCTGTCCTGCTAAAGGTTACTGTCTTTTCTCTGTGAACAAGCTGAGCTACCTTGGTGCTCTAGCTTGCAGTTCAAATTCTTAAGTAATTCTGATGCCTGGATGCCAGGAGCACACCCTGCATTCCACTTCATTTATGAGGCTTGGTGTTCCTTTATTAAAACCTGAAGAAATTAGTTTTTTTCCCATATTCCAAGCTTACTTTTGTAAGCAGTAACATAAAGACACTATAGTCCCTCAGTCACTGGAGTCGTGCAACAGAGAAGCTTTTGTGTTCTCAGTTTCAAAGTCCTACTCATGGTCAGCAGTAAAGGGCATTCATTGCTGAACCTCAGTCATATCTGAGGTATCTAAGCCTTTCTGATCTTCAGAGGGCAGTTCCTGTTGAAGTGTGAGAAAGTCAGTGCTACACTTTGTCATGGTGAGAGGCTTTGAGAGTGTGAAGATGTGCATGCATGTGATACATGCCACGGATAGGGCACTTTGAAGACTTGACCAGGGGCAGCAAAAATGCTGCACTATCCAATAAACCTTTAGAAATGTTTTAGTTTCTTGTGTATTGCACCTAATCACCATTGTGAACAGGGAGGTGAAGAGTGCACAGCCCAATGCACTCCAGATTGTGTATGTGGTAGGTAGGCTGTAGTTTAGATCATGGCCAGCTTCATCACATTCTCTGTCCCAGAGATACAAAAGATGATTTTTTTCAGGAGCAACACATAAACCTTGGAGAAACCCAGGCCCTGGGAAACAAACTATAGGATATGGACATTGTGCACAAAACTGGAAAATATATTGCTTCTTTTTTCTGTTCTTGAGAAACTAGGGCATGCCTGAGTAATACTCTGGGAGGAAAGAGAAATTTTCTGAGAATTGGAACAGAAATGTTGGAACAGTAATGGTGTAGAATTCTGTCACTACAGTAAAATTACATTGTGCCCTTCAGCTCCCTGTTCTCCTCTTCATGTATTCTTTCTTTCTTTTAGAAAAAGTACAAAAATCAACAAAAGAAGCATTATCTAGTGTCCAGAACAAATGCATGATAGTCAGCACTGCTGTCAGGATTTTACTCATGACTCCACTGCTCTCTTGCTGTGTATTGCTGAATGGTCCATCTAAGAGTTCTGCCTGCTGGAACATCAGAGCCATCCCTCCCAGGAGCCTTTGCCTTCTGTGTCCTCATTTTTCTAAGATGAAAAGAAGGCTTAGAAATAAAAAGGCTCTTTTAGCAGTCAGAAAAATCCCTGTGCCTGTCAGTAGCTGGGAGTCTTGCTGCCTGGTTGGCAGAAAAGAGTGTCTTCACCTTAGTGTGCTGGCAAAATCCCACCTGACTCAGTCTGTTTGCCATCCTCGGGGCTCTCTTTGGGATGTGACACCAGCTCTCTGAGCAGTAATGGACCTGTGAACAGCCCTGGTGCTGAGTGAAGTGCCTCAGGTCTGACATGCAGCTTGCAGGGGGATCACAGAGCTGCATGAACTAGCTGTCCTAGAAACACTTCTGAATCCCTCAGTGACCTCCATGGGCTGCTCAAAAGGTTTGGTGGCTGCTTTCTTTTCAGGCCTCCATTTGAGAATCACTGACTGCCAGCTAAACAGAATGGGGAGGGGAGAGATAGTCCTACAGCAGCTTCTGCAAAACATATATATTTATAACCCTCCTGGGAACAGCCACTGTCCCTCTCCAGTTGGTTGATCCAGTTACAAAACTGGAAACCACCTTCAATTTTGGTTGACCAATTTAAGCAAATAGCCAATATACCCATGTAGTAAGAGGGAGGGTGTCACCCTGGTTTTTTGAGATTCTCTAAGCCTTCTGATGTTGACATTCTTGTAGCGAACTTTCTCACACACTTTCTGTAAACAACTCATTGTTTTGCATTCCTTTATGGAGGAGGAGAGAGTTGATGGACTGTTGGTTAAACCAGTGTGAGTGGAGAGGTGTCACTGTCACCCTCCAATCCACTGTCACCTTTGTAAAACTATAAATGTTCGAGTCAGAAAATAAACTGCCTTTTTTCTTCTTCACCCTGAAAGCGGTGTGTGCGTGTGTTCTTTCATGTCCTACAGCGACAGGAGGGGGCTCAGAAATGTAAAAGAATACATATTCTCCATTGAGTTTTTATTCTTAGTGATGATGCCATTGTGCTACTTATGTTTTAAAATTTCAGTTATTAAAGTTGCATTTATAGTGATGCTTCTCCTCTCTTTTAAAGGCTATCTAATATTGATTTTGCAGAGGCATTGAGTTGGAGAAACCCTATCCGTAGAAAAATTTCCATATACATAAATTTCATAGGAAAAATAATTTTAATTTTTTTGGTGGAGAATATTTGAAATCTATGCAGAAAATCTTGACAAGGAAATGTAAAATGTTAGTAATGTGAAATGTTATATTTTCAGAAAAATACCTCATTTTTGACCCATCTTTATAAATCACTTTTTCAATGTCACTTTATTATGTTTAATTTGATTTATAATTAATCGTCATTCTTCTTGGCTTACAAGGTGAGCATCTTTTTTTGGTTGTTTTTTAATACAGAAATATTTCATCGATAATCTAAAATAATTTTATTTCCCAAAGAGAAAAAATGTAATTAATATGCCAGCTATCCAAAAATGTGTGAGTTAAAAGTATACAGGTAGCATGCAGCATCAAGTAGAAATATACGGCCTATTTATCAAGGCTTTTTTTAACTTTCCCTGGCAGGAAAATGTATTTTGGAATTATTTGTCCCATTGGTTTCTCTGATTTAAAACTTCTGAATTCAAAATTAGGCAGATGGAATGGAGCTGCATCAATTGTATTTTTAACTATTCTTTTCTTAATAGTCCCAGCATTTCCTGTGTCCCCCCCTTTATTTACTTCAGAGTAACATGAAATGCATCACTGTCTCTCTTTTCTGGCGTTGCAGGAATGCAGGATTTCAATTACCTCAGCAGCAACTGCTTTGAAATCACAGTGGAGCTTAGCTGTGAAAAATTCCCACCTGAAGAAACTCTGAAGGGCTACTGGGAGGACAACAAGAACTCTCTTATAAATTACATTGAGCAGGTAACAGAGAAGAGGATGGCAAAACCAGCTATTGTGCATAAAGCTGCTAAACTTTGTGCTTTGTGAACATCTAATTCAAAATACCATATTAATTCAGATGTTGCTTTAATTCTTATTTGTCTCTGTGGTGGTAAATCCTGTGTGATGTTTCTAAATAAGTGGAAGAAGAGTGGAAAAGAAGGATGAATTTACAGTATAGAATCCCTCTCAGCCTACTTAAGCTGTTGCTGACATTTAAATTATTTGTGTTGGGTTCCTCAATGAAAAAAAATACAAATCTCCATAGTCTACAATTGACTGCCCCAGTGCTGGTGTGTGTGCTCAGAGTGATGGATTGCCCCCTGCAGATATTCCAGTGTGTTTGCAGATGTGGGATGGATCATTCTGTGGATGTACAGGAACCTGGACAGCTGGATTGGACCACAGAGAATTTCTGAAACCTGAATATTGTAGTTAAAAACTACAAATAAATCTGATATTATTAGTGTTGCACACCTGAGATTGTGAAAAGAGGAGCACACTTTGTTAGCAGAACCCATTAATTAATACATTCATTTCTTTAAGGACTTAATTATGCAGAAATGCTTCAGTTAGCTAAAACCCTGAAATATTTGAATATTTGAAGTGTTATACCATGCTGTTAAAACATTAGGCTAAGGAAAAAGCTGTACGTGTTCTGCAGGTTTTTACCTGTTCTTTATGGCATCCATCTCGAATTGTTCCGCTCCTCTGCACAGGAGTTAATTTTCTCTGACTCATGGAAAGCAATGTTGTCACTGCATTTTAAAAATTGCTCATGTATAAGATACTATTTTGCCAGCTTCCTTTGCTCCTGCAGGGCTACTGGCTTTATCCTTGAGGTTCAGATGGTCTGTTTGGCATTGGTTTTTATCTTCCTGCAGGATAAGATGCTCCAGCTCCCCTGGGAGTGCTGGGGACAGTGCAAATATGGAATTTCTGCTTTTCTAAGGCTTCTCCAAGATTGCATATTAGAGGACTCTGAACTAAATCCGTCAGCTGAACTCAGGTGCAGCTGAATTCACCTTATAGGGTCGTAAAGGGGAACATCAATATTTCAAAATAAAACTCAGGATCCACAAGCCTTTTCAAAGGACATGGAATCTGAGAGAAGCCTGAACTTCACAGTACTTTGCTGCTTTGTTTCCAGGCTCATAATGAGATGCATCTCCACAGAGGCTGCCAACATCCCCTCATCCCCAGCACCAAGACTTCCCTATTTCTGGAGATGAAAAGGCAGTTGATCCTCAGTCTCTTGCTTCTGAGGAGTTTGCTTTCAGGCTGTGCCCAAGATACACTGTCAGGACTGGTCTCTCTGCACACTGAGATCATATCAGCATTTTAATTTCATGTTTAGTGGGAGCAGACAGATGAGGTACTGCTGGGGCTGTTACCTGGAGCTTGAAGGAGCAAGGACATGACCCACCAGTGCTCTTCTCCCACAGCCCAGGAGGGAGTGTTGGGACTCTGAAAGTTCAAGCATTTCACAGAGGGGTTGCCCACTGAAGTCCAAGTGACTTCAAAGTGCATTTACTTTGCTAATGCTTCACCTTTAAGAGATAATATCATTAGCTCTACATTCTCACAGTTGATGAAACTTTTAAAAAAAGGTTTCTGTAGGCTGTTCTTTCAAAGCCTTTCTGTGCATTCATTAATCCCCAATATAACAAAGGTTTGCAAGTCAATGTTGACATGTATTATGACTTGCTGTGTACTTCTGAGAATTACTTGCATTGAACAGATATATTATTATAACTGCCTGCTGAAGTATTTTTCCTCTTAATTCCCTGTTCCATTATGATATTTAGTATTTATCATTTATAGTGGTCAGCCTGTAGACTGGTGGAGTTCACAGCATGCTTTGTTAAATATATCAATAGATATTCCATTGCTAAAAAACACCATCTTTTCTTAAGAATTTTTTGTTTACCATTTGTCGGTGACCTTATTTATTTTAGATTCATCGAGGAGTGAAGGGCTTTGTTAAGGACCTTCAGGGCAATCCAATAGCAAATGCTACAATTTCTGTGGAGGGGATAAGCCATGATGTAACATCAGGTGAGTGTGGTACCTCAGCGGTGCTTCTCCTTGGCTTAGCAACCTGGAGCCATTTCATATCTTTATAACTGCAGTTTTGAGGGAGAAAAAGTTTGAAACAGGATGGTATGTTGTACCTCAAGGTTGCCTGCAGGATTTAATGAATCCTTTACTTGTGTCTTGCTCTCAGAGTAGTTTTTTTACTTCATGGGTCTCTGGTGTAAATTGGTTCAGGTGCCTCTTAGTTATTAATGCTCTAGTCTGTCTTCTGATTTGTGAAGCAAATAGTGTTTCAGAGCTCTGACAGGATTTAAAGCCCTGAGAACAGTGCTGCCTTCAGTTGGAATGCTAAATTTTAGTCCAAAGGTGTTACATTTTTCACAATGCAGTCATACCTTTTGGTATGTAAATTCTTGACAGATTTCCAATTTACATAACTTCCTTCAGCAAAGCTAAATTCTCTCTGCTGTTTACAATTACGTGACGTTTTTTCAGAAGGGTGATTCTAAAAGATGAAAGCATTGTGTTGGTTGGTGTTGACAGAAAATGACGTGTCACCTCTTCAGTGCTGATGTGCTTTGTTGTAGGAGTGAGTTCAGAAGGTGGCTCTCACAGTGTGCCAACTTTCAGCCTTCCCTGTACACCTATGCTCTCCTGTCCTGAACGACATGTTTTGATTTGCAAAAGATACCAATGAGAGAAACAATGAGTAAATGTCACTGCTTTGTTCCTGAGCTTAATTTATGGTCATTTCCTTGATGATATATCTCACTATATTGAAAGAATATTATGGAACAGGACTGGTAGAATATTCAGTCTCCTCTGATTTGTGTTTGCACGTCACCTGCAAAGAGACCCCCAGCACTTCTGCCAAGCAGGAGAACAGTCTGTGGGAACATGAGTTACCTTCTGTCACTGTAAACAAGGAGGCAAAATGTGGAGAGACTGGAAATAAATTGTCAGGCATAATAAAAAGGGGATAAACTGT